>NC_135237.1:117129214-117764214 GCF_051348905.1 Ranitomeya variabilis | reverse complement strand
TACGTAGTATATTGCCCAGCCACGTAGTATATTGCCCAGTTACATAGTATACAGCACAGAGCCACGTAGTATATTGCCCAGCCACGTAGTATATTGCCGAGCCACGTAGTATATTGCCCAGCCACGTATGTCACAGGTTAAAAAATAAACATATACTCACCTTCCAGGGACCCTTGTAGTCCTGTCGCCTCCTTCTCGCGCAGGACCTGTGATGACGTCGCGATCACATGACCGTGTCGCGGTCACATAGGCAGCCTCAATAGTAAAAACTTGGTCACACAGGGTTAATAGTGGCGGTAACGGAGTGAGTTACCCGCGGCATAACGCGGTCCGTTACCACTGGCATTAACCCTGTGTGAGCCGTGACTGCGGGGAGTATGGAGCGGGCGCCGGGCACTGACTGTAGGGGAGTAAGGAGGGACTAATCGGACTGTGGCCATCGCTGATTGGTCGCGGCAGCCATGACAGGCAGCTGGCGAGACCAATCAGCGACTTGGATTCCATGACAGACAGAGGCCGCGACCAATGAACATCCGTGACAGACAGAAAGAAAGACAGACAGAAAGACGGAAGTGACCCTTAGACAATTATATAGTAGATATAGATATATATATATATATATATTATATTATATTGTAAGTGTGTGTATATACACAGTACAGACCAAAAGTTTGGACACACCTTCTCATTTAAAGATTTTTCTATATTTTCATGACTATGAAAATTGTACATTCACCAAAACTATGAATGTGGAATTATATACTTAACAAAAAAAGTGTGAAACAGCTGAAAATATGTCTTATATTCTAGGTTCTTCAAAGTAGCCACCTTTTGCTTTGATGACTGCTTTGCACACTCTTGGCATTCTCTTGATGAGCTTCAAGAGGTAGTCACCGGGAATGGTCTTCTAACAATCTTGAAGGAATTCCCAGAGATGCTTAGCACTTGTTGGCCCTTTTGCCTTCACTCTGCAGTTCAGCTCACCCCAAACCATCTCGATTGGGTTCAGGTCTGGTGACTGTGGAGGCCGGGTCATCTGACGTAGCACCCCATCACTCTCCTTCTTGGTCACTAGCCCCAATGAAACAGAACCTTATCAGCCTGGCAGAACTGCCACCACTTCCTCGTTCGATATAATCCTGGATCAATAACAGGAATTATATCGGGGCAGAAACCAGCCCCGATAGCATGGAAAATTAATCCGAGAAACGGAGATATGGCTTTGTGGATCAAGAAAAAGAGCAGCCCAAGATTTAATTATATATCTAACTAGCAGAAGAGCCCGGCATTGCCCGGGCATAGTAACTAACTGTGATTAGTTATAACAAATTATAATGATTATCCTCCATCCCATAGTCCCGTGCCCATATACCCATCATACATATCCTCCATCCCATAGTCCCATGCCCATCACATATCCCAATCCCATAGTCCTTTGCCCATATTCCCATCGTACATATCCTCCATCCCATAGTCCCGTGCCCATATGCCCATCACACATCCTCCATCCCATAGTTCCGTGCCCATATACCCGTTATGACATCATCTTCGCCATGGCAACCATTACGACATCATCGTCGCCATGGCAACCATTATGACATAACTCACCACTGCAACCTATTATGACATAGTCGCCAT
Organism: Ranitomeya variabilis; assembly: GCF_051348905.1. Lineage (NCBI taxonomy): Eukaryota > Metazoa > Chordata > Amphibia > Anura > Dendrobatidae > Ranitomeya > Ranitomeya variabilis. The sequence continues at coordinate 117,762,576 of NC_135237.1, read as the reverse complement.
GGCAACCATTATGACCTCATCTTCGCCATGGCAACCTTTATGATATCATCGTCGCCATGGCAACCATTATGACATCGTTGTCAACACACACACATTTTTATATATATATAGATCGCCTTAACCCCTTAAGCCCCGAGGGTGGTTTGCACGTTAATGACCGGGCCAATTTTTACAATTCTGACCACTGTCCCTTTATGAGGTTATAACTCTGGAACGCTTCAACGGATCTTGTTCTGACATTGTTTTCTCGTGACATATTGTACTTCATGATAGTGGTAAAATGTATTCGATATAACTTGCGTTTATTTGTGAAAAAAATGGAAAATTGGCGAAAATTTTGAAAATTTCACAATTTTCCAACTTTGAATTTTTATGCCCTTAAATTACAGAGATATGTCACACAAAATACTTAATAAGTAACATTTCCCACATGTCTACTTTACATCAGCACAATTTTGGAACCAAATTTTTTTTTGTTAGGGAGTTATAAGGGTTAAAAGTTGACCAGCAATTACTCATTTTTACAACACCATTTTTTTTTAGGGACCACATCTCATTTGAAGTCATTTTGAGGGGTCTATATGATAGAAAATACCCAAGTGTGACACCATTCTAAAAACTGCACCCCTCAAGGTGCTCAAAACCACATTCAAGAAGTTTATTAACCCTTCAGGTGTTTCACAGGAATTTTTGGAATGTTTAAATAAAAATGAACATTTCACTTTTTTTCACACAAAATTTATTTCAGCTCCAATTTGTTTTATTTTACCAAGAGTAACAGGAGAAAATGGACCCCAAAAGTTGTTGTACAATTTGTCCTGAGTACGCTGATACCCCATATGTGGGGGTAAACCACTGTTTGGGCGCATGGCAGAGCTCGGAAGGGAAGGAGCGCCATTTGACTTTTCAATGCAAAATTGACTGGAATTGAGATGGGACGCCATGTTGCGTTTGGAGAGCCCCTGATGTGCCTAAACATTGAAACCCCCCACAAGTGACACCATTTTGGAAAGTAGGCCCCCTAAGGAACTTATCTAGATGTGTGGTGATCACTTTGACCCACCAAGTGCTTCACAGAAGTTTATAATGCAGAGCCGTAAAAATAAAAAATCATATTTTTTCACAAAAATAATCTTTTCGCCCCCAATTTTTTATTTTCCCAAGGGTAAGAGAAGAAATTGGACCCCAAAAGTTGTTGTGCAATTTGTCCTGAGTACGCTGATACCCGATATGTGGGGGTGAATAACTGTTTGGGCGCATGGCAGAGCTTGGAAGGGAAGGAGCGCCTTTTGACTTTTCAAAGCAAAATTGACTGGAATTGAGATGGGACACCATGTCGCGTTTGGAGAGCCCCTGATGTGCCAAAACATTAAACCCCCCCACAAGTGACACCATTTTGGAAAGTAGACCCCCTAAGAAACTTATCTAGATGTGTTGTGAGAGCTTTGAACCCCCAAGTGTTTCACTACAGTTTATAACGCAGAGCCGTGAAAATAAAAAATAATTTTTTTTCCACAAAAATTATTTTTTAGCCCCCAGTTTTGTATTTTCCCAAGGGTAACAGGAGAAATTGGACCCCAAAAGTTGTCCAATTTGTTCTGAATACGCTGATACCCCATATGTTGGGGGGAACCACCGTTTGGGCGCATGGCAGAGCTCGGAAGGGAAGGAGCACCATTTGGAATGCAGACATAGATGGATTGGTCTGAAGGCGTCACGTTGTATTTGCAGAGCCCCTGATGTACCCAAACAGTAGAAACCCCCCACAAGTGACCCCATATTGGACACTAGACCTCCCAAGGAACTTATCTAGATGTGTTGTGAGAACTTTGAACCCCCAAGTGTTTCACTACAGTTTACAACGCAAAGCCATGAAAATAAAAAAACTTTTTTTTCCCACAAAAATGATTTTTAGCCCCCCAAATTTTTATTTTCCCAAGGGTAACAAGAGAACTTGGACCCCAAAAGTTGTTGTCCAATTTGTCCTGAGTACGCTGATACCCCATATGTTGGGGTAAACCCCTGTTTGGGCGCACGGGAGAGCTCGGAAGGGAAGGAGCACTGTTTTACTTTTTTAACGCAGAATTGGCTGGAATTGAGATCGGACGCCATGTCGCGTTTGGAGAGCCCCTGATGTGCCTGAACAGTGGAAACCCCCCAATTCTAACTGAAACCCTAATCCAAACACGCCCCTATCCCTAATCCCAACGGTAACCCTAACCACACCCCTAACCCTGACACATCCCTAACTCTAATCCCAACCCTAATCCCAACCGTAAATGTAATCCAAACCCTAACCCTATCTTTAGCCCCAACCCTAACCCTAACTTTAGCCCCAACACTAACTTTAGCTCCAACCCTAGCCCTAACCCTAACGGGAAAATGGAAATAAATACATTTTTTTTATTTTATTATTGTTCCCTAACTAAGGGTGTGATGAAGGGGGGTTTGATTTACTTTTATAGCGTTTTTTTATATCGGATTTTTATGATTGGCAACTGTCACACACTCAAAGACGCTTTTTATAGCAAAAACGTTTTTGCATCTCCACATTTTGAGACCTATAATTTTTCCATATTTTGGTCCACAGAGTCATGTGAGGTCTTGTTTTTTGCGGGACGAGTTGACGTTTTTATTGGTAACATTTTCGGGCACGTGACATTTTTTGATCGCTTTTTATTCTGATTTTTGTGAGGCAGAATGACCAAAAACCAGCTATTCATGAATTTTTTTTTTGGGGGGGGCGTTTATACCATTCCACGTTTGGTAAAATTGATAAAGCAGTTTTATTATTTGGGTCAGTACGATTACAGCGATATCTCATTTATATAATTTTTTTATGTTTTGGCGCTTTTATACGATAAAAACTTTTATAGAAAAAATAATTTTGGCATAGCTTTATTCTGAGGACTATAACTTTTTTATTTTTTCGCTGATGATGCTGTATGGCGGCTCGTTTTTTGCGGGACAAGCTGACGTTTTCAGCGGTACCATGGTTATTTATATCTGTCTTTTTGATCGCGTGTTATTCCACTTTTTGTTCGGCAGTATGATAATAAAGCGTTGTTTTTTGCCTCTTTTTTTTTTTACGGTGTTCACTGAAGGGGTTAACTAGTTGCACAGTTTTATAGGTCGGGTCATTACGGACGCGGCGATGCTAAATATGTGTACTTTTATTGTTTTTTTTTTTATTTATTTAGATAAAGAAATGTATTTATGGGAATTTTTTTTTTTTTTCCTTTATTTAGGATTTTTTTTTTTTTTTTCTCACACACGTGGACATATTTTTTTTTAAACTTTTTTACTTTGTCCCAGGGGGGGGACATCACAGATCGCTGATCTGACAGTTTGCACAGCACTCTGTCAGCTCAGCAATCTGACTTACAGCGCTGCAGGCTTACCAGCGCTTGCTCTGAGCAGGCGCTTGGTAAGCCACCTCTTTGCAGGACCCGGATGCAGCCCCGCGGCCATTTTGGATCCGGGGCCTGCAGGGAGAGGAGGTAAGAGACGCTCGGAGCAACGCGATCACATCGCGTTGCTCCGGGGGTCTCAGGGAAGCACGCAGGGAGCCCCCTCCCTGCGCGATGCTTCCCTATACCGCCGGAACACTGCGATCGTTTGATCGCAGTGTGCCGGGGGTTAATGTGCCGGGGCGGTCCGTGACCGCTCCTGGCACATAGTGCCGGATGTCAGCTGCGATAGCATCTTCCTGCTTGATTCATGTGGATGACGCGTCCCTTCGTCATCCACACAATCTTCTCAGCACAGCGCTTCTGTGCAGGCGCACTTCTCTGCCCTGTCAAGAGCAGAGCAAAGTACTGAAGTGCGCATGCGCGGGGGCTATTTGACCTTTCCTGGGACCTGAGCACTGCAGTATTTTACTCTGCCCTCAACAGAGCAGGAGTGCGGTGCCAAGGAGACGGGTCATCCACACGAAACAAGCAGGAGGACGGCATCGCAACAAGAAGGGGGGCGACGGACCAAGAGGAGCGACACCCATCGGACCGGACCGCCCCGCAGGTGAGTATAATACAAGTTATTTTTCTTCTCTTGCAGGTCGGGTTGGGGGCTTATATACTGCATCATAGAATGCTATATATCAACCCTGAAAGATGATGGCCGTATGTCTTATCAGGTTCCCTTTAACAAAGCAATTTTGACTTCATGGTATCTACATGGCATCTACATGGCGAGCAAGCCGTTTGTTCTGCTCTGAGATGGTGAAGGTGTGAGATCTGTCACTCACAGCCCTTTGGCTCTCGACCCCCCCCACTGTGTTCTGTTTTATAATCCCATGCCAAATAGGATACAAATGATTGACCTGGAATTATATCTCCAATATTCTTCAGAGTTAGTATCTGAAGTTAGAGAAAACCTTAAAAGAGTGGTCAGGCATCATTCACTATGATGAGCGAATATACTCGTTACTCGAGATTTCTCAGCACGCTCGGGGGTCCTCGGAGTATTTTTTAGTGCTCGGAGATTTAGTTTTTCTTGCCGCAGCTGAATGATTTACATCTGTTAGCCAGCATAAGTACATGTGGGGGTTGCCTGGTTGGTAGGGAATCCCCACATGTACTTAACAGATGTAAATCATTCAGCTGCGGCAAGAAAAACTAAATCTCCGAGCACTAAAACGTACTCTGAGGACCCCCGAGCATGCTGAGGAAATCTCGAGTAACGAGTATAGTCGCTGATCACTACTTACCAACATCCTTAGTCAGACAAAACCAATGTTATGCGCTCACACCCAACATGTCCTACATTCCATGTGGGATAAGACTTTGTGTGTTCTCTTCCCTAACTGGTAATATTCATTCCTTCTAACCCAGATGAAGAAGAATAGCCAAGTGTTCTCCACACAGTAGAGACCTTGCACCTAACTAGACAGACTGCTGGCAGCTCCTCTGCTACTGCCAACCAAGCCCAGAAGTACTGGCAGGGAGGCCAGTCCTGACACGCTGCAGGCCATGGTGGCCATACAGGCGGCTCATAGTACAGTCATGGACAAACATTTTGAGAATGAGACAAATATTAATTTTTCCAAACTCTACTGCTTCATTTTTTCTAATGGCAATTTGCATATACTCCTGAATGTCAGAGTGATCAGCTTAACAGCAATTACTGTACTTGCAAAGTCAATATTTGCCCAGAAAATGAACTTTAACCCCCAAAACACATTTCAACATCATTGCAGTCCTGCCTTGAAAGGAGCAGCTAACATTGTTTTAGTGATTGATCCATTAACACAGGTGTGGGTGTTGATGAGGACAGGGCTGGCGATCAATCAGTCATGATTAAGTAAGAATGACATCACTGGAAACTTTAAAAGGAGGCTGGTGCTTGGTATCATTGTTTCTCTTCAGTTAACCATGGTTATCTCTAAAGAAACACGTGCAGCCATCATTGCACTGCACAAAAATGGCCTAACAGGGAAGAGTATCGCAGCTACAAAGATTGCACCTCAGTCAACAATCTATTGCATCATCAAGAACTTCAAGGAGAGAGCTTCCATTGTTGTCAAAAAGGCTCCAGGGCGCCCAAGAAAGACCAGCAAGGGCCAGGACCGTATCTTAAAACTGTTTCAGCGGCGGGATCGGACTCCCAGCAGTGCCGAGCTTGCTCAGGAATGGCAGCAGGCTGGTGTGAGTGCTTCTGCACGCACTGTGAGGCGGAGACACTTTGAGCAAGGCCTGGTTTTAAGGAGGGCAGCAAAGAAGCCACTTCTCTCCAGAAAAAACATCAGGGACCGACTGATATTCTGCAAAAGGTACAGGGAGTGGACTGCTGAGGACTGGGGCAAAGTCATTTTCTCTGATGAATCCCCTTTTCGATTGTTTGGGACATCTGGAAAACAGCTTATTCGGAGAAGAAGAGGTGAGCGCTACCACCAGTCTTGTCTCATGCCAACTGTAAAGCATCCTGAAACCATTCATGTGTGGGGTTGCTTCTCAGCCAAGGGAATCGTCTCACTCACAGTCTTGCCTAAAAACACAGCCATGAATAAACAATGGTACCAGAATGTCCTCCAAGAGCAACTTCTCCCAACCGTCCAAGAGCAGTTTGGCGCCCAACAATGCCTTTTCCAGCATGATGAAGCACCTTGCCATAAAGCAAAGGTGATAACTAAATGGCTCATGGAACAAAACATAGAGATTTGGGGTCCATGGCCTGGAAACTCCCCAGATCTTAATCCCATTGAGAACTTGTGGTCAATCATCAAGAGACAGGTGGACAAACAAAAACCAACAAATTCTGGCAAAATGCAAGCATTGATTATGCAAGAATGGACTGCTATCAGTCAGGATTTGGTCCAGAAGTTGATCGAGAGCATGCCAGGGAGAATTGCAGAGGTCTTGAAGAAGAAGGGTCAACACTGCAAATATTGACTTGCTGCATTAACTCATTCTGTCAATATAACCTATTGGTACTCATAATATGATTGCAATTATATTTCTGTATGTGATATAAACATCAGACAAACACTAATAAAAACCAGGGCAGCAGATCATGTGAAAATATAATTTTGGTGTCATTCTCAAAACTTTTGGCCATGACTGTAGAATGGGAAATGTGCAGCCTGGAATTTGTCATGTTGGAAAATGGCTCCTAAGACAGTTTGGATTATTGGCCGTACCACTTGATCCACAACCAGATACTGGAATGTAGACGAGAGGGGTTCACTACCGTCCATTACGCCACCCCGGCTCATAATCCTGGGATCAGTGGGACATTCCCTTGTTGAGGGCCCTTCATGGCGTTGTCGTCTCCAGACCAACCTCCAGTTATCGCTGCATCTGAGATAAAAGCCAGACTCGCTGGAGAGACCTTCTTTCAAGCCTCCAATGCACCATGATCGGCTGTGAGAACAATGGCAAGCGGTAAATGATGAGGGAACGTTACGCCGCTCCTACTCCCGGAATTATGGGGAAGACTTTTAAGGATGGGAATCCAGACCCCTCTCCTCTTCATTCCAGGAACACGATCAGCTCAGCATTACAATGATTTGGCTGTGGGCGTCACACCGTATATTGCTTGTGCTATTGTGAGCAGCCCGTACGGCGTAGATGTGCTACCACGGCCTGCAGAGTCTCCGGACTTGTCTCCCATTGAGAACATGTGGGACATCCTTAGCAAAGGGGGCTGCCAGCAGCGGTTCTTGATGATTTGTGCCAAAGTGTATTCAGCATGGCAGACAGCTTCTCAGACCACTAGTAAATAAGGACCTCAGTGATGGCAGCGAGGCGTGGAAGTGCGCGGAGCTCTGCTCACACTCAGTACTAAGTCACCTGAGATGTTTGCTATCTCATCTGCAGATACTATCACCCGTCTAGCCATCCTGCAGTTTCCATAACTCCACATATATATATAATTGTAGAGGCTGCAGTAATGGCTGCCATACTACTGTCACCCTGCTTCTTCACCCGCTGGCCGGCAGACATTGCAGCTATTCCCCTCCCTTACTGTGACCAATGTGCAGCGTCTCAGACTGAGTATAAGGTCCACAGGGGCGTCAGTGCAGGGACACCTGCGGAGCGCATACACGCCAGGTGCGGCACTACAGGTACCACCGTGCCTCGCTGAGGCTCGCTCTCAGCTCGGCGTGCGCATGCCTGGCTCCGCCCCTCCAGCATGTCTTTTTTGTGTCCCGTCGTCACTGTTTACACCGTTACCAGGGAGACCGGCAGCCGGGACCCGCAGAGCGGCCACCGAACAGCGGCAGTGCAGTATGTGAGTACCGGGCTGTGCGGGGGGCGGGGAGGGACTCTGCTGTATGCTGGGCTTTGTGGTGTCCCGGCTGCAGCGCTCTCAGTGTCCTACCTGTCAGGTGTCTTCGCCGGGTGCACGGGACACTATGGACGTTGTGTATAATCTGCTGGGGAACGCCACAGAATGATCCCAATAATGGCAGCTCGGACTGGTTTTTCACCATAAGACCAATAAATTTCAGAGATTATTTGGTGCCAATACCAGTGTGTAAACGCCTGCTCCTGCCTGCCAGGCTGCCCGCCACTGCTGCCTGCCCGTCACTGCTGCCTGCCCGCCACTGCTGCCTGCCCGTCACTGCTGCCTGCCCGCCACTGCTGCCTGCCCGACACTGCTGCCTGCCTGACACTGCTGCCTGCCCGCCACTGCTGCCTGCCCGTCACTGCTGCCTGCCCGTCACTGCTGCCTGCCCAACCCTGCTGCCTGCCCGTCACTGCTGCCTGCCCGACACTGCTGCCTGCCCGTCACTGCTGCCTGCCCGACACTGCTGCCTGCCCGACACTGCTGCCTGCCCGACACTGCTGCCTGCCCGCCACTGCTGCCTGCCCGTCACTGCTGCCTGCCCAACCCTGCTGCCTGCCCGTCACTGCTGCCTGCCCGTCACTGCTGCCTGCCCAACCCTGCTGCCTGCCCGCCACTGCTGCCTGCCCGTCACTGCTGCCTGCCCGACACTGCTGCCTGCCCGCCACTGCTGCCTGCCCGTCACTGCTGCCTGCCCGCCACTGCTGCCTGCCCAACCCTGCTGCCTGCCCGTTACTGCTGCCTGCCCGCCACTGCTGCCTGCCCGTCACTGCTGCCTGCCCAACCCTGCTGCCTGCCCGTCACTGCTGCCTGCCTGACACTGCTGCACTGATCACCCACCTGTAGGGCGGCCGCTGGGGTGGATTCTTCTGTGTAGCCTGAATGTCCAATCACAGCACATTATAACTCAGTGGTTTAAAGGGATATTCCCATCCTGAGAAGTTCTCGCGTATCGGTACCTGTTGGAAGATGATAACTTGCTGATCAGTGGGGGTTCAGCCGCTGGGACCTCCACTGATCCTGGGAACAGGGCACTGCACAGGCCGGATGAGTGCACCACCGCTCCAGTCATTCTCAGTGATTTTTCTCATACATGAAAAAGAGACCGACGGTCATCAGTGTTTGGTCCATATGTCAGTTTTCACCATCAGTTTCATCAGTGTTTTTTGCGCATGAGATGTTTTCTCACACTTCTCCTATCACACAAATACGAAAATCAGACAGCACATAGATGGCATCCGAGTGCAGACAGATTCTTTCACTGACCATAGACTTGAATTGCGAGTTCGAATAGCGACTCAGATCAAAATCAGACATGTCTCCATGTTTTGGTTCCAACCTCTCGGTTCACAAAAATACACAGACTTGTGAGCAGCTCCACAGACAGACTATGAGGCCGGTGTCACACTAGCGAGTTTTACGGACGTATGAGCGCAGAAAATGCGTCAAGAAAATACGTATTGCACACGGCCCAATGATTCTCTATGGGGCAGCTCCTATCTGCCGTATATTACACATCCGTAATATACGGTATGTTACGGGCATAGAAAATCGCAGCATGCTACATTTGTCAGCATATTGCGCAAAAAATCTGCCAATAAAAATCTATGGGGGCGAGAAAATGACGGATTACACACGGACCAGCAGTGTGACTTGCGAGAAATACGCACCGGTGTTCTCTAGAAAAGGCAGTAATTCAGTGCAGTGTACAGTAAAATCACACTGACAGGTTAGAATAGAATAGGTAGAATAAATGTGTACACATAGAATAGGTATATATATATATAGTCAGTGAGATACATATATACATATATTTATATTTAATTCAGCGCTAGATAGCAGAAAAGCCAGTAATTCAATTGCCGGCTTTTGCTCTCTCCTTCACAAACCCGACAGGATATGAGACATGGTTTACATACAGTAAACCATCTCATATCCCTTCTTTTTTGCATATTCCTCTTTACTAATGTAACAAGTGTCTCTGTGTAAAAGTTGGGGTCTCTAGCTATTAAATTAAAGGGTTAAATCCAGGAAAAAATTGGCGTGGGCTCCTGTTGTGAATTTGCTTTTTGCTCCCTCTAGTGGTTACTAGTTTTTTGACTCTGGTTTTTCTGTCATTCCTTTTATCCGCACCTGGGTCGTTAGTTAGGGGTGTTGCTATATAAGCTCCCTGGACCTTCAGTTCTATGCCTGGCAACGTAGTTATCAGAGCTAGTCTGCTGTGCTCTTGTCTACTGATCCTGGTTCCAGTTATATCAGCTAAGTCTGCCTTTTGCTTTTTGCTATTTGTTTTGGTTTTGCATTTTTGTCCAGCTTGTTCCTAATCTATATCCTGACCTTTGCTGGAAGCTCTAGGGGGCTGGTGTTCTCCCCCCGGACCGTTAGACGGTTCGGGGGTTCTTGAATTTCCAGTGTGGATTTTGATAGGGTTTTTGTTGACCATATAAGTTACCTTTCTTTATTCTGCTATCAGTAAGCGGGCCTCTCTGTGCTAAACCTGGTTCATTTCTGTGTTTGTCATTTCCTCTTACCTCACCGTCATTATTTGTGGGGGGCTTCTATCCAGCTTTGGGGTCCCCTTCTCTGGAGGCAAGAAAGGTCTTTGTTTTCCTCTACTAGGGGTAGCTAGATTCTCCGGCTGGCGCGTGTCATCTAGAATCAACGTAGGAATGATCCCCGGCTACTTCTAGTGTTGGCGTTAGGAGTAGTTATATGGTCAACCCAGTTACCACTGCCCTATGAGCTGGATTTTTGTATTCTGCAGACTTCCACGTTCCTCTGAGACCCTCGCCATTGGGGTCATAACAGTTTGCCAGGCCAGTATTAAATGTTTAATGCATTGCAGAAGAGGGATTATAAGAAAGAAGATTCTGAGTTTTTTTTTTTTTTTCTTCTTCCCCTTTACCTCAGAGTGGCTATGCTTGCTGCAGACATGAATGTCCAGACCTTGATTACAAGTGTGGACCAGCTGGCTACTCGTGTGCAGGGCATACAAGACTATGTTATCAGAAATCCTAGGTCAGAACCTAAAATACCGATTCCTGAACTGTTTTCCGGAGACAGGTTTAAGTTTAGGAATTTCGTGAATAATTGTAAATTGTTTTTGTCCCTGAGACCCTGTTCATCTGGAGATTCTGCTCAGCAAGTAAAAATTGTTATTTCGTTCTTACGGGGCGACCCTCAGGATTGGGCTTTTTCGCTGGCGCCAGGAGATCCGGCATTGGCTGATCTTGATGCGTTTTTTCTGGCGCTCGGTTTACTTTATGAGGAACCCAATCTTGAGATTCAGGCAGAAAAGGCCTTGCTGGCTATGTCTCAGGGGCAGGACGAGGCTGAAGTGTATTGCCAAAAATTTCGGAAATGGTCCGTGCTGACACATTGGAACGAGTGTGCACTGGCCGCTAATTTTAGAAATGGCCTTTCTGAAGCCATTAAGAATGTTATGGTGGGTTTTCCCATTCCCACAGGTCTGAATGATACTATGGCACTGGCTATTCAAATTGACCGGCGGTTGCGGGAGCGCAAAACCGCAAATTCCCTCATGGTGTTGTCTGAACAGACACCTAATTCGGTGCAATGTGATAGAAAAACCGCAAATTCCCTCATGGTGTTGTCTGAACAGACACCTGATTTAATGCAATGTGATAGAATCCTGACTAGAAATGAGCGGAAAATTCATAGACGCCGGAATGGCTTGTGCTACTACTGTGGTGATTCTACACATGTTATCTCAGCATGCTCTAAACGTATAGCTAAGGTTGTTAGTCCTGTCACCGTTGGTAATTTGCAACCTAAATTTATTCTGTCTGTAACTTTGATTTGCTCACTGTCATCTTATCCTGTCATGGCGTTTGTAGATTCAGGTGCTGCCCTGAGTCTCATGGATCTCTCATTTGCTAAGCGCTGTGGTTTTACTCTTGAACCATTAGAAAATCCTATTCCTCTTAGGGGTATTGATGCTACACCATTGGCAGCAAATAAACCGCAGTATTGGACACAGGTTACCATGTGCATGACTCCTGAACACCGCGAGGTGATACGTTTCCTGGTTTTACATAAGATGCATGATTTGGTTGTTTTAGGGCTGCCATGGTTACAGACCCATAATCCAGTCCTGGACTGGAAGGCTATGTCAGTCTCAAGTTGGGGCTGTCGTGGTATTCATGGGGATTCCCTGCCTGTGTCTATTGCTTCTTCTACGCCTTCGGAAGTTCCGGAGTATTTGTCTGATTATCAGGATGTCTTCAGTGAGTCTGAGTCCAGTGCACTGCCTCCTCATAGGGACTGTGACTGTGCTATAGATTTGATCCCAGGCAGTAAGTTTCCTAAGGGAAGACTGTTTAATCTGTCGGTACCTGAACATACCGCTATGCGTTCATATATCAAGGAGTCTCTGGAGAAAGGACATATTCGTCCGTCTTCTTCCCCTCTTGGTGCGGGATTCTTTTTTGTGGCAAAAAAGGACGGATCTTTGAGACCTTGTATTGATTATCGGCTTTTAAATAAGATCACTGTCAAATTTCAGTATCCTTTACCGCTGTTGTCTGACTTGTTTGCCCGGATTAAGGGTGCCAAGTGGTTCACCAAGATAGACCTTCGTGGTGCGTACAACCTTGTGCGCATTAAGCAAGGTGATGAATGGAAAACCGCATTCAATACGCCCGAGGGTCATTTTGAGTACTTGGTGATGCCTTTTGGGCTCTCCAATGCGCCTTCAGTTTTTCAGTCCTTTATGCATGACATTTTCCGGAAGTATCTGGATAAATTTTTGATTGTTTATCTGGATGATATTCTGGTTTTTTCTGATAATTGGGATTCGCATGTGGAGCAGGTCAGGTTGGTCTTTAAAATTTTGCGTGAAAATTCTTTGTTTGTCAAGGGCTCAAAGTGTCTCTTTGGTGTACAGAAGGTTCCCTTTTTGGGGTTCATTTTTTCCCCTTCTGCTGTGGAGATGGACCCAGTCAAGGTCCGAGCTATTCTTGATTGGACTCAGCCCTCGTCAGTTAAGAGTCTTCAGAAGTTCTTGGGCTTCGCTAACTTCTACCGTCGTTTTATCGCTAATTTTTCTAGCATTGTGAAACCTTTGACGGATATGACCAAGAAGGGCTCCGATGTAGCTAACTGGGCTCCTGCTGCCGTGGAGGCTTTCCAGGAGTTGAAACGCCGGTTTACTTCGGCGCCTGTTTTGTGCCAGCCTGACATCTCACTTCCCTTTCAGGTTGAGGTGGATGCTTCGGAGATTGGGGCAGGGGCCGTTTTGTCGCAGAGAGGCCCTGGTTGCTCTGTTATGAAACCTTGTGCCTTTTTCTCTAGGAAGTTTTCGCCTGCCGAGCGAAATTATGATGTGGGCAATCGGGAGTTGTTGGCCATGAAATGGGCATTTGAGGAGTGGCGTCATTGGCTCGAGGGTGCTAAGCATCGTGTGGTGGTCTTGACTGATCACAAAAATCTGATGTATCTCGAGTCTGCTAAACGCCTTAATCCGAGACAGGCCCGCTGGTCATTGTTTTTCTCCCGCTTTGATTTTGTTGTCTCGTATTTACCAGGTTCAAAGAATGTGAAGGCCGATGCTCTTTCTAGGAGCTTTGTGCCTGATGCTCCTGGAGTCGCTGATCCTGTTGGTATTCTTAAAGATGGAGTTATCTTGTCAGCTATTTCTCCGGATCTGCGACGTGTGTTGCAGAGATTTCAGGCTGATAGGCCTGAGTCTTGTCCACCTGACAGACTGTTTGTCCCGGATAAGTGGACCAGCAGAGTCATTTCCGAGGTTCATTCCTCGGTGTTGGCAGGTCACCCGGGAATTTTTGGCACCAGAGATCTGGTGGCCAGGTCCTTTTGGTGGCCTTCCTTGTCAAGGGATGTGCGGTCATTTGTGCAGTCCTGTGGGACTTGTGCTCGAGCTAAGCCTTGCTGTTCTCGTGCCAGCGGTTTGCTCTTGCCCTTGCCTGTCCCGAAGAGACCTTGGACACATATCTCCATGGATTTCATTTCTGATCTTCCGCTATCTCAGGGCATGTCCGTTATCTGGGTGATATGTGATCGCTTCTCCAAGATGGTCCATTTGGTTCCTTTGCCTAAGCTGCCTTCCTCTTCCGATCTGGTTCCTGTGTTTTTCCAGAACGTGGTTCGTTTGCACGGCATCCCTGAGAATATTGTGTCAGACAGAGGATCCCAGTTCGTTTCCAGGTTCTGGCGATCCTTTTGTAGTAGGATGGGCATTGATTTGTCGTTTTCGTCTGCTTTCCATCCTCAGACTAATGGACAGACGGAGCGAACCAATCAGACTTTGGAGGCTTATTTGAGGTGTTTTGTCTCTGCTGATCAGGACGATTGGGTGACATTCTTGCCGTTGGCTGAGTTTGCCCTTAATAATCGGGCTAGTTCCGCCACCTTGGTTTCGCCTTTTTTCTGCAACTCTGGTTTCCATCCTCGCTTTTCTTCGGGTCATGTGGAGCCTTCTGACTGTCCTGGGGTGGATTCTGTGGTGGATAGGTTGCAGCAGATCTGGAATCATGTGGTGGACAACTTGAAGTTGTCACAGGAGAAGGCTCAGCGCTTTGCCAACCGCCGCCGCGGTGTGGGTCCCCGACTACGCGTTGGGGATTTGGTATGGCTTTCTTCCCGCTTTGTTCCTATGAAGGTCTCCTCTCCCAAATTTAAACCTCGTTTTATTGGGCCTTACAAGATATTGGAAATCCTTAATCCTGTATCTTTTCGTCTGGATCTTCCTGTGTCGTTTGCTATTCACAATGTATTTCATAGGTCCTTGTTGCGGCGGTACATTGTGCCTGTAGTTCCTTCTGCTGAGCCTCCTGCTCCGGTGTTGGTTGAGGGCGAGTTGGAGTACGTGGTGGAGAAGATCTTGGATTCTCGCCTCTCCAGGCGGAGGCTTCAGTACCTGGTCAAGTGGAAGGGCTATGGTCAGGAGGATAATTCCTGGGTGGTCGCCTCTGATGTTCATGCGGCCGATTTAGTTCGTGCCTTTCATGCCGCTCATCCTGATCGCCCTGGTGGTCGTGGTGAGGGTTCGGTGACCCCTCACTAAGGGGGGGGTACTGTTGTGAATTTGCTTTTTGCTCCCTCTAGTGGTTACTAGTTTTTTGACTCTGGTTTTTCTGTCATTCCTTTTATCCGCACCTGGGTCGTTAGTTAGGGGTGTTGCTATATAAGCTCCCTGGACCTTCAGTTCTATGCCTGGCAACGTAGTTATCAGAGCTAGTCTGCTGTGCTCTTGTCTACTGATCCTGGTTCCAGTTATATCAGCTAAGTCTGCCTTTTGCTTTTTGCTATTTGTTTTGGTTTTGCATTTTTGTCCAGCTTGTTCCTAATCTATATCCTGACCTTTGCTGGAAGCTCTAGGGGGCTGGTGTTCTCCCCCCGGACCGTTAGACGGTTCGGGGGTTCTTGAATTTCCAGTGTGGATTTTGATAGGGTTTTTGTTGACCATATAAGTTACCTTTCTTTATTCTGCTATCAGTAAGCGGGCCTCTCTGTGCTAAACCTGGTTCATTTCTGCGTTTGTCATTTCCTCTTACCTCACCGTCATTATTTGTGGGGGGCTTCTATCCAGCTTTGGGGTCCCCTTCTCTGGAGGCAAGAAAGGTCTTTGTTTTCCTCTACTAGGGGTAGCTAGATTCTCCGGCTGGCGCGTGTCATCTAGAATCAACGTAGGAATGATCCCCGGCTACTTCTAGTGTTGGCGTTAGGAGTAGTTATATGGTCAACCCAGTTACCACTGCCCTATGAGCTGGATTTTTGTATTCTGCAGACTTCCACGTTCCTCTGAGACCCTCGCCATTGGGGTCATAACAGGCTCCCGCGCAATTTTCTCCGCCAGAGTGGGAAATAGCCTAGAGAGGGACCATGGTTATAGGACCCCCCTGGCTAAAAACATCTGCCCCCAGCCACCCCAGAAAAGGCACATCTGGAAGATGCGCCTATTCTGGCACTTGGCCACTCTCTTCCCACTCCCGTGTAGCGGTGGGATATGGGGTAATGAAGGGTTAATGTCACCTTGCTATTGTAAGGTGACATTAAGCCAGGTTAATAATGGAGAGGCGTCAATTATGACACCTATCCATTATTAATCTAATAGTACGAAATGGTTAATAAAACACACACATTATTAACAAGTATTTTAATGAAATAAAGACACATGGTGTTTTAATATTTTGTTATACTCTTAATCCACCTGAAGACCCTTGTCACCTGAAATAAAGTAAAAAAAAAACAAACAACAATATTCCATACCTCCGTCGTTCAGTCTTGTCCCAAGATGTAAATCCATCTGAAGGGGTTAAATCATTTTACACCCAGGAGCTCTGCTAATGCAGCTGTGCTCCTGACTGTAAAACTTGGTGAATGAATGGAATTCAGGGGAATGTACTGTCGTTAACTCGAGTCGCGGTGATGCGCCCTCTGCTGGATGAACTCATATGAACTAGAGCGTGGGAAAATATTCAGAAAAGTTCGCAGGCTCGAGTTCATATGGTCTTTATTTAATTAAAATACTTTTTAATAATGTGTGTGTGTTTTATTAACCATTTCATACTATTGGATTAATAATGGATGGATAGGTGTCTTAATTGACACCTCTCCATTATTAACCTGGCTTAATGCCACCTTACAATAGCAAGGTGACATTAACCCTTCATTACCCCATATCCCACCACTACACGGGAGTGGGAAGAGAGAGGCTAAGTGCCAGAATAGGCCCATCTTACAGATGTGCCTTTTCTGGGGTGGCTGGGGGCAGATGTTTTTAGCCCGGGGGGGGCAATAACCATGGTCCCTCTCTAGGCTATTAATATCTGCCCTCAGTCACTGGCTTTCCCACTCTGGCGGAGAAAATTGCACGGGAGCCCACGCCAATTTTTTCCTGGATTTAACCCTTTAATTTAATAGCTAGAGACCCCAAACTTAACACACATAGACTTCTTACATTAGTAAAGAGGAATATGTAATAAAAGAAGGGATATGAGATGGTTTACTGTATGTAAACCATGTCTCATATCCTGTCGGGTTTGTGAAGGAGATAGGAAAAGCCGGCAATTGAATTACCAGCTTTTCTGCTATCTAGCGCTGTATTAAACATACATATATATATATATACTAGATTGTGGCCCGATTCTAACGCATCGGGTATTCTAGAATATGCATGTCCCCGTAGTATATGGACAATGATGATTCCGACTGTGCCCGTCGCTGATTGGTCGAGGCAACCTTTTTGACATCATCGTCGCCATGGCAACCATTATGACATCTACGTCGATACTGTGCCCGTCGCTGATTGGTCAGAGACGCGGGATTTCCATTATGACATCATCGTCGCCATGCTATGCCCGTCGCTGATTGGTCGAGGCCCAGGCGGCCTCGACCAATCAGCGAATGAATAAACGGGACAGACAGACAGAAAAACCCTTAGACAATTATATATATAGATATATATATATATATATGTGTGTGTCTCACTGACATATATACACTCACCGGCCACTTTATTAGGTACACCATGCTAGTAACGGGTTGGACCCCTTTTGCCTTCAGAACTGCCTCAATTCTTCGTGGCATAGATTCAACAAGGTGCTGGAAGCATTCCTCAGAGATTTTGGTCCATATTGACATGATGGCATCACACAGTTGCCGCAGATTTGTCGGCTGCACATCCCAAAGATGCTCCATACAAGGCAGGATGGATCCATGCTTTCATGTTGTTTACGCCAAATTCTGACCCTACCATCCGAATGTCGCAGCAGAAATCGAGACTCATCAGACCAAGCAACGTTTTTCCAATCTTCTACTGTCCAATTTCGATGAGCTTGTGCAAATTGTAGCCTCAGTTTCCTGTTCTTAGCTGAAAGGAGTGGTACCCGGTGTGGTCTTCTGCTGCTGTAGCCCATCTGCCTCAAAGTTCGATGCACTGTGCGTTCAGAGATGCTCTTAGGCCTACCTTGGTTGTAACGGGTGGCGATTTGAGTCACTGTTGCCTTTCTATCAGCTCGAACCAGTCTGCCCATTCTCCTCTGACCTCTGGCATCAACAAGGCATTTCCGCCCACAGAACTGCCGCTCACTGGATTTTTTTTCTTTTTCGGGCCATTCTCTGTAAACCCTAGAGATGGTTGTGCGTGAAAATCCCAGTAGATCAGCAGTTTCTGAAATACTCAGACCAGCCCTTCTGGCACCAACAACCATGCCATGTTCAAAGGCACTCAAATCACCTTTCTTCCCCATACTGATGCTCGGTTTGAACTGCAGGAGATTGTCTTGACCATGTCTACATGCCTAAATGCACTGAGTTGCCGCCATGTGATTGGCTGATTAGAAATTAAGTGTTAACAAGAAGTTGGACAGGTGTACTTAATAAAGTGGCCAGTGAGTGTATATATATATATATATATATATATATATATATATATATATATATATATATATATATATAGACTGTATGTATGTTTTTAAGAATATTTGAGCCGATGTATCCATGATATGTCCATTTTGCAAGCCTGCGCAAAAAAATCGCCGTATGCGCAAAAAAATCGCCGTACGGAAGCCATACGGATGACACATGGATAAATTTGTGCGTAAAAATCGCATCCTCGCATTGAATACAGAACAGTGTTTTGGGACAATTACTGCGTATTACGGCTGTAAAAAACAGACCGTATTTTCATACGCCTAGTGTGACGCCGGCCTAATACGTACGAGAGCTATCTGTGAAAAACTTGTATGCGAAAAACTGACGTCTTAATGAGCCTTTAGGCATCAGTAGATCCTTCCATTACTGTAAAAGAAGGCTTGGATTTCTAACCTGGCACCCTATGGATGATGTTCACCACTGTATGTGGTAGGTAGACTTCACATCACATCTGTTCTCCAGTATGTAATTTTTATTGTATGCACACTTCAACTGTGAGGGACAGAATCTAAGAATAATAACCAGAAAACTTAGACGTTTCCTGTGGTTCTTGACCAAGTTTGCACACACTGCAGCAGGGATTTTGGCCCACTCTTCCATACAGATCTTCTCCAAATCTTTCAGGCTTCGGGGCTGTCACTAGGCAACATTGAGTTTCAGCTCCCTCCAAAGATTTGCTATTGGGTTCAGGTCTGGAGACTGGCTAGGCCACTACAGGACCTTGAAATGCTTCTTATACGGACCTTAGTTGTCCGGTCTGTGTGTTTCGGGTCTTTGTCATGCTAGAAGACCCAGCCATGACCAATCTTCAATGCTCTTACTGAGGGAAGGAGGTTGTTGGCCAAAATCTCGCAATACATGACCCCATCCATCCTCTCTTCAATGTGGTGCAGTCATTCTATCCCCTTTGCAGAAAACATCCCCAAAGTATGATGTTTCCCCCAACATGCTTCACAGTTAGGATGGTGTTCGTAGGAATGTAATCATCCTTCTTGTACCTCCAAACACAGAGTGGATTTCATAGCAAAATGTTCTACTTTGGTCTCATCTGTCCACATGACCTTTTCCCATGCTCCCTCTGGATCATACAAATAGTCATTGGCGAACTTCAAACAGACCTGGACATGTGCTGGCGTGAGCAGGGTCTTCTTACGTGCCCTGCAGGATTTTCATCCATGACGGCGTAGTGTGTTACTAACGGTAATGTTTGAGACTGTAGTCCCAGCTCTTTTCAAGTCATTGACCAGGTCCTCCCATGTAGTTCTGAGCTGATTCCTGACCTATATCAGAATCATCCTTACTCCACTGAAGCGAGATCTTGCATGGAGCTCAGACTGAAGAAGACTGACAGCCATCTTGTGTTTCTTCCATTTTCTAATAATTGTGCCAACAGTTGATGCTTTCTCACCAAGCTGTTTGCCTATGGTCCTGTAGCCCATCCCAGCCTCGTACAGGTCTACAGTTTGTTCCCTGGTGTCCTTAGACAGCTCTTTGGTCTTGGCCATGTTGGAGAGTTTGGAGTGTGATTGAGTGTGTGGACAGGTGGAATCAGGGCCGGCGTCAGCACCCGGGCAAGTGCCGGGGCCCTGAGCAGGCAGGGGTCCCACTCGCCGTCGGGGACACTGGCGCGCTATAGTGACGGCCCCGCGAGTGGACCCCCCGTCTGCTCCGGGCCCCGGCATTGCGATACTTACCTCTCCCGGTTCCAGCGCTGCAGTGTCTTCCATCCTCTGACGTCACGTTCAGGTCAGAGGGCGCGATGACGTCACCAGTGCGCGCCCTCTGCCTGAGCAGTCGCAGCACAGAGAGCAGGAAGACGCCGACGGTGAGGAGTCCAGAGCAGAGCAGCGTCAAGCAACGAGAGGTGTGTATTTCATTTTTTTTTATATTTGGAGCAATATATGGGGACCATCAGAAGGGGCCCATATATGGAGCATTATATGGGGCTAATTCTATATGGAGTATCTTATGGGGCCAATAATATAGGGAGCATTATATGGGGCCAATTCAATATGGCGCAGTATATGGGGCCAATTACATATGGAACAGTATATGGGGCCAATAATATATGAAGCATCTCTTGGGACTAATTATATATGGAGCATTTTATATGGCCAATTATATATGGAGCATTATATGGGGCCCATATATGGAGCATCTTATGAAGCCAATTCTATAGGGAGCACTATGTGGGGCCAATTTAATATGGAGCATCTTATGTGGCCAATTCAATATGGACCAGTATATGGGGCCAATAATATATGAAGCATCTTATGGGACTAATTATATATGGAGCATTATATGGGACCCATTCTGTAAGGAGTATTATATGGGGCCAATTCTGTATGGAGCAATATATGGGACTCAGTATACTGTATGGGGCTGATCATATACTGTATGGAGCATTATATGAGGCCCGTTATATATGGAGCAATAGATGGGGCCCATCATATACTGTATGGAGAATTATATGTGGCTCACTATACTGTATGGAGCAATATATGCGACTCATTCTGTATGGAGTACTCTGTGGTGCCCATTATACTGTATGGAGCATTATATGTGGCTCATTATTCTGTATGGAGCATAATATTGGGCTCTTTATTCTGTTTGGAGCACTATATGGGGCTCATTATTCTGTATAGAGGACTATGTGGTGCCAATTATACTGTATGGAGCACTATATGGGGCCATTATACTGTATGGGGCTAATTATTCTGTATGGAGGACTATACTGTCCGGTTTCTGAGCTAATGTAGAATGCACAATAGATATCACTCATGTAATGTAAGTGAAATCTTTGGATTGTACTATACCTATATTTATCTGCCGTATCCGTGCATTATGAATTGTGGTATGTGTTAACGGGGCCCACCGGGACTCTTTCGTAGGGGAGAGAGAGAGGAGAGAGAGAGAGGAGAGAGAGAGAGAGAGAAAAAAAAAAATCCTTCATTGGGTTTCGTGTTTCGGCCGAAACCTGACTTTTCACGGTGGTCGGCCGATTTCACTCGACTCGACTTTTAAGACAGTCGGGTTTCACAAAACCCGACTCGACCCTAAAAAACTAAAGGTGAAAACCTGGAGCCGGCCCTGGGTGGAATTAATACAAGTAATGAGTGCAGAGTAGAAAGGCTTCTTAAAGAAAAACTAACAGGTCTGTGAGAGCCAGAATTCTTGCTGGTTGGTAGGTGATCAAATACTTATTTCATGCAATAAAATGCAATTTAATTACAGTATTTAAAAATTCTACAATGTGATTTTCTGGCTTTTGTTTTTAGATTTAGTCTCTCACAGTTGAAGTGTACAAATAGCAGTGTATCAAATACTTATTTCCCCATTGTATGCTGGGAAAGGCTCGCTGTCAGAGTCGGACTGGGGTGTCTGGGGCCCACAGGCGGAATTGACCCTAGGGGCCCACCTTACAGCTATATGCAAATAACTTAGCCATTATCCCCGATATAGTGGTACGTATACTGTAAAACACAGGCGGCTCCTGCACATCTACTGTGCGCCACTATAACTGGGATATACCATTACGGTAGTTTGCATTAAAGGTGTTCTTTGCTGAAAGCAAGTTATCACAGATGCACAAAAACAGCAATTCTGAATGTATATCTAATTGGAATAATCCAACAAATCCCACCAATATTTAGAGGAACAAAGCTATAGTAGGAATTAAAACATAACCTTTATTGTTATAAAAAGTAAAAAAATTAAACACCAAAAAACAAAAAAGTGTCACCTCAAACAAGTACCAAATGATACAGCCTGTATGGTAATGTACCAATGGATGGTACTGATAAATTGTAGTTGGAACAGTAGTTAAACATACAAAGTATGCTGTCCCAAACTTTCAAGATACCTATAATCTATAATAAAGGCACATAGAAGTGCACGAAATATTTTACCAGGTAATCTTGTTGTATAGGTATCAGCAGGTATCAAAAATAGATACTAGGCAGGCGGGATGAAAGCAAAATAGGATGAAAATCATATTGAATGTTTAAAACAGGAATGATCTCACCAATTGCCATAGACCAGGTAGGTGAAGCCCACGGTTCGCTGGAGCGGAGAATTCCATGGATCAGCGATGTCGGGAGACAATGCCCTGTCAATCCCTGAGGGGCTATCAACAAACCTACGTCCCAAGCTCCCGCCCTTACAAGGGCAGTCCACAGCTACCCCTGAGCAAAATCATGCCCTGCACTCTCCCTATTGAAGTGTCCCGACGCGTTTCCTTGCAGGCCTAATCATCAGGGGACTTGTCTGCCTGGGAGATAAAGTGCACGAGTGCTAAACATGAGGACAAAAGGACCTGCCACCCTCCTTACTATGCTGAAGAGAGTGGGAGGAATTGTAAGGTCCACATTATATGGTAGAATGGCGGACATCATTAGCCTATCGGATCTTAGACCCCCATCATGTGATCAGTGGGTATGGGTAAATGCTATGTGCGGCGATATTAGTGGTAGAGACCATTAATCGAGAAGGAGACAAAAGTCGAACAAACCCGCAGATTACTACAATCGAAATTACCTATAAGATAGCAGTAAACAGTGTAGCCGCAATGGTGCCGATGCAAAGATGTGAGAACGCGCCTTCCAATGCGTCGCACTGCGACTTTAATAAAAGTCTATGGAGAAAAAACGCATCCTGCAAGCACTTTTGCAGGATGCGTTTTTTCTCCAAAACGACGCATAGCGACGTGCAGTGCATGACGCTAGTGTGAAAGTAGCATAAGACGTCTTCCTCTATTGGTATTAGTGGTTGGTTCTTATCATGGTCCAGCTGGGTTAGGACCGTGTTTGTAGTGTTCCTGTCTCTCAGGGCATCATGTCCAATGCAGCAATGACTGCTAAAGTGTAACAACTGTGGGGGAAGACTCTTGTAGCAGTTGGAATCTCCCTGTGTCTAGCTGACCCTCTATTCAGCATAAGGCCTTGAGAACAGTGCCTTTTCAGGAAAGAAACAACAACCTGGGACAGCCTGGAAATGTCTGCTTCACACACTTTTCTTCATCCAAGCTGCCCAGGAGTCAGGGGATGGTGGATGACCCCACCTCCACGGCTAATCATGATACAGTTGTCTTCCCTGGTCATTCTGCAACAGTCCTATCCCTGACACAAACATCTGGTCTGAGGCGTTTCCTGGCAGGCAAATGCTTGTACTGGGACCGATCACTCGGGGTACTTCTGCTCAGGACGTTTCTCCACTTTCTCCACCTCCCCATCCCAAATGAGAGTCTGGGTACCGGCATCATCCTACGGTGTTGTGTAGTCTTTTTCTGTTCACGGAACATGGGTTTGGATGGCGGTGCTGGTACTGTTTCTCAAATTCTGCCTCCTCCCACTTTTCCACTTCTTTGCCGGTCACAGGACAGCTGACCCTCACTGCGTACCAGCCTTTGCGGCTCCAGACTTTAAAGAAATGGACTTTCTCACCTACATAGAGGCTATGTAGGTGATATGGCAGTGACTTTTTGCATGGCCCGGTTCTCGTACATCTATTCTCTGGTTCGCTGTTTTTTTAATAAAACCGATGCCTTTAATGTAGTTGACCTCCCTCGGTGCATTGTTCCTCAAACAAGGCTCACTTCGGGCCTGCGAGCCACTCCTGAACTTAGCGGTTATCATCCTTTCTTCCATGATCCCCTTGGATGTCGGCCTCACAGGGATTGGGAGGTCCTACCTTCCCTCATTCCAATTCAACTTCTCGGGCTCAGCCCACAATGAGGGTATGGTGGCAGATTGCGGGGCTTCCCTCTCCTCCTCTCCCAAGGGGCCCTCACTTTCTCCCAGGGGCAGTGCAGTTGGGCTAACAGGATCAGACTGATTTGGTGAGGAAATGTCAACCAGTGATGGCATCTGGTCCTCTGCGGGCATTCGGCTCCAATAGAGTAACCAGACCTCCTGCTAATACATGCCGACCTGCAGCTGTGAAGTCGTCTGCCATTGCTCAGACATGGGCAGCGTCGTCGCCTAACTTCTGGTTTCACTGGCTGACTTTCCTCCTGTAGCAGCCCCTGGGATTGTAAGATAGATCACTTCCTCGTCGGATGTAGTATCCATCACTTCTGCTGTACACGTGGCTCATGGCTGGAATAACGAACGAGGCATCTGCTGTGTCCACGAGCTGTAATAGCAGTCACTTCTGGCGCACTTCCCGCTCGACTGGCTTTCCCGAGGCAACCAACACCTCCAGTGTCACTCCCGTGACTCTGTCTCTGGACACGCCCCCCTCTTCTCGTCTTCTCTTATCCAGAAAGCCTCCTCTGTTATTGGACCACACCTTCTTCCATAACACACCACTTCTTCTGGGTTGGATCTTGGCTCTTTGACACCACCTCCTCAAGGTTGTCACTCCAGTGGGATGGCCAGTTCCATCTTCAAACCTTCAGACGTCCATTCCCACAATGAGTCAAACCTCCCCACTTCGGACCACCAGCCACTGCCATCTTGGGACTCACGCTGCTGCCCGCCATTTTGGGATTCGTGTCGCCGTCTGCTATATTGAAGCTTGTGACGCTGTTCGCAATTTTGTTCACCTTTAAAGTAGTAAGCTGTCCGTTTTTCTCGTTTGTAAGTGCCTGACTCTGCTCGCAGCGCCACTTGAAAGGGGGTACAAGACTTCTGCTGTGGGCTGGATCTAACTCCTCTTCACCCTGAAACCCCTCTTCTAAACAGGAATCTGACATGTGTGCTGTGGGCTTTGTTCTGTACTCACTTGTTGTTCTGGAGTCCTTGTTACCTCCTCGTTCTTGGAACTGGAAACAGCTGCACACACAGTAGGAGACATTTGGTCTGGTTCAACAGGTTCGGCTTTACCTTGTAAATTGGATACATTCGACTGTGGCATACAGAATAAGACAGAGTCCCCTTCGGTTGGTGTTCTCTTTGCCCAGTATACTAATCAGTTGTTTCCTCCGCTGTGCCTGAACTGTCCCCATCCCTGTGACCCAACCAACCTCTTCTGCTTAGGGGAAAAAGAGCCATGGAATCTGATGCCTCTTTTGGGCCCTATGCCCTGGACCGCCTCGGGATTTGCGCAAAACTTCATACCTATGCATCAGCTGACCTTGAACCTATCACTCCTCACACTGCCTGAGATTTCCCTACTCTCTCTTGTGACGGCATCTTCTTGAGCCCGCTCGCTCCTCTTAAACAAGTGTACCTAGGAGGATCACTGCTATAATGCTGCTTGTGGTCACAGCAAACATAGATCTGATTTACATTCATCTTTCCTTCATTCACTTCACTTGTTAACTGATAAAAATAAACTATTAACTCTTCTATATTTGAAAGGATTCTTACTTTATAGCATTTTTGATACTAAGTTTCATAAGGGTAGTCATAACCCAAATGCTATGTATGGACTCTGCCCATGTTAAACTTTTGTTTTCAGGTGGTGTGGTCAGGGCTGCCACTAGGAATTTCAGGGCCCCCTTAAGACTCCGCCCAGGCTCCACCCCAGCCCCGCCTCCACCCCTCAAACTGTCCACAGTCCCACCGCTGTCTCTTGGCAAAACTCCACTTCTCACAAATCACACATTAACAGTTCCCATCACCAGATCAAACACATAGCCAGCAGCTTTTGCTTTGGCCAAAAGGTTTTTTTTCTAATCTGAGACAACAACAAGGTAGACTCTTTTGGCCGGGCCCTACTCTACTCTAACCTATTAAAGGGAACCTGTCACCACGTTTTTGGAAGATGGGATAAAAATAGCGTTAAATAGGGGCAGAGGTGGGCGTTACATTAGTGTGTGTGTTATGCGTTTATTACCCACCTAAGTTGCCGAAATAACTTTGCAAAGTCTCCGTTTTCGCCTGTCAATCAGGCTGGTCAGGTCGCATGGGCGTTGTCTTCCCCCAGATTTGGCGTAGTTTTCCGTTGGTGGCGTAGTGGTGTGCGCATGCCCAAAGTCCGGAATCCTCTTCCAGGGGATTTAAAATAGCGCGGTGTTCGTTATTGCATTGGTGATCGGTGGGCGCGGCCATCTTCCTTTGGCCGCGCGTGCGCAGAAGCGGCGCTCTGCTGGCCGCGGCTTCAGGAAAATGGCCGCCGCGATATCCATCTGCGCACGCGCGGCATCCCGCGGCCATTTTCCTGAAGCCGCGGCCAGCAGAGCGCCGCTTCTGCGCACGCGCGGCCAAAGGAAGATGGCCGCGCCCACCGATCACCAATGCAATAACGAACACCGCGCTATTTTAAATCCCCTGGAAGAGGATTCCGGACTTTGGGCATGCGCACACCACTACGCCACCAACGGAAAACTACGCCAAATCTGGGTGAAGACACCACGCCCATGTGACCTGACCAGCCTGATTGACAGGCGAAAACGGAGACTTTGCAAAGTTATTTCGGCAACTTAGGTGGGTAATAAACGCATAACACACACACTAATGTAACGCCCACCTCTGCCCCTATTTAACGCTATTTTTATCCCATCTTCCAAAAACGTGGTGACAGGTTCCCTTTAAACATTTGTTAAAATATGCAATACAAATTAGGTGTATTTTTATTTATTTTTCAATTTTTCAAATGACCAATAATACCACGTACAAGGGACAAATACCACAACACCATGACCAGACACCATATTATCACCACATAGTGACCTATAATACTATCTACAAGGAACAAACATCGCCACACCATGTGCAGACCACATATTACCACCACAATGACTGAACAATATCACATACAAGGGACAAATACCACCGCAGCATGTCCAGACCACATATTAACATCACATGGTGACCAACTACATACAAGGAACAAATACCAACACAACATGAACAGACCACATATTACCACCACACAGTAACCGAATAATAGCACATACAAGGAACAAATACCGCTACACCATAGCCGGACAACATATTACCACCACATTGTGACTGAATAGTACAATACTGATCATTAATTTTAAAAAAATACTATCACCATAAGTGCCATTATACACAGGAGATCTGTACTTAGTATGCAGTGTGTATACAGGTAATACAGTGGTCACCGATGCCATTATACACATGAGCTCTTTATATAGTGTCAGTGTACAGGTAATACAGGGATCACCAGTGACATTATACACAGGAGCTCTGTATATAGGGTACAGTGTACATGTAATACAGCGATCACTAATGACATTATACACAGGAGCTCTGTATATAGTGTATAGTGTACAGATAATATATTGATCACCAGTAACATTATACACAGGAGCTCTGTATACAGTATACAGTGTATGGTGTCAGTGTACAGGTAACATACTCACCAGTGACGTCTCTAGCTAAAGTCCTTCATCTTTGCGTTTCTTTTTAATCCAGCGCAGACCGCCATCGCTTCTTTCAGCCAGGACTCGTCTCTGCATAAAATAACACAGTTATCTAGAGCACCGCTTCCAGAGCACATTCCCCATTTTTTCCCTTTCTTCTACACTACACATCTGACTACAGAAGTTCACCCACCATTAATATATAATTGGTTATTATGCAACCCACCATTCCAAATATAAATTATAATTCGCCACTGTGCCCCCACTATCTGTATATAGCCACTTTCCCCATGTAATATATAAATTAATTAGCACCTGTATTCTTTCTCCCAATTTATTACCAGTCACTTTGTCCTCAACGACCCCCACTATGTACTTTCCGCTCTAACCCTTACCCCAATTCATTATAGTTACATGCCCCTTCTGCCTCAATTCATTGTCATGTCTTCTCTCTCTCCCACCCTCTATTCATTATCAATTGCTCTTCCCCCACCCTCAAAATTCATTAATTGCTCTCCCCACCTTCAATACACCATTTGCTCTTCCCACCCCCACCTTCAATTCAATTGCTGTCCACGTCCCTCACACTCACTTCATGTGCAGTCCCCATCACCCCCACTTCATCATTTAGTCCCCTATCATCATTTAGTCCCCTATCCCCCCGTCACTTCATCTGCAGTCCCCCTTACATAATCATTTGCAGCCCCCTATCATTTCATCATGTGCAGAACCCCCTCAAACACACTTCATCATCTGCAGTCCCTATCACTCCCACATCATTTCCTGTCCCCATCACCCCACATCATCATTTGCAGTCCCCATCACCCCCACATCATCATTTGCAGTCCCCATCACCCCCACATCATTTGCAGTCCCCATCACCCCCACATCATCATTTGCAGTCCCCATCACCCCCACATCATCATTTGCAGTCCCCATCACCCCCACATCATCATTTGCAGTCCCCCCCCACATCATTTGCAGTCCCCATCACCCCCACATCATCATTTGCAGTCTCCATCACCCCCACATCATTTGCGGTCCCCATCACCCCCACATCATTTGTGGTCCCCATCACTCCCACATCATTTGCAGTCCCCATCGCCCCCACATCATTTGCGGTCCCCATCACCCCCACATCATTTGCGGTCCCCATCACCCCCACATCATTTGCAGTCCCCATCACCCCCACATCATTTGCAGTCCCCATCACCCCCACATCATTTGCAGTCCCCATCACCCCCACATCATTTGCAGTCCCCATCACCCCCACATCATTTGCAGTCCCCCCACATCATTTGCAGTCCCCCATATCATTTGCAGTCCCCCCACATCATTTGCAGTCCCCATCACCCCCACATCATTTGCAGTCCCCCCATATCATTTGCAGTCCCCATCACGAGGCTGAAGTTGGTTTCTTATTCGTTCAGTTTCTTATTCGGAGCTGAAGTTGGTTTCTTATTCGTCAGTTTCTTATTCGGCAATTTTTTCTTTTCTGTTTTTTATAGGTTTAACAACAAAACATAATCATCACAATAATAAAACACAATGCAGCGAGGAGCCCTGATGTGAATACACTTAAAAACGGCTACAAAAACAATAAAACTGGAAAGGGTTAAATGCCTTTGGGCCACTGATCTCACACTGCTGACATATAGAACAAGGCGCCCCACATCCAAACCAGTTATTTCCAGCCTGGCCCAAATGGGTTCTGGGCACCAGAACTGGCATCAAAGTGGGCAAACAGCCCATTTTCACAGATTTGAATAAGTAACTGATGTTTTTAAGGGGTTAAATGCCTTTGGGCCACTGATCTGACACTTAAAATACACAGAAAGTGATGCCCTGCATCAAACCCAGGTCCCTTCAGCCTGGCCCAAATGGGTTCTGGGCACCAGAACTGGCATCAAAGTGGGCAAACAGCCCATTTTCACAGATTTGAATAAGTAACTGATGTTTTTAAGGGGCTAAATGCCTTTGGGCCACTAATACGACACTTAAAATACACAGACAGTGATGCCCTGCATCAAAGCCAGGTCTCTCCAGCCTGGCCCAAATGGGTTCTGGGCACCAGAACTGGCATCAAAGTGGGCAAACAGCCCATTTTCACAGATTTGAATAAGCAACTGATGTTTTTAAGGGGTTAAATGCCTTTGGGCCACTGATCTGACACTTAAAATACACAGAAAGTGATGCCCTGCATCAAACCCAGGTCTCTCCAGCCTGGCCCAAATGGGTTCTAGGCACCAGAACTGGCATCAAAGTGGGCAAACAGCCCATTTTCACAGATTTGAATAAGTAACTGATGTTTTTAAGGGGTTAAATGCCTTTGGGCCACTGATCTGACACTTAAAATACACAGAAAGTGATGCCCTGCATCAAACCCATGTCCCTTCAGCCTGGCCCAAATGGGTTCTGGGCACCAGAACTGGCATCAAAGTGGGCAAACGGCCCATTTTCACAGATTTGAATAAGTAACTGATGTTTTTAAGGGGTTAAATGCCTTTGGTCCACTAATACGACACTTAAAATACACAGACAGTGATGCCCTGCATCAAAGCCAGGTCTCTCCAGCCTAGCCCAAATGGGTTCTGGGCACCAGAACTGGCATCAAAGTGGGCAAACAGCCCATTTTCACAGATTTGAATAAGTAACTGATGTTTTTAAGGGGTTAAATGCCTTTGGGCCACTGATCTGACACTTAAAATACACAGAAAGTGATGCCCTGCATCACACCCAGGTCCCTTCAGCCTGGCCCAAATGGGTTCTAGGCATCAGAACTGGCATCAAAGTGGGCAAACGGCCCATTTTCACAGATTTGAATAAGTAACTGATATTTTTAAGGGGTTAAATCCCTTTGGTCCACTAATACGACACTTAAAATACACAGACAGTGATGCCCTGCATCAAACCCAGGTCCCTTCAGCCTGGCCCAAATGGGTTCTGGGCACCAGAACTGGCATCAAAGTGGGCAAACGGCCCATTTTCACAGATTTGAATAAGTAACTGATGTTTTTAAGGGGTTAAATGCCTTTGGTCCACTAATACGACACTTAAAATACACAGACAGTGATGCCCTGCATCAAAGCCAGGTCTCTCCAGCCTGGCCCAAATGGGTTCTGGGCACCAGAACTGGCATCAAAGTGGGCAAACAGCCCATTTTAACAGATTTGAATAAGTAACTGATGTTTTTAAGGGGTTAAATGCCTTTGGGCCACTGATCTGACACTTAAAATACACAAATAGTGATGCCCTGCATCAAACCCAGGTCCCTCCAGCCTAGCCCAAATGGGTTCTGGGCACCAGAATTAGCATCAAAGTGGGCAAATATAGTGGGTTGGTGTCGGGAATGCCTTGGTTACAGCATTAAAACCCTGTTATTAACTGGGTTACGGAGGAAATTGTTCAATGGTCCTTATCTAAGTCCTTGAAGTGTGTATCTGTGTTGTCTGTCGGTCTGGAAGCTATTCCGGAGTATCTGAAGGTCTTTGAAGACGTGTTCTCTGAAAGCGAGGCTGAGGTTCTACCGCCACATCCATCTTTTAATTGTGCCATCAATTTAATCTGTCTTGTCCTGAGCGGCTGGCCATGAAGGAGTATATTGCCGAGAGTCTTCGTAAGGGGCATATCCGCCCTTATGTTTCTCCTGTGGCAGCTGGCTTTTTCTTTGTAAAGAAAAAAGATGGTGGTTTGAGTCCTTGCCTCGACTTTCGGGAACTCAACAAAATCACTGTGAGAAAAACTTACCCACTTCCTCTCATTCCTGACTTGTGTAACCAGTTGTCTGGGGCCAAATGATTTTCAAAGTTGGATTTGTGGGGAGCCTATAATTGGATAAGTGTTTGAGAGGGAGACGAGTGGAAGACGGCGTTTCTCACGTGAGAAGTTCTTTTTGAGAATCTTTTTACGTCCTTCGGGCTAACAAACACCCCTGGCCATTTTTCAAAATTTTATTAATATTGTGTTTGCTGATCTGATCGGTCACTTTGCGATTATTTACCTTGACAACATCTTGGTTTACTCCCCTGACAGTGAAACCCATTTTCACTATTCGCGTACTGTCCTTCATAGACTCAGGGAAAAACTACTTTTTTCAAAATTTGAAATGTTAATTTTTTGTACAGGAGTTCTCATTTTTGGGTTTGATTGTTTCCAATGAGGGGTTTTGCATGGATCCCAAGAAGGTGCAGGCTATTAGTGATTGGGTTCAGCCCCGTGACTTGAAGGGTTTGCAACTAGTGATGAGCGAGTATACTCGTTACTTGGGTTTTCCCGAGCACACTCGGGTGGTCTCCAAGTATTTATGTCTGATCAGAGATTTAGTTTTCCTTGCCGCAGCTGCATGATTTACAGCTACTAGACAGCTTGATTACATGTGGGGATTCCCTGGCAAACAGGCAACCCCCACATGTACTCAGGCTGGCTAGCAGCCATACATTATGCAGCCCCATCAACAAAAACGAAATCTCCGAGCAGTCACAAATACTCGGGAGACCACCCGAGCGTGCTCGGGAAAGCCCGAGCAACGAGTATACTCGCTCATCACTATTTGCAACGCTTCTTGGGGTTTGCAAACTACTATCGAAAGTTCATCAAGTGTTTTTTGCAGGTAGTTAATAGTGATGAGCGAATATACTTGTTGCTCGGGAAATCTCCGAGTATTTGTGACTGCTCAGAGATTTCGTTTTTGTTGACGCAGCTGCATGATTTATGGCAATTATGGCACTTAGCCTCTTTCTTCCCACTGCCCTGTAGCGGTGGCAATGGGGTAATAGTTGGGTGGTTGATGTGACCTTTGAATTGTAAGGTCACATCAAGCCCGGCTTAGTAATGGAGAGGTGTCAATAAGACAGCTATCCATTAATAATCCTATAGTTGTTAGAGGTTCAATAAAGACACAGCCAGAATAAAGTCTTTTAATTAAATAAAACAATAAACACATTTTGCCATCTTTATTACTCAGCTAATCCATGAGACGCCCTCGATCTCCTGTAATGAATAAAAAAAAACAAACAACAATATACCTGTCCGTCGTTCTGTCCCACGCAGTTATCCATATCTGGGGAAAATACAGTTTGCAACCAGGACTGTGCTAAGATGCTACCAGCCCAGCTGCAAACTACTGGGGAATGAGGAGATGCTGCCAGCGTAGCCTCAGTGACTAGCGGTGAAGTCACTGAGTCTACCGTCCCTGCTTGCCTGACCCGCGCTGAACTCTGGAGCGTGGGAAAATGCCAGTTCATTTTCCCACGCTGCAGAGTTCATTGCAGTTCAAGCCGGAAGGGAGGGCAGACTATGTGACATCAGCACTAGTCTCTGTAGCTGCACTGGCAGCATCTCCTCATTCCCCAGTAGTTTGCAGCCATGGCGGTTGCATTTCAGCACCGCTCCTAGTTGCAAACTGTATTTTCCCCAGATATTGATTACTGCGTGGGACAGAACGACTGACAGGTATGGTATATTGTTGGGTTTTTTGTTTGTTTTTTTAATTACAGGAGAACAAGGGTGTTGTATGTATTAGCTGGATAATAAGGATGAAAAACTGTGTTTAGTGTTTTATTTCATTAAAAGACTTTATCCTGGCTGCGTCTTTATTGAACCTGTAACAACTATAGGATTAGCAATGGATAGGTGTCTTCTTGACACTTTTTCATTACTAAGCTGGGCTTGATGTGACCTTACAATATAAAGGTCACATCAACCCCCAAACTATTACCCCATATACCACCGATACAGGGCAGCGGGAAGAGAGAGGCTAAGTGCTGAAATTGGTGAATCTTAAAAATGCGACATTTCTGGGGAGGCTGAGAGCTAGTGTTTGTAGCCATGAGGGGTCAATATCCATGGCCCCTTCCTAGGCTATGAATATCAGCCCGCAGCTGTCTGCATAGCTTTTTCTGGAATTTAATTATAAGGGTACCCCATGTCATTTTTGGGGGGCCACCCTATTTTAATAGCCAGTAAACACTAAAAATACAGCTGTGGGCTCATATTCATAGCCTGGGGAGATCCATGGGTGTTAACCCCTTCTTAGGCTATAAACATTGGCCTCCAGTCGCTGGCTTTCCCTCTCTGGATTGGAAAATTACGCGCAACATTTTTTCCCCAAAAAATAATCTTTTATTAATTACATACATGTCCTCTAATTTGCACACACACTATACTAATTGTATTGATCACTGACATATACAGTACATATCTAACTATTCTGCATCTACTTAGTGTATGTAAACCATGTCTTCTATCCTGTCGGCTCCAGCAGTGATTTTAGAGAGGCTGACAAATGAATTACCGGCTATTCTTCTATGTATCTCTCTCTGCAATATAAAGACTATATATATACAGTGTATATATATATATATATATATATATATATATATATATATATATATATATATATATATATAAAACCATATGCAAGAAGAAAGAGAAGGCACTCACCGATCTAAATTTCCCAACTTTATTTCATCTTAATGTTAAAAAAATTCCATGGCCGGGGGAGTGAGGAGCGGAGTTCTTGTGAGCAGGGATAGACGACGGCCGTTTGTGCTTGCGCTTCCACGGGTCATTATTTTTTTAACATGAAGATGAAATAAAGTTGGGAATTTTAGATCGGTGAGTGCCTTCTCTTTCTTCTTGCATATGGTCATGGATTTTCGTGTATTTTCAGAAGAGCACCTATGATCTTGATGCATGGCTGATGCTAGGACTATTATTCATTAATACCGGAACCCGAAATTTTTGGATAACCCCGTTTCACAGACAGTGCCGTTCGTTTTTGGTCTTCTTGGCGTTAGATATATATATATATATATATATATATATATATATATATATATATATATACACACACACACACACTAGCTATTGAACCTGTTCTACGCCCGGGTGGCGAGCATTTATATTGGTATATGGTCTCCATCCTGGTATGCGCCTCTTCCATCCTGCTCCCTAATCTTGTCATGTGCTGCTACCATCTTGCACCCCCATCCTGTCATACGCTGCTCCCATCCTGCGCCCCCTTCCTGTCATGTGCAGCCCCATCCTGCGCCCTCATCCTGTTTTGTGCGCCTCCATCTTGTCATGTGCTACTCTTTTCCTGTGCCCTCATCCTGTCATGTGCTGCTCCCATCCTGCGCCCCCATCCTGTCATGTGCTGCTTTCATCCTGCGCCCCATCCTGTCATGTGCTGCTCCCATCCTGCGCCCCCATTCTGTAATGTGCTGCTCCCATCCTGCGCCCCCATTCTGTCATATGCTACTCCCATCCTGCGCCCCCATTCTGTCATGTGCTACTCCCATCCTGCACCCCCATTCTGTCATGTGCTGCAACCATTCTGCGCCCCCATTCTGTCATGTGCTGCTCCCATCCTGCGCCCCCATTCTGTCATGTGCTGCTCCCATCCTGCGCCCCATTCTGTAATGTGCTGCAC
Organism: Ranitomeya variabilis; assembly: GCF_051348905.1. Lineage (NCBI taxonomy): Eukaryota > Metazoa > Chordata > Amphibia > Anura > Dendrobatidae > Ranitomeya > Ranitomeya variabilis. The sequence goes on along the minus strand of NC_135237.1, from coordinate 117,727,666 downwards.
CCATTCTGCGCCCCCATTCTGTCATGTGCTGCTCCCATCGTTGATGGCCCCCATAAGATGCTCCATAGCATAATATGCCCCGTATGCTGCTGCTGCGATTTAAAAAAAAAATAAAATGACAGACTCACCTCTCGTCGCTGGGCGCCGAGTGCCTAAGCAGGTGGGAACACCAGCACACTATGGGGGTCAGGTCCTGGAGTCGCCGCTGGCTAAGGCCCCCGGTGTAAAAGCGTGTCCCTCCCCCGGCCTGTGTCCATGGACTGCTATGTAATCAGGCTTGAGTCAACAACCAGAAGGGGGAGCTTTCCCTCATGGAGGGATGGATCCCAGGACACAGAACAATAGACTCATGTGTTGGCTGATTCAATTGTGTGGTGACTTGCGAAGGGCTGGGATCGTATGCTTAGGCGAGATCCTGGTGCCCGTGTGTGGAGGGTTAAAAGCTGCCACGTGGAATGGTGTTGTGTCCCTCATCTGTTGGATCCAGTAAACCCATCCCAGGATTATTTTTCTTTTCCCTGGCTTCGGATTGCCAGGTGGCACCTCCGGATCTGCTCCCTTTGTGTGGACTCATTGTAGACTAATTACGGACGCTGCAGAATTACTTTGATTTGTGTTGTCCCAGTTCCCTGTTCCGATAAATTTTATTGGATTGATTACTGGCGTGGTGTCTCTTCCTGCTCTGTCGCATGCCCCGGCACTTGCAATATTCACCTGTCCCTGTTCCACCGCCGCGCACCACTCTGTCATCCGTGTCCTCTGGCTGTGACTGTTGAGGCAGGGGGCGCGCACTGACCACGTCATCGCGCCCTATGACCTGAACGTCACAGCCAGAGGATGCGGAAGACCCGGCGGTGGAACGGGGACAGGTGAATATAGCATGGCTCACCCTCCCCCTTCATACTCACCCTCCTGGTGCGTCTCTGCTTCTCCGTCGGAGATCGCGGTATGCGTTCAGTGCTTACTCCTACCGCGATCTCCTGGGCCACAATCCTCCTCCCCAGATGCGTCACACTGTGGGATCCAGACTGTGCAGACGTGTCGCGCTTTGGACAGAGTGACGCTATCAGCGTTATATTATATATATATATATATATATATATATATATATATATATATATATATATATATAAATATATATATATATATATATATATATACTGTATATATATATATATATATATATATATATATATGTATACACACACACACACCACACATTTATTCTATGTGTATATCTCTATTCTATCGTAATCTAACCTGTCACTCTGATTAAAATGTACGTGGCTGATCATTTGCCAGCTTTTAATCTATCTATTTATCTAGAATATATATATACATTTTGAAGAATATTACGTTTTAAAACTATGTGTAAATGATTAAAAACATTTCTGTATGTAAAATCTCATGTTAAAATCGCACTGCAGTCGGATGTAGATCGGGTGTTAGGTGTGAAAAGTCAGATTGTACTCGCACAAAAAACGCCTGACACTCACATGACACTTGCATTGCACTCGTCAGACTTTCCTGCAATAAATAGGACCGATTTTTAAATCGCTAGTGTGGCTCCAGCCTGAGTATGTAATAGTGGTGTGAGATCAGTGGCCAAGGTCATTTAACCCCTTAAAATTCAGTTACTTATTCAAATCATTAAAATCAATGCCAACTTTGATGCCAATTCTCACGGCCAGAACCCATTTGGGAAAAGCTAAAGTGACATGAATTTCACGCAGGGCATCAAAATGCATGTAATAATGGTGTCCGATCAGTGGCCCAAAGTCATTTAACCTCTTAAAAAATCACTTACTTATTCAAATATGTGAAAATGGGCTGTTTAACCACTTTGATGCCAGTTCTGGTGCCCAGAACCCATTTGGGCCTGGCTGAAGGGACCTGGGTTTGATGCAGGGCATCACTATCTGTGTATCTTAAGTGTCAAATCAGTGGCCCAAAGGCATTTAACCCCTTAAAAACATCAGTTACTTATTCAAATCGGCGAGAATGGGCTGTTTGCCCAGTTTGATGCCAATTCTGGTGCCCAGAACGCATTTGGGCCAGGCTGGAGGAACCTTGGTTTGATGCAGGGCATCACTTTCTGTGTATTTTAAGTGTTGTATCAGTGGCCCAAAGGTATTCAACCCCTGAAAAACATCAGTTACTTATTCAAATCTGTGAAAATGGGCTGTTTACCCACGGCCCTGCACAGCTCCAAAATGGCTCCCGGGCCCCAGCGCCGACGTGTGCGCCGCAGTGCACAGTATTTTAGTGCACGATGGGGCCCGATCAGTAGAAGCACAACAGTGGGGCCCCGGATCTGCGGGCCCCTCTGTGTACTGCTGCTGACCGGGCCCCATACAGCAGTAACGGCTGTAATGCCCTGATGCGGCCCTGGGTGTGGTATAGCTAACTTTCTGCTTTTTCACAATTTTTAGCCTCTCTCAATTTTTATGTAGTAAGGTGTCTGAGTATACAAAGTGATGGATGGCATTTCAACAATATTCCAGATATCTATTTCTCAAAAAAAATCTATGAATTTTTGTTATTTTGTAAGTAAAATTTTTTTCTTGTATGACAAAAATTGTCCTAGTGAGCAGAGGTGTCCAAAAGAGCAAGAGGGTTAACACTTTAAATAACACAGTAAATTGTGACATCTACAGTTAGGTTCAAAAATATTTGGACAGTGACACAAGTTTTGGCATTTTAGCAGTTTGCCTAAACATAGTCAAGATACAGTTACATAATCACTATGGGCTTAAATTGCAGACTCTCTTTTGTATGTAGCTGCCTCTTTTTAAAGAGACCAAAGGTGATTGGATAATTACCTCCGAAGCTCTTTAATGGGCTCCATGGGCTATTGCTTCATTAATCCATCATCAATTAAGTAAGCAAAAGGTCGGAAGCTGTTTTGAGTTGTGGCATTTGCATTTTGGGAATTGTTGCTGTCAACCCAAACGTGGTCAAATGAGCCCTCAATGGAAGACAAACAAGCCATCGTTTGGCTGAAAAAAATAAGAAATCCATCAGAGACAAAGCAAAAATGTTAGGAGTGGATAAATCAACAGGTTGGTACATTCTGCAAAAAAAAGAGCGCAATGGTGAACTTGGACACTCAAAAAGGCCTGGATGTCCATGGAAGACAACAGTGGTGGATAGGGTTGAGCGAAACGGGTCGATCATTTTCAAAAGTCGCCGACTTTTGGCTAAGTCGGCGTCTCATGAAACCCGATCCGACCCCTGTGCTTGTCGGCCATGCGGTACGCGACTTTCGCGCCAAAGTCGCGTTTCAATGACGCGAAAAGCGCCATTTCTCAGCCAATGAAGGTGAACGCAGAGTGTGGGCAGCGTGATGACATAGGTCCTGGTCCCCACCATCTTAGAGAAGGGCATTGCAGTGATTGGCTTGCTGTCTGCGGCGTCACAGGGGCTATAAAGGGGCGTTCCCGCCGACCGCCATCTTACTGCTGCTGATCTGAGCTTAGGGAGAGGTTGCTGCCGCTTCGTCAGAATCAGGGAGAGCGTTAGGCAGGGTCCACTAACCACCAAACCGCTTGTGCTGCAGCGATTTCCACTGTCCAACACCACCTTCGGTGTGCAGGGACAGTGGAAGCTATTTTTTTTTTTTTTTCCCCTCAGCGCTGTAGCTCATTGGGCTGCCCTAGAAGGCTCCCTGATAGCTGTATTCCTGTGTGTACGCCACTGTGGAAACCAACTGCTTTTATCAAAGCACATATCCTCTTGTTCCTTCCTTTCTGCACAGCTATCTTTTTTGTTTGTCCACACTTTTTATTTAATTTGTGCATCAGTCCACTCCTATTGCTGCCTGCCATACCTGGCTGAGATTACTGCAGGGGAGATAGTAATTGTAGGACAGTCCCTGTTTTTTTTTTTTTTTTTGTGGGAGATTAAGATTGGCATTTCTGCTACAGTGCCATCCCTGTGTGTGCCATCTCTCACTGAGTGGGCCATAGAAAGCCTATTTATTTTTTCCTTCATTTGTGTTCTAAAATCTACCTCAACACAAAAACACTACATCAATCAGTGGGAGAAAAATATTGGCCTCAGTCAGGGCTTGTGTGCCACTGCTGTGTGTGCTATCTCTCATTCAGTGGGCTATAGAAAGCCTATTTATTTATTTTTTTTTTTTAAATATTATTTGGTTTCTAAAGTCTCCCTGAAACAAAAAAAATACCTAAAAAAACAGTGGGAGAGTAATATTGCCCTTTCAGCTTGTGTGCCAGTCTTGACTCCTGGGTGTGCCACCTCTGTCCCTCTCATTCAGTGGGCCATAGAAAGCCTTTTTTTTTTTTTTTTTTTAATATTATTTGGTTTCTAAAGTCTCCCTGAAAATAAAAAAAAAAATACATAAAAAAACAGTGGGAGAGTAATATTGCCCTTTCAGCTTGTGTGCCAGTCTTCACTCCTGGGTGTGCCACCTCTGTCCCTCTCATTCAGTGGGCCATAGAAAGCCTTGTTTTTTTTTTTTTTTAATATTATTTGGTTTCTAAAGTCTCCCTGAAAATAAAAAAAAAAATACATAAAAAAACAGTGGGAGAGTAATATTGCCATTTCAGCTTGTGTGCCAGTCTTGACTCCTGGGTGTGCCACCTCTCTCTCTAATTGTGGGCCATAGAAAGCCTTTTTATTTTTTTCCTTCATTTGTGTTTTAAAATCAACCTCAACACAAAAACACTACATCAATCAGTGGGAGAAAAATATTGGCCTCAGTCAGGGCTTGTGTGCCACTCCTGTGCGTGCCATCTCTCATTCAGTGGGCCATAGAAAGCCTTGTTTTTTTTTTTTTTTTTTAATATTATTTGGTTTCTAAAGTCTCCCTGAAAATAAAAAAAAAAATACCTAAAAAAACAGTGGGAGAGTAATATTGCCCTTTCAGCTTGTGTGCCAGTCTTCACTCCTGGGTGTGCCACCTCTGTCCCTCTCATTCAGTGGGCCATAGAAAGCCTTGTTTTGTTTTTTTTTTAATATTATTTGGTTTCTAAAGTCTCCCTGAAAATAAAAAAAAAAATACATAAAAAAACAGTGGGAGAGTAATATTGCCATTTCAGCTTGTGTGCCAGTCTTGACTCCTGGGTGTGCCACCTCTGTCCCTCTCATTCAGTGGGCCATAGAAAGCCTTGTTTTTTTTTTTTTTTTAATATTATTTGGTTTCTAAAGTCTCCCTGAAAATAAAAAAAAAAAAAACATAAAAAAACAGTGGGAGAGTAATATTGCCCTTTCAGCTTGTGTGCCAGTCTTGACTCCTGGGTGTGCCACCTCTGTCCCTCTCATTCAGTGGGCCATAGAAAGCCTTGTTTTTTTTGTTTTTTTTTAATATTATTTGGTTTCTAAAGTCTCCCTGAAAATAAAAAAAAAAATACATAAAAAAACAGTGGGAGAGTAATATTGCCATTTCAGCTTGTGTGCCAGTCTTGACTCCTGGGTGTGCCACCTCTGTCCCTCTCATTCAGTGGGCCATAGAAAGCCTTGTTTTTTTGTTTTTTTTTTAATATTATTTGGTTTCTAAAGTCTCCCTGAAAATAAAAAAAAAATACATAAAAAAACAGTGGGAGAGTAATATTGCCATTTCAGCTTGTGTGCCAGTCTTGACTCCTGGGTGTGCCACCTCTCTCTCTAATTGTGGGCCATAGAAAGCCTTTTTATTTTTTTCCTTCATTTGTGTTTTAAAATCAACCTCAACACAAAAACACTACATCAATCAGTGGGAGAAAAATATTGGCCTCAGTCAGGGCTTGTGTGCCACTCCTGTGCGTGCCATCTCTCATTCAGTGGGCCATAGAAAGCCTTGTTTTTTTGTTTTTTTTTTAATATTATTTGGTTTCTAAAGTCTCACAGAGAAAAAAAAAAAAATAAATTAGGTGGGAGATTAATATTGACATTAGTGCTTGAGTGACAGTCCTGCGTGTGTGTCATCTCTGTGATTTGGTGTCACAGAAAACAGAGTGTGTAACATTGTGCCTGATTTTCCTTGTGGTCTCACCAACCTGTTAAGGGATATTGAAATCATACTGAAGTTATAGCTCACCGTGTAAGTTGTTTGACAGCAACAAATAAAGTTAGTTTGGTTACGATTTTTAAACAATGAGGAAGTCTGGTGCAAGAGGTCGTCGTGGGCGTTCATTGTCAGCTGGTAATGATGGTAGTGGTAGTGGAGCATCAGGTGGTCGTGGGGATAAAAATATTCCACCTAAGTCTGGAGCTGTGGAGCCAGTTTCGTCGTCAGGCTACACAAGGCCTCGAACGCTCTCTTTTCTGGGAGTAGGAAAACCGCTTTTAAAGGCGGAGCAGCAACAGCAAGTTTTGGCTTACATTGCAGACTCAGCCTCTAGCTCTTTTGCCTCCTCTTCCGAAACTGGTAAATGTAAAAGCAGCGCGTCGCTTGTGGATGTTCACGGTCAGGGACAAGTCGCTTCCTTGTCCTCCTCAGCAAAAACTACAACAAGAGAGAAGGATGCAGCAGGCGACACAACGGGTCACTCCATGGAGCTCTTTACACATACCGTCCCTGGCTTAGAAAGTGAAACATTTAACAGGCCATGCCCATTACAAGTAGATTCTGACATGGAGTGCACTGATGCACAGCCACAGCCAGAGTACTATGCTGCTCCTTTGACTCAGACCACCACATTGCCCTCTCAGGGTACAGATCCACAATCAGACCCTGATGAGACTATGTTGCCCCGCCACGAACGCTATACCACCGACCGACACAGTGACACAGACGAAGTTGCACACGAGCTCGAAGAGGAGGTAATAGATGACCCAGTTATTGACCCCGATTGGCAGCCATTGGGGGAACAGGGTGCAGGCGGCAGTAGTTCAGAAGCGGAGGTGGAGGAGGGGCCGCAGCAGGCATCAACATCGCAACAGGTTCCATCTGCCGGGCCCGTATCTGGCCCAAAACGCGTGTCAAAGCCAAAACCTGTTGGAGGACAGCGTGGCCATCCGGTTAAAGCTCAGTCTGCAATCCCTGAAAAGGGATCCGAGTCTAGGAAGAGTGCAGTCTGGCATTTTTTTAAACAACATCCAACTGATCAGCGCAAAGTCATCTGTCAAAAATGTTCAACTAGCTTAAGCAGAGGTCAGAATCTGAAAAGTCTAAATACTAGTTGCATGCATAGACACTTAACCACCATGCATTTTCAAGCCTGGACTAACTACCAAACGTCCCTTAAGGTTGTAGCACCCTCGGCCAATGAAGCTAGTCAGCAACGCAACATCCCTTCCGTCACTGTAAGGCCACCATTTTCCGCACCACCGGCAGTATCTGTGCAGGTTTCTTTGCCAGCCAAAAGCAGTCAGGGTCAGGGAATCACCAGTTTAGTAGGAGGAAATATTGCATCTAGGGCACCGGCGGAAACAATACCGTCTCCAACCGTCTCTCAGTCTGCCATGTACACCGGCACACCCGAAAGTTCCACGATCTCCTGCTCTCCAGTCCAGCTCACCCTACATGAGACTCTGGTTAGAAAAAGGAAGTACTTATCCTCGCATCCGCGTACACAGGGTTTTAACGCCCACATAGCTAGACTAATCTCGTTAGAGATGATGCCCTACCGTTTAGTTGAAAGCGAAGCTTTTAAAGCCCTGATGGAGTACGCTGAACCACGATACGAGCTACCTAGTCGACACTTTTTTTCCAGAAAAGCCATCCCAGCCCTGCACCAGCATGTTAAACAGCGCATCGTCCATGCACTTAGGCAATCTGTGAGTACAAAGGTGCACCTGACTACAGATGCATGGACCAGTAGGCATGGCCAGGGACGTTATGTGTCCATCACGGCACACTGGGTGAATGTGGTGGATGCAGGGTCCACAGGCGACATCAATTTAGGGACAGTTGTGCCTAGCCCACGGTCTAGGAAACAGTTGGCTGTAGGCGTTCGCACCCCCTCCTCCTCCTCCTCGTCCTCCTGCAGAAGCTACAGCTCTTCCACAGAACGCAGTCGGCCAACCACTCCATCGGCAGATGACACTGTTGCACACCAGTTGTCCCATTATGGGCCAGCTACTGCCAAGCGTCAGCAGGCTGTATTGGCTATGAAGTGTTTGGGCGACAACAGACACACCGCGGAAGTTCTGTCCGAGTTCTTGCAACAAGAAACGCAGTCGTGGCTGGGCACAGTAGATCTTGAGGCAGGCAAGGTAGTGAGTGATAACGGAAGGAATTTCATGGCTGCCATCTCCCTTTCCCAACTGAAACACATTCCTTGCCTGGCTCACACCTTAAACCTGGTGGTGCAGTGCTTATTGAAAACTTATCCTGGGTTCTCCGACCTGCTCCTCAAAGTGCGTGCACTTTGCTCACATATCCGACGTTCGCCTGTACACGCCAGCCGTATGCAGACCTATCAGCGGTCTTTGAACCTTCCCCAGCATCGCCTAATCATAGACGTTGCAACAAGGTGGAACTCAACACTGCACATGCTTCAGAGACTGTGCGAACAGAGGCGTGCTGTTATTTATTTGTGGGAGGATACACGGGCAGGCAGTAGGATGGCAGACATGGAGTTGTCAGGTGTGCAGTGGTCGAAGATACAAGACATGTGTCAAGTCCTTCAGTGTTTTGAGGAATGCACACGGCTGGTTAGTGCAGACAACGCCGTAATAAGCATGAGCATCCCCCTAATGTGTCTGCTGATGCAAAGTTTGACGCACATAAAGGAGCAGGCGTCTGCACCAGAGGAAGAGGGAAGCCTTGATGACAGTCAGCCATTGTCTGGTCAGGGCAGTGTACAGGACGAGGTAGCGGGCGAAGAGGAGGTGGAGGACGAGGAGGATGATGGGGATGAGTATATTTTTAATGCGGAAACTTTCACGGGGGCACAGGAAATTGGTTGCGTGTCACGGCCGGGTTCTGGTTTTTTGAGGGACACAAGTGACGTAGATTTGCCTGCAACTGCCCCTCAACCAATCACAACCGGAGATTTGACAACTGGAACTTTGGCCCACATGGCGGATTATGCCTTACGTATCCTAAAAAGGGACACACGCATTACGAAAATGATGAACGATGACGATTACTGGTTGGCCTGCCTCCTTGATCCACGCTATAAAGGCAAATTGCAAAATATTATGCCACATGAGAACTTGGAACTAATATTAGCAACCAAACAATCAACTCTTGTTGACCGTTTGCTTCAGGCATTCCCAGCACACAGCGCACGTGATCGTTCTCACACGAGCTCCAGGGGGCAGCAGACTAGGAGTGTTAGGGGTGCACACATCAGAAGTGGCGTTGGACAGAGGGGTTTTCTGACCAGGTTGTGGAGTGATTTTGCTATGACCGCAGACAGGACAGGTACTGCTGCATCAATTGAAAGTGACAGGAGACAACATTTGTCCAGTATGGTTACTAACTATTTTTCATCCCTTATCGATGTTCTCCCTCAACCGTCATTCCCATTTGATTACTGGGCCTCCAAATTAGACACCTGGCCAGAATTGGCAGAATATGCATTGCAGGAGCTTGCTTGCCCGGCAGCAAGTGTCCTATCAGAAAGAGTATTCAGTGCTGCAGGGTCAATATTAACCGAAAAAAGGACTCGTCTGGCTACCCAAAATGTTGACGATCTAACATTCATTAAAATGAACCACAACTGGATTTCAAAATCTTTTGCCCCACCTTGCCCGGCCGACACCTAGCTTTCCTATGAAAAGCTCTTGCCTGTGAATTACTTTTCTAATGTCTAATTTGCTGCTGCAGATTGTACAGCATACGACATGTTTACACCTCCCTAAATGGCCAAACTCCCCACACGGGGCCGTGGTATCGCGACTTGGCGCAAGCACCCGTGAGACTGCTGTTTGTCTGAAGAGGTGGGTGTGCTCGCTTTTGGTTGACGGCATTGCTACTGGGTCCCTCATAGTACAATGTAGTGTCTCTGGCGGTGGTGGTGCGCACCCAACGTCAGACACACCGTTGTAACATGAGTGGCCCTGGGGCGGTCCCGCCGGCCTCAAGAGAGTTCCCCCCTACCCCAGCTCAAACTGGGCTCTACCACGTGCAAAATTATGTCGCACAGCTCCACCAATCTTTAGTCTATTCGCTGACATCATTCAATGTCTGGCACTGACAATACAAATTTGTAGACATCTATGATGCAACTTAAAGTAGTCTGTGTCTGTGTCCTATATTGGCACCATTAAATAGTTACTGCCAAATTACTATGTCAGAAACACAGCAGATGAGCCCACCCCTGTACCTAAGTATGCCACCTTTTTTTTTGTTTTGGTTGTTTTGCGAGACATTAACATCTATTTATATTTTGGGAGTACTGGGACAGACACTCCTTGCACTACTCCTCCACTCAGCACCAAGCTGCCTGCCCGTGTATCCATGTAACCGCTGTAAAACTGCCATGAGCCTATTGTTTGTTATTTTAGGCCTTTGAAGCCTTTCTGCGCTCCCTCCTTCCACTAGTCCTCCACTGACCAGACCACTGCTGCCCGTGTACCCCTGGAACCAATTTTAAAGTGCCTACAGCCAGCCCATTTTATTGTGTTAGGCCTTCGAAGCCTGTCTGCGGTCCCTCCTTCCACTAGGCCTCCACTGACCAGACCACTGCTGCCCGTGTACCCCTGGAACCAATTTTAAAGTGCCTACAGCCAGCCCATTTTATTGTGTTAGGCCTTCGAAGCCTGTCTGCGGTCCATACTTTAAATACTCCTCCACTCACCACCAAGCTGCCTGCCCGTGTATCCATGTAACCGCTGTAAAACTGCCATGAGCCTATTGTTTGTTATTTTAGGCCTTTGATAGCCTGTCTGCGGTCCCTACTCCTCCACTGACCACCAAGCTGCCTGCCCGTGTATCCATGTAACCGCTGTAAAACTGCCATGAGCCTATTGTTTGTTATTTTAGGCCTTTGAAGCCTTTCTGCGCTCCCTCCTTCCACTAGTCCTCCACTGACCAGACCACTGCTGCCCGTGTACCCCTGGAACCAATTTTAAAGTGCCTACAGCCAGCCCATTTTATTGTGTTAGGCCTTCGAAGCCTGTCTGCGGTCCCTCCTTCCACTAGGCCTCCACTGACCAGACCACTGCTGCCCGTGTACCCCTGGAACCAATTTTAAAGTGCCTACAGCCAGCCCATTTTATTGTGTTAGGCCTTCGAAGCCTGTCTGCGGTCCATACTTTAAATACTCCTCCACTCACCACCAAGCTGCCTGCCCGTGTATCCATGTAACCGCTGTAAAACTGCCATGAGCCTATTGTTTGTTATTTTAGGCCTTTGATAGCCTGTCTGCGGTCCCTACTCCTCCACTGACCACCAAGCTGCCTGCCCGTGTATCCATGTAACCGCTGTAAAACTGCCATGAGCCTATTGTTTGTTATTTTAGGCCTTTGAAGCCTTTCTGCGCTCCCTCCTTCCACTAGTCCTCCACTGACCAGACCACTGCTGCCCGTGTACCCCTGGAACCAATTTTAAAGTGCCTACAGCCAGCCCATTTTATTGTGTTAGGCCTTCGAAGCCTGTCTGCGGTCCCTCCTTCCACTAGGCCTCCACTGACCAGACCACTGCTGCCCGTGTACCCCTGGAACCAATTTTAAAGTGCCTACAGCCAGCCCATTTTATTGTGTTAGGCCTTCGAAGCCTGTCTGCGGTCCATACTTTAAATACTCCTCCACTCACCACCAAGCTGCCTGCCCGTGTATCCATGTAACCGCTGTAAAACTGCCATGAGCCTATTGTTTGTTATTTTAGGCCTTTGATAGCCTGTCTGCGGTCCCTACTCCTCCACTGACCACCAAGCTGCCTGCCCGTGTATCCATGTAACCGCTGTAAAACTGCCATGAGCCTATTGTTTGTTATTTTAGGCCTTTGAAGCCTTTCTGCGCTCCCTCCTTCCACTAGTCCTCCACTGACCAGACCACTGCTGCCCGTGTACCCCTGGAACCAATTTTAAAGTGCCTACAGCCAGCCCATTTTATTGTGTTAGGCCTTCGAAGCCTGTCTGCGGTCCATACTTCCACTAGGCCTCCACTGACCAGACCACTGCTGCCCGTGTACCCCTGGAACCAATTTTAAAGTGCCTACAGCCAGCCCATTTTATTGTGTTAGGCCTTCGAAGCCTGTCTGCGGTCCCTCCTTCCACTAGGCCTCCACTGACCAGACCACTGCTGCCCGTGTACCCCTGGAACCAATTTTAAAGTGCCTACAGCCAGCCCATTTTATTGTGTTAGGCCTTCGAAGCCTGTCTGCGGTCCATACTTTAAATACTCCTCCACTCACCACCAAGCTGCCTGCCCGTGTATCCATGTAACCGCTGTAAAACTGCCATGAGCCTATTGTTTGTTATTTTAGGCCTTTGATAGCCTGTCTGCGGTCCCTACTCCTCCACTCAGCACCAAGCTGCCTGCCCGTGTATCCATGTAACCGCTGTAAAACTGCCATGAGCCTATTGTTTGTTATTTTAGGCCTTTGAAGCCTTTCTGCGCTCCCTCCTTCCACTAGTCCTCCACTGACCAGACCACTGCTGCCCGTGTACCCCTGGAACCAATTTTAAAGTGCCTACAGCCAGCCCATTTTATTGTGTTAGGCCTTCGAAGCCTGTCTGCGGTCCATACTTTAAATACTCCTCCACTCACCACCAAGCTGCCTGCCCGTGTATCCATGTAACCGCTGTAAAACTGCCATGAGCCTATTGTTTGTTATTTTAGGCCTTTGAAGCCTTTCTGCGCTCCCTCCTTCCACTAGTCCTCCACTGACCAGACCACTGCTGCCCGTGTACCCCTGGAACCAATTATAAAGTGCCTACAGCCAGCCCATTTTATTATGTTAGGCCTTTGAAGCCTGTCTGCGGTCCCTACTTTAAATACTCCTCCACTCACCACCAAGCTGCCTGCCCGTGTATCCATGTAACCGATTTCAAACTGCCATGACTGCCTACTGTTTGTTATTTTAGGCCTTTGTGAGCCTGTCTGCGGCCCCTACTTGCAATACTCCTCCACTGACCACAATGCTGCCTGGAGTGCCTGCCTGTGTATCCATGTAACCGATTTCAAACTGCCATGACTGCCTACTGTTTGTTATTTTAGGCCTTTGTGAGCCTGTCTGCGGCCCCTACTTGCAATACTCCTCCACTGACCACAATGCTGCCTGGAGTGCCTGCCTGTGTATCCATGTAACCGATTTCAAACTGCCATGACTGCCTACTGTTTGTTATTTTAGGCCTTTGTGAGCCTGTCTGCGGCCCCTACTTGCAATACTCCTCCACTGACCACACCAATGCTGCCCGTGTACCCCTGGAACCTATTTAAAAGTTCATAGAGCCTAGTTATATATTTTATTTACTATTAATAAGGCCATGATGGACTACGCTGTACCACGCTACAAGCTAACCAGTCGACACTTCTTTTGCGAGAAAAGCCATCCCAACCCTCCACCAGCTTGTAGAAGACCGCATTGTCCATGCACTCTGGCAATCTGTGAGTACAAAGGTGCACCTGACAACAGACGCATGGACCTGTAGGCATGGCCACGGAAGATTACGTGTCCATTACGGCACAATGGGTTAATGTGTTGGATGCATGGTCCACAGAGGACAGCCTACTAAGTATGTCTGCAGTCCATAATTCAAATTGTCCTCCACTGTCTAAATCGGAGCTTCCACCTTCTGGCTTTCGGCCTATAGTATCAGAAATTAAACTGCATTTGGCCTTCAACTTTGGTTACGGCCTACTAACGGCTTCTGCCCCTCTCTGGTGTTGCCCACAACTAAATAAAGCTGAGCTTCAACCTTCCGGCTCTCATTAAGTGGTTTTGAAAAAACAAAATGGTGGATAGGGCCTACTAACGGCTTCTGCCCCTCCCTGGTGTTGCCCACAACTAAATAAAGCTGAGCTTCAACCTTCCGGCTCTCATTAAGTGGTTTTGAAAAAACAAAATGGTGGATAGGGCCTACTAACGGCTTCTGCCCCTCCCTGGTGTTGCCCTCAACTAAATAAAGCTGAGCTTCAACCTTCCGGCTCTCATTAAGTGGTTTTGAAAAAACAAAATGGTGGATAGGGCCTACTAACGGCTTCTGCCCCTCCCTGGTGTTGCCCTCAACTAAATAAAGCTGAGCTTCAACCTTCCGGCTCTCATTAAGTGGTTTTGAAAAAACAAAATGGTGGATAGGGCCTACTAACGGCTTCTTCCCCTCCCTGGTGTTGCCCTCAACTAAATAAAGCTGAGCTTCAACCTTCCGGCTATCATTAAGTGGTTTTGAAAAAACAAAATGGTGGATAGGGCCTACTAACGGCTTCTTCCCCTCCCTGGTGTTGCCCTCAACTAAATAAAGCTGAGCTTCAACCTTCCGGCTCTCATTAAGTGGTTTTGAAAAAACAAAATGGTGGATAGGGCCTACTAACGGCTTCTGCCCCTCCCTGGTGTTGCCCACAACTAAATAAAGCTGAGCTTCAACCTTCCGGCTCTCATTAAGTGGTTTTGAAAAAACAAAATGGTGGATAGGGCCTACTAACGGCTTCTGCCCCTCCCTGGTGTTGCCCACAACTAAATAAAGCTGAGCTTCAACCTTCCGGCTCTCATTAAGTGGTTTTGAAAAAACAAAATGGTGGATAGGGCCTACTAACGGCTTCTGCCCCTCCCTGGTGTTGCCCTCAACTAAATAAAGCTGAGCTTCAACCTTCCGGCTCTCATTAAGTGGTTTTGAAAAAACAAAATGGTGGATAGGGCCTACTAACGGCTTCTTCCCCTCCCTGGTGTTGCCCTCAACTAAATAAAGCTGAGCTTCAACCTTCCGGCTATCATTAAGTGGTTTTGAAAAAACAAAATGGTGGATAGGGCCTACTAACGGCTTCTTCCCCTCCCTGGTGTTGCCCTCAACTAAATAAAGCTGAGCTTCAACCTTCCGGCTCTCATTAAGTGGTTTTGAAAAAACAAAATGGTGGATAGGGCCTACTAACGGCTTCTGCCCCTCCCTGGTGTTGCCCACAACTAAATAAAGCTGAGCTTCAACCTTCCGGCTCTCATTAAGTGGTTTTGAAAAAACAAAATGGTGGATAGGGCCTACTAACGGCTTCTGCCCCTCCCTGGTGTTGCCCACAACTAAATAAAGCTGAGCTTCAACCTTCCGGCTCTCATTAAGTGGTTTTGAAAAAACAAAATGGTGGATAGGGCCTACTAACGGCTTCTGCCCCTCCCTGGTGTTGCCCTCAACTAAATAAAGCTGAGCTTCAACCTTCCGGCTCTCATTAAGTGGTTTTGAAAAAACAAAATGGTGGATAGGGCCTACTAACGACTTCTGCCCCTCCCTGGTGTTGCCCTCAACTAAATAAAGCTGAGCTTCAACCTTCCGGCTCTCATTAAGTGGTTTTGAAAAAACAAAATGGTGGATAGGGCCTACTAACGGCTTCTGCCCCTCCCTGGTGTTGCCCACAACTAAATAAAGCTGAGCTTCAACCTTCCGGCTCTCATTAAGTGGTTTTGAAAAAACAAAATGGTGGATAGGGCCTACTAACGGCTTCTGCCCCTCCCTGGTGTTGCCCACAACTAAATAAAGCTGAGCTTCAACCTTCCGGCTCTCATTAAGTGGTTTTGAAAAAACAAAATGGTGGATAGGGCCTACTAACGGCTTCTGCCCCTCCCTGGTGTTGCCCTCAACTAAATAAAGCTGAGCTTCAACCTTCCGGCTCTCATTAAGTGGTTTTGAAAAAACAAAATGGTGGATAGGGCCTACTAACGGCTTCTGCCCCTCCCTGGTGTTGCCCTCAACTAAATAAAGCTGAGCTTCAACCTTCCGGCTATCATTAAGTGGTTTTGAAAAAACAAAATGGTGGATAGGGCCTACTAACGGCTTCTTCCCCTCCCTGGTGTTGCCCTCAACTAAATAAAGCTGAGCTTCAACCTTCCGGCTCTCATTAAGTGGTTTTGAAAAAACAAAATGGTGGATAGGGCCTACTAACGGCTTCTGCCCCTCCCTGGTGTTGCCCTCAACTAAATAAAGCTGAGCTTCAACCTTCCGGCTCTCATTAAGTGGTTTTGAAAAAACAAAATGGTGGATAGGGCCTACTAACGGCTTCTGCCCCTCCCTGGTGTTGCCCTCAACTAAATAAAGCTGAGCTTCAACCTTCCGGCTCTCATTAAGTGGTTTTGAAAAAACAAAATGGTGGATAGGGCCTACTAACGGCTTCTGCCCCTCCCTGGTGTTGCCCACAACTAAATAAAGCTGAGCTTCAACCTTCCGGCTCTCATTAAGTGGTTTTGAAAAAACAAAATGGTGGATAGGGCCTACTAACGGCTTCTGCCCCTCCCTGGTGTTGCCCACAACTAAATAAAGCTGAGCTTCAACCTTCCGGCTCTCATTAAGTGGTTTTGAAAAAACAAAATGGTGGATAGGGCCTACTAACGGCTTCTGCCCCTCCCTGGTGTTGCCCACAACTAAATAAAGCTGAGCTTCAACCTTCCGGCTCTCATTAAGTGGTTTTGAAAAAACAAAATGGTGGTTAGGGCCTACTAACGGCTTCTGCCCCTCCCTGGTGTTGTCCTCAACTGAACAAAGCTGAGCTTCCACATTCTGCCTTTCGCCCTATACTATCAGATATTAAACTGCATTTGGCCTACTAGTGTGGTTAGGCCCTTGAAACAGTGTCTGCTGCTCTTGGGTTTGCTACTCCACTGAACAAAGCAATGCCGCCTGTTTAGTCCTGTTACCAATTTTGAACTGCATTTAGCCTACTTTATTCTTTGGCCCTATATCTGTTTCCTCCTCATCCTGCCCATTGCCCAGCCACTGCTAAATGAGTCTGCTGGTACATTGACCTAGACCACTACATTCCCCTTGTACTCTACACAGCCAGAATCTGACCCTGCTGAAAGTAAGGTTCCCCTTCTCGCATGTTATACCACCTTACACAGGGACAAAGAGGAAGGTGCAGATGAAAGTGCAGGTTCCTTCATCAGGTGGGGGGGGCATACTCGTTGGCGACGTCACTGGCACAGGGCCCCTCAGAGTACGCAAAAGTGTCGCTGCTGGTGGGAGGCGCCCCCGCCATGCAAACACACCGCCGTACTTTGAGGGGCCCTGTGCCAGTGCCAATGCGAACGAGTGGGCCCCCCCCTGCTTGCTCAGGATCACAGCACTTGCAACGTTTAAATACTTACCTTTCCCTGCAACACCGCCGTGACGTAGTCCGCATTTCCTGGGCCCACGAAAAAATTGAGCCAGCCCTACTCCCCCCACAACTTTTGCCAAATGACCCCCAATTCCCTATGCCCAACTATTATTATAAAGTTAATTACGATTGGCAAGCTTCAGAAACAAGAATGGATGTTTTTGGCATTAAAATGGGCACTGTAGGTGTTTTCCTGGCCTCCACTCACTGCCGACTATGCTTCCCCATTGACTTGCATTGGGTTTCGTGTTTCGGTCGATCCCCGACTTTTAGCGATAATCGGCCGACTGCACTCGACTCGACTCTGGACAAAATCGGGTTTCCCAAAACCCTACTCGATCTTAAAAAAATGAAAGTCGCTCAACCCTAGTGGTGGATGATTGCAGAATTTGTCCCAGGGTGAAGAAAAATCCATTTACAACATCCACCCAAGTGATGAACACTCTCCAGGAAATAGATGTTTCAATGTCTACCATTAAGAGAAGAAATAAAAACTGTAGGGAAACAGTATGATTACAGCGATACCTCATTTATATTATTTTTTTTATGTTTTGGTGCTTTTATATGATAAAAAACTATTTTATATAAAAAATAATTATTTTTGCATCGCTTTATTCTGAGGACTATAACTTTTTTATTTTTTCGCTGATGACGCTGTATGATGTTTTCAGCGGTACCATGGTTATTTATATCCGTCTTTCTTGATTGCGTGTTATTCCACATTTTGTTCGACGGTATGATAATAAAGCGTTGTTTTTTGCCTCGGGTTTTTTTTTTACGATGTTCACTGAAGGGGTTAACTAGTGGGGCAGTTTTATAGGTCGGATCATTACGGACGCGGCGATACTTAATATGTGTACTTTTATTGTTTGTTTTTCTTATTTAAATAAAGAAATGTATTTAGTGGAACAATATTTTTTTTTTTTACTTTTTTACATTGTCCCAGGGTGGGACATCACTGTATAGTGACAGATCGCTGATCTGACACTTTGCAATGCACTGTGTCAGATCAGTGATCACACAGGCACTGCAGAGAGGCTTCCCGGCACCTGCTCTGAGCAGGCGCTTGCAAGCTACCTCCCTGCAGGACCCGGAAGGCCCCCCGCGGCCATTTTGGATCTGGAGCCTGCAGGGAGGAGGACAGTGGAGACGCTCAGAGCAACGCGATCACATCGCGTTGCTCCGAGGGTCTCCGGGAAGCATGCAGATGCAGGGAGCCCCCTCACTGCACGATGCTTCCCTATGCCGCCGGAACGCTGCGATCATGTTTGAGCGCAGTGTTCCGGGGTTAATGTGCCCATAGTGCCGGATGTCAGCTGTGAAAGTCAGCTGACACCCGGCCCCGATCGGCCGCGCTCCCCCCTTGAGCGCGGCTGATCGGTGATGATGTACTATCCTGTCGGTGGTCATACGGGCCCAGACCCCCTCGATGGGATAGTACGTCATATGTCAGAAAGGGGTTAAGAAGTGCACATCTCTTAATGAATCAGATGCATCTGAAAATTGTTGTGCACCTCCATGCACCTTATCACTAATCTTACTCCGCTCATGGTTAGACAAGTTGTGGTGTCCCGCCCCTGGTCGCGATATCTTTGTGCAACCTCGAGTTTCTTAAAAATGTTGTTCCCTATCACAGTGTTACTGTGTTTTATGCCACAATACTGGTAAAACACTTTGCTGAATCGGGGCCTATACTCCGTGTTATTCCAACTTTTGTCTGGCATGCTTTACACCAATATTTTGAATTGTAAAAAAATGGCACTCACATTAATAAATTTGCCCCTTCTCAGGCCGGCGTCACACTTGGCGTAAGACAATACGGTCCGTATTCCCCGGCGAATGAAGGAAATGTAGGTCATTGACCTACATTTCCTTCAGTTGCGGTGATGCGCCCCTGCTGGATGTTCTCATGAACTGCAGCCTGGGAACTTTTTCCCACGCTCCAGGTCATATGAGGACATCCACCAGGGGGCGCATCACCGCGACTGAAGGAAATGTAGGTCAATGACCTACATTTCCTTCATTCGCCGGGGAATTACAAGCACGAGCACAGCTGCATTTGCAGGGCTCCTGCTTGTAAATTATTTTAACCCCTTCAGATGGATTACCTCGTGGGACGTGACGGTTCAACAGAGGGTATGTATCTTGTGCGTTTATTGTTTAGCCATGCGAGCGTCTGCAAATGGATTGAGAGAGCAATAAAATATTAAAACAACCGCTGTGTTTATTTCATTAAAATACTTTTAAATCATGTGTGTGTGTTTTTTAACCCTTTCAAACAATTGGATTAATAATGGATAGGTGTCATAATTGACGCCTCTCCATTATTAATCTGGCTAAATGTCACCTTACAATAGCAAGGTGACATTAACCCTTCATTACCCCATATCCCACCGCTACAGGGAGTGGGAAGAGAGTGGCCAAGTGCCAGAATAGGCGCATCTTCCAGATGTGCCTTTTCTGGGGTGGCTGGGGGCAGATGTTTGTAGCCAGGGGGGCCAATAACCATGGACCCTCTCCTGGCTATTAATTTCTGCCCTCAGTCACTGGCTTTACCACTCTGGCGGAGAAAATTGCGCGGGAGCCCACGCCATTTTTTTCCGCCATTTAACCCTTTAAGCAGCTACAGCGCTGAAATTTTGCACATACACACTACTAACATTAGTAGTGAGGAATATGCAAAAAAAAAGCTGATATGACATGGTTTACTGTATGTAAACCATGTCTCATATCCTGTCGGGTTTAGGCAGGAGACATGAAAAACCGGCAATTGAATTACCGACTTTTCACTAACACCGCTGCGTATTTCTCGCAAGTCACACTGCTGGTCCGTGTGGAATCCGTATTTTTCTCGCCCCCATAGACTTTCATTGGCGATTTTTTTGCGCAATACGCTGACAAACGCAGCATGCTGCGATTTTGTACGGCCGTAGAACGCCGTATATTACGGATCAGTAATATACGGCTGATAGGACTAGACCCATTGAGAATCATTGTGCCGTATGTTATGCGAGTTTTACGCACGTAGTTTCTGCGCTCTTACGTCCGTAAAACTCGCATGTGTGACGGCGGCCTCATAGGTAGTACCCCCGGTTCATTTTTAAGTTACTTTTTGGAAGGCCTAAAAAGTGTCAAAACACATACATTTGGCACACCAGATTCTGGCACATTTTGATTAGTGTGTCTTGAGTATCATAGTGTGATACGATTTTCTCAGAGGAGGAGAGACTCCATATTCTCCATTCTGTCAGTCCATGAAAACCGGTCTGCACTCAGATGTCATCCGAATGCAGCCCGATGTTTCTCACAGACTCATTGACTTGCATGGCTGAGTGCCATCTGATAAACAGATCCAGCTCAGTCAGGCTGCGATTTTCTCAGACCGGCTCAGTCCTTGGAAAAAAATCAGACATATGCATTTTCCCATAGAATATAATTGGACCAAGTGCGATCCAATGTTTTTTTGGATCATACTTGGACCGAAAATACAGTAGTCTGAACAAGCCCAAAATGGTATCAATAAAAATGTCATCTTGGGACTCAAAAAATAAGCCATCACCCAGCCCCAGATCACGAAAAATGGAGGCACTTTGGATCTCGGTGAATAGTGACATAAGCAAATTTTTTTTCTTATAAATTTCGGATTTTTTTCCATCAACACTTAAATAAAAAAACAACCTATCGATGTTTGGTGTCTGCATACTCGTGCTTCCCTGAGGAATCATATTGCATGGTCAGTTTTAGCATTTAGTGAACATAAAGTAAATAAAAATTAGCATTTAGTGAACATAGTGTAAATAATAAAAAAAAAAAAAACAATTGTGGAATTGCACTTCATTTGCAATTTCACCGCACTTGGAATTTTTTTTCCTGTTTTCCAGTATGCTATTTGGTAAAATCATTGGTGTCATTCAAAAGTACAACTCGTCCCTCAAAAAACAAATCCTCATACTGCTATATTGATGGAAAAATAAAAAAGTTATGGATCTAGGAAGAAGGGGAGCAAGAAACGAAAATGGAAAATCGCAATGTCGTGAAGGGGTTATTGTTTAATTTCTTTAATATATGCTATTGATACTGCATTATGTACTGTTTGTACATGTGCATTGCACCTTTCTTCTTTGCTGAATACTACTTGACATCACTTTAGGGGTAGTGTCCATTCATCCTTATTTCGGATTTCCACAACATTTACATTTCTATTGAATATCATGCTGGTCATATTTGTTGTATTTCGGTGGCAATTTTTGGGCCTAGGAAACTAGTTCCTGCGCAATTTTAAATGTTTTTATTTGTCTGATTTAGGCTTTTGTGCTTGTTACATAATAAATATTTACATTGTATTCTCGTATCTTTTCTCTTTTTTGAATTTGTAATTTTCCATTTATGTTTCATGTGACATCCAGCTGATGCTGTGGTATACATGTAAAACACTGCACCAAACAGGGGCTTGACAATATCAACCTGATACCGCCACACAGTGGGAGACTGATGTAGCCGCACAATGGTCCAAGAGGTAAGGGGGCCCATGTACACCTCCAAAGCAGGTGGAATTGCGCATTATGACGAGCTATTGGACTGCAAAGGGCCCTGTAGTGCAGCGAGGTTGGTTCAGTGTGACAGACAGTGACCACAGGAAAAGTTCACAGCAAATGTGTTTAATGTCCACACTCACACAGTGTACAGCATACAGTATCCTCCGGATCGCAGCCGGGAAACAAAACAATCCATGGGAATCCGATTGCCGAGAGCGACGGCACCACTGTATAACACTGCAGGGTGCCAGGACTTTGTTCTGCTGGCTCTGTGTTAACTCACAGAGGCTGAGCTTCTGCAGAGCCTACTGCTGCAGTTGCAAACTGACACACCCAGCCCTCTGCTGCAGGGGTTTTAACATTCAACCTGTGGCCGTAGGCCACATGGAAAACCCGATCGGGATAGGAAAGGGACCGCCCCGCTACCTTCCTGTAGTCCGTTTAAAAAATAAAAGCCCATGGCAGATTCCCCTAAATCTGCCCTGGACAAATAGCTGGCCCAAGACTACACTTACTTTTATTCTGCATTGCAATCACAGATACACCTGTGACTGCAATCCACTCGTGCGGCCACAATACGCTTCTGAGCGCATCCTGGGGGACACATAGCAACCTTCACAAATAGCACTGATCGCTGCCTCACAGGCCCCTATATTGTTTTTGCTTAGGGGTCCTCATCTGCCTTTGTCTGCTAGTGGCATCAGATGAATGTCCATTATGCCAGGTAACCCATTTCCTCAGCTCAAAGGGTTAAACTACTTGTAACTTATTCCGTCACTAATAATCTAATGCAATTACTTACACAGTACAACACTTGAGCTTTAAATATATGAAAATGTGATTGCAGCTAATGAGGGATTAACACGCGGTGGGAGATTGCGTTCCCAGGGATTATGGACTATTTCTTCTCTGCGTGCGCTCTTATAGCATCGGTGGATGGCTGAGTTATACTGACGGAGGCGTGAGGCTCTGTCCACCTCTGTGACATACCCCTGTCCGTGGGATATTCGAAGTATGCCACCGCAGGAACACGAACCTGTGCTGGAATCTGATCTGACACCTGCCTGTAATGTGACTTCCATTGTAATATGCTGGGGAGTGCGAAATATACAGGACGGACTGATGTCATGTCTCAAATGAGCTGTGTAAAAATAGAGCGCAGAGGCAATGTGTAAAGTAGGATTTGTGGTGTGAAATCTTGATGAGATGTGATGGCAGCTTACAAGAGGCAATGTGACACCATCCAAAATTAGATTGTCAAAAATAAAACCGCTGCATACAAATCAATGTGTGCGCTGCAAATCTGTCTTCTACATTTGTCATTTGGGTATATAGACACCGCTGTATTAGACATTGCTATATGTATTCATGGAAATCTATTGTATTGAGCGACAAAATAACAATGAAATAACATTATGTTCTGCATCACACATTGGGGGATGGCAGGAGTGCACACCAGACCCTCCCTCGCTACAACACAAATAAAACACCCAATTTATACACCAATATCTAGCATTATCCCGAAGTTGTTTTCCTAATATATATATACTAGCTGTACTACCCGGCTTCGCCCGGGTTAATGACTGCTGTTAGCAAAATAGAATGTGTTAACAAAAATGTATTCTGCACACAAAAACCACAAAACAAATAGATAGAAATGTAATTATTAAAAGGCAAAAACTAAGCAAATAGAAGCATTTCACAACATATATTAGCTTTGTTATACTGAGAATGTCTTTGTTGCCTATATTAACCAATCAGAGCTCAGGTTAATTAACTGTAGCAAAATAGAAGCTGAGCTGTGATTGGTTGCTATTGGCAGCCTGATAAATCCCCAGCCAACAGGAAGCCCACCCCCTGGCAGTATATATTAGCTTACACATACACATAATAGACAGGTCATGTGACTGACAGCTGCCGTATTTCCTATATGGTACATTTGTTGCTCTTGTAGTTTGTCTGCTTATTAATCAGATTTTTATTTTTGAAGGATAATACCAGACTTGTGTGTGTTTTAGGGCGAGTTTCATGTGTCAAGTTGTGTGTGTTGAGTTGCGTGTGGCGACATGCATGTAGCGACTTTTGTGAGATGAGTTTTGTGTGGCGACATGCGTGTAGCAACATTTTGTGTGTCGAGTTGCATGTGACAGGTTAGTGTAGCAAGTTGTGTGCAGCAAGATTTGTGCATGGCGAGTTTTGCGCGTGGCGAGTTTTATGTGTGGTGCGTTTTGAGTATGTGCAAGTTTTGTGTGAGGCAACTTTTGCATGTGGTGCAACTTTTGTACATGTGGCAATTTTTCTGTGTGTGCAAGTTTTGCATGAGGTGAGTTTTCCATGAGGTGAGTTTTGCACGTGTGGCGAGTTTTGCGTGAGCCTAGTTTTGCATATGGCGAGTTTTGCATGTAGCGAGTTTTGCGCGTTGCGAGTTTTGAGTGGTGACTTTTGTGTTTCGACTTTTATGTGGCGAGGTTGGTGTGTGTGTGGTGAAATGTGTGCTGAGGGTCGTATATGTGTTCAAGCACGTGGTAGTGTGTGGCGCATTTTGTGTTTGTGTTCATATCCCCGTGTGTGGTGAGTATCCCATGTCGGGGCCCCACCTTAGCAACTGTACGGTATATACCCTTTGGCGCCATCGCTCTCATTCTTTAAGTCCTCATTGTTCACATCTGGCAGCTGTCAATTTTCCTCCAACACTTTTCCCTTCACTTTTTCCCCATTATGTAGATAGGGGCAAAATTGTTTGGTGAATTGGAACGCGCGGGGTTAAAATTTCACCTCACAACATAGCCTATGACGCTCTCGGGGTCCAGACGTGTGACTGTGCAAAATTTTGTGGCTGTAGCTGCGACGGTGCAGATGCCAATCCCGGACATACACACATACATACATACACACATTCAGCTTTATATATTAGATATACCTGTATGTAATCTCCTGTATATAGTATATACCTGTGTGTCATCTCGCCTATATATAGTATATATCTGTGTGTCATCTCCTCCTGTATATAGTATATACCTGTATGTCATCTCCTCCTATACATAGCATATACCTGTATGTCATCTCCTCCTGTATATACTATATACCTGTAGGTAATCTGCTCCTGTATATAGTATATACCTGTGTGTCATCTCCTCCTGTATATAGTATATACCTGTATGTCATCTTGTCCTGTATGTAGTATGTACCTGTATGTCATCTCCTCCTCTATATAGTATATACCTGTGTGTCATCTCTCCTGTATATAGTATATATCTGTGTGTCATCTCCTCCTGTATATAGTATATACCTGTGTGTCATCTCCCCTGTAAATAGTATATACCTGTGTGTCATCTCCTCCTGTATATAGTATATATCTGTATGTCATCTCCTCCTGTATTAGACCTCGTTCACACGTTATTTGGTCAGTATTTTTACCTCAGTATTTGTAAGCTAAAATGGCAGCCTGATAAATCCCCAGCCAACAGTAAGCCCACCCCCTGGCAGTATATATTAGCTCACACATACACATAATAGACTGGTCATGTGACTGACAGCTGCCGGATTCCTATATGGTACATTTGTTGCTCTTGTAGTTTGTCTGCTTATTAATCAGATTTTTATTTTTGAAGGATAATACCAGACTTGTGTGTGTTTTAGGGCGAGTTTCGTGTGTCAAGTTGTGTGTGTTGAGTTGCGTGTGGCGACATGCATGTAGGGACTTTTGTGAGATGAGTTTTGTGTGGCGACATGCGTGTAGCAACTTTTTGTGTGTCGAGTTGCATGTGACAGGTTAGCGTTGTGTGCAGCAAGTTTTGCGCATGGCGAGTTTTGCGCGTGGCGAGTTTTATGTGTGGTGCCTTTTGAGTATGTGCAAGTTTTGTGTGAGGCAACTTTTGCATGTGTTGCAACTTTTGTGCATGTGGCAATTTTTCTGCGTGTGGCAATTTTTCTGCGTGTGCAAGTTTTGCGTGTGGCGAGTTTTCCATGAGGTGAGTTTTGCACGTGTGGCGAGTTTTGCATGTA
Organism: Ranitomeya variabilis; assembly: GCF_051348905.1. Taxonomy (NCBI): domain Eukaryota; kingdom Metazoa; phylum Chordata; class Amphibia; order Anura; family Dendrobatidae; genus Ranitomeya; species Ranitomeya variabilis. The sequence goes on along the minus strand of NC_135237.1, from coordinate 117,701,993 downwards.
GAGAGTTTTGCGCGTGGCGAGTTTTGAGCGGCGACTTTTGTGTTTCTACTTTTATGTGGCGAGGTTGGTGTATGTGTGGTGAAATGTGCGCTGAGGGTGGTATATGTGTTCGAGCACGTGGTAGTATGTGGCGCATTTTGTGTGTGTGTTCATATCCCCGTGGTGGTGTGGTGATTATCCCATGTTGGGGCCCCACCTTAGCAACTGTACAGTATATACTCTTTGGCGCCATCGCTGTCATTCTTTAAGTCCCCCTTGTTCACATCTGGCAGCTGTTAATTTGCCTCCAACACTTTTCCTTTCATTTTTTCCCCATTATGTAGATAGGGGCAAAATTGTTTGGTGAATTGGAAAGCGCGGGGTTAAAATTTCACCTCACAACATAGCTTTGATGCTCTCAGGGTCCAGACGTGTGACTGTGCAAAATTTTGTGCCTGTAGCTGCGACGCCTCCAACACTTTTCCTTTCACTTTTTCCCCATTATGTCGATAGGGGCAAAATTGTTTGGTGAATTGGAAAGCGCGGGGTTAAAATTTCACCTCACAACATAGCCTATGACGCTCTCGGGGTCCAGACGTGTGACTGTGCAAAATTTTGTGGCTGTAGCTGCGACGGTTCAGATGCCAATCCCGGACATACATACATACATACATACATACACACACACACACATTCAGCTTTATATATTAGATATATATATATATATATATATATATATATATATATATATATATATATATACAGTATACATATATATATATATATATATATATATATATATATATATATATATTGCAGTTTTTCACTATCAAAAAAACAAAAAGAAAATAAAAGTTCATGTAAAAATAAAATGTATTTTTATTACCCATTAATCATAATAATAAAAACAAATCAATTTCCATTCAGCATAACATTTCTTGGATATATTCCCAATTACCCCTGCCCCATCTCTCATTGTCTCCTTAGTCTATCATATATTCCTGCTACTTAGCTTGGATGATCCATAACTAGTGATGGGCGAACCCGTGGATGTTTGGGTCCAACGTGTAGTGCCAAACATCCAAAAAAATGTTTGGTTTGTGTACCAGAACGGTACCTGAATCCGGAACTCATTCAGTTGAATGGAGAACTGAACATTCATTGTTTCCACGTGAGCCAGCAGCTGTAACACAGCGGTAAAAAGTTTACCTTCGGTTACAGGTGTCGGCTGATAAGAGAGCACTACTCCTGTTAGCATACGCCTTCTATCTCTAAAAACAGCCAGAGCAGGCGTCGCTGGTGAGAGTATTCATCAGCAGGTGCCTGTGCTATAAATAAATAATATAAAACTGGTGTGAGGTTCCCCCCATTTTTGACAACCAGCCAATCTAAAGTAGACAGCTGGGCGCTGGTATTCTCCGAAAGGTAAGGGGTCATGGATATTGTCCCCCCAGCTGCCCCAGAAAAGGCGCATCACTAGATGCGCCAATTCTGACGCTTTGCCTGGCTCTTCCCACTTGCCCTGGTGCGGTGGCAAGTGGGGTAATGGTTGTGGGGTTGATGTCAGCTGTTTTATGGCCACTGACATCAATAACACTGGTTATTAATGGAGAGGCATCTATAAAGACACCCCCATTACTAACCTCATTGTTAGGTTGTATAAAATACACAGCCAGAATAAAGTCCTTTATTTGAAAGAAAGGCACAGGCTCCTTTATTTGAAATAAAAAAGCACAGTTATACTCACCTTATGCCTATTCCATAGAAACCCTTATTACCTGTAAAAAACAGAAAATAATAAACAACCATGATATTCAACTTACACCTATTCCACCGATGCCCATGTCCCTTGGAAAAAAAGAAAAATAATAAACAATCATATCCCTTGCCTGTCCAAAGTGAAGATTAGGAATATTGTCCCACAACAATCCGAATAATTTGGATAGAGGTTACATCAGTGAAGCGAGCAGAGTGTAAGCACCGAGCTGCCGCAAAAAAGTTTACCAGAGTTCAAATGTGATGAACCCCGTTCACCTCACTTACAGCACGGGTCGCTGGTGAAAGTTCTCAAGAAGCAGTACTGTAAGTTAGTTCACTGGGGTTCAGCTATGAATTCCGGTGAATTTTCTCACAGGAACTCAACGCTGCAATTATGCTCCTGTCAGTGAGTTCTGGCTGGTTGGGATAGTGGTCGCATTACTGAAGTGACTGCTATCCAAATAATCTGGATTGTCATGGGACAGTATGGATTATATTCACATCGGACAGGTGAGGGATATGGTTGTTTATTATTTTTCTTTTTTTCCAGCAGACATGGGCATCGGTGGATTAGATGTAAGGTGACTATCCTGGTTGTTTGTTATTTTCTGTTTTTTTTTTTTGTTGTTGTTTTTTACAGGTGACAAGGGTTTTAATGGAATAGGCGTAAGGTGAGTATAACTTTCTCTTATAAATAAATGAGTAAAATGGGTGAAGAATATTGGAGATATAATTTCATGTCAATCATTTGTATCCTATTTGGCATGGGATTATACAACCCCGTTTCTTTGTGCAGCTGTAACAGGACACCTAGCTCAGCAGGGGTCAAGCCTCAAAAGGCTGTGAGTGACAGATCTCACACCTTGAGCCAGCTAAGCTCAGCACAAAAGGCGTGCTTGCAATGTTTATACCATATGGTCTAACTACTATGTTCAGACAGCTAGGATTTCATAAGGAGAATATGGACTTACTGTACATCATAGCCACACATCAGTTAAATTTTTGAGATCTCTGGAACAGGCTGAAATCCTTCCAGGATCTCGATCCACTCTAGCAACCTTGGTTGGGGAGATACGTAGAATGAATAGCAGGAGCCAGGTAGCAAAGCTATGTTTGGTCTCAATGCATAGCAGGGGCCTGGTCAGATCCAGTGGCTCCAAACCTCCTCCCTAGGGCCATCCATTAAGGACTTGTGACCTATCTTAGGTTTTGGAGCTTTTTGCTGCCAGAGGTATGGGAAGTAATTTAGGTTCAGCCCAGAGGGCAGAAGGGGAGTGAGCCAAAGGTGTGAAATGCTCATGTAAACAATAGCCTATTGCTTTTTTTTCTGGGGAGGTCGCAACGCCATATTGTGTGTGGAGAAGTCAAGGAACAGAGGTCCCCACAAACCTCCCATGTGGCAACCCCTTCCCCGCAAGCCAGGGCTTTTATCTGACTGGTAACTGACTCTTATATTCTGCATACTTTGTCCTACCACTATTGTATTTGCATATCTGACCATTGAGCGTCTTATAGGGTGTCTTCACACAGGAGAAGAAAATTCTCAGTTCTCGCAGTTGAAAATTCTCACAGTTCTCGCAGTGATCTCATTGAGGTCACCGCGGTTCATTGTTCTGTCTCACAGTGATCTGCCGGTGGGAATGCACCTTCAGTGTCTGGTGATAACCTCTATGACGTCACCGCTCGTCACTGAAGCTGCTCTCACAGCACCCCACTGTGTCCTTGTTTTTAGCCTGGACGGTCGCATCATGGCACCGTTCAGGTTGTAAACCAGTTAACGCAGAGATGGATTACGGTATGGAACAGTATTGCTAATCTTCACTTCGGACGAGTAGGGGATATGGTTGTTTATTATTTTCTGTTTTTTTACAGGGAACAAGGGTTTCAATGGATAGGTGTAAGGTGAGCATAATTCTGCTTTTTTAATTTCAAATGAAGGAGTCTGTGCTTTTCTTTCAATTAAAGGACTTTACTCTGGCTGTGTCTTGTTTTTTACAATCTAACTATGGGGTTAGTAATGAGGGTGTCTTTATAGACACCTCTCCATTATCAACCTGTGGGCTTGATATCAGCCACCATAAAACAGCTGACATCAACTCCACAACCATTATCCCACTTGCCAGTGCCCCAGGGCAAGTGGGAAAAGCCGGGCAAAGCGCCAGAATTAGCGCATCTAATAGTGGGCTGTTATTTTTAGGCTGGGAGGGCAATATCCATGGCTCCTTACAAGCCTGTGAATACCAGCCCCCAGCTGTCTGCTTTAGCTTGGCTAGTTGCCAAAAATGGGGGGGACCCCATGCCAATTTTTAAAATTATTTAAATAATAATAAAATAAAAAAAAAGGATGTGGGGACCCCCCTATTCTTGATAACCAGCCATGATGAAGCTGACAGCTGGGGATTGCAAGCCGCAGCTGTTAGTTTTGCTTGGACTGCTTATCAAAAATAGAAAATAGAATAGACCCTACGTTATTTTTATAAATGTATTTATTTTTAACACAGGTATCGGGTGCTGAATACTTCCATGAGCGGCGCTGGCTCTCACTGTTATCAGTGACAGCAGGCATAGGCTGGTGGGTGTAGTACTTTCTCATCAGCTAACTCGCGTCACCAAAAGTAAACTTTTTACCGCCTGTCACAGCTGCTTGCTCAGAAGTCCGTGTTCAGTGTCTGTGCTTGAACAATATGTGTTCAGTACGGACTTGGAACTTTACTGTTCGGGTTCGCCCATCACTATCCATAACCTTGGAAATAATCTACTTTAATGTATTGATCCCTGCAAGGGAAATTATTATTTCAGACAAGTAACATGAGATTAAGTCTGCTATTCACATGATTGACGCTACAAAAATGGCATAACATCGATGTACTCTTATTACATGAACTCAGAACAACTGGGAGTATCACTGTGATTTGTAGACAAGCAGCTGGAAGAATCCTGGATAGGAAGCGCTGAGATGGTTAATAGGACCAATATATGGGTCCAGGTTTGTTAGAAATGATTAGATGAGGTGGGTGGAAGTAGTCATTCCGATCCTCCAATAAAGGAGGTGCAGCTGGTTTAATTAAAAGGGCAGCTGAGCTGTTCATTCCTTAACTGGGCGTAGAGGTGCAAACACCTGTGGTATTTGGGTCTGTGTATGCAAGGTGGAGGGCCTGTGAAAGTTTTTTTAGATTTTGCAAGATGCCGAGTATTGGACTTTGAATATTTAGCAACTGAACGGCTCTGTTTCTCATACTTCTGTAGGGACTCTTTGTTTTGTTATTACTTCCTGCTGGAAGTTTATGTAGTTAATAAACCTTCCTGTTTGGACAAGAAATGGTGTGCCTGTGTGAATGCTACCAACTGCAACACCTAAAATTGGTGTTTTTGATTTGGCCACAGAATCCCAATAAGCAGAGGTGATTGCTGGATAAAGTCTTTATGTCCTGGGTGAAGGCAGTGTCAGCACTGCAAACACAATCAAGTAGTCCAGGTGCAGTAGCAACAGATGCAGCAGCACCATCAGCAGAAAATGACTCTTGGAGGAAACTGTCCTCGGCACCGAGATGGCCTTTTCGTGAGGCGAACTGTATGGGTGGCTTTGCTGAAAATGACTCTTTAGGATGATATTGAGGCTTTCCTGACTGTATTTGAGAGGGTGGCAGACAGGGAGACACTATCCCCTGAGGAATGGACGGAGGGTTCTGGGGAACCACAGAAGGCGTATTATAACCTCATCCTGCAAAATGCTAAGGAGTACGATAATCTGAAGGCAGAAATTATGGCATGTTTGGGTATAAGCCTGGCAGGCCAGGCGTAACAGGTTCACCTCTGGCGCTACCAGAAGGACAAGCCTCCCCTGTCAAGAGAATATGAGTTCAAGTTCACCTTTCAGAGATACCCAGAAGAAGAGACCACCTCTGAGGGGAGCTCAAGGTCCCAGGAGGGGTCAGAATCGGGATCAAGGGGTACATCTTGTAACATTGTCTGTTGGAGATGTTGTGCCCTGGGTCATATATTGGCCATTTGTCCTTTGACCTCAGAGCTGATAGACTTTAGCATGGGCTGGCACTGCTCCTACTTCACCTACCCTGCCTGCTGCGCTGTTCCTCATCCTGGCTATTGACCTCAGGAATGCCAGGTGACTGTGAATGCTGTCCAAGTGACAGGACTTCTGGGCTTGGGGAGTTTGGTAACCCTGGTAGGGCCACACTTTCACATGTACCAGTCTCTTGGAAGCTGGTGGGCGTCAGGTGTATTCATTGAGACGCTAAGAACATTCCTGTGGCCTGGGTTGACATTGATACCCTTAGGCTATATATTTATAGCCTAAAATACAAAGGAAATGTTTAGCCCTTTTGGAGATCATTTCATCTTCAACTTACTTAACTGTTCACAATAACAGTAACTTTGATCAGATGTGCCCAAACATTTACATCATGCAAAAAAGGGGGAAAGCTAGGGAGCACTACCAATGGGCAAGGAGCCAATCACAACCTATAGGGCAAGTATAGTGAGGGGTGCAACTCAATGCATAGCAGCAGCATATATCAGACAAACAAGAAAAGAGACTATGCATATAGGGCGCACTCCCAAAATACAATTAAATACCAAAAATAAAAATTTTTTATTGGGGAAGACAGAAAACACAAGTTAAAACATATATTAACCCCTTCCCGACATCTGACGGTATAGTACGTCACATGTCGGGACCCCCGCTTTGATGTGCGCTCCGGCGGTGAGCGCACATCAAAGCCGGGACATGTCAGCTGTTTTGAACAGCTGACATGTGCCCGCAATAGGCGCGAGCAGAATCGCGATCTGCGCGCACCTATTAACTAGTTAAATGCCGCTGTCAAACGCAGACAGCGGCATTTAACTACCGCATCCGGCCGTGCGGCCGGATATGAGCGCATCGCCGACCCCCGTCACATGATCGGGGGTCGGCGATGCTCCTCCATTGTAACCATAGAGGTCCTTGAGACCTCTATGGTTACTGATTGCCGGTGGCTGTGAGCGCCCCCCTGTGGTCGGCGCTCACAGCACACCTGCAAATCTGCTGTGTGATCACTGCTGCATAGCAGAGCCGATCGGGCTGTGCCTGCTTCTAGCCTCCCATGGAGGCTATAGAAGCATGGCAAAAGTAAAAAAAAAAAGTTTTTAAAAATGTGAAAAAAATAAAAAAAATATAAAAGTTTAAATCACCCCCCTTTCGCCCCAATCAAAATAAATCAATTAAAAAAAACCCCAACCTACACATATTTGGTATCGCCGCGTTCAGAATCGCCCGATCTATCAATAAAAAAAAAGCATTAACCTGATCGCTAAATGGCGTAATGAGAAAAAAATTCAAAACGCCAGATTTACGTTTTTTTGGTCGCCACGACATTGCATTAAAATGCTATAACGGGCGATCAAAAGAACGTATCTGCACCAAAATGCTATCATTAAAAACGCCAGCTCGGCACGCAAAAAATAAGCCCTCACCTGACCCCAGATCACGAAAAATGGAGACGCTATGAGTATCGGAAAATGGCGCAATTTTGTTTTGTTTTGTTTTTTGCAAAGTTTGGAATTTTTTTTCACCACTTAGGTGAAAAATAACCTAGTCATGTTAGGTGTCTATGAACTCGTAGTGACCTGGAGAATCATAATGGCAGGTCAGTTTTAGCATTTAGTGAACCTAGCAAAATAGGCAAGCAAAAAACAAGTGTGGGATTGCACTTTTTTTGCAATTTCACTGCACTTGGAATTTTTTTCCCGTTTTCTAGTACACGACATGCTAAAACCAATGATGTCGTTCAAAAGTACAACTCGTCACGCAAAAAATAAGCCCTCACATGGCCAAATTGACAGAAAAATAAAAAAGTTATGGCTCTGGGAAGGAGGGGAGCGAAAAACGAAAACGGAAAAAGCTCCGGGGTGAAGGGGTTAAAATACAACCAACACACCACTGGTCCTATAATAAATCAATATATAGAGACAGCTTAAGGTACAATAGTATATCGTAAATCACGCCACCAACACACTATTGGTACTATCATGAAATATATAGAAGGACAACCTAGGGTACAATGATGTATCACAAATAGCACCACACATATGCACGAACAATGGCTTGTGTACACAATAGCTTATGTACACAGAGCAAGGCAGCAGGTAAACTCTGGGCGTCCCCAGAGTACCATATAGTGCGGGAGTGCCCCTATATAAGTAAAGGGGCTAATGCTAGCTAGGGGGCCCCGATAAGCCTACTAAATTGCAGCAAAAGAAATAAGCATAAATCCCTCAAAAAAAAATAAAAAATGGAGTTTTATACCAGAAAAAGCTCCTATGGAAAGGCAAAGCTACCACTGCGGCAGAGAGATAAGCCTGTTGGAGTAGTGTAGGAAGCGTTTAGGGTTCACCTGCCGACATATGCCATCAAAATGGAAGGAAAAAGGGCAGACCTATGTCAGGAAAGTGGGCCAAAAGGCTATGTGAAAAAAGAACATCACCATATCAGGCAGTCCAGTGTGTGGCGTCAGCCGTCATAGAGTCAGAAAGGGAATTGTCCCGGGACCCAAGTAGTGTGGGGAGAGCCCCACGCGTATCACTGCAGGATGCAGCTTTGTCTGACGAAGCCATTGTTCGTGCATATGTGTGGTGCTATTTGTGATACATCATTGTACCCTAGGTTGTCCTTCTATATATTTCATGATAGTACCAATAGTGTGTTGGTGGCGTGATTTGCGATATACTATTGTACCTTAAGCTGTCTCTATATATTGATTTATTATAGGACCAGTGGTGTGTTGGTTGTATTTTAATATATGTTTTTACTTGTGTTTTCTGTCTTCCCCAATAAAAATTTTGTATTTTTGGTATTTAATTGTATTTTGGCAGTGCGCCCTATATGCATAGTCTCTTTTCTTGTTTGTCCCAAACATTTACATGGCACAGTATAGATCTTGATGATGATGTTTCTGGCTATAAGAGCTGTGTTCACGCTGAGACCGCTTCATTATGGTCATCTGAATAAGGCCTGCCTACATTTTAGAGATAGGAAATGCGTAAAACGTTTTTGAAATCTATAGGAGGGAAATGGTGCTTCTGCCCTTTTTATATTCCACTTATATACATAAAGTTATAAATGTGTGGTACCTTTTAATTTATGCTACAGGAGCTGTCTCGTTCCAAGCTAAGCAGTGTGTCGCCTTGCCTCTGTCCTTGTTGACCAACCCTGTCCAGATACTTTCATTAGTCCACCTTAAATAAACATATTTGCTATAAAATAAATAATTCCACCTTCTATAAATACTTTCTTGAAGGTTAGCATGCTCTTACTTTGTTTACCCAATGCCGATCCCTATTCCCTGAATGGTCTGATCATCATACCTGGAGATAGGAAAAGCAGAAGGACAAACTCAGACTCTGTTCATGTGACAAGCTTGTGATGCATAACACTTCTCATAAACATGACATTAAAATCTTCATAGGCCTGTTTCAGACTGACAAGCCATGGATTAATGTTACTGTGACAGTGTGGAGCCAGAAGACGGCAGCATCTGATTGCTCCTACTCCGGCGCTGAGAAGAAGCACTTCTCCTTCATTTCAAATATGTTTAATATTGGCAGAACAGGGGTTAGTCGGCCATGTTGGAAATCCCTGTGCACACAGCTGATCTCGGTTAGCCACTCCTTTCCCCTTTATAATCTGGGCTCTGTTACAAATCCTTGTCAGAGCAAGCATTTGCTGCATGGCTAATGGAGGGAGAGGAGTTCATCTGAGGAGAGTTGGAGGAGTAATCTGTGACTGTTGCTTAATTTGTATGTGTGGAAACTCCTTATCCTTCTCTATTTTGGTTTATTCCCCTACCTCCACGCCCCAGTTGCATTCATGTGTTTTATGTGAGTGAATATTTTGTATGCCTAGATTTTTCTGTTAACCCTTGTTTGTGTTGCCTTGTTTGTCGGGTCGGTGTACTTTGGTGCACAGTAGCACTCCTCTTCCCTGGGTGGGGGAAGAGAACAGACAGAGGGCTAACTAAGGAGATAAGGCAAAGGTGGAGGCCCCGGTATCTTCACATTCAGAAGTATCCCAGGGAGTAGGGCGAACTAGGGCGGCCCCTAGTGTCAGGGACAGGGAAGGAGCCCCTGGTCCTGGGTCACCCAACTGCTGTGTCGTGACAATTAATTTGTGTTCCCATAATACAGACAAGGCCAGTTTTAGGCAAAATGTGGCCCTGGATAAAATTAAGAGTGTGGCCCCAAATCTTAAGATTAAGTCACCATCACACAAGAACATTTAGGGCACATTTATACTACCAATTTCAGGTTGTTAAATGAGCAATAATTTATTATATACAAGTAGATCATCACTTGTTTAGTGGACTATCCAAAAATCTGACAAACCATAGAGAGGACAGAACGATTGCTGATATGATCATTCTGTCCCCATATACAGTATCGTGTTATTAGCATACCTCCTGGTTATATGTAACGATGTAGGCCTATAGGGATGTTTTAATTCTGGAAAGGAAAAACTTGATCCAACTTCTGTTCCACAGTTCATGGAGACGTGGTTAAAATCATCAAGTCTTTATTTCAGAAGAATTAAAAAATCAGTAGAAAAATTAAAAAAATGCAAAATACAGGAAACAAATATCCTCTATGATGGAGGACACAAAAAAATCAGGACGCCAGACGCATTTCGAACGCAAGTGCGTTTGTAGACTTGGATTAAACCTGTATTTTGTGTTTTTTAATTTTTCTACTGATTTATAATTCTTCTGGAATAAAGTCTTCCTGATTTTAACTACATCTCCATGAAATGGGGATCAACTTTTTTCTTCCTTGTGTCTAACGCCGTGCGATGGCATGGATCATGGGCTTCTGTGCAGATCGAGCTACGGTTCCCTGAAAATTGCCCACAGGAAAATTGCCCACATGAAAAATGCCCACAGGAAAATTGCCCACACAGAAAATTGCCCACACAGAAATTTGCCCACATGGAAAATTGCCCACATGGAAAATTGCCAATTGCAGCATCACAAAGTTTCAGATCTATGATATTTGAGGTGAAAGGTGAGGATGATCACATGATGTGTGATCAACTTGTGATTTACAGCTCACCTAGTGCAAAACTGCAAACATGCTGAAGATCTGTGGTTTGTAGCAGTCTGTCATTCTCAGCAATAGATAGATCTAGTCTGCTCTCATCTCTCACTGATTCTGCCTTACTCCTCCCACCAGCCCAGTACAGCAGCACATGCAGAAACAGCAGCAGTGTGATCCAGAGGAGCCATCACTGCTATCAGAACCCACAAAAGAATCACTGTATAATCTGTGGAGTTACATGGTACTGCAGGTCAGATCTAATACATTATCATCTCAGTGGGTGTCCACCAAAAGCAGGGTGCTGCTGGCTGAGATAGATGGTCCTGGAAGCCCAGAAGGCACCGCAGAAAGGTGAGATTCTGTCAGAATCTGTCAGAAGAGCAGAAGTGCCATAGCAGCGCCGCTCTCCCATTGACTCCAGTGGCAGTGAATCTGGGGCCTGCACTTCCTTCCCTGTCCACTTATGACTACCAAGAGTAAGAGTGAACAGACCCTACCTAGTTATGTATCATACACATATACTGCAGGTGCAGGCAGGCATAGGATGGAAGGAAATGCAGAGTGGATTTTAATAAGGGTCTCTAGGCCCAGACACACCACAATGAGAGTGGAATAAGGGTCTCTAGGCCCACACACAACACAATGAGAGTAGAATAAGGGTCTCTAGGCCCACACACACCACAATGAGAGTGGAATAAGGGTCTCTAGGCCCAGACACACCACAATGAGAGTGGAATAAGGGTCTCTAGGCCCAGACACACCACAATGAGAGTGGAATAAGGGTCTCTAGGCCCACACACACCACAATGAGAGTGGAATAAGGGTCTCTAGGCCCAGACACACCACAATGAGAGTGGAATAAGGGTCTCTAGGCCCAGACACACCACAATGAGAGTGGAATAAGGGTCTCTAGGCCCACACACACCACAATGAGAGTGGAATTATTGTTAGCACAGTGGAATGACAAGAACAGAATCCGTACTCTGGGACTAGGGATGAGTGAACCGAACCTGTAGAACCTGGAGAAGTAAACTGGGCCCAGAGACCTTTGTTGAAATCCATTCTGCATTTTCTTTGCTACCTGTGTTGTGCTGTATTGTATTTCAATGGAGCCCATGGAAGTCAAGGACTATTACCCAGCAGCTAATTATTTGCAGGTGTGCAATGATTGTTTAATAAACTTGTTATTGTTGTTATTAGAGCTCCTTAATAAACTGTTCTTAATTAACTTGTCGGTAGTTTATTATGTGGGCAATTTTCGCAGACATTCTTTTGTGCTGCAGAGCTTCTCACCTATATTTCTATACTATTCTCTGTTCTGCAGAGCATCTCACGTATACCTGCATACTATCCCCCTGTCCTGCAGAGCATTTAACCTATATCTCTTTGCTATTCTCTGTCCTGCAGAGCATCTCTCCTATAATTCTATATTATTCTTCTGTCCTGCAGAGCATATCACCTATAATTCTACATTATTCTTCTGCCCTGCAGAGCATCTCACGTATACCTGCATAATATCCCCCTGTCCTGCAGAGCATTTATCCTATAGATCTTTGCTATTCTCTACCCTGCAGAGCAACTCACCTATAATTCTATATTATTCTTCTGCCCTGCAGAGCATCTCACGTATACCTGCATACTATCCCCCTGTCCTGCAGAGCATTTAACCTATATCTCTTTACTATTCTCTGTCCTGCAGAGCATCTCACCCATAATTCTATATTATTCTTCTGCCCTGCAGAGCATCTCGTGTATACCTGCATACTATCCCCCTGTCCTGCAGAGCATTTAACCTATATCTCTTTGCTATTCTCTGTCCTGCAGAGCATCTCACCCATAATTCTATATTGTTCTTCTGCCCTGCAGAGCATCTCACGTATACTTCCATACTATCCCCGTCCTGCAGAGCATTTAACCTATATCTCTTTGCTATTCTCTGTCCTGCAGAGCATCTCACCTATAATTATTTATTCTTCTGCCCTGCAGAGCATCTCATGTATACATGCATATACTATCCCCCTGTCCTACAGAGCATTTAATCTATAATTCAGCCTATGGGCAATTTTCTGTGGGCATTCTTCACCTTGCACCTCAAATATCATGGATCTGAAACTTTGTGATGCTGCAATTGGCAATTTTCTGTGTGGGCAATTTTCCGTGTGGGCAATTTTCCATGTGGGCAATTTTCCATGTAGGCAATTTTCCATGTGCGCAATTTTCCGTGTGGGCAATTTTCCGTGTGGGCAAATTTCTGTGTGGGCAAATTTCCATGTGGGCATTTTTCCTGTGGGCATTTTTCCTGTGGGCATTTTTCTGGTCACCATTCTGTCTATATAGGAAAGACTATACAGTATATATTTATTACATACCGTCCTGTCTTGTTAGGCTACTTTCACATTAGCGTCGTGCACTGCACGTCGCAATGCGACGTTGCGGCGCACCGACGCATACTGTGGAAGCGCCGCACAACGGGGGCAGCGGATGCTGTTTTTCAATGCATCCGCTGCCCCATTGTGAGGTGCAGGGAGGAGGGGGCGGGTGCTGGACACGATGCACCAAAAAACGTTACAAGCAACGTTTTTGGTGGCGACGGTCCGACGCAACAAGACGCAACCGTCGCACGACGGTTGCGACGTGTGGCAATGCATCGCTAATGCAAGTTTATGGAGAAAAAATGCATCCTGCAAGCACTTTTGCAGGATGCGTTTTTTTCTACAAAACGACGCATAGCGACGTGCAGTGCACGATGCTAGTGTGAAAGTAGCCTTAGCTGTATAATGCAATGATGGCTGATGGAGCATGGGAAAGCTTTTCTAAAGGAGGAGCCGATGGACTGGTAGTCTGGTCACCGGGTCCTCCATCAGTAGTCATTTTATATCTAACAAGAGAGGAGACTATGTAATAAAAGAGGGCGCTGTGAATAACAAAAATAACAAGAATACACTATGTAAGAGACAGCACTGTACATAACAGCAGAAGAAGCTATATAATAAGGGAGGGCATCATATATAACTAGAGAGGATGGTACGTAATAAGGGACAGTGTTATGCATAAAAAGGAAACTGTGTAACTAAGGATGGTGTTATACATAATAAGTGAGTACTCTATACACTAAGGGACTGTGCTATACATGTGTGAGTACACTATATACTAAGGGACTGTGCTATACATAAGTGAGTACACTTTACACTAAGGGACTGTGTTAGACATAATAATCGATAAGAACGTCTTCCTCCACCTCCCCCTGTTCCCAAATCCATTATAAATCCCCCTTCCTCCCATTCCAATCCCCCACACCCCTCATTGTCCTCCTCCCCCAGCATCTCATTATTTCACTCTCCCCCACCCCCATGATTGCCCTCTTCACCACCTCCATCATTGCTTTCTCCCTACCACCCCATTATTGCTCATTCCACCACCTCCATCATTGCCTCCTCCTCCCCACCACCCCATTATTGCTCATTCCACCACCTCCATCATTGCCTCCTCCTCCCCACCAACCCATCATTGTCCTTTCCACCGCTATCATCACTGTCTTCTCCCCCACCACCCGCATCATTACCCAGTCCATGACCTCCATCATTTCCTCCTCCATCACCATCCCCATCATTGCCCTTTCCACCACCACCATCATTGTCTTTTCCCCCACCACCCCATCATTACCCATTCCATGACCTCCATCATCTCTTCCTCCCTACAATCCCCATCATTACCCTTTCCACCACCACCATCATTGTCTTTTCCCCCACCACTCCATCTTTATGCATTACACCGCCTCCATCATTTCTTCCTCCTCACCACCCCCATTATTGCCCATTCACCACTTCCATTATTTCCTCCTCCCCCACCACCCCCATTATTGTCCTTTCCACCACCCCATCATTGCTTTGTCCCCCATCACCCCCATCATTGCCCACTCCATCAACCCAATCATTGCCTTCTGCACCATTACCCCCATCATTGCCTTCTCCGTCAACCCAATCATTGCCTTCTGCCCCATCACCCCCATCATTGCCTTCTCCTCCATCTACACACACGCAGACACACACAGAACCACTCACCTCTCTGCATACATGCACACACCTCACCTCTGCGTACAGTATCCTGAAGCCACACCATCGCCGGCAGCTTCCTGTCTCACACAGCCGCAACGCTGAATAATGATGTCATTCAGCCGCTGCTGTGTGAGACAGGAAGCGCAGGCAGGAAGCAGGATGGATCCTTGCAGCTCCACTCCACTGCGTTATTCTCTTGCAGGCAGTGGAGCTGCAGGGATTGCTCCCTGCCCGCCGCACATGAGGGCAGTCTGGCCAGGGGCCTTCCGGAGCCTCAGGGCTGGATAAACTGGCCAGATTACCCTCATTAGTCACCCTGCAGGGCCTCCCTGGAGCCTCTGGGCCCCGGTGCAGTCGCTCCGGTTGAACAGGCGGTATGTCCACTAATGCACACACACCTGACTTTGGTCGGGGACTTGCATCTGTAATGCATCTGAAACTGGCCAAATGTTCATTCATATAAAATAACATTTTCTTGATACCACTGCCCCAAGGCATCTAGCTGTTTTACTCGAACTGTGTTAGCACGATGCCGGATCCCTGCTCTGACAGGCAAGGTCTCCGGCGTCACTTCACTCACCTGTGCTGCAGACAGCTCTTCCCTTCCCCATGCTCTGCATGCTTCCAGCCATTTCTCTAGCCATGTCCTTAGGGCACGCGTGCGTGGACTCCCGCCCTCTTACAGGGTCAGCGCATGCACTTGCTATTTCCTCCCCATCCAATGGCTGTGGGACACTATGTATATATTGCTTCCTCCCCACTGGGGAGGTGCCTGAGCAACCTTCCTGTTTACAGTCTATTTTGTGTAAGGGTGCATACCAGTGCAAATCCTATTTGCTGCACCCTGGTGCAAATCCTGCCTGCTGCACACTGACACAAACTTTGTCTGCTGCATTCTGATAGGAGCTCTGCCTGCTGCTCCATCCAGTCTGTCCTTCTGGGTTCAGCTGCTGCACGACGATTGGTCTGTCCTGGAGTGGCACCTGGTGTTCATCGGGAGCCAAATCTAAGCTCACCATCAGAGGCTCTAGTAAACAGTCTGGTGTTCACTTAGGCTAAGTTCACATTTGCGTATATGTGCGCAGCGTATCACCTGCATGCGCAAATGCATGCCAAAACGCATGCAAATGCATGTTTATGCAGCGTTTTTTATCTGCATCAGCTTACGCATGAAGGCAGCAAAAATGCGTGTGCATGTGTTTTTGCCTTCGTTTGCGTTGTTTACGCGCATGCGTACGATATTTCCGTGTCTCAATGGGCGTGTCTCAATGGGCCTGTCTCAAAACAGTTCCTGAACATGCGCAGTCCGAATTATGCAAGCGCATAGAACGCATGCATACACATGTCCTTGCGTACCAATGCGTTCCCATAGACAGTAATGCGTTTCTTTGATGCACTCAACCATCCGCATCCGCATGGCTGCGCATAATTGACGCCTCAAAAAATGCAACATGTTGTGTTCGCCGGACACCGCCGCACACTGCGAAATGACGCATTCAAGCACCAAACAGCATGAATAAGGCAGCAGTCAGTAGTAAGTGCTAAGATGTATATGGCTCTGTTTTGCACCTGCATTTTAACATGTCTTTTCTCTGTTCCATTTAGTTTTAAAAATAGAGACACATAACAGATATCAAACAGACCCCATTATAATTAATGGAGGCTTTCGGCTTCCATTTGTATATTTGTTATATATCGGATCCGTATTCCTCATGAATCGAGCTTCTTTATTCCTAAAAGGAAACAGAAGAATAGAATTAACCCCTTAATGACCGCCAATACTTATTTTAACTGACCTGAGATATAAGAGAATAGCATCCCCATACAGGTGACAATCCAGCATCTGTCAGTTGTGCACTATAGCTGACAACTTGCTGTATCAGCCATGATCAGTGTTTGCACCATCCAAATCTGTTTAACCCCTTAGATGCTGCTGTCAGTAGTGACTACATCATTATAAATGGTTAACAGAGTGTAGGGGCTTCCTCTTTATCCAAATTGGTGCCCTCAGATCATGATTGTGTGGTCCTGATGTTTGCAATGGCAATTCATGACCAAATAGCGGCCTTACAGTCTGACGGCTGTAGTAATCTGTTCAGAAGTTAGAGGCATTTAGGAGGTAAAAATAGACATTTTCATTTCTGTCATGCCACTCTGCATTAATTCCTGTAAAGCACCTGAATGGTTAACAAACTAACTGACTGCAGTTTTCAATATGTCAGGGGTAGTGTTGAGCATTCCGATACCGCAAGTATCGGGTATCGGCCGATACTTGCGGGTATCGGAATTCCGATACCGAGATCCGATACTTTTGTGGTATCGGGTATCGGTATCGAAACAACATTAATGTGTAAAATTAAGAATTAAAATAAAAAATATTGCTATACTCACCTCTCCGACGCAGCCTGGACCTCCGCGAGGGAACCGGCAGCGTTGTTTGCTTAAAATTCGCGCGTTTACTTCCTTACTTGAAGTCCCGGCTTGTGATTGGTCGCGTGCCGCCATGTGGCCGCGACGCGACCAATCACAGCAAGCCGTGACGTAATTTTAGGTCCTTCAGGATTTTAAAATTACGTTCTGGCTTGTGATTGGTCGCGTCGCGGTCACATGGGCGACGCGACCAATCACAAGCCGTGACGTCACGGGAGGCTGGACACGCGCGCATTTTAAAATGCGCGCTTGTCCTGCCTCCCGTGACGTCCCGGCTTGTGATTGGTCGCATCGCCCATGTGGCCGCGACGCGACCAATCACAGCAAGCCGTGACGTAATTTTAGGTCCTTCAGGATTTTAAAATTACGTTCTGGCTTGTGATTGGTCGCAACGCGATGCGACCAATCACAAGCCGTGACGTCACGGGAGGCAGGACAAGCGCGCATTTTAAAATGCGCGCGTGTCCAGCCTCCCGTGACGTCACGGCTTGTGATTGGTCGCGTCGCCCATGTGACCGCGACGCGACCAATCACAAGCCAGAACGTAATTTTAAAATCCTGAAGGACCTAAAATTACGTCACGGCTTGCTGTGATTGGTCGCGTCGCGGCCACATGGGCGGCACGCGACCAATCACAAGCCGGGACTTCAAGTAAGGAAGTAAACGCTCGAATTTTAAGCAAACAACGCTGCCGGTTCCCTCGCGGAGGTCCAGGCTGCGTCGGAGAGGTGAGTATAGCAATATTTTTTATTTTAATTCTTTATTTTACACATTAATATGGTTCCCAGGGCCTGAAGGAGAGTTTCCTCTCCTTCAGACCCTGGGAACCATCAGGAATACCGTCCGATACATGAGTCCCATTGACTTGTATTGGTATCGGGTATCGGTATCGGATTAGATCCGATACTTTGCCGCTATCGGCCGATACTTTCCGATACCGATACCGATACTTTCAAGTATCGGACGGTATCGCTCAACACTAGTCAGGGGTGCTGTTTTTAAAATGGTATCACTTTTGGGGTTTTTCTTATATATAGGACCCCTAAAGTCACTTCAAACATGGATAAGTCCTTAAAAAAAGAAATTGTGTAAATTTCCTTGAAAATATGAAAAATTGATGCTACATTTTTAAACCTCATAAAATGCTAACAAAACAAAATAACATTTTACAAATGGTGCTGATGTAAAGCCGACATGTGGGAAATGTTATTTATTAATGGTTCGCTGTGGTGTGACCATCTGGATTAGGCTACGTTCACATTTGCGGTGTGCGCCGCAGCGTCGCCGCCGCAACGCACAGCGCAAATGTGAACACATGCACAACGCAGCTTTTTTCGCCGCATGCGTCCTTTTTTTCATTGATTTTGGACGCAGCAAAAATGCAACTTGCTGCGTCCTCCGCGACCCGACGCGGGCGCCGCAGGGACGCATGCGGCGCAAAAAGCAAGTGCACCGCATGTCCATGCGCCCCCATGTTAAATATAGGGGCGCATGATGCATGCGGCGCCGCTGCGGCGCCCGCCGCTGCGGCGGGCGCCGCTAATGTGAACGTAGCCTTAAAGAGATAATCATTCAAATTTAGAAAAGTGCAAATTTTTTAACATTTTACTAAAATTTTTGATACTTTTTATAAATAAACACAAAACATATTGACCTAGATTTACCATTATCATAAAGTATAATGTGTCATGAAAAAACAGTCTCAAAATCACTGGGATTTGTTGAAGCGTTTCAGAGTTATTACCACATAAAGTGACACTGGTCAGATTTAAAAAATTTGGCTCCGTCACTAAGGGGTTAAAAACCCCAGGTGCCTGAGCCTAAGGGTATGTGTCCACGTTCAGGATTGCATCAGGATTTGGTCAGGATTTTCCATCAGTATTTGTAAGCCAAAACCAGGAGTGGAACAATTAGAGGAAAAGTATAATAGAAACATATGCACCACTTAAGCATTTATCACCCACTCCTGGTTTTGGCTTACAAATACTGATGGAAAATCCTGACCAAATCCTGATGCAATCCTGAACGTGGACACATACCCTTAGCGGACTGCTGACATACCTCTGTCATATGCCACTTGGACTTCAAGAATATTTTATACTCTTAATGGCTCTTCATTTGCTCCTTGGCAATAATCTGTCACTTCTTTTAAATGGTTAAAATTAAACAGTGAAGTATAAAGTTACAACTTCAAGCTTCTCGACAAATAAACACAACTAGAATACAAGCAGAATGTTTCTGCTAGAAACAGCCAATAAATGGGCTCAACATGCAATTTTTGCTACTGATTTTGCACAATATTCAAAATTGAACTTTTTTATTTTTTTCAGGAATAGGAAATTCAGTTCTATGAACTGAGTTCTTTTATAATGCCGGATCAAGATGAGAAAGGGAAAAAAACGGAAAAAGTTTCTGAAAAGAAAAATCAAGGAGCAGCTTCAAGGTTTGTAATTTTTATTGTTAAATTATTTTTCCCACAGGATTGTGAGTTACGCACTTAACGTTGTGCTGTTTCATTCACTCTTCACTTTGGCTCAAAAACCTGCACTGGTGTTTTTCGAAAAAAAAACTATGTGCAACAACCCTTATACTTGGCCTTTTCTTCTTTTTATATACGGAATCTTTTTTTCTCTTTGAAAGTAATATTCCTTTTTATATATTTATGTTACAGTACGTAAGCTTCAACCATAGTAAATAGTGGGGGAGATGGTTGAGTAAATCTTCTGTGCAGAAAGAGCTGCTGAGTATTGCAACCTTTCGACCGCATTTTATTTTGGGCAGCAAAGTACATGTATACAAACAGTGACATGTAAAAGTTTGGGCACCCGTGGTCAAAATTACTGTTATTGTGAACAGTTAACAAGTTGAAGATTGTAGAAATGTTTGCAAATGTATTAAAAAAGAAAAACGGAAATATCACATGGTCATAAGTATTCAGACCCTTTGCTCAGACACTCATATTTAAGTCACGTGCTGTCCATTTCCATGTGATCCTCCTTGAGATGGTTCTACGCCTTCATTGGAGTCCAGCTGTGTTTAATTAAACTGATAGGACTTGATGTGGAAAGGCGCACACCTGTCTACATAAGACCTCACAGCTCGCAGTGCATGTCAGACCAAATGAGAATCATTAGGTCAAAGGAACTGGCCAAGGAGCTCAGAGACAGAATTGTGGCAAGGCACAGATCTGGCCAAGGTTACAACAGAATTTCTGCAGTACTCAAGGTTCCTAAGAGCACAGTGGCCTCCATAATCCTTCACTCCTTTACCCCCAAGGGTGGTTTGCATGTTAATGACCAGGCCAATTTTTACAATTCTGACCACTGTCCCTTTATGAGCTTATAACTATGGAACGCTTCAACGGATCCCGGTGATTCTGACATTGTTTTCTTGTGATATATTGTACTTCATGACAGTGGTAACATTTCTTTGATATGACTTGGGTTTATTTGTGGAAAAAACGGAAATTTGGCGAAAATTTCACAATTTTACAACTTTTAATTTTCATGCCTTTAAATCACAGAGATATGTCACACAAAATACTTAATACGTAACATTTCCTACATGTCTACTTTACATCAGCACAATTTTAGAACTACTAGTTTTTTTTTTGTTAGGGAGTTATAAGGGTTAAAAGTTGACCAGCATTTTTACTTTTTTTCACAAAAAAATTACTTTAGATCCAAATTTTTTTATTTTCCCAAGGGTAACAGGAGAAATTGTCTGAAATTGAGATCGGACGCCATGTCGCTTTTGGAGAGCCCCTGATGTGCCTAAACAGTGGAAACCCCCCACAAGTGACCCCATTTGGGAAACTACACCCCCAAAGAACTTATCTACATGTGTGGTGAGAACTTTGAATCCCCAGGTGTTTCACTAAAGTTTATAACGCCCGGGCGTGAAAATAAAAAAATCATATTTTTTTCCACAAACATGATCTTTTAGTCCCCAATTTTTTATTTTCCCAAGGGTAACAGGAGAAATTGGACCCCAAAAGTTGTTATCCAATTTGTCCTGAGTACGCTGATACCCCAGAGCTCCGAAGAGAAGGAGCACCGTTTGACTTTTTCAACGCAGAATTGGCTGCAATGGAGATCAGACGCCATGTCACAGTTTGAAAGCCCCTGATGTGCCTAAACAGCCCCAATCCCAACCCCAACCCTAACCCCAACACACCCCTAACTCTAATCCCAACCATAACCCTAACCACAAACCTAACCCTATCACACCCCTAACACTAATCCCAACCCTAACCCTAATCCCAACCCGAACCCTAATCCCAACCGTAACCGTAATCCTCACTTTAGCCCCAACCCTAACCCTAACCCTAATGGGAAAATGGAAATAAATAATTTTTTTTTTATTTTATTATTTTTCCCTAACTAAGGGAGTGATAAAGGGGGTTTGATTTACTATTTATCGCAGGTTTTTTAGCGGATTTTTATGTGTGGCAGCTGTCACACACTGAAAGACGCTTTTTATTGCAAAAAATAGTTTTTGCATCACCACATTTTGAGAGCTATAATTTTTCCATATTTCGGCCCACAGAGTCATGTGAGGTCTTATTTTTTGCAGGACGAGATGACATTTTTATTGGTACCATTTTCGGGCACATGACATTTTTTGATCGATTTTTGTGCAGCAGAATGAACAAAAAACAGTAATTCATGAATTTCTTTTTTTTTTTTTTTTGGGGGGGGCATTTATACTGTTTTGCGTCTGGTAAAATTGATATGGCAGTTTTATTCTTTGGGTCAGTACGATGACAGCGATATGTCATATATGTCATTTTTTAATGTTTTGGCACTTTTACATAATAAAAATTATTTTATATAAAAAATAATTATTTTGCATCACTTTATTCTGAGAGCTAGAACTTTTGTATTTTTCCAGTGATGGAGCTATATGGCAGCTTGTTTTTTGCAGGACAAGATGATGTTTTCAGCGGTACCATGTTTATTTATATCCGCCTTTTTGATCGTGTGTTATTCAACTTTTTGTTTGGGGGTATGACGATAAAGCATTTTTTTTTGCCTTGTTGTTTTTTTTTTAATGGTGTTCACTAATGGGGTTAACTGGTGGGACAGTTTTATAGGTTGGGTTGTTATGGACGCAGCGATGCTAAATATGTGTACTTTTATTGTTTATATATTTTTTATTCATTTATTTATTTATTGATGGAGTAAATATTGATTTTTATTATTATTTTTTATTTAAAAAAAATATATTTGCAATTATTAATTTAAAAAAAAAATCATTCTAAGGCTATGTGCAGGATTTTTCGCATTTTTTTTGGCCGTTTTCCGTGGAAAAAAACGCTTAAAAACACATACATAAGCATCCCATCATTTTTAATGCATTCTGCAATTTTTGTGCACATGATGCGTTCTTTTTCCACGAAAAAAATGCATTGCGGTAAAAAACGCAGCATGTTCATTAATTTTGGGGATTTTTTGCGTTTTTGCCGCTATTTAATGCATTGGGAAGTTCTGGAAGAAAAACGCACAAAAACGCGAGAAAAACGCAAAAAAAAGCATGCGGATTTCTTGCAGAAAGTGTCTGGTTTTGTTCACAAAATTTCTGCAAGAAATCCTGACGTATGCACATAGCCTAACTTTTACACTTTATCCCACTATGGGACACTCTTTTTGTACAGGCTGATCACTTATATGGCATGCACATCTACATGCCATATAAGCTGTCAGCGCTGCACTCTGTGCACACTGACCTCAGAGACTTCCTGAAATGCACTGTGCATGACAGGAAGTCTCTCAGCTCTGGTAACCCGGATGTCGTCAAGACGACATCAGGATACCATGGGAGCGATCGAGACCCTGCGTCATGCCACGAGGTCTCCGATCCAAAGGCAGAGGGCTGTCAGCGAACGCTTCGATCATGTTTGATCGCAGTGTTCCGGGGGTTAAAGTGCCGGGAGCGGTCCGTGACTGCTCCTGGCACTTACTGCCGAGTGTCAGCTGTGAGAATCAGCCGACACCTGGCCGCGATCAGCCGCGCTTCCCCGGGAGAGCGGCTGATCGCATGTTACGTACTATTCCGTCCATGGGAATTAAGTCCCAGGTCACATATATGGAGTAGTACATCCAATGCCAGAAAGGGGTTAAATGGAAGAAGTTTGGGACCAACAGAAGTCTTCCTAGACCTGGCCATCCTGTCAAACTGAGCAATCATGGGAGAAGAGCCTTGGTGAGAGAGGTAAAGAAGAGCCCCAAGATCACTGTGGCTGAGCTCCAGAGATGCAGTAGGGAGATGGGAGAATGTTCCACAAAGTCAACTTTCACTGCAGCCCTCCAAGACATATGAAAGCCTGCATAGAGTTTGCTAAAAAACACATGAAGGACACCCAGACTATGAGAAATAAGATTCTCTGGTCTGATCAGACAAAGATAGACCTTTTTGGTGATAACTCTAAGTGGTATGGGTGGAGAAAACCAGGCACTGCTCATCACCTGCCTAGTACAATCCCAACAGTGAAACATGGTGGTGGCAGCATCATGCTATGGGGTGTTTTTCAGCAGCAGGGAAAGGACGACTGGTTGCCATTGAAGGAAACATGAATGTGGCCAAGTACAGAGATATCCTGGATGAAAACCTCTTCCAGAGTGCTCTGGACCTCAGACTTGGCCGAAAGTTCACCTTCCAACAAGACAATGACCCTAAGCACACAGCTAAAATAACTTCGGAACGAAGCTAAAAGTGGCTTTGGAACAACTCTGTGACCATTCTTGACTGGCACAGACAGAGCCCTGACCTAAACGTAATTGAGCATCTCTGGAGAGACCTGAAAATGGCTGTCCACCAACGCTCACCATCCAACCTGACGGAACTGGAGAGGATCTGCAATGAAGAATGGCAGAGAATACCCAAATCCAGGTGTGAAAAACTTGTTGCATCATTCCCAACAAGACTCATGGCTGTACCAGCTCAAAAGGGTGCTTCCACTCAATACTGAGCAAAGGGTCTGAATACTTATGACCATGTGATATTTCGTTTTTCTTTTTTAATAAATTTGCAAACATTTCTACATTTGTTTTTTTCAGTCAAGATGGGGTGCAGAGTGTACATTAATGAGAAAAAAAATACTTTTTTTAATTTACCAAATGTCTGCAATGAAACAAATAGTGAAAAATGTAAAGAGGTCTGAATACTTTCTGTTCCCACTGTACATATATATAGTAGTGATTTGCTCTGGTAGGCAGTGACAGGGCCGCAGTGATGAGTCCAAACTTCAGTGGTTCATTAACACTTTAAACAGTGGGTGGCAGAAAGTAAGGAAAAAAAACACAAATGTACTTCAACTTGGAGAACCACTGGTCTCAGACTCACCCTTACAATGGACTGGCTTAACTAAATGGCTGCCTGATCAGCGGTGTCCGCCAGGTGCTATTCTCAGGGTTGCTATTAGTCTTGTCTCAAACCTTTGCAGCATGTGTAATCTGACAAAACAAATTGAGGCTCACTCCAGCCTAGCTCCTCACACCTTGCACTAGTGATGTGTCGTTCGCAAACGATCCGACACAAAGAGCCGGCTCCCTTCTGTGAACGATGGGAGCTGACACGCCAGTGAGAACCACTGAATTCTCTGAATGGCTCTCACTGGGCATAAAATCCCGGACTTTGGCAGGTGTAACTCCACCCACCTCAGCAAAATTCCACCCACTCATCAATTTAATTGGTTCCTAGCAGAGTGTCTGTGGTAGATGGGCGGGGTTTTGGACGCCTGAACATGTATTCAATAGGGATCCATTTAGGATCCAAAAAGAGTTGGCTCTTTTTGGTGAGCGGAGCCAGGAGAGCTGGATCACCAAAAAGAGCCGGACTGCCCATCACTACCTTGCGTGCAGACCATTTGCCAAACAACATTCTCCATTACATAGCACATAACCACACCCACAGGTGTAGTACACATCACATGGGCTGATCATGTGATCGTGACATCACTGCAGGTCCTCAACCTTAGGGAAAATCCCGGCCAAATTTTATCCTGCTGGGAGAAATATATCTTCCTTCCACCACTACACCCTTTGCTGCACCACATACCTCCCCCTTTGTTCAACCCTAGGGGGGTGGATGCATGACATACAGTAAACTCTGGACAAGGCATGTGCATTGCCCTGTAGTCTGCCTTCCCTATGTTCTACTGAAAATGTAAAATTTTGCTATGACGGAAACCACCTGGTGACTCCTGCATTCCTCTCCTTAGCTTGACTCATCCACGTGAGAGCGGAATGATCTGTCACCAAACGAAACGTTCTCCCCAGCAAATAATAGCGAAGAGACTGAAGCACCCACTTAATGGCAAGGCACTCTGTCTCCACAATGCTGTACCTGGTTTCGGCTGGGGTAAGCTTCTGGCTCAGGAAACTAACGGGATGCTCTTCCCCATTAAACTCTTGAGACAGCATGGCACCAAGACCTATCTCAGAGGTATCGGTCTGCACGATGAACTCTCTTTTGAACTTGAGTGTAACCAGAAGTGGTGTACCACACAGTACCGATTTTAACTTTACCAAGGCCTCCTCTATCTGATCATTCCAGTGGACCATCACAGACTCCCTCCATTTCAAGCAGTCTGTTAAAGGTGCGTACAGGGTTGTAAAGTTGGGAATAAATCACCTGTACCACTAAATCTAAAAAGGCTTTTACCTGCTTTGTTGGGAGGGGACGGGGCCAGTTCTGAATTGCCTCCACTTTGTTTACTTGGGGTTTGAGGACTCCTCTCCCAATTACATAACCCAAGTACCAAGCTCCTCCAACCCTATGGAACACTTCTTTGGGTTGGCGATTAGCCCTGCTTGTCGCAGAGTATATATCACCGCCTGTACCTTTGGTATGTGACTTTACCAGTCTGCACTGTACACAACAATATCATCCAGATAGGCTGAGGTATAACGGCAATGGGGGGCGGAGAACAATATCCATTAACTGCTGGAATGTCGCCGGCGCTCGGTGCAAACCAAAAGGTAATACCTTATACTGGAACATCCCTTCGGGCGTTACAAAGGCCGTTTTTTCCTTAGCCGCCTCTGTTAGGGGCACCTGCCAGTATCCTTTTGTGAGATCAAGGGTTGAAAAATACCGTGCCTGCCCAAACCGCTCTATCAATTCATCCACCCGGGCCTTGGGGTAAGCGTCAAATTTCAGAACTTCATTAAGTTTTCTGAAGTTATTACAGAACCTTAGCGTACCATCAGGTTTAGGTATTATGACTATTGGGCTGGCACACTCATGTTGGGATTCTTCAATGACCCCTAACTGTAGCATAGTTTTCACCTCCTCCGAGATGGCTTGTCGCCAGGCCTCAGGCACCTGATACGGCTTTAGTCGAATTTTGGCCTGTGGCTCCATGACAATGTCATGTTGAATTAGGGAGGTACGTCCAGGGTGCTCAGAGAAAACATCTGTATTTCAGCTAACAAACTCCCGGACCTCCTGAACCTGTTTAGGAGACAAAGTATCTGCTATTTTCACTACGGAGAAGTTTTCTTTCCATGGTATAAGCAAATTAATATGGTAAACCTGCTCTGGCTTCCTCCGTCCTGGTTGATGTATCTTGTTGTTTACCGATTCCACCTTCTCCATAATCTCGTAGGGCCCCTGCCACCTTGCAAGATATTTGCTATCTACTGTAGCACAAGTACCAACACCTGATCCCCAGGACTAAAGATTCTTACCCGAAACTCCCGGTTGTAGAACCGACTTTGAGACTGTTATGCTGCCTCCATATGTTCCAGGACTAATGGTAGGACTGTCTCCATTCTTTCCTGCATTTTTGCAACATGTACTATCACACTCTTGTGGAGGGTTGGTTGCTTCTCCCAAGCCTCTTTGGCTATATCGAGCAATCCCCGGGGATGTCTGCCATACAATATTTCAAAGGGCGAGAACCCCATAGATGCCTCGGGCATAGTGATGGGCGAGCGCTAAAATGCTCGGGTGCTCGTTGCTCGGGTCAAGAAAATTGGAATACTCGGGTACTCGACCCGAGCAAAGAGCCCAATGTAAGTCTATGGGGAAACCCGAGTATTTTTACCGCGATCCCTCCCTGGGGTCCTTTTAAGGTCTAAAAATGTCTGAATATGATGGAAACACTGCTCAAATGACACAGGAACATCATGGAGATTGCCCCTGGAAGCCTTTCTGACTCCAAGGTCACAGCTGTAAGCAATGTTGTCAGAGTTTCACGCCATTTTTACAGGTGCACCAAAAAGCATTCAAAAAAGAAACTAAAATGGATTTTGCTGGGAAATATGTTAAGGTACATCCTTTCTAGGGTAATCACATGTATATATGGCAAAATAATTAACCCCAGACCAAAATGTTCCTCCACCACTTGGACTATGTTCACACGCAGCATTTTTGATACTTTTTTCAAATTTAACATTGCTTTCAACCAATACAAATGCATTCACTGTGAAATGTTATTGTAACATTTAACAACCCTACCTGGCCATGTGGTGTGAGACACATAAGGAGACACATCTTGTTTCATTTATGAAGGAGGGACTCTTAAAGTCATAAAGCCTATTTTATAGGGGTATCAGGCAGCATTAAAAGGAACCTGTCACCCCCAAAATCGAAGATGAGCTAAGCCCACCGGCATCAGGGGCTTATCTACAGCATTCTGGAATGCTGTAGATAAACCCCCGATGTATCCTGAAAGATGAGAAAAAGAGGTTAGATTATACTCACCTGGGTGGGCGGTCCGATCGGATGGGCGTCGCGGTCAGGTCCGGGGCCTATCTTAATAGGATGACGTCCTCTGCTTGTCTTCACGCTGCGGCTCCGGTGCAGGCATACTTTGTCTGCCCTGTTGAGGGCAGAGCAAAGTACTGCAGTGTGCAGGTGCCGGGTTTCTCTGACCTTTCCCGGTGCCTGCGCACTGCAGTACTTTGCTCTGCCCTCAACAGGGCAGACAAAGTACGCCTGCGTCGGAGCTGCAGCGTGAATACAAGAAGCGGACGTCATTGTAAGAATGCAGAAGAATGCTGAAGATAAGCCCCTGATGCTGGTGGGCTTAGTTCATCTTCGATAATGGGGGTGACAGGTTCACTTTAATATTCTTAAAGGTTCATTATTAAACAGTGGGTCTCCTATGCTGTTATTGCCTATGTAGTGAGTGGCTGGGCTGCCAAGAATTATGACGCACACCAATACTCCTTTCACGAGAGGTACAGGAGGGCTTCCTGAAAAAATGTTGCATTGAATGCAAGGCCTACCCTGCTATTCAGTCATATGCACCCCAATAAGGCTTTGAACCCAGGTACTGGATTGCCACAGGAAAACCCACTTCACATTCTTCAGTTGGTCCTGCCATAATGTTTTCTTATGTATTGACAGCAAGGCCTGCCGTGCTACCAAGTCATATGCACCCCAATAAGGCTTTGAACCCAGGTGCTGGATAGCCACAGGAAAACCCACTTCACATTCTTCAGTTGGTCCTGCCATACTGTTTTCTTATGTATTAACTGCAAGGCCTGCCGTGCTACCAAGTCATATGCACCCCAATAAGGCTTTGAACCCAGGTACTGGATGGCCACAGGAAAACACACTTCACATTCATCATAGACACACTTGCCAAAAATTAGACTGGCTGTAGCAGCACGGAACATTTTAACCCTGGTGATCTAGTGGCGGTGAATGATGAGACCCTGAGGACGGCCTCATTGAAAACTAGGCCCAATTTAAAGGATCGGGTCTCCTAGACTTATAATGCCCATACACTAAGTGCATGGGCTGAAAAATATTTCCCCATGGGGGGTACATTTAAAAAAAATATTTTATGGAGATCATAGACACCCTTGCCAAAAATTGGACTGGCTGCCACTGGAGATCTAGTGGCGGTGGATGATGAGACCTTGAGGAAGGCCTCATTAATAACAAGGCCCAATTTAAAGGAGTCTCCTAGACTCATAATGCCGATACACTAAGTGCATGGGCTGACAAATGTTTCCCCCAGGGGAATAAAATTTGGGGGGTTTCAAATTATTAATGGGCATCATAAAAACACCCTTGCACAAAAATGAGTGACTTTTGCATCACAGAATACGTTCACCCTGGTGTTCCAGTGGTTGTGGATTATGAGGATGAGGATAACACCAAACAGACCAAATCATGAAGCATATACCCATGTGTGGTTGTGAAGAGGTGCATAAGAATACACCTCCACAAAAAGATAATGTAATGGCGGTTATGTTTCGCTGTTTTCATTCAGTGGTGTACAGAAGTCTTGCCCAATCCAGCCCTTGTTCATTTTTATAAGAGTCAGCCTGTTAACATTTTCAGTTGACAGACGGATGCGCTTATCTGTTATAATTCCACCAGCTGCAGTAAAAACCCTCTCTGACAGAACGCTAGTAGTAGGGCAGGCCAGGACCTCCAAGGCGTAGAGCCAGTTCATGCCACGTGTTTAGCTTGGATACCCAATAATTAAAAAGCATAGAGGAATCACGGAGGACTTTTGTATGATCAGCAAGGTACTCCCTGAGCATCTTCCCAAACATTGCACTTCTTGTGACAGCACCTCTTGCCTTTGTGCCGGCACGATGGGAGGGTCTGAGAAAACTGTCCCAGAACTTTACCATTGTTCCCCTGCCTGTGCTGGACTGTACTTCTGTGTCTCTCGCTTGGACTCCTTGGTTGTACAACAAACTCTGACATATGCTGCCAGTGTTCTCAAATGGGAATTTTTTTTTGTAATTCCGCTCCAAGGGTCTTCTGGCACTGCAACATTTTAGTACACCTGTCTGCCTCTGGAAGATGAGATTGAAAGTTTTCTTTGTAGCGTGGGTCTAGAAGTGTCACCAGCCAGTAATGATTGTCACCAAAAATTTTAATAATGCGAGGGTCACGCGAAACACAGCGCAACATAAAGTCAGCCATGCGTGCCAGACTGCTAACAGGCAAGACTTCTGTGTCCTCACCAACAGGACGACTGACCATGATGTCCTCCTCCTCCTCATCCTCCTCCACCCTGTCCTCGGGCCATCCATGCTGAACAGACAGTATGACAGCTGTGCTTGTAGTACTGTCTATAGCACATGAAAGTAGCTCCTGTTCTTCCTCCTCCTCCTCTTCCTCATTGTCTACCAATCCACATTGGGACGATATGAGGCTGGGCTGAGTGTAATTACCCTGTATGTTTCCTTGATCCATGTCCTCGTGCTCCGCCTGCAATACATCCTCTTTAATTGTGAGCAGAGAGGTTTTAAGAATGCAGAGAAGCGGGATGGTGATGCTAATTATGGCGTCATCGCCGCTCACCATCTTGGTGCAGTCCTCAAAGTTTTTGAAGATGGTACATATGTGTGACATCCATGTCCACTCCTGAGGTCTTATGTGTGGAGTCTGAACTCAATAACGATGGCCTTGTTGATGCTGGTAGTCAACAACTGCCCTCTTCTGCTCACAAATCCTTTCCAACATATGCAGTGTAGAGTTCCAACGCGTGGGGACATCGCACACCAGTCGGTGAGCTGGAAGCTGCAAACACTGCTGAAGCATGGAAAGGGTGGCTAAAGCTGTAGCTGACTTTCTAAAATGGGCAGACAGGTGGCGTACTTTCACTATCAGATCCGGCAGCTCCGGGTAACTTTTGAGAAAACGTTGAATGATGAGGTTAAGCACCTGGGTCAGGCAAGGTACATGTGTGAGCTCACCTTGCCTCAGAACCGCCACCAGGTTCCAACCATTGTCACACACGACCATTGTCACACACGACCATGCCTGGCTGTAGGTTCAGCAGTGTCATCCAAAAATCTGACTGCTCTTTCAGCACTGTCCACAACTCTTCAGCATTGTGCGGTTTGTCACCTAAGCAGATTAGCTTCATCACAGCATGTTGCCAGTTGGCTGAGGCAGTGCTGCAGTGCTTCAAGCTTCTGACTGATGTGCTATTTTCAGAGATGGAGGCTGAAGAGGAGGAGGAGGTGCAGGAGCTGTAGACTGTGGAAGCAGCCCTGATTGACGTAGGACCTGCAATGCTCGGCATGGGGAGGATGTGTTCCATCCCAAGGTCCGACTGGGTCCCAGCTTCCACTATATTAACACAGTGTGCCGTCAGTGAGATGTACCGTCCCTGCCCAAAATCACTTGTCCATGTGTTCGTGGTTAGGTGGACTTTCCCAGTAACAGCATTGTTGAGGGCATGGGTAATGTTGTGGGACACATGCTGTTGTAATGCCGGTACGGCACACTGGGAGAAATAGTGGCGACTGGGGACCGAGTACCTTGGGACAGCCGCCGCCATCAGTTTGCGGAAAGCTTCCGTCCCAACAAGCGTAAAAGGCAACATTTCGAGTGCAAGCAGACGAGAAATGTTAAAATTTAGTACTGTGGCCTGTGAGGCTTTGGCTGGGTATTTCCACTTGCGTTCCAATGACTGGGGTATAGAAGGCTGAGCTGGGACAAGGACGTGGATGGGCTTGATGATGGTGCTGGTTGACTGTGGGCAACAACAGATGCAGGGCACGAGGCATCTTCACATGCACCGTGGACTGGGGATTGGCTTCAAACACAAAACAATGGAAGAGGCAGTGGTGTCAGCTGCAGACAGTGTTTCTGGAGCCTGGGGTTCGGCCCAAAAAGTTGGATGCTTTGTTGCCATGTGCCTGATCATGCTGCTGGTGGTCAGGCTGGTAGTTTTGCTACCCCTGCTGATGCAGGCATGGCAGGTGATGCAAATGGCCTGTTTGGGGTTATTGGCAGAATCTTTAAAAAATAACCAGACTCGGGAAGATCTAACAGTTGGAATGGCAACTTCCGTCCTGTTGGTGTTACGGGGAATGGATGCACGCCTTCTGTCTGCAGCCACCACACTGCTTCTTCCTGCCTGTTGGGGTGCTATGCCTCCTTCCCCATGTGTGCTGCTGTCCTTGCTCTGCATGTCCTCCTGCCTGGTTGGGTCAGTTACTATGTCATCCACCACCTCGTCTTCCACATCTGCACCATGCTCCTCCTCCTGACTTTCTGGCAATTGTATCTCATCATCATCCACCTCTTGTGACACTTTCCCACCATCGTCTTCGTGTGACTGTGGCTGTACAAATCTTTGGGCATCGCTTCATGCGATCTCATCTGGCCCCACTCCAAGTTGACCGGCCAAGAGTCTGGAATCTTTAAAGGGAAAACTGAACAGCTCTTCGTAGTGTCCAAGTGTGGGATCAGTTGTCTCAGGGCACTCAGCATGGTGGGAGGATGGAGGATCAGGGTGAGTAATATGGGGTCCACACTCATGGCTACTCAGACTTGACTGTGTGGAAGACGTGGTGGCTAAGTGACTGAAAGCATTATCCGCTATCCAACCAACATCCGTTTCACACTGCTCTGGCTTCAATAGTGGTGTGCTGCGGTCCCCTAGAAACTGGGACAGGAAGGTCGAGCGAGAAGATGTGGGTCTTTGTTGTGGCCCACTTTCAGCTTGGCAACAGCCTCGTCCTCTGCATGCACCATCAGCATCATGTCCACTTCCCTGTCCCTTGCCCCTTGTCTTGCCCATTTTAAATGGACTACTGAAATATTTGAAAAGTTCAATACAAATGGATTAATTTTGAGAAAACTTATATGTGATCAGTATGCCTGAAAAACAAGTATTTGGAGAACACAGATAGATTGGGCGTCTGACTGAGATAACAGACTGTTTCAATATGTGGCCTGGATTTTGCTAAATTTTTTTAACCAACAAATGCTGTATAGAGCAAGGATAGCAGACCAAAAAGTGGAATGTATGCCTTCAAAGCAAGGATTTGGACACCACAGATACACCGGGCGTCTAACGGAAATAACAGACTGTTTCAATATGTGGCGTTTTTTTTTAATTTAATTTAATTTTTTAATCACAAAATACTGTATAGAACAAGAGTAGCAGACAAAAAAGTGGAATGTATGCGTGAAAAGCAAGAATTTGGAGATCACAGATTCACCGGGCGTCTGATGGAGATAACACACTGTTTAAATATGTGACCTTTTTTTAAAAAAAAAATAAAAATTTAAACCACAAAATAATGAGTAGATCAAGGCTAGCAGACAAAACAATGCAATGTATGCCTGCAAAGTGAGGATTTTGACACCACAGATACACCAGGCGTCTGACGGTGATAACAGACTGTTTAAATATGTGGCTTTTTTTTTTCAATTTTTTAAACCACTAAATACTGAGTAGACCAAGGCTAGCAGACACTATAATACAATGTATGCCTGCAAAGCGAAGATTTTGACACCACAGATACATCGGGCGTCTGACGGATATAACAGACTGTTTAAATATGCGGTCTTTTTAAAAAAAAATTAATACATTTTTAAACCACTAAATACTGAATAGACCAAGGCTAGCAGTCAAAAAAATACAATGTATGCTTGCAAAGCGAGGATTTTTACACCAAAGATACAGCAGGCGTCTGACGGAGATAATAGACTGTTTTAATATGTGGCATTTATTAAAGAAAAAAGAAGTAAAACAAAAAAATGACTAGACCAAGGCTAGCAGGCAAAACAATACAAAGTATGCCTGCAAAGTGAGGATTTTGACACGACAGATACACAAGGCATCTGACTTAGCTAACAGACTGTTTCAATATGTGGCCTTTAGAAAAAAAAAAGTTTTTAAACCACAAAATACTGAGTAGACCAAGGCTAGCAGACCAAAAAAATGCAATGTATGCCTGAAAAGCAAGAATTTGGAGACCACAGATAGACCAGGCGTCAGATGGAGAGAATAGACTGATCAAAATGTGGCCTTGATTTTGTGGGGCCCACCAAAATTGTGTCAATAAATAGGCTATGACACACAAAAAAAATAGAGTTCTAAAATTGTAAAATATTTAGCGCAATGATATGCGATGCGTGTGGCGTACAAATCACAGTGATAAATATAAGAACTGTAGCTAAATATATTTGTGGCAGCAAAATGGTGTCCAAAAATGTTGTAAGTCACTCCAAAAAATAATATAGTTCCAAAAAAAAATCCCAGATTTTTCTGCGCACTCACGTCTGATGCCTGGGACAAAAAAAATTTAAATTGGTAAATTTTCACGCTCTTGTATTGTAATCACCTGGCTGTAGTCTGCAGCGTGACCAAGCAAGTAAATGTAGGAAAAAGGGGGCTATTGCTTTCTAATAAAATTAGCAGGTATAAGCTGCAAAAAAAAAAAAAAATTGCCACAGATTCCTGCTGCTACGTATATATAAAATACACAACAGCAGACAGTAATGGAGTCTTTTATGTATGCAGTGAGATCTATGTACTCACATACAGTGCCTGCAGGCACTGATCTATATACCCCCGAATTAGCCCTAAAAAGGACTGTTGGTTTATCAGGATTTGTGGATTGAACACTAGTACACCCACACTAACTAATAAAAGAACGAATCTGACCCTATCTCAGCAGCAGCTCTCCCTACACTAGAATGCGCTGAGCAGGGCGGCGCCAGATCTTTTATAGACCTGATGGCGCTGTGCGGCCAGCCAATCACTGTAATACCACAACAAAGATGGCTGCAGTATTACAGTGCATGGCAGACAATCCCTGCATGCTGATTGGGGCTCTCAAAAGTGCCAAAATTAAAAGGAGGAGACCCGAGCTCCCGCCGAATAATCCCGGAAATAGTCTGTGCTCGCTGAGTACACCGAGCATAGTGATACTCGGGCAAGTACCGAGTAGTGGTGAGCACGTTCACTCATCACTACTTTTTAACTTTCTGACATTTGCTGCATTTTTTTAAGAAACTGAATAATACTTTCAGATAACTTTATGACAAGATAGTATTTACAGATTATTTCTGTTTATTGTAGATTTTTACTTTTTTTTGTAGGAAATATTCTGATGTCAAAAGACTTTGGTCTCTCTTAAATGTACAAGCGAGCAAACAACAGGTAAATGCTTTCCAGTTTAATATATATCAGTTACCATAATCTTTTTCTATAGTCCGTTTGTGATATTAACTCAAAGAGAACCTGCCAGCTCTCCTGAAATTGCTGTTTTATTAAATGTATCCTTCCTGTGGAATAATAATTATTAAGTTCCTAGCACTCTACATTCCTCTGTAAATTCTCATGGAAATATACAAATACATTTTGACAAATTGGTATTATTTTTGCTTTTTGCAGTGGTGCGAGCCCCAACAGACACTGACTCTTTCTTTCAGACAGTAGGGACACACTATTGATAAGGACAATGGTAGCGCCCAATTGCCAACATCAACATTGCACCAAGACTTGTCATCATGGGAGGTGGCGCCACCTCCCCGCAACTTCGATTGCTGTGGTTGATTTCAGTGTTTCAAGCACTAAAATTGCCTGAAGCACTAAGGTCCAGCCTATTATCAGTACTGTAACAGCACCAATCATAGCCTGGTGTTGGGTAACACCAGCCTCACCAGCTCCAGCACTGATTGGTGCAATCAGACAATGACGCCGATCACACCAATCAGTGTGCAGAGTCGTGGTCTGAACTTGCAGTGACCACCCTGCACTTCCTCATTTTGGTTTGGAGATGTTGCATAGCTGTCACTGTGTTGTTCTGTCACACTGTGCTGGGCCTTGTGGTGACACAGACTTTTTCAACCCTGTGCCATCACTTTTGCTGGTGCTGCTGATTTTCCTGTAAGAAGAAAGAAGACATTCCTGTTCCTTTCCTGACCAGTTCCTGTTCCCTGATTTTTCCTGCTCCACCTCAATCCCCCATTTCCTTCCTTTTCCCCCTCACACTAACCACTTCGCCACTCCCCT
Source organism: Ranitomeya variabilis (assembly GCF_051348905.1). NCBI lineage: Eukaryota > Metazoa > Chordata > Amphibia > Anura > Dendrobatidae > Ranitomeya > Ranitomeya variabilis. Next base: position 117,665,948 of record NC_135237.1, on the reverse strand, counting down.
TTTTTGTTGGTGAGCGCTGATCAGTACTTGAAGAATCACATTTCTGTTTTGTCTCAGCTGTTATCGACCTGGCTTGCCTTCTCGTTTATCCTGTTCTCTCCGCTCCTGACCTTGGCTACGAATTCTGAACCTGTGTTGCTTGCCCTGACCGTCTGACCTTGCTTTTGTCTCGCCCACCTGTACCTGAGTCAACTGCTGCAGCCCCGGCGACTGCACTGTAGTGGTACCTGGTGTCTACCGGTGGATCAGTCTATCCTCACCATCAAAGGTTCTAGTGAATTCCCAGTAGACACTTAGTCACTCCCCTCCTGGGTAACCCTGGCCCATGGCATAGTAGGTCCAGAGTGCCCCATTGTGATTAGTGCTAGCAGTGCTCCCCTCCATTAATAATAGTGTCAATAGGGTACCACCCATAGTTAACAGTGCCAGCGTAGTGCTCCTTATGCTAAATAGGTCTATTTAGAGTATTCCCACTAAAAAAGATAATCACAAGAAATTATGCTTTGCATGGACGACCCTACAGTTTTGCTAGCTTAATTTTTTTTAAGACCCCCTTTTATTAACAATAATATGATAATACTGCACTGTGAGCAAAAAAGTTGTATACAAGTAGCATACAAGCATATTACAAAATAAAAATCGATAAAAAAAACTAATGGCAGGAAAATATTATCCAGAAGGTTGTTCATAGCTATCATAATATATTTGGATGCTTATTTTTTTATTTGTTCCTGTATTGTTTTGTCTTTTTTTACTCTGAATACCAGGCATTAGTGTATAGTGAATATCATACACACACACACACACACACACACATACACACACTACATACACACACATACACCACATACACACACACACACCAGATACACACACACACGCACACACATACACACACCACATACACACACACCACACACACACGCACACACACACACACACACACACACACACGTTAAGACTGTGTGAATGCTTAATTCTTGCTATTGCTTTGCTTAGTTTTTGTGAAAACCCAAATTTACAGGTCAAGTAGGTTTCTACAAGTAAATTATACTACAGGGACACATTAGCAAGTAAACACAACAGGCTGGCTTTATTCACCTAAGAATTCGTTTGCACATTGTTTACCTGCTAAAAATGTTCTTGGCGTCTTGGCACAATAAACAGTCTACTAAATGCTGAGAGTTAATCTGTTGTTGTTAACATATTTATATATTTCCGTGCTGATAATAATTACCCATTTATTAAAAACTGAAAAATTTACATTTATTATTATTTATTTATATAGCACCATTAATTCCATAGTGCTGTACAAGAGAAAAGGGGTTACGTACAGGGTTATAGGTATTGTTTACAGTAAACAAATTTACAGTGACAGACTGGTACAGAGGGGAGAGGACCCTGTCCTTGCGGACTTACATTCTACGGGATAATGGGGAAGAGACAGAAGGTCAGGGGTGTGGCAGATCTGGAGGTGGTGAGGAGGCAGCTGTGGCGGTGGTGAGGCAACAGCTCTGGTGGTGGTGAGGCGGTAGCTCTGGTGCTGGTGAGGCAGCAGCTCTGGCGGTGGTGGTGCGGCAGCTCTGGCGGTGGTGGTGCAGCAGCTCTGGTGGTGGTGAGGCGGCAGCACTGGCGGTGGTGAGGCGTCAGAATGGTTATTGTAGGCTTTCCTGAAGAGATGGGTTTTCAGGTTCCGTCTGAAGGATCCGAGGGTGGTGGATAATCGGACGTGTTGAGGCGTGGAATTCCACAGGATGGGGGATATTCGGGAGAAATCTTGGAGGCGGTTGTTTGAGGAACTAATAAGTGTGGATGAGAGTAGGAAGTCTTGGGAGGATCGAAGATTACGTGAGGGAAGATAGTGGGAGATTAGTTCAGAGATATAGGGAGGGGACTGGTTGTGGATGGCTTTGTAGATCAGTGTTAGTAGTTTTAACTGGATTCGTTGGGGAATTGGGAGCCAGTGGAGGGATTTGCAGAGGGGAGTAGCGAGGAGAGAGGTGGATTAGCCGGGCAGCAGAGTTGAGGACAGACTAGAGTGGTGCAAGAGAGTTAGCGGGGAAGCCACAGAGGAGGGTGTTGCAGTAATCGAGGCAGGAGATGATGAGGGCATGCACAAGAGTTTTAGTAGATTGTGGGCCGAGGAAGGGACGATTCAGTAGGGATATTAAAGTCACCCATTATGATGGTGGGGATGTCAGCAGAGAGAAAGTGAAGAAGCCAGGTGGAGAATTGGTCAATGAAGGCAGTGGCTGAGCCCGGTGGTCGGTATATGACAGCCATTTGGAGATTAGAGGGAGAGTAGATACGGACAGAGTGAACCTTGAAAGAAGGGATTATAAGGGAGGGTTGGGGTTGGATAAGGTTGAAGTACATTTAGAATATGCTGTTAATACAATTTTGTCTTCCTCTTTTCTTAAAGTTTCAAAGTAAGCCTTCCTTGTTTCCATGTTTCATATAAATAATTTTTTCCACAATGTTTAACTTTATTTTTTTTTTAAAGATTTATAGAAAATACATTAAAGTATGTGACTGCATCTGAACAGTTCTTTGTAATTTGTATCAACTTATTTGGCTGTGCAATACAGTTGTTTTAATGCTGCCAGAATTGTAGCCAGGATTACTATATAAAATACTAAAGCTCCTATGAGACCTAGCACTGTTCATACCTGAATTACTCTCTCTTATGATATTTACAGTAGTGCTGTATTCCCTTGGTTCACAGACAGCACAGAAGTGTACTTGATGTTGGTCTACAGCTAGTGTTGTTAGAGCTTGTGTGATGCCTCAGGGGCAGTGGCACAAAGTAATGCAAAGTTGCAGGAAGAAGCTCTTAACAATACCACAAAGGCAAACCTTGGGTATTCATTATATAAAATCCCCCTGACTTTGCCTATTAGGCTGGGGACCCACTAGTGTATCACACCCGATGTTGCGAGCGTGAACTGAGTGTCAGTGCTCTGTGCTCCTATCCTCCATCTCCTCTGCTGCCAGCGTCGGTGGGAATCGCACTGCACTCGGGTACTATCCAAGTGCAGTGTGATGTTTCATGAACACCCATCCTATCCAAATTTGGCTTTCTGCTATTTTTCTTTCCTATCGGATCGCGATCTGATCGGAACAGTAAAACAAAACGCCACTAAGAACACAAGTATAGGATTAAATTGGTACAAATGCAATCCGATTTGTAATCTGAATGCATTCATCCGATTAATCTCAAGTGTGTGCGAGTCTTTACTAAGGAAAACACAAAAGGTGCTGACGGAGGATTGCCAGGTCATGGTCCCCAAGTTCCTATTTATTTAGTCCCTAATTATATTGCCAGGTTGTAGTTCACCGGTAATAAACATGCCCATGGTCAAGCAGGTTCAGGTTAGTAAAAGTCAGACAGAGACATGTCCAACCATGAATGGAAGCCAAGACATGGTCAAGTTCAGGCCATTAAAGGAGACCTGTTACAAGATCAGAAGTGGACAGTTTTTGCTTTTATTTTATTCCTACTGCTCTCCAGAATATTTTGTTAAATTTTTCTTTTAAATCTGCCTTACAATTTCTGAATTTTGGGCCGTTATATTTTGTGCCGATTTTGATGGGCCTAATCAAGGGGAAGTATTCTCTGGGGGCATGCTTTCAGGCTGCTTTGCATTATTACCGAGTGAACTATGCTGTCTTGAAAACTCCATAAAAAATAGCCCTAAATGAAAAAGCCCACATGTCAGGACTATGAACATTTTGATTACCTTTTGTGCATTACTGCCCTTTTCCAAGATGGTGTCTTTGGTCTCATGTGCACTGTGTCTTCCTGCTATATAACTCCACCCCAGCCTTCAGTCTGTGCTAGAGTATTCTGCCTTGCATCCAGCTCCTGATGACTCCCTGGCTTTGCACCTGCACCTGCTCCTGTGAACCTGTGTGGAGATCCTGCTACTCTGCTCTGAGTTCCTGCTGCATACACCAGTTTCCAGTAATCCTCCTTCATCTGCTGCTTGTGTTTGTTTCCATATGCATTTGCTGGACATGTAAGCTGTTGCTGCTCTGCTTAAACCTGAGACTATTAACCAGGCCTCCCTGGTTGAGCTAAGATATGATTTGAACTGCCTAATAAGCATATCTATCTGTGTTTGGACTACCAAGGACTTATTCGTGTCAAGTATCCTCAAGAATAATTGTGCTTCATAGACTTTCTGCTTGATTGCATTTTCCTCTGAAGTTTCCTATAGACTGCTAAGCTGCGTTTAATATTTACACCAAGTGTTGTGGACTTGAGTTTCTCTCTGCACCTGTTTGAATCACCGTGTGATAATATAGACTTTACCACTTATAAAACTGTGTCCTGTAGTTGTCTTGTTCCATGCAAAGAGTCTCCTGAGTTATCCCTTATAATCATTACACCACATCTCTGGAACTTGGAGACACAAATAAAATATGAGCAAAAATGGTCCAGTTTTGACAGGTCCCTTTTTAACCAAGTAGTCAGATCAAGCACCGTAAATAAAAGTGAGGTGAAAAAATGAATAGTGCTACAGAAATGACTACAGCGGTAAATTGAACATATTAGTTGTCGATTTTCAGTATATGATTGCATAGAATATGGTGCACATTGTTACAAATAATATTTTTTTTTAGTTGAAGAATTACCCACTAATATAAAGAAATATCTCATACAGAGTAACTGCAGACTTGTTGTAGTTGTCTTACAACTACAAGCGTCCATCACATTTTATGAGAAAGTGCAATATGCACTGTTATTCTTATTGGTCAGTGGGGTCTGTCTGGTGACAAAATTATAGTTACAAGAGGAACCAAGAGAACATTGTGGCTCTTGTACAAGATCCATGACAGAGGTGTAAACATAGGCTTAGGCACAAGACTACTGAAGCATTTATGTGTGCCTACTCAAGCCATATCCCATTCATGTCCTCATCCCAAGTAAATAGCGCAAGTCAGTGTATGAAAAAAAACATGAGAGAAAAGTGAAACAACTTTTATCTTTTTATATATTGCACCATTATTTACTTCAATATCCAATATAAATCTGCAATCTAATGTTTTCTATTTGAAGCTTCCTGCTTTGAAAATTAGCAGCACAGCAAAAACTCAGCAGAAATTTGGAAAGAACCACCCACCTAAAAATCAGTGGCAAGACACTACTGAATCTCTAGAACTTGAAAAATTTAGGTAGGTAAAATATTCCGTACCTTTTGTAAATGCAATGACAATATTTGTATCTTTATTACTATTCGTTACGAGTGAATGATGTTTTTTTTTTTCTAATTTTTAGCATTAACTACAAAAATGAAAGAAATTTTAAGGAGCACTCGCAACATAACTTATTCCTTGACATATTCATGGCTCTGGTAAAGAATAGGCTTGGATGCAGGTAAAATAACAAAAAAAACACACATTTGAATGTTTTATTCTTGGCTCCTTTAGACAACTTTATTTCAGGAATTACAAATATGTAAAATATTAATAATGAGTCTGCACATTGAATGCAATTCATATGATTTCACAGAATATTGCAGATTTTTAAGCAAATATTTAATCCCTAAAGACAAAAATGTGCAGCTGTGTGGAATTGTAAAGATCTCTTTAATTCCTGGAGTGTTGGGATTCCAGACATTCTTGTGCAGTTTTGCTGTGTGTCAGTCTCTCTTTTCGTTCCAAACCTAAATAAATGTATTACTCTCTTTGGCTTCCCTCGCAGCCCCGCCATTAATAACCATAGACATCTCCAGTCATACATCCCACGCTCTTCTCCCACTCACTGTATGTTCCACAAAGCCTCAGCTGGCAGTTTGGCTGGAAAATATTATACAGAAAACTAATAATGCATAATGATCTAATTAAATATGGAAGTTCAACAATTAGATCTAGGCTTCTTGTTCTAAAATATGTTGCTACTCACTTGTTTTTGTTTCCTTCTATTCTTCCAACACAGAGAATGGACTGACAGAGCTCCATCTGTTCATTTATTACGAGTATTGATCTGCTTGAGATTATTAATCCGGGACCCTTTTTATCAGGTATGGTTCTCATACATTGACTTGCCTTTTCAATGACATCAAGAACTGTGAAAAATGAATTTTCCTTCTAAAAACATTTATCGCTAAGGCTGGTTTCGCACTTGCGTTTTGATCTGCAGCGTTTGAAAAAAAAACGCAGGTGGTGAAAAAACGCATGTAAACGCGTGCAAGCGCTGCGTTTTTTAGACGCATGCGTTTTTGCATGCAGTAAAAAAACGCGGTGTTTTGACGCGTTAACATGCGTTCTTTCCTGCGTTTGCGATTTTGAAACGCATGCTGAGAAGTGTGTGACAGCTGCCAATCATCAAAATCAACTAGAAAACCCACTATTAATAGAATTAGCTAGGGTTAGGGTAGGGTTAGTGTTAGGGGTAGGGTTAGGGTTTGGATCCCTAGGGTTAGGGTTAGGGGTAGCTTTTTATTAGAAGAATGTCCTGGTCACCAGGTCACTGATAAGCCACCCCGCACCATCAAAGTGATAAAGGGATCCAAACCCTAACCCTACCCCTAACCCTACCCCTAACCCTAACCCTAGGGATCCTAACCCTAACCCTACCCCTAACCCTAACCCTTGGGATCCAAACCCTAACCCTAAACCTAACCCTAGGGATCCAAACCCTAACCCTAACCCTAACCCTAGGGATCCTAGGGATCCATAGGGATTGGCTATTATGTTGACCTGGTGACCAGGACATTCTTCTAATAAAAACCTTTGTTCAATGTGGACACCACAAGATATACGGTATTTCTATAGAGTACTAAAAATATAAACTCGGAGAGTATTCACTGTCATATTGTTAAGGTTAGGGTTAGGGGTAGGGTTAGGGTTAGGGTTAGGATCCTTTTATCACCCTGATGGTGGGGGGTGGCTTATCAGGGTGTATTCTTGTTTTTTTCTATAAAAACGCATGCGTTTAAAACGCAAGCAAACGCATGTACGCAAAAACGCATGCGTTTCCATAGACATGAATGTATTTTTGACGCAAATCAAACGCAAACGAACGCATGCATTTCCATGCATCAAAAAAAGCCTCTGAAAATTACTACATCTTGCCATTCTGCGACAGAGCGCATGCAGCAAAAAAACGCATGCGTCGTTAAACGTGGCAAAACGCATACAAAAAAAACGCATGCGTTTTTAAAGTTAAATATAGGGTAAAAACGCTGCAGATCAAAACGCAAGTGTGAAACCAGCCTTATCCATTGTATGCATAATTTTGAATCATTTTTATTAAACAAAACCACTTTACATACAGTTTTCAGTTTTCTTTCTCCAAACAGGAAGAGGAAATAATAACATAGTGTATTAACATAGCTACAGATTAGTTCAAGGCAATCGTAGTATTTTATATATAGATGTTAATTAACCAAAAACAAGTACAGAAATTGATATTAACCAGCCTTTGGGTAGAGACAAAATCCATCCATCTAACCTAGAGCTAAATTTTGTTGACTGTTCTGTCATAGGGTTCTAATTTTGATTCCTTCCTTTCTCCTTTTTCTCAAGGTGTAAGTGTAAGAGGAGGGAGGATAGAAATGATCGCTCTGTCTCTTATTAGTATGTAGGAAGGGAAAGCGGGAGTATCTAACCAGGGTCCCCACATCGACTCTCCTCTCTTTATAAATATAATATTATTCATTTTGTTCTTCAATTGTGGTAAGGTTGCAGAGTTTGGATCTAGCCAATGATGCGCCAGCAGTTTATGTTCATAAAAAAGAATTCTTGAGAAGCCCAAAGCTATTGTATAGTCTACGTCTATATTTTCCCCCTAAAGAACTAATATACATCTTCTGGGCTCTGGTTCCAGTCTCACCCCAAATACTCTCTCCACAAGATCCAAAACTCCATTCCAAAGGGCTTCTATGGAAATGCATTCCCACATCATGTGCATTAAATGAATGCATTCCCACATCATGTGCATTAAATGACCATTCTCGCTACCACACCTAGGGCATTTTGCGTTTGGGCGAATGTCTATTTTGAAACAAAAGCTTGGAGTTCTATACACTCTGTGGACAAGACGTATTTGTAATAATCTTTGCGATTCACAAGGTGATAACTTTGGGATTAGTTCAAGGATCTCTCTCCATTGTTCCAAAGAAATATATTCGAGCTACTCTTGCTATTTACTTAATCTTGTAGATATGTGAAATTAGCCCCCTAGTGGAGTCCGAGGAGGTGATAGTGTCAATGATTGAGTGTTCAGAAACTATTATAGATGATTGGCTTTTTTGAGAGTTGAAGGCATGCCTTAATTACAGGTAATGATAGAAAAGTTTGTGGGATAGATCAAACTAATTGAAATTGTGCAAACATTTTAAAGACTTTATCCTAAAATTTCTCAAGTCTGCTGATCCCTTTCCCCTCTCAATGTGTGAAGACTTTTAATTTAAAGAATTCAGGTACAAGGGGATTATTCCAGATTGGAGTGAATTTGGTATAACCTTTCACTCCCAGCATACCTTCCCCCTATCCCATACCTTAGACATCATGACGAAGGAGGAGGATCTAAACCAATCACCTGATAGTAATCCTATTTCTAAAACCCTAAGTGGGGAGCTCCAGGTGTATTCCCATAAGATCCAACCCCCCGACTTACCCTATACTATCTTTTTGAAACCACCCGTGAAAATGTTGCAATTGAAAAGCAATATCATATATCCATGGGTCTGGAATTGCCAACCCTCGCATATATTTATCCCAGCGAAGTGTCTCTATTTTATGACCGTATATCATGTGAATCCACACTGGGGAGTTATGCAATACATATAATAACTGTGGCATGAGAACCATTTTAATTAGGTTATTCCTACCAATAACTGACAGTGTAGATACGGCACCATGCATCTATTTTACTCCGAAATTTACCCATAAGCGAGAGTATGTTAAGATATGTGAAATTCATCGTCCCTACTACTCACATAGTCCCTAAGTATTTAAATTTGCTAACTATTTGTAATTGGGTCAACTCAACATTGAGGCATGATGGTAATGGATCCCCAGGTAATGGGACAGATTCATCCCAATTTCTTAGGAGGCCAGTCCATTTGTCAAAGATATTAACAATATTTATAGCATTGTATACATAGTTAACACATGATCACTGGGATCTAACCAATAGGACCCTTAGCCATTGCCAGACCAGGGGCCCCATAGTCCCTCGTGTGAATTGAACGGAGCAGAGCGCTACCCAGGTCTCTCTCATAGAAAAGAATAACGTTGTGATCGTTCATGTTCACTTCCACTCCATTCATGCAGGAAACCTTGGGAATCTCTTTTTGTTGATTGTTGTGGTGATAAAAATATTTTATCACTTATCTTGTAGATAAATGATAAGTGATCCATGTGTTTACTTAGAAAACCAAGAAGATGCCAAATGGTATTAGTGCTAAGACATGCTATATTATTCCCTGACTTTCTGATTTTCATCAGTTTATCCGGAAAACCACATCTTTATCGAAATACAGTACAAATGTCCGTTAATATCCTAACATAATATCAACATAACAGGCAGGTTGCATATTTTCCAACTGTGTAAAGATAACTACAGATGAAAGGATTAGGAGCATTGTTGAGCATTATTGATTTAGATGATTAGATATTATTTACTACAATTGTTACAATCCATCTGTTCTTTCAAGGCTTCACGTTCCAATATTGTTATGTCGGACACTGTTCAGACCAGGTCGTTCGACAGACAGCGGTAATTCCGCTTTTGACCACTATGCGCCCATTGGCGTCGGCTAGATTTCATCTAGCTGGTCCGGGGTTAACTTACCTGATGCTCGGATTGGAAGCTGGGCCATGCCCACTGCCTTTAAATAGTTCTCCTGAACATTGGGCGTCGCCGATTATAGCTTCTGTCTTGTGTGTTGTTATCTCGGTCTGGAGTGGTGAGCAAGTAGTTGGAGTATCGTTGCTGGTGGTGTATTTCCCTTTGTCTTATTTACTCCTTCCTATATTTGTATTTATTTTGCCCTGTGTACTTATTGTGTATTCCTGAGTGACTGCGGCGTGGTGTATATTTTCCGTTATCCTTGTCTGTGCTAACTGTGGGTATTGGTGTATAATCTTTTCACTGGGTGGTGGGCGGTGGTTTCAGCCTAGGGTTGAAACAGGAGACAGGGTGAGGTTCGAGGCCTAGACATGCACACCATCAGTGTAAACTCTAGGTAGAGGGTCAGTCAGGATTTCCCTAGTCTGAGGGAAATTGCAGGGGCCCGGGTTATTAGCTCTTGCCCACCTAGTCTCCCCGTGACATTATAATTGGCCTTTAAAACAAAAAAAAAAAAAAAAAAAAAAAAAAAAAGGGGTTTCCTTTTTTTTTTGTTTTGTCATGGATCCCATGACTTCCATAACCCGCCAGTTGGTGGCGCTGTCTCTACAGGTCACTGAGTTGAGGGGGGCAGTGCAGCAACAAGGACTAGCAGTATCTAATGTGCAAGCTGGAGTGACAGGTAGAGTTGCTGAGCCTAAGTTTCCTTTGCCTGAAAAATTTGCTGGGGAACGCAGTAAATTTGTTTCTTTTCGTGAAGCTTGCAAACTATATTTTGGTATGCGCCCGATCTTCTCGGGTAATGAGGCTCAGCGTGTGAGCCTGGTGTTGTCATTGTTAAGCGGGGATCCCCAAGCATGGGCGTTTTCTTTGCCATCTGATTCAGCTGCATTTGACTCTGTGGAGAGTTTTTTTTCCTTTCTTGGAAATATTTATGATGAACCTGACAGAATGGCTCTAGCAGAATCTAAGATACGCACTATTCGCCAGGGGGAGCGAGTTGCAGAGGATTACTGTTCTGAATTTCGTCGCTGGGCGATCGATACACAGTGGAATGATCCAGCGCTGCGGAGTCAGTTTATTCATGGGGTTTCTGGAAGGGTTAAAAAAGCCTTTCTGATGTACGAGACTCCTACTTCTCTAGACTCCACTATAAGTCTGTTTGTCCGCATTGATCGCCGTTTGCGTCAGGGGGAGCATGAGACATCGCCTATGGGAGAGGGTTTAGGTTCACGTGAGGTTGCTGCAGGTGAGCCCACGGAGCCTAGGCAAATCGCAGGGGTGTCACATGTGAAGCGTCGAGCCCCTGAGCTCAGGAAGCAGGGAGCCTGTTTTTACTGCGGTAAAACTGGTCATTTTATTAACTGTCCTCTGCTGTCTAAGAAAAACGCAACGGCGGAAAACTTCTAAGCTCAGAGGGTGTGGAGGAGACCAATCTGAGCTTATGTATATCCTCCATGGTGGTTTCTCAATGCATGCTCCCTGCTAAGGTTATTATCGCTGGCAGTGAGCTGCCAATTACTGTTTTTGTGGATAGTGGTTCAGCCACAAATCTCATTGATGAGGAGTTTGCGCGCACAGCAGGTTTTAGGATTGAAAAACTGCCTCATCCTATTTGCGTGGTCACCATCAATGCTGCTCCTCTCTCACAGGGGGAGATTACTGAATTTGTGGCTGAGGTGAAACTCCACATTGGGGTTTTACATTCCGAGCAGGTTACATGTAAGGTGCTCAGGAATCTTCCTGCTCGGGTGGTTTTGGGTTTTCCATGGTTGTCTATGCACAACCCGGTAATTGACTGGAAAACTCAGGACATAATTCAGTGGAGCGAGTTCTGCCAGGAGAATTGCCTGGCCACATGTGTGTCTGCTGTGACTTCAAGCGTTCCGGAGTCACTTCTGGATTTTGTGGATGTGTTCTCTGAGAAGGGTTGTTCAGAGTTGCCGCCACATCGTCCCCATGACTGTACTATCAGGTTTAAACCAGGGGCCAAATTGCCTAAAGCAAGGATGTTTAACATCTCCGGTCCGGAAAGACAAGCGTTAAAGGATTACATTGCTGAAAGTTTGAGCAAAGGGCACATCAGGCCTTCATCCTCGCCTGTGGCAGCAGGGTTCTTCTTCGTGAAGAAGAAAGATGGTGGATTACGCCCGTGTTTGGATTTCAGGGAGTTGAACCAGATTACGGTTCGTGATCCGTACCCTATGCCACTGATACCAGATTTGTTCAACCAGGTGGCAGGTGCTAAGTGGTTTACCAAGCTTGACCTCAGGGGGGCGTACAACCTCATAAGAGTACGTCAAGGTGATGAGTGGAAGACGGCTTTTAATACCCCTGAGGGTCATTTTGAAAATTTGGTGATGCCATTTGGGTTGACTAACGCACCTGCAGTGTTCCAACATTTCATTAATGATGTGTTCTCGCATGTTTTGGGGAAATTCGTTATCGTGTACCTCGATGACATTCTCATATATTCTTGCGACCGTGATACTCATTTAGGTCATGTCAGGCAGGTGTTACAGCTTCTCAGAGAGAATAAGCTGTATGCTAAACTTGAGAAATGTGTGTTTTCTGTTCAAGAGTTGCCTTTCTTGGGTTATATTGTTTCTGGTTTTAAAATGGACGCCGCTAAGGTGCAAGCGGTGCTGCATTGGGAACGGCCTGATAACCTGAAAGCACTTCAGCGGTTCCTTGGGTTTTCTAACTACTATAGGAAATTTATCAAGGATTTTTCCATCATTGCTAAACCGCTAACTGACATGACTAAAAAGGGTACCAATTTCTCCGTTTGGCCTGAGGCTGCTGTGCGCGCATTTGAATTTCATAAGAACAGTTTTGTTTCAGCCCCCATTCTTGTGCAGCCAGACGTATCAAGATCTTTTGTTGTAGAAGTCGATGCGTCTGAGGTTGGTGTAATTTGCGTCCATGCGCCTATTTTTCCAAGAAACTGTCGCCCGCCGAACGTAACTACGATATCGGCAACAGGGAGTTGTTGGCAATCAAGTTGGCCTTTGAGGAATGGCGACAATTCTTGAAGGGGTTGGTTCATCAGGTTACTGTTATTACCGATCATAAGAATCTGCTGTATTTGGAGTCAGCCAAGCGTCTGTCTCCCAGGCAGGCTCGCTGGGCATTGATTTTCACGCGGTTCAACTTTGTTGTCTCTTACAGACCAGGGTCTAAAAACACTAAGGCGGATGCTCTGTCCAGGTGTTTTCCGGGGGCAGAACCTCGGGAGGATCCTGTACCCATCCTCAAAAAGGGTGTTGTGGTTTCGGCTCTCACTACCGAGGTTGAGGCTGAGATTGCCGAGGCTCAGGAGGAGGTACCATCTGAGCTTCCCATCAACAAATCTTTTGTACCGCTTCATCTCCGCTTAAAGGTTTTGGCGGAGCATCATGATGCTGTCCTGGCTGGCCACCCAGGGGTTAGAGGTACCTTGGAGTTGGTGTCACGTCGGTTTTGGTGGCCCAAGATCCGACAGGTCGTGGTCTCATCCGTGTCAGCTTGTACTACGTGCGCTAGGGCTAAGACGCCCCGCTCCCGTCCTGTTGGCACACTACTTCCTCTTGAGGTACCTAGTAAGCCATGGACGGAAATCTCCATGGACTTTATCACTGACTTGCCCTCCTCAGCTGGGAACACGGTCATCTTGGTGATTGTTGATCGGTTTTCAAAAATGTCGCATTTTTTGTCTTTGCCTTCATTGCCTAACGCTAAAGGTACCGTCACATTAAGCGACGCTGCAGCGATAGCGACAACGATGCCGATCGCTGCAGCGTCGCTGTTTGATCGCTGGAGAGCTGTCACACAGACCGCTCTCCAGCGACCAACGATGCCGAGGTCCCCGGGTAACCAGGGTAAACATCGGGTTGCTAAGCGCAGGGCCGCGCTTAGTAACCCGATGTTTACCCTGGTTACCAGCGTAAAAGTAAAATAAACAAACAGTACATGCTCACCTGCGTGTCCCCCAGCGTCTGCTTCCTGACACTGACTGAGCTCCGGCCCTAACAGCACAGCGGTGACGTCACTGCTGTGCTTTCACTTTCACTTTAGGGCCCGATCTCAGTCAGAGCAGGAAGCAGACGCTGGGAGACGCGCAGGTGAGCATGTACTGTTTGTTTTTTTTACTTTTACGCTGGTAACCAGGGTAAACATCGGGTTACTAAGCGCGGCCCTGCGCTTAGTAACCCGATGTTTACCCTGGTTACCAGTGTAAAACATCGCTGGTATCGTTGCTTTTGGTGTCAAACACAACGATACACGGCGATCGGACGACCAAATAAAGTTCTGGACTTTATTCAGCGACCAGCGACATCACAGCAGGATCCTGATCGCTGCTGCGTGTCAAACTAAACGATATCGCTAGCGAGGACGCTGCAACGTCACGGATCGCTAGCGATATCGTTTAGTGTGACGGTACCTTAAGACTCTGACTCAGGTATTTGTGCAGGAGGTGGTCAGACTTCATGGGGTTCCGTCTGACATCGTGTCTGATAGGGGTACTCAGTTTGTGGCTAAATTTTGGAAAGCATTTTGCTCACGGCTGGGGATCAAGTTGTCTCATTCTTCGGCGTTTCATCCTCAGTCAAATGGTCAGACTGAGCGTATGAACCAAAATTTGGAACAGTACTTACGCTGCTTTGTCTCTGATAACCAGGAGGAGTGGTCTACGTTCCTTCCTTTGGCTGAATTTGCCATCAATAATCACCGTCAGGAGTCGTCTGGTTTTGTACTTTAAGTCAAAGGGGCTCTTCCGGCGTTCCGGAGGAAGATCAGTTAGGAGCACAATTGTCATCAGTCTGGAGGAGAGTTAAACAGCGCCTGTTGAGTGTGGGTGCTAGGTACAAACGTGTGGCTGACAGTAGGCGTGTGCCAGGTCCGGACCTGAGTGTGGATGACTGGGTGTGGTTATCCACAAAAAACATAAGACTCAAAATACCATCCCTTAAATTGGGTCCACGGTTTACTGGTCCATTTCGGGTCGCCGCTGTCATTAACCCTGTAGCGTACCAATTGGAGCTTCCTACGGTATATAAGATACACAACGTGTTCCACAGATCGTTGCTAAAAAAGACGGTTGGTCTTGTGGATGCGACACCCATGCCTTCTCCAGTCTTGGTGGATGGTAATTTGGAATTCAAAGTCTCCAAGGTGGTTGACTCTCGTGTAGTGCGCTGTTGTGAACTCTATTTTTGGGCTCCCTCTAGTGGTCACAAGCGGTACTGTGTAGTGTTGTCTTTCTGCAGGTTGGCAGCATCAGCTGGTTCGTTATCCTTGGTTGGTTTCCTATTTAGCTCACCTGGATACTCAGTTCCTTGCCTGCTCTCAATTTATTCAGTGTTCTTCAGATTCCTTGTGACTACCTTGCTCCCAGTCCCTCCAAGACAAGCTAAGTTTTTGTTTGTTTATTTTTTGATTATCAGCATTCATCATTAGTGTTGAGCATTCCGATACCGCAAGTATCGGGTATCGGCCGATATTTGCTGTATCGGAATTCCGATACCGAGATCCGATACTTTTGTGGTATCGGGTATCGGTATCGAAACAACATTAATGTAAAAATGTGTAAAAGAGAGAATTAAAATAAAAAATATTGCTATACTCACCTCTCCGACGCAGCCTGCACCTTACCGAGGGAAGCGGCAGCGTTCTTTGTTTAAAATTCGCGCTTTTCTTTCCTTACGTGAAGTCCCGGCTTTGTGATTGGTTGCGTCGCAGTCACATGGGCGACGCAACCAATCACAGCAAGCCGTGACGTAATTTCAGGTCCTTAAGGATTTTAAAATTACGTCCCGGCTTTGTGATTGGTTGCGTCGCAGTCACATGGGCGACGCAACCAATCACAAGCCGTGACGTCACGGGAGGCTGGACACGCGCGCATTTTAAAATGCGCGCTTGTCCAGCCTCCCGGCTTGTGATTGGTTGACCGCGACGCAACCAATCACAAGCCGGGACGTCACGGGAGGCTGGACAAGCGCGCATTTTAAAATGCGCGCGTGTCCAGCCTCCCGGCTTGTGATTGGTTGACCGCGAAGCAACCAATCACAAGCCGGGACGTCACGGGAGGTTGGACAAGCGCGCATTTTAAAATGCGCGCGTGTCCAGCCTCCCGGCTTGTGATTGGTTGACCGCGACGCAACCAATCACAAAGCCGGGACGTAATTTTAAAATCCTGAAGGACCTGAAATTACGTCACGGCTTGCTGTGATTGGTTGCGTCGCCCATGTGACTGCGACGCAACCAATCACAACGCCGGAACGTAATTTTAAAATCCTGAAGGACCTGAAATTACGTCACGGCTTGCTGTGATTGGTTGCGTCCCGGCCACATGGGCGGCACGCGACCAATCACAAGCCGGGACTTCACGTAAAGGAAAGAAAAGCGCGAATTTTAAACAAAGAACGCTGCCGCTTCCCTCGGTAAGGTGCAGGCTGCGTCAGAGAGGTGAGTATAGCAATATTTTTTATTTTAATTCTTTCTTTTACACATTAATATGGTTCCCAGGGCCTGAAGGAGAGTTTCCTCTCCTTCAGACCCTGGGAACCATCAGGGATACCGTCCGATACATGAGTCCCATTGACTTGTATTGGTATCGGGTATCGGTATCGGATTGGATCCGATACTTTGCCGGTATCGGCCGATACTTTCCGATACCGATACTTTCAAGTATCGGACGGTATCGCTCAACACTATTCATCATGTTTCTTGTCCAGCTTGCTAAAATGTGATTTCCTCGCTTGCTGGTTGCTCTAGGGGACTGAGTTTCTCCCCCCCCACACCGTTAGTTGGTGCGGGGGTTCTTGAAATCTCAGTGTGGATATTTTGTAAGGGTTTTTTACTGACCGCACAGACCCCTTTTCTATTTTCTGCTATCTAGTATTAGTGGGCCTCATTTGCTGAATCTGCTTTCACCCCTGTGTATGTGCCTTCCTCTTACCTCACCGTTATTATTTGTTGGGGGCTTCTATATCTTTGGGGATTATTTCTCTGGAGGCAAGTGAGGTCTTTCTTTCTCTCTAGGGGTAGTTAGTTCCTCAGGCTGGCTCGAGACGTCTAGGATTTTAGTCACGTTCACCGGCTACTTCTAGTGTGTTGGATAGGTTCAGATTTGCGGTCAGTCCAGTTTACCACCTCCCTAGAGCTTGTCCTATGTTTTGTTACTTAGCTGGAGTATTTTGTGATCCTCAACCACTAAGGATCATAACAGTGCGCCGCACTTTACAGTACTTGGTACACTGGCGTGGTTATGGGCCTGAGGAAAGGTCCTGGGTACCAGCCTCGGACGTTCATGCGGACCGGCTGGTCAGGTTGTTTCACCGCCGTCATCCAGACAATCCGGGTCCTATAAGCTGTGAGGGCCATGGGGTCCCTCGTAGAAGGCGGGGTACTGTCATGTCGGACACTGTTCAGACCAGGTCGTTCGACAGACAGCGGTAATTTCGCTTTTGACCACTATGCGCCCATTGGCGTTGGCTAGATTTCATCTAGCTGGTCCGGGGTTAATTTACCTGGTGCTCTGATTGGTAGCTAGGCCATGCCCACTGCCTTTAAATAGTTCTCCTGAACATTGGGCGTCGCCGATTATAGCTTCTGTCTTGTGCGTTGTTATCTCGGTCTGGAGTGGTGAGCTAGTAGTTGGAGTATCGTTGCTGGTGGTGTATTTCCCTTTGTCTTATTTACTCCTTCCTATATTTGTATTTATTTTGCCCTGTGTACTTATTGTGTATTCCTGAGTGACTGCGGCGTGGTGTATATTTTCCTTTATCCTTGTCTGTGCTAACTGTGGGTATTGGTGTATAATCTTTTCACTGGGTGGTGGGCAGTGGTTTCAGCCTAGGGTTGAAACAGGAGACAGGATGAGGTTCGAGGCCTAGACATGCACACCATCAGTGTAAACTCTAGGTAGAGGGTCAGTCAGGATTTCCCTAGTCTGAGGGAAATTGCAGGGGCCCGGGTTATTAGCTCTTGCCCACCTAGTCTCCCCGTGACAATTATTTTACAGTGGTCATAAAGTAGCTTTTGACACTATTTCTATATGGAAACATGGAAATGGTGGTGAGATAAGCTTTACCACAACTTCTCCTCAACTTCTCCAACAACTTCTGCTCTAGCCTCATTGTACCTTATCGCACCCATTTTCCTCCAACTTGGTAAATATTATCATCCTCTGGGAGAACCTTAATTAAATTCACATCTCATATCCAAGGTTCCTAGAGACACCATATGTATGTGGTGAAGCATTTTCGATGGATTTTTGTGTTATTACTTATCGTCACAATAATTGATTTGTTTCATCAAATAAGGCCAGGTTCACATTGCATTTTTGCCACACATCAATGACAATGTTGGTGCTTCCATCCCAAGACCTAAAAATAGAATTCTTGTAGAACCCCTGACGTAACCAATGACTTTCTTGAGACACCCTGTTTTGGCAGTTTCCAACTTTTTGAGATGGGCACAGAAGCATGGTCTAATTCACACCTCAACCAACTTCGTCTACCTCATTACAGTCAAAGGCCCTGTTGGGGGTTCCGCCATATTCCTGCTTTTCAGGACTTCACCTAATGTAGCCACTGATGTTGGCCCAAACGTTGTAGTAGTAGCAGAGATGGCAAATGTGAAATAATGGTGTTTTTGAATGAAGGTCAGATGGCCAATAGCAGGAACCTACTGAAAAGTAACAAAGGGTTTTATTGCAATTTTTCGAGTGTATCCTGGAGAAAAGAGGAATATAAGCTTTACCTCAAAGGCCTTGTTGTGTTTCAAGTTTTCATGGTTCATGGACTCACAGATTGATAAAATATCAAACTGAGCTTTTATTCACCCTTCTGAGATCCAGCGATGTCTCTCCACTGCTGCTCCCATCTTTATCGATTGGCTGTAGCCGTGACTCTTTGTCTATAACTGCTGTCAATGTAGAGCCCAGGTATTGGCTGCAGCAGTTAAATGAGCTCTCGTCATGATTTCACCGCTGCGGCTGATCAACAAAGACTGGATCAGTGGCAAGGAGGATTCATTGGACACAAAGAAGATAAGTAATTGCTCACTTTATTTTTGCAGTCTGTAATCCAGTGGTCTACAAACAATAGAACAAGACAACTCCTTTAATATTTCCCTTTATTTTTCATCCACTTCTGGCTTTGGCTCACTGTTAACTGTATTTGTGATTCCATCCTAGTAGAGGATCATTCCTGGGCGGAAGGAGACATATTTTTAATACACTGAAAACAATAGTATTAAAAATCAGATGACTTTCCCCACACCTCAGCGGCTCCTACTGTTGAATAGAATACCGAGATTGCGCGTTTTCAGACTTGCTTTACCAATTCTCCATGCATGCCAGAGTTCATCTATGTTTAACGACCGGCCAGAAAACATTGCAATGACTGATGACATGGTGCATGACTATAAACCTCATATCAACCAGTAGCTTTGTTGGAAAATCTTTTACTTTGTATTTTAGATCTAAGGAAAGCTTGCATTTATTTATACTCCTAGAAAATCCATTAATAATTTCAAAGAGTTGAGCAAAAAGTTTTGCAAGACCCTAATCCAGTATCAATGATGGTAGTCCGTGCCTGCTGTATCAGCCCCCTGCTAACCTCCTCTTGCTGGCGCCTTTCTGTGGTCTAATTCACAGACCCACAGACTTGCATTACTTATTTTAATCTCATCCTCGGATCAATATCGGACATGTCTTTGATTTTCCGGAGACCTTCGATTTTGTGAAAAATCATGGGCATGTGAATGGCCCCATAGACTATAACAGGTACGAGTGCTACCCGTGAAAACCAAGGCCAGCGCTCCTACGGGAATTTTGGACATCTGAATGAGCCCTTAGGAAATTGCGTTCTCACTGTACTAGCAAGTGAGTGCTAAGCTAACACTTTTACAAAAAAGAAAGCACCTATTAGAAATCCCTGCATTCATAAAGCAAATATTTTTGTACATTTTTTTGAGATGTTAAAAATATAAAGTAGGATTTCCTCTTTGTTATCCGTGTGTATTGTCAGATTTTATACTTTGCCAATTATATACCGTACATGGTTTGACAACACAATAACATTTGGAGCCTCAATTTAAAGACAAATTTATACTTTATATTAATATAATTGTTATTACGTGAATTGTATTATTATTCTTACTATTATCATCTAACTTTTTTTTTCAATTAGGGAAAGCTTCATCAAATTAATGGAGTTGAAATTCTTGCACAGGTAATCCATTTTTTTAAAATTTCCTTGTTAAGTAATTATTTAGAAATGAAGAAATTGAAACAATTAGTAACATCAGTAGTACAAGTGAAAATAAAAAAGTTTTTAATATATATCTTTCCCCATTTATCAGATTCCACTTTTCTGAATTCACTGCTCAGATCTGCCTTCTGTGAAAACAGGTTTTCACCTGACTGAGAGATCAGGTTATATTTTCTTCCTATATACAGTAGCAGAAGTGTCAGAGAGAGGAGAAGAAAGGAGCTGACTGAGAGATCAGGTTACATTTTATTCCTATATACAGTAGCAGAAGTGTCAGAGAGAGGAGAAGGGGAAAGGAGCTGACTGAGAGATCAGGTTACATTTTCTTCTTATATGCAGTAGCAGAAGTGTCAGAGAGAGGAGGAGGAGAAAGGACCTGACTGAGAGATCAGGTTACATTTTCTTCCTATATGCAGTAGCAGAAGTATCAGAGAGAGGAGGAGAACGAGAAAGGAGCTGACTGAGAGATCAGATTATATTTTTCTATATACAGTAGCAGAAGTGTCAGAGAGAGAGGAGGAGGAGAAAGGAGCTGACTGAGAGATCAGGTTATATTTTCTTCCTATTGTGATATTTCTCCACTATCTGTGGACGGGGAATACTCACTTGGCCGGTCGTTGAGGCATACGCTGGGACACTCAGGGTTAAAACAAAAGTACATTCGGTTTACTAATACACAGCATAAACCGAATCTCAGGTACTTGGAACATGCAGCACCCCGTGCACCATCTGGCCCTTCGTTCATCTTTACCTTACCCACGGTCCTTGCTGAGCCTTGGTGTGCCTAACACGGATTAGTGTCAGTTAACTGTCCATGACGACTGCCCAGATTCCCGGATACCTCTTATCCTCAGAGGTGTCCTCTCCGGAGGTATACCACAGGCCTCCTCTCTCTGGCTCAGCCTAGCCAGCACTGCCCATGCACAAAACACACGGATTCCATCTTGAATCTTCAGACACACCCCCTTGAGTGGGGTATGTAGATGACTGGACCCACCCATCTCTCCTAGTCACCTGGAAGCTTTCCCAATGTATAGTAACCCTCAGCAGTAGATCTGCTGAGCAAAACAACCCCAGGCTTCCATCACAGGGCCACCCACCTCTGTGATACATACCGCCCATTAACCACATGGCCACCCGCCATACCACACTATATACAGTAGCAGAAGTGTCAGAGAGGAGGAGGAGAAAGGATCAAGGCAGAAATAGCGGCAGAAACGCTGCAGCATGTTCACCTGAAACTATAATAAGTACTTATATCTGGTTTTACATGTTGTTATGATATTTTTACTGTTCGTGGAAAAAGCAGAAGAGTATACAGACAAGTAGCACAGGATCACAAATAATTCTTTCTCTGAGGTAAAACATTTCAAAGCCTGTTTTTTTTTAAATGTTTTATCTCACAAAAATAATCAGCTTTGTTCCCCTACTGTCCTGTCTGTATACTCTATTTTGCCTTCTCCCCTGGCCAGATGTGGCATGATCAGACCATGCTCCTGTACAGTCAGACACAGACATTACACAGTACACAGCAGGGGCACATTTATAAGATTATTTCAGCATAGGAACATTTTATTTAAAAACAACCAATTGTGGAAATTATTATTATTCCAAGATCTATTGATTAAAATAACCTTTTAAATTAATTTTATTCATAGGAAAACCCCTTCAAATTCACATTTGTGCCCCAACATTCCCCCTTCTCCTGATAGAGGGTAGAAGAGTGTGTTTTTGTGTTGTGTGTTATGTTGTGTTATCTGTCACTATGCTTTTTTTACAGCTATTCAATACCATGTGGTATATATATATATTTTTTCAAAGTACCGTATATACTTGAGTATAAGTTGACCCGAGTATAAGCCGAGGCACCTAATTTTCTGGGAAAAATCTGGGAAAACTTAATGACTTGAGTATAAGCCTGGTATGCATTATCCCCTCATCCCTATCCTTGTATGCATGACTCCTTATCCCCATCCTGGTTTACATGGCTCCTCATCCCCATCCTCGTTTACATGGCTCCTCATCCCTATCCTGGTCTGCATGGCTCTTCATCCCCATCCTTGTATGCATGGCTCCTCATACCTCTCCTGGTCTGTATGGCTCCTCATTCCTATCCTGGTCTGCATGGCTCCTCATCCCTATCCTTGTATGCATGCCCCCCATCAAAAAACATTAAAAAAATAAACCATCCTACTTGCCTTCCTGCGCTTCCTTGCATCGTCTTGTTCAGGTGCAAGCAGCTGACTTATGCTTGTAAGCAGTGCATGGCAGGGACATAATGTGCTGCTTACAAGGAGAGCACAGCTGCCGGAATACTCACTGCTCTCCACGCCAGGTCTATGGGCATGGAGGGCAGAGAGTATTCATTGCTATTAAGTAGCACGCACAGTGTGTGCCCTCGACTTAAGAGAAATGAATATTCACTTCTCTCCACTCCCAGTGCTTTAGCGGCAGCCGGCTCCTGCCTCCTGTGACCCCCTGCTCCGCCGCTGCCCCTCCATGTTCTGGACTCTCACTCGAGTATAACCTGAACAAAAAATGTGCCAAAAAACTCGCTTATACTCAAGTATATACAGTAACATTCTGGCTAATGGCCGACATATGCCACTACATGACCTCACAGTGGTTTATGTTGGATGTGTATATCAGAGAATACTCCTAACATACACCTCCTATGTATAACTCCAGCATGTTAACAGAACCTTACATTGCAATAATTCTTTTGTTGCCTAACTTTAGTCTATAGTTGCCTCAAAAAGTGCCTGGTGTAGGGACAAAAAAATATTTGCATGATTTTGGATGTAGTTCTGTTGCAATTTAAAACCTGTTTGGTGCTTTTACATGATGCAAAATGTGTAAATTGTCTCTTCAGAGCTGAAAAGGACTAGAACTCTAGTGCCACCTATTCGAAGCAGTGATCCTAAAAGTCAATATTGATGCTTTAGTCTTTAAAGCAATATTGACTTTTAGGATCACTGCTTCCAATCGGTGGCTTCCTCTCTGAAGAGACAATTTGTATATTAAATGTGCCAGAGGACCATGCATTGCTTATAAGTCTCCTCACTCTGACATGCCAGGCTTGGCTTGTTGTCACTCTCCACCAGGAGAAACCCCAAATCATACAAAATAAACTTTGTTCTTCCGTCAACTGCATCACTTTTAATGCTCTTCTGCCATCTGCTGGACATTTATGGAATAACTCATTTTTATTTTTAGTACATGCAGGTAACGTGCAACACGTACCTTTCATCAGGCGAAGATGAATTTAATGTTGACAAGCTGGTTAATATGACTTGTAAGTATAATTATCTGCTATGATTTTTTTTTCTTTAAAAATAAATGAATATACCGTACATGACCGTTTTTTTATGCATACATTTCCTGCAGGAGGGACGGTAAAGAAAATAAAGGGGCATAAAAATGAAGAAGGATACTCCTCCTCTTACAGCAAAAAAAATGTTGCATTTGACACTATGAAGATAAAAAAATCACACGTTAATTCTGATGCTATATGAGTCCATAGAGTCCAGATCTCTAGAAATGTGTCAGTAGTATTAGAAATGTCTAATACTTCGTAAGCGTCAGTTCATCAAGACTGGCGTGGCGCAGGGTCACACTCTGCCAGTCTTCCTGGTGCCGAATTCATTGAGAGGCAGATGACATTTAATAAATGTGGCACCTCTTCTGAGTGGCATGTGCCTCCGTGCACTGCACCAGAGATGCCATCACAGTCAGGGACTAGAGTAGCATTTCCCGCGTACAAAATGCCACCACTCTTGATACGTTTGACTGGCAGGTAAGCAGGGCCGGTTTTAGGCAAAGTGGGGCCCTAGGCAAAAGTTTAAAATGGGGCCCCAAATGCTAACAAATTGCACCATCACACAGAAATATTTTGGTTGTAGTTACATGCGCCGATTTCAGGCC
This sequence comes from Ranitomeya variabilis, assembly GCF_051348905.1. Classification (NCBI taxonomy): domain Eukaryota; kingdom Metazoa; phylum Chordata; class Amphibia; order Anura; family Dendrobatidae; genus Ranitomeya; species Ranitomeya variabilis. Next base: position 117,641,963 of record NC_135237.1, on the reverse strand, counting down.
ACTAAACGAGTGTGATTAACAATATTGAAGTAATTTGCCGCTTGTTTCCCGGCCTCTTTACATCGGCTGAGGAATAATGATGGGCTCAGAATAATCACTAGATCAATCTGTCCACATACAGCATCATCTTAGTGGAGCGCCCCCAGACGCAGGGCCGCGGGGTACTCGGTACCGGGCCCCTCTGTCTCGGTCCTGGGGTTGTCACGGTGGCTAGACCCGGTCCGTGACCCTGCTAAGGGGCGTCCAATGAAAGGGTGATGATGGTGCGTGGTGCAAGGCACGATGAATAATGAGGACACAGGGTTGCAGTCTCTTTACCTCTTTACTGAAGGCTTCGGGATCCGCAATCCAGAGCACTGCTAACAGGGCTGGCTGAGACCGGCCGGTCCGAAGGCACATCCAGAGTTCCCTTTGCAGGTGGAAATCAGTGCCTACCTACTAGCGCCTGTGTGTTGTAGTACTTCCCTGCTGAGCACCACGGGATAGTCCTCACAACTGTTGTGTCTGTTTCTGATGTTCTTTCTCTCTCCGTCCCCCAGATGATATGGCTAGGACGCACCCGTATGACGGGGTAGGCCTGGAGTTATTTTATAGGGACCCTAGAGACGCCCCTCTCCCACAATTGCCTCCGTTGTCTGCTTAGGTGAATTAGGTGAAACAGCCAACCTAAAGTTAACTGTCCTGCCGTTGGTTTGAAGTAATGCTTGGAGCCCAATACTTCCTCGGCGTTCCGGCCACCGGCTACGCGCCTCAGTAGGATGTTGCCACGATCTTAGGGCACGACTCCTACTGGTTTTATTCTCCTTTGTGCTGTGATCTCGTTTCTCACTTCTCCACAATAAACCTCGCTTCGTGTCCTTTCTTAAGATGCCGCCGCAACGGGTGCAGGCGCGGCTCCGTAACGATCTGTCCTTTTCGCTAGGCCGCTGTCAGGATCCCACCCCTGACAGAGACCCCCCTGAATCTTCCCAGGAACTCCCTCTTTCAGAGGATGTTGCCTGGGCAAAACCCAGTCAGCTTCTCCCTAACTTCCTATCCAACCCCCAGTTTTACCAGAGTGTGAGGAGTGGCCTAATACATAGAACCCTTTGTTCCCCCTGGTGGCCAGAGTGTGAAGTGTAATGTGTGACTGTGATACCTGGTCAGGTGAACTCCTTTAGTGCAATCAGACGTAACATCACTCCCCTTAGTGGCAAAGCGACATTACTGCAACGACCAGGACTCTGGGGCGCTGCACTCCCCCCCGGTTAAATCCAGTACCCGGACTGGGAAGAAGAGCAACAATACATGTTAGCAAAAGACATACAACATTTTGAAATGCAATGAACAAGTCAATTTAACAGTGCTTCCCTTTATGGGAGGTGAGGACACTTAAACGTTACAAACGGAAACATATTTACATTTTTACTCAAGGTTATAAATAACACTTATGACTAACTCGACTATAAATAACCATCATTACCCAGCCGGGTATTCTATCTACTAAGTGCAAATTTTGAACAATAATTTAACTTTTCCTTTAAGGGCGTATAAGCTGAACCCACTAAAGGCTTACTATAAAACTCTAAAATATAAATTAACTTTGTCTTTATTTCTCTTTTCTAAATGCAACACTTTTCTTTACTCTCTGACTTCGAACATGCAGGACCGCCTGGCTACTCGTCCGGGCCTACTGCCTCTTTTCTTCTATAAGGTCAATTTGTGTTCACAGTATAAGATCAATCAACCATCTCTCTATGGTTTCCAGGAGGACTCACTAACCCCTACGGGTTCACTTCACCGAAACTCGGCTTTCAACTCTTCCCTGTCCTCAACCTCTAGTAACATCATCGAACATTTCCTATTATTTCTTAAATAACTACACACGATTCATTACTATTCAATGTTCTCAAAGTAACATTATACTTAAGTGCAACACATGAACATTCCCTTTAAGAGGGGACCAAGTCTCTTTGAGGTAGTGCAGACTCTCTATCTGCAAGTCCGTTTAAGGCAAGAACTTCTGCACTGTATTCAAGAACAGTCTCTTCAAAAAGTTCTCCTTTTTGTAAAACCAGTAGGGGGCACCTTTAAGGCCGACGTCACACTGGCGTATTGCATCCGATGCGAGATCATCGGATGCGATATGCTAATGACACTCGGCTCCTGCTCGCAGCAGAGCAGGAGCCGAGTGTCATGCATTTGTGCTCCGATTCTCTCGCACAGGGAGGATCGGAGCAGGGCTGCGGAGGAGGCGGAGAAAAGAATTTCTCCATCTCCTCCATTGCTGGGGTCCGCTTATAACGCACATCACTTGGATGATATCCGAGTGGTGTGCGCTGTCTCACTCGCACCCATAGGCCTATATGGGTGCGAGTGAGCCCAGAGTATTCCTCGGTCCGAGACAATCGCAGCATGCTGCGATTGTCTTGGACCGAAGAAAACGGCCGACAAAAAGTCGGCTGCTGGGAGCTGCCCCATATGTTAACATTGGTCCAAGTGCAATGCGATTTTTGATCGCATTGCACTCGGCCGTTTAAAACGCCAGTGTGACGCCGGCCTAAGAAGGTGCGAACTATTTACAACACAGTTTGTGAACCATTCACCGTCCATGATTCGGCAGTCTTTGTAAACAATGATGAACAAAAGCAAAAACAAAAAGCAAAAACAATAGGGATCCCTGGGAAAACGAAGGGATCCCTTTAAGGACAACCCTGGTCGGGTACTAGCAGCAAAACAGTAGAAGACAAACAAAGAACTATTTACATCCTCATGGCTCCGAGGTCTATTCTCACAGTAGGTTACACTGCATCAGCTGGTGGCGAACACCTCCTGACCGGTAGGGCTGCGGTTCTTTGTTCTTTGCTGATGCGGGTCGGTGTCATTGGTTTGTCTCCCAGGTGCGGTCAGGTCACCCGGCGTCTGGATTGGAATGTCAGCTTTGGTTGCAAGTTCAGTAGCGGCGATAATGCACACCGTAGTGATAGTGGTAGAGTTTGTCAAATCAGGGTTAGTCGTAGTCGGGACAGCAGGTGGCGCTACTGCTGGCTCGCATCGTTGGACGTCTCGAGCGCACCACCCTTGCGCACTCCGATGGCGAGTGTAGGTCACCTGGTCCCCTTTACATAGTAGCTGATTGTCACATCTATTGCGGAACGGGGTCTTCACATTGTAGCTGGTAAAGAAGATTTCAGTCGGCAGTCCCGGTTCTTGTATAGAGCCCCAACCCCGTTTCGGGTGAAAGGCTAGTACAGTCCCCCGTTTTACCAAGTCCTTCTTACCGCGTGCAGTCTTTGGGTTTTGTACTTTCGGTGGGTCACTTTGTTCTGTCTCTTTTCGGTTTTTCCAGTGTAGAATTAAGCATTGTTTATACTGTTCCCAGGTGAGAACAGCAATGCTAAGGCCCTCCTGCCTGGCCCCGTCTGGCCCAATCCTGGGGGTATCCCATTGGAAGATCACCCCCTCCGAGCTCACATCTAGCGGTTCTCCCATAGTTGTCGGTAACGGAGGCACCAGCTTCTCCATAGTGTCGGGGGTTACCACTACCAGCTCAGTGGAGAGGAATCGGTCATTGTCGGGACGGGGAGCAGTCATGGGAGCAGGATCGGTCGGGAGAGCAGGGGCGCTTTCCATACCTGCGTCTGATATGGTTCCACCGATGCCGGTCTGTTCCACTGATGAGAACACTGGAGTCGGCTGCGGCTCGGACCGCGGTTCTTCCAATGCGACCCCCTGGGACAGCTCCGACCTCCATGGCTTCACATCTGCTAGCTCCATGTCCGGGATAGGTTGACTCGGCTCCCCCACCTGCGGCTCCAAGGAGTTCGGATCCTCCAGCTGCGGTGGGTTCAGATCCGCTTCTGGTCGATGGGGATAGCCCGGGATCACTTCGTCGTCGTTCAGGTACTCGCTGGTCACCCTCGCTGCTTCGCAGTCGGCAGCTGCAGACACATATGGTTCCACCATCTTCCCAGGGTGGGGCTCCTTCTTGTCTTGGTTCCCGCCGTTGCAATCCAGGGGGCGGTTCTCCTCTGCTTCGGGGCAGGTCATCATCTTGCAGCAGTAGTCGGAGGGGCGGTCACCACTTTTGGCGCCGCTTTGATAGTCTCCTCCCATGGCACGCCCTTCTTCTTCCTCTGCGCTCCTCGTGGCGCTGTAATGGCGGCGGTTTTGGCGGGAATTTTTGGCGGCAAATAGCAATACACAGTCTTTGCAATAAATCACGGTTCAAGCACAATTTAGACACAGTTCCAAGGCACACATGACTGTTGTGAATTAGACTTTTTGGCTCCCTCTTGTGGTTACTAGTGATATGACTCTGGGATTGTCTTTCCTCAGTTTGGCACCCACCTGGGTCGTTAGTCCAGGGGTGTTGCTATATAAACTTCCTGGATCCTTAGTCCAGTGCCTGGCATCGTTGTAATCAGATCCTTTCTGTTTGCTCCTGTCTGCTGGTCCTGGTTCGTGCAAAATTAAGCTAAGTCCTGCTTCTTTGTTTTTTGGTTATTTGCTTTGCTCTTATTTTTGTCCAGCTTGTACTAAATGTGATTCCTGACTTTGCTGGAAGCTCTAGGGGGCTGGTGTTCTCCCCCCGGGCCATTAGACGGTTCGGGGGTTCTTGAATATCCAGCGTGGATATTTTGATAGGGTTTTTGCTGACCATATAAGTCATCTTACTATATTCTGCTATTAGCTAGTGGGCCTCTCTTTGCTAAATACCTAGCTCATTCTTACGTTTGTCTTTTCCTCTTGCCTCACCGTTATTATTTGTTGGGGGCTTGTATCCAACTTTTGGGGTCTTTTCTCTGGAGGCAAGAAAGGTCTTTCTTTTCCCTTCTAGGGTTAGTTAGTTCTCCGGCTGGCGCGAGACGTCTAGAACCAACGTAGGCACGTTCCCCGGCTGCTGCTATTTGTGGTGCTAGGATTAGATATATGGTCAGCTCAGTTACCACTGCCCTATGAGCTGGTTTTTTGTGTTTGCAGACTTAGTAATTATTTCTGAGACCCTCTGCCATTGGGGTCATAACAGTATGCCAGGCCAACATTGAATGTTTAATGCATTGCAGAAGTGGGATAATAAGAAAGGAAATTCTGAGTTTTTTGTTGTTGTTTTTTTTTCCTCTCTTCCTCCCCTTTACCTCTGAGTGGCTTGTGCTTGCTGCAGACATGAATGTCCAGACCTTGATTACAAGTGTAGACCAGCTTGCTGCTCGTGTGCAGGGCATACAAGATTTTGTTACCAGTAGTCCAATGTCTGAACCTAAAATACCTATTCCTGAACTGTTTTCTGGAGACCGATTTAAGTTTAGGAATTTCAGGAATAATTGTAAATTGTTTCTATCTCTGAGACCCCGTTCATCTGGAGATTCAGCTCAGCAAGTTAAAATTGTTATCTCTTTTTTACGGGGCGACCCTCAGGATTGGGCTTTCTCGCTAGCGCCAGGAGATCCGGCATTGGCAAATATTGATGCGTTTTTTCTGGCGCTCGGATTGCTTTACGAGGAACCCAATCTTGAAGTTCAGGCAGAAAAAGCCTTGCTGGCTATTTCTCAGGGCCAGGATGAAGCTGAAGTGTATTGCCAAAAATTTCGGAAATGGTCCGTGCTTACTCAGTGGAATGAGTGTGCTCTGGCCGCAAATTTCAGAAATGGCCTTTCTGAAGCCATTAAGAATGTGATGGTGGGTTTCCCCATTCCTACAAGTCTGAATGATTCCATGGCGCTGGCTATTCAAATTGACCGGCGTTTGCGGGAGCGCAAAACCGCTAATCCTCTGGTGGTGTTGTCTGAACAAACACCTGATTTAATGCAATGTGATAGAATTCAGACTAGAAATGAGCGGAAAAATCATAGACGTCAGAATGGGTTGTGTTTTTACTGTGGTGATTCTACACATGTTATATCAGCATGCTCTAAACGCCTAACAAGGGTTGTTAGTCCTGTCGCCATTGGTAATTTGCAACCTAAATTTATTTTGTCTGTGACTTTAATTTGCTCATTGTCTTCTTACCCTGTTATGGCGTTTGTGGATTCAGGTGCTGCCCTGAGTCTTATGGATCTGTCATTTGCCAAGCGCTGTGGTTTTGTTCTTGAACCGTTGGTAAATCCTATTCCTCTTAGAGGTATTGATGCTACGCCATTGGCGGAAAATAAACCGCAGTTTTGGACGCAGGTAACCATGTGCATGACTCCTGAACATCGGGAGGTGATTCGTTTTCTTGTTCTGCATAAAATGCATGATTTGGTCGTTTTGGGTCTGCCATGGTTACAGACCCACAATCCAGTCTTGGATTGGAAGGCAATGTCTGTGTCAAGTTGGGGCTGTCAGGGAATTCATGCTGATTCCCCGCCGGTGTCTATTGCTTCCTCTACTCCTTCGGAAGTTCCTGAGTATTTGTCTGATTATCAGGATGTATTCAGCGAGTCCAGGTCCAGTGCTCTGCCTCCTCATAGGGACTGCGACTGCGCCATAGATTTGATTCCAGGTAGTAAATTTCCTAAGGGAAGACTATTTAATCTGTCTGTACCTGAGCATGCCGCAATGCGTTCGTATATCAAGGAGTCTCTGGAGAAGGGGCATATCCGTCCATCCTCTTCCCCTCTTGGTGCGGGATTCTTTTTTGTGGCCAAGAAGGATGGATCTTTGAGACCTTGTATTGACTATCGGCTTCTGAATAAAATCACTGTTAAATTTCAGTATCCTTTGCCTCTGTTGTCGGACTTGTTTGCCCGGATTAAAGGTGCCAAGTGGTTCACCAAGATAGATCTTCGTGGTGCGTACAACCTTGTGCGCATTAAGCAAGGAGATGAATGGAAGACAGCATTTAATACGCCCGAAGGTCATTTTGAGTACTTGGTGATGCCTTTTGGGCTCTCTAATGCTCCCTCAGTGTTTCAGTCCTTTATGCATGATATTTTCCGGAAGTATCTGGATAAATTTATGATTGTTTATCTGGATGATATTCTGGTTTTCTCTGAAGATTGGGACTCACATGTGGAGCAGGTCAGGATGGTGTTTCAGGTTTTGCGCGAGAATGCTTTGTTTGTTAAGGGCTCAAAGTGTCTCTTTGGAGTACAGAAGGTTCCCTTTTTGGGGTTTATTTTTTCCCCTTCTGCTGTGGAGATGGACCTAGTCAAGGTCCGAGCTATTCATGATTGGACTCAACCCACGTCAGTTAAGAGTCTTCAGAAGTTCTTGGGTTTTGCTAACTTCTACCGTCGTTTTATCGCTAATTTTTCTAGCGTTGTTAAACCTTTGACGGATATGACCAAGAAAGGTTCTGATGTTGCTAACTGGGCTCCTGCAGCCGTGGAGGCGTTCCAAGAGTTGAAGCGCCGGTTTACTTCGGCGCCTGTTTTGTGCCAGCCTGATGTCTCACTTCCCTTTCAGGTCGAAGTGGATGCTTCTGAGATTGGGGCAGGGGCCGTTTTGTCGCAGAGAGGCCCTGGTTGCTCGGTAATGAGACCATGTGCTTTCTTCTCTAGGAAGTTTTCACCTGCTGAGCGGAATTATGATGTTGGCAATCGGGAGTTGCTGGCCATGAAGTGGGCATTTGAGGAGTGGCGTCATTGGCTCGAGGGTGCTAAGCATCGTGTGGTGGTCTTGACTGATCACAAAAATTTGATGTATCTCGAGTCTGCTAAACGCCTGAATCCTAGACAGGCCCGCTGGTGTCATGAATCCCAATGGCTAGGGATAGCACAGGACAAGCAAAGTACAAACATATTACGGACGAGCTCTAGGGTGATGGAACCTGGGCTGACCGCTGCCCTACGCCTGACAAACGCAACTAGAGATAGCCAGGGAGCGTGCCTACGTTGGTTCTAGACGCCACGCACCAGCCTAAGAGCTAACTAGCACTGCAGAGAAAATAAAGACCTCACTTGCCTCCAGCGGAATGAACCCCAAAAGATATAGTTGCCCCCCACATGTATTGACGGTGAAATGAGAGTAAGGCACACACATAGAGATGATATATATAGTTTTAGCAAATTGAGGCCCGCTGTAAACTAGAAAGCAGAACGATACAAAAGGGGACTGAGCGGTCAGCAAAAAACCCTAATCAAAAAAAACCATCCTGAGATTACAAGAACCCATGTGCCAACTCATGGCACATGGGGAGAACCTCAGTCCACTAGAGCTACCAGCTAGCATAGAGACATAATAAGCAAGCTGGACAAAAAAAAACAAACAACTGAAAATCAGCACTTAGCTTATCCTGAAAGATCTGGGAGCAGGTAGGCAGGAACCAAACAGAGCACATCTGAATACATTGATAGCCGGCAAGGGAAATGACAGAAAGGCCAGGTAAAATAGGAAACACCCAGCCACTGATGGACAGGTGGAAACCAAAGGCCGCAACCCACCAAAGTCACCCAGTACCAGCAGCAACCACCAGAGGGAGCCCACAAACAGAATCCACAACACGCTGGTCATTGTTTTTCTCCCGTTTTGACTTTGTGGTCTCGTATTTACCAGGTTCAAAGAATGTGAAGGCTGATGCTCTTTCAAGGAGCTTTGCGCCTGACTCTCCTGGAGTCGCAGAACCAGTTGGTATTCTTAAAGAGGGAGTTATCTTGTCGGCCATTTCTCCTGATTTGCGACGTGTGTTGCAGAGATTTCAGGCTGGTAGACCTGACTCTTGTCCACCTGACAGACTGTTTGTTCCTGATAAGTGGACCAGCAGAGTCATTTCCGAGGTTCATTCCTCGGTGTTGGCAGGGCATCCGGGAATTTTTGGCACCAGAGATCTGGTGGCTAGGTCCTTTTGGTGGCCTTCCTTGTCACGGGATGTGCGGTCATTTGTGCAGTCCTGTGGGACTTGTGCTCGAGCTAAGCCTTGCTGTTCTCGTGCCAGCGGGTTGCTCTTGCCCTTGCCTGTCTCGAAGAGGCCTTGGACACACATTTCCATGGATTTCATTTCAGATCTCCCGGTGTCTCAGGGCATGTCTGTCATCTGGGTGGTATGTGATCGCTTTTCTAAAATGGTCCATTTGGTGCCTTTGCCTAAGCTGCCTTCCTCTTCCGATCTGGTTCCTGTGTTCTTTCAGAATGTGGTTCGTTTACACGGCATTCCTGAGAATATTGTGTCTGACAGAGGATCCCAGTTTGTTTCCAGGTTCTGGCGATCCTTTTGTGCTAGGATGGGCATTGATTTGTCGTTTTCGTCTGCCTTTCATCCTCAGACTAATGGACAAACGGAGCAAACTAATCAGACTCTGGAGGCTTATTTGAGGTGTTTTGTTTCGGCAGATCAGGATGATTGGGTGACCTTCTTGCCGTTGGCTGAGTTTGCCCTTAATAATCGGGCTAGTTCCGCTACTTTGGTTTCGCAATTTTTCTGCAACTCTGGTTTCCATCCTCGTTTTTCCTCGGGACATGTGGAGCCTTCTGACTGTCCTGGGGTAGATTCTGTGGTGGATAGGTTGCAGCAGATCTGGAATCATGTGGTGGACAACTTAAAGTTGTCACAGGAGAAGGCTCAGCGTTTTGCCAACCGCCGCCGCGGTGTGGGTCCCCGACTTCGTGTTGGGGATTTGGTATGGCTGTCTTCTCGATTTGTTCCTATGAAGGTCTCCTCTCCTAAATTTAAGCCTCGCTTCATCGGTCCTTACAAGATATTGGAAATCCTTAATCCTGTGTCCTTTCGCTTGGATCTTCCGGTGTCGTTTGCCATTCACAACGTGTTCCATAGGTCTTTGTTGCGGCGGTACGTTGTACCTGTGGTTCCTTCTGTTGAGCCTCCTGCTCCGGTGTTGGTTGAGGGCGAGTTGGAGTACGTGGTGGAGAAGATCTTGGATTCTCGTCTCTCTAGACGGAGGCTTCAGTATCTGGCCAAGTGGAAGGGCTATGGTCAGGAGGATAATTCCTGGGTGGTTGCTTCTGATGTGCATGCGGCCGATTTAGTTCGTTCCTTTCACGCTGCTCATCCTGATCGCCCTGGTGGTCTTGGTGAGGGTTCGGTGACCCCTCCTTAAGGGGGGGGTACTGTTGTGAATTAGACTTTTTGGCTCCCTCTTGTGGTTACTAGTGATATGACTCTGGGATTGTCTTTCCTCAGTTTGGCACCCACCTGGGTCGTTAGTCCAGGGGTGTTGCTATATAAACTTCCTGGATCCTCAGTCCAGTGCCTGGCATCGTTGTAATCAGATCCTTTCTGTTTGCTCCTGTCTGCTGGTCCTGGTTCGTGCAAAATTAAGCTAAGTCCTGCTTCTTTGTTTTTTGGTTATTTGCTTTGCTCTTATTTTTGTTCAGCTTGTACTAAATGTGATTCCTGACTTTGCTGGAAGCTCTAGGGGGCTGGTGTTCTCCCCCCGGGCCATTAGACGGTTCGGGGGTTCTTGAATATCCAGCGTGGATATTTTGATAGGGTTTTTGCTGACCATATAAGTCATCTTACTATATTCTGCTATTAGCTAGTGGGCCTCTCTTTGCTAAATACCTAGCTCATTCTTACGTTTGTCTTTTCCTCTTGCCTCACCGTTATTATTTGTTGGGGGCTTGTATCCAACTTTTGGGGTCTTTTCTCTGGAGGCAAGAAAGGTCTTTCTTTTCCCTTCTAGGGTTAGTTAGTTCTCCGGCTGGCGCGAGACGTCTAGAACCAACGTAGGCACGTTCCCCGGCTGCTGCTATTTGTGGTGCTAGGATTAGATATATGGTCAGCTCAGTTACCACTGCCCTATGAGCTGGTTTTTTGTGTTTGCAGACTTAGTAATTATTTCTGAGACCCTCTGCCATTGGGGTCATAACACATGACCTGGTTCTTCAGGCTTAAGTAGATCCTGTTCGTGACGCCAAGCTGGAGCGCCCCCAGACGCAGGGCCACGGGGTACTCGGTACCGGGCCTCTCTGTCTCGGTCCTGGGGTTGTCACGGTGGCTAGACCCGGTCCATGACCCTGCTAAGGGGCGTCCAATGAAAGGGTGATGATGGTGCGTGGTGCAAGGCGCGATGAATAACGAGGACACAGGGTTGCAGTCTCTTTACCTCTTTACTGAAGGCTTCGGAATCCGCAATCCAGAGCACTGCTAACAGGGCTGGCTGAGACCGGCCGGTCCGAAGGCACATCCAGAGTTCCCTTTGCAGGTGGAAATCAGTGCCTACCTACTAGCACCTGTGTGTTGTAGTACTTCCCTGCTGAGCACCACGGGATAGTCCTCACAACTGTTGTGTCTGTTTCTGATGTTTTTTCTCTCTCCGTCCCCCAGATGATATGGCTAGGACACACCCATATGACGGGGTAGGCCTGGAGTTATTTTATAGGGATCCTAGAGACGCCCCTCTCTCACAATTGCCTCCGTTGTCTGCTTAGGTGAATTAGGTGAGACAGCCAACCTAAAGTTAACTGTCCTGCCGTTGGTTTGAAGTAATGCTTGGAGCCCAATACTTCCTCGGCGTTCCGGCCACCGGCTACGCGCCTCTGTAGGATGTTGCCACGATCTTAGGGCACGACTCCTACTGGTTCTATTCTCCTTTGTGCTGTGATCTCGTTTCTCACTTCTCCACAATAAACCTCGCTTCGTGTCCTTTCTTAAGATGCCGCCGCAACGGGTGCAGGCGCGGCTCCGTAACGATCTGTCCTTTTCGCTAGGCCGCTGTCAGGATCCCACCCCTGACAGAGACCCCCCTGAATCTTCCCAGGAACTCCCTCTCTCAGAGGATGTTGCCTGGGCAAAACTCAGTCAGCTTCTCCCTAACTTCCTATCCAACCCCCAGTTTTACCAGAGTGTGAGGAGTGGCCTAATACATAGAACCCTTTGCTCCCCCTGGTGGCCAGAGTGTGAAGTGTAATGTGTGACTGTGATACCTGGTCAGGTGAACTCCTTTAGTGCAATCAGATGTAACATCACTCCCCTTAGTGGCAGAGCGACATTACTGCAATGACCAGGACTCTGGGGCCTTGCATTAGTAGCAGCATATCTACAGTTTTCACTGGGTGATGTGCTGATGAGAACAATGATTTTTGTTCAGGCATAACCAATCCAATCACTTGATGAATATCTTGCATTTTACACTCCCCCTAGTTCTCCATATAGTATAATACACTCCCATAGTCCTCCTTATAGTATATGTACTCCCCCTAGTCCTCCATATAGTATAAGGTACTCCCCCTAGTCCTCCATATAGTATAATACACTCTATTAAAGCAAATAACCCTTATATCTTTATGATGACATAGATAAAACATTAAATTTATTTAAATTCAATTTAAAACCATGAGACAACTACAAACAGATATCCAAATAAATCACACAACCGTGCACTCTAAAGATGCCCTGCTGATCAGGCCTCTAAATAATTCCTACCTGTCAGTGGAGGTTGGCACCCTACACACAGATACGAGACTGGCGCCCCCACTCACCGACGGCTGACCCTATGATTCAACCGGAAATGATAGGCGGGATTAAAGAGCAATTAGTGTATATATATATATATATATATATATATATATATATATATATATATATCTCTATCTATCTATCTATCTATCTATATATATATATATATATATATATATATATATATATATATATGTATACATATAGGCCTGTTTGTAGCAGGGTGATGAGATACACGGACAAAGACAATAGGTGCAAAACAAAAAAGTGCTCGTGCTTAAAAGCAACACCTCACTACCTCTGTCCCCTGCTCATATAAACCCTGCCTGACTGTGGGGGTTGGCACCCTACTTGACATCGGATATGGCGCCCCCCACTCCTCGATGGCTGACACCCTACTGATATTCTAATGATACTTTTAAGATGGGTGATAACTACATAAAATATATATATATATATATATATATATATATATATATATATATATATATATATATATGTATATATATATATATATATATATATATATATATATATATATATATATATATATATATAGGCAAGGCAAGATAACCAAGCAATAATCAGCTCTAATCTTCAGCTGAAGATTACATGTATATACATGACATGATAGCAGAGGATGAGAAATTATACTTATCAGAGATGATATTTAATACACCACGACGCGTTTCGCCTCAGCGGATCATCAGGAGGCCATGATGTATAGATGCTGCATGGAATCAAACTTAATCCACTTATATACATGTATCAATATACATCTGGGCGGTGTCTTAACACAAACGCTAGAGCCAGGAGCCCAGCAGCCATAGCATTGTAGCCCAGATACATTGCCAGATATGTATAATACTATAAACCAGTTCATGGCGACCGCCCACAGTCCTGGACACACATGCTAGTGCGATATCCTCAAGCGCTAAATATGAACAATCAATAGCATACAACGCTCCACTATCCTACCTACCCCATGCTTCTCAACAGTAAGTTCACCCGGCGTGCGTGTCAGCTGAACCGCACAGTACTGCGCATGTCAGAATACCTTAGTGCGTCCAGCAGCTTCAAGAGATGACGTCAATATGCGTGTCAGCTGAACCGCATAGCGCATGCGCAGGGATGCTGCTGATCTAGATACTAGTGTGTCAGTGGAATACGCCTATCACAGCGCAGAACACACAGATGATGTAACTACAGAGAGGAGGCTAATACGCCCCCTCAAGATAAACATTTGTAGATTAGCAACATTGGGAGCATCGGATAAGGAGAGAAACTGATATATCTGGTGATATTCTGCTAAATAAATTGATAAATGATATTAATACTTTGAATTATGGGCCATTCAATATGAAATAGTGATAAATTCATGTGGGCCTCAATAACTATACGGTCCCTTTATATTGAATTTAGCTGAGATCACCATAAATATATATTACATACTTTTATAGAACTCATAGCTGACGGTGTTAACTGATCACATGTATATAGTGCAAATAAAATAAAATATTGAAAGAACAATATTTAGATAAGAATAGGAATTGATGTCTCAGATAACCACAGCTGATACTGTGTTTCCCCGTTACAAACAGAGAATATATTGGTGGCATAGTTAGCAACAAATTTCCAATAACGGCACCCGCAGATCAGTCCTAGCCTGTTTCAACAGACCCCAACCTCTAAGTAATCAAGAAGGAAAATAACAAATGTATAACTATAATTACAAAAAGCATGCATAGGAGACATTTTCATTGAGGCCCCATGGGGCTATACAGTTGATACGATAGATCCATGCACATTCCTTCTGTAATAGGAATCTATCAAAATTACCTCCCCTCGGGTTCGGTGTATATACCTCAATTATACTGAAGGATATCTCATTAACACTGCCACTATGAACTTCATTCATGTGTCTGGCTAACGGGTATCACGTTTGTGCTTAATGTCCCCCATGTGTTCCCCTACACGTCTCCTAAACTCCCTCCTGGTTTTACCAACATAATCTTTTGGACAGCTACATGTAGCTATATAGATTAGTCCACTAGTTTTACAATTAGCAAGATCACGAATATATAACTTTTTACCAGTTGAGGAGCTTATGATAAATTTACCTGGTCTCATGAATCAAAGTTTACACAGCCTCCACATCTAAAAAACCCGCATATCTTACGGTCAAGCCAAGTTCCTACTGGGGTTGATCTCTTGAAGTGGCTATGAACCAAATTGTCTCTTAGAGACCTCCCTTTTCTATATGTTATCAATGGCCTAGGGCCTATCCAGTTGCTCAAATCAGGGTCAGATGCCAGAATTTCCCAGTATTTGGATAGTACTTTCATAACTCTTTCATTTTGGGTGTCAAAGGTGCCTCTAATTCTGGTCTGATCAGGATTATTCAAAAGTGGTCTAATTCGTGGTTGTAGCAAGGTGCTTCTATCTTGTGTGAAAAAGCATGCTTATATGATGCTTCAATGACTCCTCTCAGGTAGCCCTTCTCAATAAACCTCTTCCTCATGTCACCTGATTGCTCAATATATGTGTCAACATCCGAGCAGTTCCTTCTCAGCCACATAAACTGGCCTTTGGGGATACCACGCTTTAAGGCTCTAGGATGATGGCTATCCCATCCAAGTAGGCTATTTGTACTGGTGGGTTTGCGGTAGATCTGAGTTTTCAAACAACCATCATCACTTTTCTGAATTAACACGTCCAGAAATGACAGGGTCTTGTCATTAATTTCAAAGGTGAACTTCATGCCAATATTATTTATATTGAGTTCTTGAACAAAGTCAATGAACCCTTGTTTTGTACCCTGCCATATGACAAAGATGTAATCTATAAATCTGTACCACACTCCCACAAATTGATGCCACCATTTGTTGTCCTCGGTGAAGACTATGGTTTCCTCCCACCAGCCCAGGAACAAATTAGCATACGATGGGGCGCAGGGACTCCCCATCGCAGTGCCCCTGAGCTGGTGGAAGTACTTCCTGTCAAAAAGAAAAACATTTCTGGTAAGTGTAAATTGTAGGAGATCTAGCACAAATTGGCTATGGGCCATGTGTTGGACTGCTCTTGATCTCAGGAAATCACCAATAGCCTTAAGTCCCAGGTGATGTGGGATGTTGCTATACAAGGCCTCCACATCTATGGAGGCCAAGAAGGAACCCTCAGTCAAATAATAATAGATATAATACACTCCCCATAGTCCTCTATATAGTATAATAGACTCCCCATAGTCCTCCATATAGTATAATAGACTCCCCATAGTCCTCCATAGTATAATAGAATCCCCATAGTCCTCCATATAGTATAATATATTCCCTCTAATCCTCCATATAGTATAACGCACTCCCCATAGTCCTCCATAGAGTATAAAACACTCCCCATAGTCCTCCATAGAGTATAATACACTCCCATAGTCCTCCAGAGTATAATGCAGTCCCCATATAGAATATAATACTGACATATAGTATAACGCAACCCCCATAGAATATAATGCAGCCCCCCATAGAATATAATGCAGTCCCCAACAGAATATAATGCAGTCCTACAGCATTATGGCCACCATGTACTCACTCGCTCACTGATATATATCGTATTAATGGGTGTGGAGAGCAGTGAATATTGATTCCCTTTAGTAGCGGGCACATGTGATCACCTAGCAGCAGGAAGCCTGCAGCTGCGGCTACTGTGACCGCTATTAAAGTGAAATGAATATTCACTGCTCTCCACTCCTATAGTCCCTCCCATCTCTCGGCACCGGCTTCAGTGCATAGTGGTGGGAGCAACTATGGGTGTGGGGAGTAGTGAGTCAGTGACTATGAATTTCTCTTTAGCAGCGGGCACAGGCTTTAGCCGCAGCAGCCAACTCCTGCCTCCTGTCACCCACTGCTCCTTCTTCACTGGCACCGGGCGAGCCCCTTTGACTCACGGGCCCCATAGCAGCTGCATGGTGTGCTGCTATTAGCGACACGCCACTGGCTGGGGGCAGGGGCGGACACAAATAGCTTGGGGCCCCTGTTCAAGAAATGTGTCTGGGCCCCCCTTCCTGCCTGATACACTGCTTATGATGATGGCAATCTGGCAATGGGACCCTGGAGCCTCGGGCTCAGAGAAACAAGTCAGATTGCCCTCATTATTAGTGCCCTGCAAGCAGGGGCGTACATAGCAATCACAGGGACCCCATAGCAAAAGTTCTATTTGGGCCCCAAACGTCTAAAAAATATATATTTATATTTTTTCACTGAGATGGATATATATATATATATATATATATATATATATATATATATACCGTATATATATATATAGTGTGTTTGTAATAAATATATATGATACACATAGATACACATATACATACCTTATATGCAAACACACATACTGCAGTGTACATACATACACACATACATATACCATACATACATACACACCCTGTACATACATACACACCCATAAATATACCGTACTTACATACACACAGATACACATACATATACTGTATATGCAAACACTCACATATACCATACATACACACAGATACACATATATATACTGTCATACATACATGTACTATACATACACACACGCATATACCGTACATACACACACATACCGTACACACATACCGTACATACATATACTATACATACACACAGATACACATACCGTCATACATACACGCATGTACCGTACATACACATAGATACACATACATAAACCGTACATGCATACAGGTACACATACTCGTACCGTACATACATATACACAAAGTATACACATACCGTACACACAGACATACACATATACTGTACATACATGCACATAAACATACATACCGTATATACATACAAATATATCGCACATACAGATACACACATATTATACACACAGACATACACATATACTGTACATGCATACACAGATACACACAGAAGCATACACATAGATACACACACACTGTACATACACAGATGCACATACATACATAAACAAGCACATATATTCACACATACTAATCTTGTACAGGTGATCGGAGGAGCCTTGGAGGAGGTCAGTTCAGCTGGAGAGGGCTGCAGAACTCACTGTGGGGGATGGGGCACAGAGCAGACTGATATCATCCCCCTGGTGCAGCTGTGCTGTCCAGTGCAGTGAGCTCCTCCCCCATCTCTTCACAGTGAGGACGGAGATGCTGCAGCCTGCTCTGAACAGAACAGTGGAGGGAGCAGAAGACACACTGTAAGTCCTGCTCTTCCTCCACTGCTGTTCCTGCGTGCTGTGCTACGGGGCCCCTGACTGTAGGGGTGAGTACTCACCAGTCACCAGGGACACGCCATGCAGGAGAACAGAGACAGCAGCCAATGAGCGCTCTCCTCAGTCTGGTGAGGAAAGCGTTCATTGGCCAGCGTCTCTCCCTGCATGACACGCCCCCCCTTTTGAAGTCCTGCACTTCGCGCGCTGCTCTTTCCCCAGCTGAGGGTGTTGGCAGGATTACAGGAGGGAGTGACGGGGGCCCCGATGCTACATGATACCGGGCCTGCCTGCAGGGGCCACCCTCCACCTCTCGGCCCCAGAGCAGTCGCATTGGCGGTATGTCCGCCCCTGGCTGGGGGCCCCTAGGGCAGAGGGGGCCCTAGGCAGCTGCCTAGTCTGCCTGCCCCTAACGCCGGCCCTGCAGGTAAGGCTGCCATGCCCTGTTTGGCCTGGCTCCTCACCACCTTTGCCCACTTTTTCGAGGCTGATTCAAACTGGCGTTAATATGCCAAAAGTCTCAAAATGTTGTTCAACAGGAAGTTGTGCAAATATTTTGCGATTTTTCAAAGTTTTTACAACAGTTTTCTGGTGTAAAAGCTTCGATGAATTGGCCCCATAGAGTTCTGTGTAGAGATCTGTTCTGGCTAAAGTCGATGAGGGAATAAGACACCTTAAAGTACACCGTTTTAATGCATATCGGCGGTCATTACGGGGTAAAAAATGAGTAAATAATATAATAAATAGTTGGAACAGCATGATTAAAATAAGACCAACAACTGGTCACTTTTGACCTGGTAACATGCTCTCTTTAAGTCTTTGAGGGTTATATCTAAAGATAAGCTATTGGATCTATAGTGATCTTATTATCCTTTAAAGGGAATCTGTAAGCACTTTTTTGCTATGTAATCTGAAGACAGCATGCTGTAGGAGTTATAAAAACAGATTTCAGTGATACCTCTCATCAAGCTCTGTCCTGTTGTTTACTTGCAGTGATTGGTTTAGTGCCAGGAGCTTATCATTGCCAGGACACAGCAGCATGTGAGCCCAAGTTAGACTCCGCCCCTTTCAGGATAAGTAGCTCATTGTCTATAGTAATGGGGCGGAGTTAGCTTCCTCACCTCTGCTGCATTGCTAAATCTAAAACTCTTGATTGTGACAGAACATCTGCACCCAGTAAACTGAGTGATACATTGTTGGATTCAGGATCTCTTTGCCTACATTATGCTGCTCTTAGATGGGGTAGCAAACACCTACTGACGGATTCCCTTTAAATTAGGTTATTCAGCACAAAAAAAAATTGAGGTAAAAGTTGTTTAAATAGTAAGTTAGAAAACATCACTTCAAACCCTTCCAACATGGTGTACAAAGCTGACTTTGAGGGTCTGTACACAGTACTTGACTTTTAACTGAAAACTATATTTAGCAGAATTTTGAGCAGATAATTATCTTCTCACAGCCAATCAGTATTGTTGAGGCCAAATGAAAATGGCAACTTGTAAACTCTGGAACAGTGTGGATGATAATGTATTGAGTGGTCATGCAATGGTTAAAATTATTTGCAAATACACATTGACGATCCAAGCAATCTATAATATATGCATTGGTTAAACTCATCTTTATTCATATGGCACATTGTCTACAATTTAATATAAGGATTGAACTCATTTATGTTGTAATTTTGGAATTAAAGCTGAATTGTTGTGTTACAGATATCTTTCAAAAAATTGCTGCTGCTAAAGATCAAAGAGAATGGGTGATTCAAAGTGGAGCACATAAAGTAAGAGATGATGATTCATTCAAATGTAGAAATGATGGCGATCCATATTATCCATATGATCCATATTCAGTACATCAGAGGTGGGGAACCTTTTTTCTGCAAAGGGCCATTTGTGTATTTATACCATTATTCGAGAGCCATACACAATTATCAACTTGAAAATGTTCTTTCTATATTTGGTCAAACAATTACCATATATACTCGATTATAAACCAGCCCAAGTATAAGCCGAGGCACCTACTTTTGCCACAAAAAACTGAGAAAACTTATTGACTCGAGTATAAGCCTAGGGTGGGAAATGCAGTAGCTACTGGTAAATTTCAAAAATAAAAATAGATACCAATAAAAGTTAAATTAATTGAGACAACAGTAGGTTAAATGTTTTTGAATATCCATATTGAATCAGGAGCCCCATACAATGCTCCATACAGTTCATGATGGGCCCCATAAGATGCTCCATACAAAAGACGCCCATATAATGCTGCGTAAAGGTTAATGATGGCCCCATAAGATGCTCCATAGAAAAATATGCCCCATATAATGCTGCATAAAGGTTAATGATGGCCCCATAAGATGCTCCATAGAAAAATATGCTCCATATAATGCTGCACAAAGGTTAATGATGGCCCCATAAGATGCTCCATACAAAAATATGCCCCATATAATGCTACACAAATGATAATGATGCCCCATAAGATGTTCCATACAAAAATATGCCCCATATAATGCTCCATAAAGGTTAATGATGGCCCCATAAGATGCTCCTTATTAAAATATGCCCCATATAATGCTGCACAAAGGATAATGATGCCCCATAAGATGCTTCATACAAAAATATACCCCATATACTGCTTCACAAAGGATAATGACGGCCCCATAAGATGCTCCATATTAAAATATGCCCCATATAATGCTGCTGCTGTTGCTGCGATATAAAATAAAATGACATACCTCTCGTCGCTGCCCGCTGCTCCTCAGCGTCACCGCCTCTCTGGCTGTGACGTTCAGGTCAGAGGGCGAGATGAAGTGTTAGTGTGCACGCCGCCCTCCGACCTGAACGTCACAGCCAGAGGACCCGGAAGACACAGCGCGGCGGTGGAACGGGGACAGGTGAATATCGCATGGCTCATCCTCCCCCAGTCCTACTCACCCTTCTGGCGTTGCATATCAGTCCCTACATCTCGGGCACAGCATCTCTCTTCCTGTCTTCCTTCCAGTGCTGAGCGGTCAGTGATACCGCTCATTAAAGTAATGAATATGCGCTCCACGCCTATAGGAGTGGAGACGTGTGCATATTCATTACTTTAATGAGCGGTATCACTTACCGCTCAGCACAGGAAGGAAGACAGGAAGAGAGATGCCGGCGCCCGAGATGCAGGGACTGATATGCAGCGATGACACCAGGAGGTTGAGTATGATGTCTTCTGCTCCCCCCCTCCCCTGCTGGCAATGACTCGTGTATAAGCCGAGAGGGGCTTTTTCAGCACAAAAAAATGTGCTGAAAATCTCAACTTATGCACGAGTATATACAGTACCTCACCCCTAATGTGATAGCTGGAACTGCTTCTCTTTGGGCGGTTTTGATATTAGGTGGTAATGATTATATTACTACTTTCAATTGCTTTTCCAAATTTGCTTCGTTCTGGAGCGTAGTCAACTCTTTGCAATGATAAGTTTTGTAAAGAACTTGCAGCAATAAGACGTACCAAACACAGATGTATATTACACTGCAGTGAAAAATTCCTAACTGCTCACGTTACATTTATAGAACTCAAGCAGTGGGAAATCTGCTATATATCACAAAGGAGACACTGAGATTGCTGTATATACATCACATCGGAGACACTGAAACTGATGCCTACATCACATAGAAGACACCAAGACTGCTGTATATACATCACATAGAAAATACCAAATCTGTTGTATATACTGTACATCATATAGGACACACCAAAACTGCTGTATACATCACATAGGAGACACTCACACTGCTGTGTATACATCACAAAGGAGGCACGGAGACTGTTGTGTGCACAACATAGAAGACACTGAGATTGCTGTATATACACAACAAAGGAGACACCTAGACTGCTATATATACATGACATAGGAGACACTGGGGCTGCAGCATATACATCACATGGAAGATACCGTGGCTGCATCATATATATCACAAAGGAGACACAGGCTGGAGCATAAAGTGAGTGAAATAAGTATTGAACACATCACCAATTTTCTAAGTAAATATATTTCTAAAGGTGCTATTGACATGATATTCTCACCAGATGTCAGTAACAACTCATCCAATCCACACAGGCAAAAAAAATCAAGACATAGATGTCCATACATCAAATTATGTGTAATAATGAGAAATGACACAGGGAAAAAGTATTGAACACATGATGAAAGACAGGTTCAGAAAGCCATGGAAAGTCATGACACCAGTTAAAATCTATTAGTAATTAGTAAGCAATCCCGAAACTTAGTGAAAAATAATATCAGCTGGTTCAACTGATGGCCTATAACAAGGTGTCTCATCACCAAGGTGTCAAACAAATTGTCTCAAGATTTCAGACAGAGGCATGAAAAGAATTATTAGAAGAGTTGTCCAAGAGCCAAGGACCACCTGCGGAGAGCTACAGAAAGACCTGGAATCAGCAGGTACAATTTTTTCAAAGGAAATCATAAGTGATGCACTGAACCTCCATGGCCTGTATGCACACTCACTATGCAAGACTTTATTGCTGGCCCAGCCAATCACCCAAGCTAAATCCAACAGAAGATGTATGGAAGGAACTTAAGCTCAGAGTTCATAGAAGTCGCAAGCATCGCTCCTAGTTTCTCCATACAGGAGGCACATTGAAGCTGTCATTGTCAACAAAGGCTTCTGTATGAAGTATTAGCTACATTTCAGTAAACGCATGCAATACTTTTTCCCGTGTCATTTATCATTATTACACGTAATTTATGGACATCTATGATTTGATTTCTTTGCCTGTGTGGATTGGATGGGTTGTTACCGACAAATGGTGATAATTTCATGTCAGTAGCACCTTTAGAAACTTACTTAGAAAATTGGTGACGTGTTCAATACTTATTTTGCCCTCTGTATACATCACGTAAGAGTCACCACGGGGACTAAAGCATATACATCACATAGTAGACACTGGAGCTACACCATATACATCACATAGGAGACTCTGAGGAGGGAATATATACAATAGGAGACGTTGGGGCTATAGCATATGCATCACAGGATACACTGTGGCTGGTGCTGCTATCTTTACCTATGGGATGGGAGTGCCTCATGCTCTAACTCTGTCTCCAAGGTATGTCCAAATGCTGGCACTCCTTCCTTGCATGCACCACAGCGTACATTAGTGAACGCTGTGTGTGCGTGCTGGTAGAGCAAGAAGGAAATAAAGGGCAGGTGAATGGCAAAACTGTGTTGCTGGCCTGAGCACTATAGTGCCCGTGAATCTGCCCAGGGGCCGGAGTAAAGGGGCCCGAGGTTCCTCACCTCTGATGTACATCATAGTGCTATAGTTACTTTAAAGGGGTTTAATCACTTACCAGTGAATTTATTCTATGTAAAACATTTTTGACAAACAATAAACTTTTCAAATACAATTTTCAGAATTGCATCCTTTTCCTATTACAGATTGCTAACTCTATAGCTCCTCCAGTAGCAGGCTTGTTTTGGTCGAGCATTTTCTGATGTATATTCTTTAGTAAATGGGGTATATGTGCTGTGAGGAGCGTACATAACCCTCTGTGAGTAGCGCTCATAACACTGCCCAGCACGAAGCTCTCTTTACATGATGGAAATGGACAGTATTGTCCTATACAGCTGTCTCTGTCCTGTCACAGAGAACCGATTATGAGTTTTGACTGACATCTGGCTTGTACTGCCCATACCCCCATCTGACAGTGTAATTCTAAATAGCTGACTGGATACACAGTCAAAGCCAGCAGTCACTTATGGGAAGAACTGCTCATTATCGGTTCTCTGCCATAGTCCAGCTAAACAGCTGCATATATCAACATTGTCTACTCAGAAAGCAAATCTGATAATCATTGCTTCTTCCTGCCTGTACCGTGTAGCCAGACAGCTATTTAGAAGGGAGGAGCAGAGTGAGGGAGACTCACATAGACAGGACAGCTGCTATCTATTGAGTATTATCTGTGATAGCAGAGCTGAATTCACATGTACACTGCTCAGTACTGATGTATACTGCCCAACTTGCTAATACTGCCTATGAGCATATGTTGCATAGAGGCAGGAGAGCAGAAATATACGGTGTATGGAGGACATCGTTTCAGCAAGTCTCCACCCACTAGTCTAGAGACAACTGAAAAGCATTGATGGAGCCTGCAGAAAATAGGGCATATGGTGAACAGATATAGCATTATTCCTCATATAATCACATGGCCACTCATTCTCAAAAGCCACATCAAACGACAGGCACACAGTTGATGACTTATCCATAAGATAGGTCGGCAATATGAGATCGGTGGGGGCCCAACACCTGGCACCACACTGATCCACTGAAAACTGCTCTGGCAGCAGCGGGAACCTCGCTTTTTATGTGGCAGAACACAGCAGCCCTGTACATTGATTAGTGCCTGCTGCCAGGTACTGTAATTTGTCTTCCATTCACTTGACTATGAGATAAAGTGCAGTACTTAACATTTGGATAGAAGAAAGAGTGCAGTAATTGGTAGCAGCCACTAAGCAATGCACAGGGTTTCGCCTCATACAAAGCTTAATTCTGGCCACTCCTGAAGCAGTCTTGAGCTGATCAGTGGGTGTGCCGGCTGTCGGACCCCCACTAATCTCATATTGATGACCTATAATAGAGATTGGGTATTAATTCTTAGGTTCCGGATACCTCTTTAAGGTTTCCAAGCAATAGATTTTAATTAAAGATGATTTCTAGGACTAGATAAGGACAAGACACTTCTACTACTAACTACTACCTAATTGTTAAAACTCAGTCTCCTAACTCAAGGTGGGAGAACATGAGCTGGATAAGGCATTTACCAACTAAAGTAGAATTGGAACACTGTATTTCCTTTTGGCTGGTGGCAATATGGGGATAGTTAGCTGTGACCACGGCCTTTTTATATATGTTGTTTATATATACTGTAGGTGTAACTTTCATTATATTTCTGCCATTCATGATAAAGATAAAACCATGGAGAGGTGATCTCTGCACAGTTAGTATCAGCTTGTTGTAAAGCACAATGGCCAGTGTGAAATCTGCTTGTTTTCTAATCAAGATACTGACATGGAAAATAAAGTATTCTTGAAAAATATTATTTACATATAAACTTGATTTAAATAGTGGGTAATTTTCTGATCACACTTTCCAATTTAATCCAAAATGGCCTAGTGCTCAACTCCTTACCACAAAGTGTCATCATGACTGTATATCTGGATTGCACGTAGTTTACCGCAATCCACCGTGCAGTTACTCCTCTGAAATGGCACAGGCACAAGAGTTGTGCGTGTATCATCAGCAGCAGGAGCAGGCTGTTATACACACACCTATGTTCTTGATGTGTGTACCGGGACATTGTCTAGCTCTGATCCTAGTACTTCTACCACTCAGATGCCTAAGTAAATAGTGATAGTGGCATGTGAGGTTTCTGACAGATGAAGATCTCTCCCTCTGTCATCCTATCAGTACCTCTACAGCACGATCTCAGGGTGGGGGTATTGGGGTTGATGGTTGCTAGTTGCTAAGGCAACCAGCAGGCCTAACACTGTCTGTTCTCCATGTCTGACATAAATCTCAGCCTATGAGATCCAGCCAAAGGATTACTGTCAGTCAAAGATTGACAGGTTCTAGATAATGCACCTTGCTACATAAGTAATGCAGAGTATTAATGCAATCAAAAGATCACATATTGAAGTTCCCTTGAGGAGTTTGTAGTTTTGTAAAAAAAAGCTTAAGTGTAAGAAAATTACAAATATGGTAAGTCCCGAAAAAAGACATCATACGACTATGTTGCCGAAAAAAAAAAAGTGAAAGAAAAAACACATTGTCAAAAATGCCTAACTGTCACTGATTCCAAACGTTTAAGGGATTTTATTAAGATTAACTCATGAGCAGGTCACCCTTCTTTGTATATATTGTTAAAATTATATAGTGCAGCAGGGAAAATGACAGGGGTACCTAAATTTACTTCAGCTATCTATGTGCTCATGGATCGCAGCATGGAGCTTTTGAAGATAACCATCACTTGACCACTGAATGTGATAGTCGCTCATGCACAATAATTGATATTTTTTGTACTTTTAGACCCTTCTGAGACTCCTCGCTGCCAGAGACAGTAACGTGTTACTCGGCGCTCTTCTTGCTCTTACAAGTTTGGCCGAGAGGTGAGTTATTGGTATGAAATGAGTCTGACTCCTTGACACTCCCAAATGAATATTTATTTTGCTTATTTTTTTTCTAATGCATCTCTTTGCAAGATTACTGAGCAGCTTGAAATAATCTTTATTAGGTGATGGTAATTCATTTTCCTAAGGGGCCACTTGAGAGATCAGGGCTTTTGTGCAGGGCTGAGCCCAACCAATTCCTGCCTGCCCATAGACTTTATACATAATAAGTTCAACTGCCTTCTAAAGGTTTTTTAAGACTTTTTAGGGTGCACATCGTTGAAATAAATGAAAAAAAATAGTAAGGTAAGAAAAAAAGCTAAAAAAAAGACACTTTCAATCCAGCCCACCTCTGTTGAAAAAAGCTGTCCTCTGTGGACATAAAAGAAATAAAAAAGTTTTTTTCCCCCCCAAATATAAAAGGGTTATAAAAATGCCTTAAACAATTAGCTTCATGTATTGCATAAAAAAGGACAAAAAGTATTTAAATATCTAAACAAGAACATTTTTAGAGCCATTGTATGCAAATTGTCTCTAAAAAGAGAAAGATGATATGAACCTATAAAATATAACTTTTATTGGTAATTTAAAAGGACTAAACAAAACAAATCCTCACAAAAACTCTCTATAGAAAACACGACAAGATATAAGAGTATAAACCTATTAAGCAGGTGATGATAGTCCAATCCCGGAGATATACCCTTGTAGTAAGAAAAATATTTAAACACTTAGTAACTCTATTCCTGCGTGCTGCTGAAAAATACCCAATTGGCGCATAAAGTGTAAAAATAGTGCAATAAACAGACTGCTTGGGTCATCTTGGGCAAAGATGTGGATACAATGCTTATGCTAGAAAAAATATCTTTAATAACTAGCCGCCTTCAGTAGACATATTTATTTAGCAAAATTCAGGAGTGAGGCTAAATAGGGGCCTGTACTCACCCCAATGAGCCCTGTTGCCTCTCCCTTAGCCCACTTAATTTACAAGTGCATGTCTCCAGAAGCACCAGCTAAGCATAATGTACCGGGCACTGCATTGTATTGGGCACTACACTGGCAGATTTGCAATTTTCGCTTGGCAATATCCACTGCTGCTTGTGGAAAACACCCATGGAGTCAAAATCGTTCCTACACTTGTGTGGATAAATTCCTAGAGGGGTCTAATCTCCAAAATTGGGTCACTTGAGAGGTGATTCTGCTCTTCTAGCACTTAAGGTCTCTATACAGTATATCGCAAAAGTGAGTACACCCCTCACAGTATGATTCCACCCATACAGTAGGATGCCTTCAGAGTCTTCCCCCACACACAGTTTGATGCCACCACATTCTCCCTCACACACGGTATGATGGTCCACACGCTGCGATATACGTTATAATGTTCCCACAGACCCTCCACACAATAGGATGACCTCTCAGTCCACTGCATAGTATAATGGCCCCTCAGCCCCACACAGTACCATGGCCACCACAGTCCCACCGTGCACACACAAAGTATGATGCCAACACAGTCTCTTACACAGTATGATGCCATCACAGGCCCCCCCAAAAGTATGATGTCACCACAAACTCCCACACACATAGTATGATGGCCTGTAGTATCCTCTCACAAAGTTGCCACCCACACAGTATGCATCAATCTCACAATGAGATGTCTCCCCAGCCTCCCATACAGTATGATAGCTCCAGCAGTTTGTCCACACAGTTTGATGCCTCCACAGCTCCCCCCTCAAAGTATGATGTCCCACAGATCCCTAAACAGTATGATACCACTTGCCGTATGCCAATATTTCCAACCTATTCACTATCCTTTTCCGCGGGCTAGACAGGAACAGCCAAAGGCCCTTATATGGCTCATGGGTCGCGGCTTGGTTTGCTCTGTATCCAATACGCAAGAAATGTGTGTTATAATATGAAGAAGGCAACAACAATGTAAGTCTTAAAATGTGCCAACTTAAAGTTATTATTTGTCCTTAATCTGTAGTTATGGGTCAATCAACTAAGAATATAGTCTGATGTTCCTCCGCTGACTGATCCAAGTCTTCTGTCTATGACCAACTATACATATACTGTATATGTAATGACTGATAGCCACTGCAAAACTGTGGAAATATTGTCGCGTTAAATGCACTTTTATATGAAGCATTTTTTTTTTCAGCCCAGAATGCAGAACTGCAATTAGTGAACTCAGTATCGTGGAAAATCTGATGATGATACTGCAAGAATATGATCTGCTTTCCAAAAGGTGAGCTTAAACAGGTTGTTGAATATTTAAATAATATTCATTTTTTGCATGCATGGTTATTTAAACCATAAGCGGAGGCATACTCGCCTTCCAGCATCGTTGTGGATCTAGTGAAAACAGCTCTGCAGGTCTATGCCGGCTCCAGAAGCAATGTCCGCTCCATATGAAAGTCAACCGGACCACTAAAAACCCGTGTTTGGCTGCATCATTCAGGTGACTGGAAAAGTGCTTCATTAGATGTTTCTCTGATCATGTGCTCTTCTAGTCAAATGACCGCTGCAGTCAATCACAGGCTGCAGTGGTCCTATTTACTTCTGACTGCAAGAGACATTGCCTTGGTTTATTGCTTTTAAATCATGCTTGCCTAAAATAATATTTTAGTATCAGACAACTCCTTTATTGACAGCAAAAATTATTTCCATAAAAGTTAAAATTTATTTTTTCTTAAATTCAGGTTCTTATAACCCCTTATACGGGAATGAGTTTGCAGCTTCTGAACTGAAGAACTCTGAACTGTCCTGATATTTATTGTAGATCATTCATTCCATGTAATGCTTCAGGAAAACTGTGTGGCTACTCACAGGTTCCCTCACTAGTATTAGCTGATTGGTTGATATACTTTAAAGAACCTGATGCTAAGTGTCATTTTTTAAATCTTCCTACCCTCAGTTGGTGTTAGTTGTCATGGGAGATATTTAAAGACTAGTAAATATTAAAACAGATCTATCATCCAATTTTTCAATTCAAATTTTATACATTAAAAATAAGTCTCCTAGACCCGATGAGGCTGATGTACTTATATTGAAAGTCAATGGCAGAATGACTCTTGTTGACAAAAGGAACATTTCATTTTCAAACTTGACAACTTTCAAAAAGGTGACATTGCAAATGCATAGACAACACCTTTAAGGATGGGGGGGGGGTGTCAAATAGCTGCCATAACAGCTCAAATTAGGGGCAGACACCTGAAAAAGTGCCATCAATCGACCCAGAGTACAAATAGTATTACTGTGCAGCATGGATACATGGGAGAGGGCCTGGGACAGGGCTTGGACCAGCATTTCTAGGTTAAACATTGGTTAGGTGGATCAGTAACAGGCATAGGCCTGGTACTCTGAGAGCCCTGCAAAATTCAGGCAACACACATGAAAGAGACCCAACTTAATGTCCAAACATTTCCAAAGATTAGGGGCAGACACCAGGAAAAGTGGCATCAATTGACCCACAGTAGAAATTTGATAATGGCACAACAGCAGTCAACCATGGGCCATGCATGAGATATCAGGGTCTGGGCCAGCATTTCGAGCTTTGAATTTAAGTTCAAATTCAGATGATGTGGGTGAGGGATTGGTGTAAGCCTGCTGCGCTGGGAACCCTGATACCTCATGCAACAGCTCAAATAGCTTTTTTGATCAGCCACACTCAGGTGCCACAAACATAAGTTTCGAAGACTACTATTGGTAGAAAAAAATCAAAGATACTAACAACTAACAAAGACAGTTGACTGATCAATTGACCCATAGTAGAAATTTGAAAATGGCACAGCAGCAGTCAGCCATGGGCCATGCAAGAGGTATCAGGGTCTGGCCAGCATTTACAGATTTGAATTTAAGTTTAAATTAAGATGAGGTGGGTGAGTGACTAGTATAAAACTGCTGTGTTGGGAGCCCTGATACCTCATGCAACATCTCAAACTTTTTTTTTGCTTTGACACACTCAGGTGGCACAAATATCAGCTTTGTAGACTACTTTTCTTAGAAACATTTAAGGATAGTAACACAGGTAGTTGACTGAATGTTAGTACAGGTCTGCCTATCTGGGAGCCCTACTGCTACAGGCAACACACATGAAGGAGACCCAAAATTATTGCCACACACCACTAAAGTGCCATCAATTTTCAAAGAGTAGAAATAGTGTAATTGAGCTCTGACACCCCTTCCACTACAGGCAACCCGCCAGATGGAGAATCAACTTGGAGTTTCCACATTTCAAAAAATATTGAAACACACCACTAAAGTGGTATCAATTTTCCCAGAGTAGAAATAGTATAGTGGGGCTCTAACACCCCTTCCACTACAGGCAACCTACCAGACAGAGACTCAACTTGGAGTCTCCACATTTCAAAAAATTGTTTTGTAACATCAGCAGCAGTAGCAACAGCAGACACATAAGCCACGACAAAGGTATCACAGACTGCAATAACGCAAGATCAATGCAGCACATTAAAAACTACACCATCACTTAGTCTGCCCAGTCTGCGACTGGGGTGCAAAATTCATTAAAGATCCATACCTTGTTCATCTTGATGAAAGTTAGACAGTCTACACTATCGGGGGACAGCCGGATGTGCTTATCCGTCAGAACACCACCAGCTGAAGACACGTTCTGAGAGAACGTTGGCTGCCAGGCATGACAAAACCTCCAATGCGTGATAGGCAGGCTCAGGCCACATTTCCACTTTTGAAGACCAAAATGCAAAAGGATCCAAACTTACCCTGGTGACATTGATATTGAGCTTGAAATTCTCCTGCACCATCCTCTCTAGTCATTCATAACGTGTCAGACTTGTATTCTGTTCTGCTGGCGCATGGGCTGGTCTAAAAAATGTGTGAAGCGACTCACAGAAATTGCTTCTGCTACTTACACTGCTGCTGCTGCCAATGTTTTTATCTTGATTACTAGTCATTCCTAGGGATCAAATCTATAACTGCGATGTACACTGTGTGTCTCACTGCTGTCTTGGGGAAAACCACTCTTACGATTGTCTATAAGCGTGTTTTGATACTCCAGCATGCATACGTCCCTTTCCAGTGGGGGAAAAATCTGGCAACATTTACTCTTGTACCGTGGATCTAACAGAGTGGCAACCTAGTAGTCAGCAATATTTCTAACCCTAAGAATAGGCAGCATGTTGCAGATAGTGCAGCAAGAAGGCGCTCATTTGTCAGGTTCTTCCATGAGGTCCAAGTCCATGGTGTGTTGGTGGCAAGGTAACACTCAAGCTTGCTTCCTCTGTCTGCTCCCATCAACCATGGACAATAGAGAGGGGATCATTATCCTCTTCATCTCCTGACTGTTGGGCTCTCATCACCACTCCCTCCTCGCCCTCCTACATTCTTTTGTCCTCCTCCATTTGGTTCCTGCACCTTCACTGACAGTTTGTCTAGTACCATGAGCCCACCTAAAAAAATAGTTGCATTGTTTTGAACGCGAAAAAGTTCTAGATTGTTGTCATAAAGCCTTTTCAAAATGTAGTCCTATTTTCAGAGCTGTTTCTTGAGGGTTCAAAACCATGAAAGTGTGTTTCCAAACATCAGTAGTACAGTCAAGCATTACGAAACATATTGGCAGCCAGGAGGTATGTGGCTAGGGCTGGAGCAGAACAGAGATTAGATGGGGCAGGCAAGGAGATGCTTGGAAGTTTAGTGGAACAATGGCTACCCCGGCAACAGCTGTATTGTCAATCACTATGAAACACAGTGGGCAGCCAGGAGGTATGTGGTTGGCATGCTCAGTGTATCTGCCTGAGAAAGAACACAGTCTAGGTATTACTTAACCTGGTTGTTCAGATGGTGCGTCTGTGATTGCTGAAGTGTGCTAGGTTGTTGCAATTTCAGAAAAGACATCTCATCCTTAATGTCAAAAATACTGTAGGTGTTGCTACTGCTGCCTCACTACTTGTTGGAGCCGTAACACTGGCACAGGCAGGGGAACATTGTGTCTGAATGGATCGCAGAGGGCATGCCGGTCACTAGGGGTGGCAGTTATTTGTTCAGCTAAAGTTTTGCAGAGCAGGTAACAGAGGTTATCCTGGTACTAAGTCAATTTGCCTTCATTTTGGAAATTGGAAAAAAATTCCCCCATTTCACAGCAAGGGTCTGAAAGTGTGGCTATCCAGGTGTCATCACTTTGCTTCATGATAACAATTCGCCTGTCCTCCCATAATCATTGCAGCATACACTTGCCATGCACACCGGCATGACCCCATTGTTTCATTATTGTAATCCCACTGCGATGGTTGGTTGTCATGGCCAGCTTTGTAATCATGGCCATTTTCACTCTGACTGTCTGCTTCATCCCCTGTCGATGTCAAATCTATTTCCTCCACTTCCAACTTCTCCTCCTCCTTCTCTTTGTCCTCCAAATCTTGCAGCATGTGATATGAACCTTTAGGGTCCATAACAGACACAGGGTAGTGCTGAACAGGTGCAAATTGGTATTCTTCCTCGATTCCCCTCTTGCATGTTAGTCGGTGTAAATATGACTACAATTAATAGCAAGATTGCATTGCTTATTCCATGTGTTCCTATAGACAAATTTTGTTGCCTCCTCATAGGTCTTCAGTAGGCAACGTGCATCTCACATTACCTGACAAGGTCAGATCTCAAAGTAACCCATGCTCCTGTTTGACTGTTGCAAGATGTAATCTGTCATTACTTTACGCTGTCCACTACGTTTCGCAAGCATATATATTTGCTCAATAAATCTTGCACTATTAAATTCAGGATGTGGGTAATGCATGGAGCATGGATTATTTTGCTTGTCCGTAAAACATCCAAAATGTTCCGCGCATTGCTGATGACAATTCCAATTTGCAGTTCACAGGGAGCCAGCCGGAGGGCTTGTTGCCTCTTGATGCACAGCAGCAACTCTTCCTACTTGTGGCTTTTCTCCTCCAGGCATGTTACCTGTAAAACTGCTTGGCAGCACTTTGCCTTGCATGAGCAAAAAGAATGAGGGTGCTGTGTGGAATCCTTGATATGCCGTGTTTTTAAGTTGGTGATGAGGTCATGTAAGTTAAGCAGGATCCGGAGGAGATGTAGGAGGAGATAGATAACCGCTACCTGATGGTGGAAACAGACATAGCTCCTAGTCACGGAGACATCATCACCTGTCCCAGATTCGGTGATGCATTGCTGACACTGAAAACATTAAATGAAAACTCATTCATTGTCCCTGACCACAGTTGTTGCAACAAGAATCTATAGTGCATTGCACTGTGGAGCTCAAAGGCAAGTCCAGAAAGCAGCCTACGTTCACCTACACATGAAAATAGGGGGTTGACACCCCTTTCTATGAGAAATAATGGTATCTTTGTAACTCCAGCAAGGCTGAGTGCACGCCACCATTACTCGAAATGCAGAAAAATCCACAAGCTGGTAAGGTAGGGAACGTAAGTATAGTTGACAAACCAGAGAATGATTGGAAGCGTCCAGTTGTTTCCTTGCCATACAATTGGCCACGGATATATGTTGTTTCGATAGGCGAGGAGGAGTTGTACTTAGAGTACCAAGATCAGTAGAGGAGTATGACGATGATGGAGGTGAAGATGACACTTCACCAAATAACTACTACTTAAGGGTGCGGCTTGTCTGACAGAAAGACAAGCCTGGCAAGAAGGGGGTGGAGGACAATTTGAGGTTTGCTCTGATTGCTGGCTAGCATTGCTTTCTGAACCTTTGCGAGTCCTCACACTACCATAGACCAATTACACCCATATTACATTTTATTTCACGTTTATCTTTCTTGTAATAGCAAATAGCAGTAAAAAAAATCAATGAATACAAACACTACTTACAGTGTAACATTATTTTTACTTTTGAGGCCACACACAAAGTAAATTTAAAATCAAAACATGATGAATATATTTGTTTAATCTGCAGGCTTTCAGCAGAGCTCCTACGTCTTCTATGTTCAGAGTCTGACGTTAAGGAACAAGTGAAGATTTACGATGGTGTTCCCACTTTGCTTAGTTTGCTTCACTCTGACCACCTAAAGCTGCTATGGAGCGTTGTCTGGATTTTGGTTCAGATCTGTGAAGATCCAGAAATCAGTGTGGAAATTCGGACGTGGGGAGGAATCAAACAGCTGCTTCATATTTTAAAAGGGTATAAGCAGTATTAATTCCAGAAATGACAAATTGTCAAAAAGTGTGAATGTACATATTTTGGGAACTGACATATCCTCTTTAAACGGTAACATTTTTCACAAAACTTTGACTAAAGCTCCATCCAGGTATCCATGTTGCACGGCTAGAACACATCTATTAAAGTCTATGAAGATAGTCACATGTCTGTGCTTTTTCCTGAACTGTTTGTCTATACAAAACTCACGGAGACATGCCCATTTTTCTCTGGTATCCCGGATGAAAAGTGCCAAGCCTGTGGTCCATGAAAAACACGTACAGTACACGGATGGCATCATAGTACTGTCCATGTGCTATTCATGTTGAACTTTGCAAAGGATAGGAGAAGCTTTATAATTTATTTATCCATCTGTGAAAAACACTGATGACACACTGACCAAACACTGATGACAATGATACAATTTTTTCATGTATGTGTTTAAACACGGACGTTTGAATGAAGACTTGGAGGTCGAATCACTCAGCCAAGCACTGCTGTCCTCTTTGACTGGGAATAGCTCATAGATTGCTCACCTACTGTTCTGGAGGAACAGCTTTGGATTAGCACATAGAATGCTACTGATTAAATGTTTTGAAATGTTTCTATGAAATGACAAGAGTTTTGAGTGCAGTTAGGCTTTGTTGATAAGTCCAGTAGTGATCGGTTAGAACGGATCCAGCAGAAATTAGTTGTCAAAAAAGTTGTGCACATACAACTTTTTAGTCCGTTTTTCAAAACTGATCTGCTAGATCCATTTTTTAAATGTTGAATTTTGATGTCTTTGGAAAACAGATTAGTTAAATAGCCCACCATTTGTTTTCTGTTTCTAATGGATCCAGAAAGCAAAAAACAGATCCATTAGCCATCCGCTGTTCTCCCATTGCTAACTGGTCAGTTTTTTTGCTCGCTGGGTCCATTTTGACAGACCACTACTGGACATGTGAACATAGCCTAACTCACCAAGTGTTTCCAATCTTCTCAGCTTTGTGACACTCCTGGAAAAGTAGAGAGGCACACCTTTTCAGTGTGACACCCGGGTTAGCCTCTTGCACAAAACTGAGATGCGTGGCCTGTTTGTTGAAACAGAAACTGTCAGTTCTTCTGATATTCTTCAGCAGAGCCCTTTACTAAAGCCATAGTGCCCCCTGAATATAAAATTAAGATTAAGTGTCACGTCTGAGCCGTTATACTGATTACAGTGATACCTTGGTGGATGAAATCTGTCTTGTGGTTGTTGTTTAATATTTATTTTCACTTAATGAGATTCTCATGTAAAACTAACATACTATCAAGGAGTATAGATCAAAAACATTCAAAAGATAATTTCAAATGTTATTATTAAAACAATTATCAAAACAACATTACAAATATGGATTGAAAGCAAATTAGGCTCAGAAATTCTGACTTTTTTCAAATGTGAAAATATAAGAAATGTTAACGTCTCACATCTGCACAGAATCGGTCAGTGATTCATTACATACTGTCATAGAAATGCTCTTGCCGAACATCATAACCTTTGTAATATATCACTTTTACATTCTTCCAGGGAACAGTATCTAGTTTCTGATCGCTCCTCCATTGGGAGCTTGTCAAGTGCAAACGCTGCAGGACGAATTCGACATCTTTACTTATCTGAAGACTTGAGCCCCAGAGAAATACAAGAAAATACCCTTTCACTTCAAGCGGGTAACGTTATTTGTCATGTACATGTTGAAAGAGCAATGGGTAGTAGACGGCTTTGTTTTCAGCTTGTAAAATAATTTACAAAAACTAATGTTGAAAAAAATGAAAATCTGGGTGAGAGAAGTTTTGGTCATCTTGAAGGTGACCTTTTCTGGTTGTCCTTTTTCAGAATAAAAAAAACAAATGGACAGGTATGTAATGCTGAGAAATTACAAAATAGTCATTATTTACTTGATGAAGCCCCTAGTGCTCCAGTTCCACCTCTCCGTAATCCCCCCAGTCTACTTTTCCAGGGCTCCAGCATTGCTGCACCTTCTGCAACATATGTCCGCAGCAGACAACCACTAGTCTCAGTGGTCTCCTGCCATCTCACAATGTAGACTGGATTTCCAGTGTTATTTTGGCACAGGTGTAACATAAAGCTTTTAGGACTGTGTGGAATATCTGTAAATGACCTCTCACATCATACTAGGTTGTAGGACCTTTTGGGCTCCCTAGGCTACAAATACAAGGTACAACCGCAACCATTGCAACCCCTCACCCATAGTTCCACACTTTAATGGTTTTATATTGATATAACATTTTATGTTGATATAACATATGCAAAATATACAAAAGTAGTTTATGGTTTTGATATTGTATACAATTTTTAAGTATTGTATAGCTAAAGGTAGACAGTATTATCTATCTCTACTCATCCTATATCTGGTTAGCTGTTTTAGACATTACTGTTTGAGAGTATGTTCACATTGAGTTTTTTACTTAGATTTTTGAGAACTTTGGCTCTAAAATCCACATGAAGAAAGCTTCAAAAACTATTCTGTGAGCTTCCTATTCATTTCAATGGAAATGTACTCCTTTAGTGCACATGCTCCTGTACGTGTGATTTTTTTCATGTGGAAAAAGAAACATGTCAAACTTTGAGGCATTTCTGCTGAAAAAAAAGCTCCATAGCATAAAAAAATCAAAAACCTATGACCAGATTTTTAAAAATGCCAAAAGTTGTAAATTTTTTGCGCAACTAGGAGTTGCATAAAAAAATTGTGAAATTTCAAGCAGCTTTACGTTAGATTTCTATCACAAACTGTTTAATACATTGGCGTTTTAGGTTTTCAAAGTAATTTTTTAATGTGGATTTTTCAGCCCAAAAATTTAACTTTCAAAAACTCCATGTGAACATACTGTAACTCTATCAGTGACCTAAACGATTTTTGTAACATAATGCTGCATAAGCAATTTGTGTTTTGTCTCCCTACCAAAATACGAAGCCATATTGCAGCTAATCTGAATGTAAATTAGCAAAAACTTCTCTTTCTCGTTCCAGCTTGCTGTGCAGCGCTTACTGAACTTGTGCTCAATGATACAAACGCTCATCAAGTAGTTCAGGTACAGTCATAGCCATATTTCTCTGCAAGGTTTCTGGTTGGAAAGTTTTAATCGTTTGTCTTAAATTATGCATTTCTCTTCTCTAAAAATGCAGAACATTTTTTATCAAGCAGACATTTTTACAGTTACAAATGGCTTTCCTTCAATAAAAGTCAATGACAAATTTCCAAAAAAAACAGAATACTAGAAGCAACCTGTTTCACACTTTTTGGGACTTGTTAACACAGCATCTGTTAGATTTACAGAGCTCTTTTATTTTTTCTTCTTTTCATAGATCCAATATTCTGAATAGTTTCATGATATAATTTTATTCAGCTTAATTTTTAGCACAGAGATCGAAATGACTGTGTATACGCACCTGTCAGGGAAAAATATTTATTTTTTAAATTGGAATGAGCAGAAATATTATTAAAACCATGGAAATTATATATAGGCACAGATTTAGTTTACACTCAGGAACAAGGACTCACGTATTCTCATGAAGTAATACACAAATTAGTGGTATAAAAGTGAAAAGTGGTGCAGGGCTGTAGCCGTGAGCGAGGTACTCCTCTTCCACGCAATGGCACACTACATAAAAACGGGGTCCGGCCTATGTGTGCGTGATTGAGTTGTTGCTGTGGACACCTTCAGTTTCAGCTCTGCCACAATTTGTGCGGCATCGGACCCCTTTACACGCACAATGAGGAAACCAGAGAACTTTGTAAAAATAAAATCCTTTTTATTAACAATAAAATGTATGTACAGAGGGTAGCAGGAAACATGCTTGCTGTTCTCTTTTGCACAATACAGTGGAACATTGTTAGTGGTTCTGGATGGCGACACAGAGCTTGTGATGAACTCTAGATCTGCAGTTTAAGCTGAGGACATCTTCCCAGTATAGTGCCACACAGGTCGATGTGTTTTGCTGGGACCACTACACTCCAACTACACTTCCTGAATACTATGTAAGAAAGGTCCACCCGCTACCTCCTTACTAAATGTGACCCCAGCCTAGCTGACACTGCCTTGCTAACAGCAGATTCCAGGTTTGGTAAACACTAAAGACGTTCCTCAAGTGTTCTTGCTATAGGTAGCCCAATTTGCCTGCTTAAGGAAGAACACCGCTACTTTTGAAGATCTCTTGCTGAAACGTGCTCCCTTTTCCTGGTCTTTTCCCATAGACACACCCAATGATGATCGCTGTCCTCTGAGGGTGTCCTTTCTTGTCTCCAGCTCAATAACAACTAACTCCCAGGAACTAACACACAGGTCCTTATTACTCTTCCCCAACCATGGGCCAGCCCTGCAGTTAACCCTGTCACCCCTGACAACAGGAACTGCAACCTCCCAGAGGATAACACATACAGTACAGTACATTTTCATACATTTAGAACAACAGGGGTCCCTAGAGAGGTGTCACGTCATTCTCTCCACCCCTACACAAAGAATTACTGTGGTTGTAAGAGGGCTGTTTTCTATAAATGAAACCACTAAAACACATAGAAATAAAAGAATAAAACATACGGAACATGACAATTCCTCCCCCCCCCAGAGACAAAGCACACCTCCAGGTGCCAGAATAGTGATGCCAAACAGACATTTGACATGATAATTTCCAATTTCTCGAGCATGCTCGGGGGTCCTCCGAGTATTTTTTAGTGCTCAAAGATTTAGTTTTTCTTGCCACAGCTGAATGATTTACATCTGTTAGCCAGCATAAGTACATGTGGGGATTCCCTAGCAACCAGGCAACCCCCACATGTATTTATGCTGGCTAACAGATGTAAATCATTCAGCTGCAGCAAGAAAAACTAAATCTCCGACCACTAAAAAATACTCGGAGGACCCCCGAGCATGCTCGAGAAATCTCGAGTAACGAGTATATTCGCTCATCACTAGTAGTAAACCCTGTAGAGAAATCTGTATTATATTAAAGGGAATCTGTCAATAAGAGTAACCCTTTCCCCAAACTACAGATATGAGCTTGCAGATCTTTGAAATGTAAATCCCTCAAAACCTTTATATCTTTTATCCTTTTATGTATTCCTTAGACATTAGCGTTTTAATTCATATGTTAATGTGGTGTAAAGTGCCTGTGATAGAGCACTTCCTAACCCTCTTCCTCTCAATTTTTTTTCTGGATTAATCATCAGCCTCTTTTTTAAAGATTGCACACAGTATGTGTAAACCAAACGCTAGGCTATCAAGCTAAAGTGGTTGGTGATGGGGTGTGGGGAAACAAGCTGGGAGGTAGAGGCTTGCAAAGTGCTCTGTCACATCCAGAGCACCTACACACGTGGTCAAAATTGTTGGTACCCCTCTATTAATGACAGAAAAACCCACAATGGTCACAGAAATTGATTGAATCTGTCAAAGGTAATAATAAATAAAAGATCTATGAAAATGAACAAATGAAAGTCAGAAATTGCTTTTCAACCATGTTTCCACAGAATTTTTCAAAAAATAAAACTCATGAAATAGGCCTGGATAGAAATGATGGTAAGCCTGAAAATAATGTGACAAAAGGGACATGTTAAATCAAGGTGTGTCCACTAACTAGCATAACAGGTGTCTAAAATCTTGGAATCAGTGAGTGGGCCTGTATATAGGGCTACAGATACTCACTGTGCTGTTTGGTGACATGATGTGTATCACACTCAACATGGACCTGAGGAAGCGAAGGAAAGAGTTGTCTCAGGAGATTAGAAAGAAAATTAGAGACAAACATGTTAAAGGTAAAAGTGATAAAGCCATCTCCAAGCAGCTTGATGTTCCTGTGACTACAGTTACACATATTGTTCAGAAATTTAAGATCCATGGGTTGTAGCCAACCTCCTTGGACGTGGCCACAGGAAGAAAATTGATGACAAATCAAAGAGACTGATAATTAGTGTTGAGCGATACCGTCCGATACTTGAAAGTATCGGTATCGGATAGTATCGGCCGATACCCGAAAAGTATCGGATATCGCCGATACCGATACCCGATACCAATACAAGTCAATGGGACACCAAGTATCGGAAGGTATCCTGATGGTTCCCAGGGTCTGAAGGAGAAGAAACTCTCCTTCAGGCCCTGGGATCCATATTAATGTGTAAAATAAAGAATTAAATTAAAAAAATATTGATATACTCACCTCTCCGGAGGCCCCTGGACATCACCGCTGGTAACCGGCAGCCTTCTTTGCTTAAAATGAGCGCGTTTAGGGCCTTCCATGACGTCACGGCTTCTGATTGGTCGCGTGCCGCTCATGTGACCGCCACGCGACCAATCACAAGCCGCGACGTCATTCTCAGGTCCTAAATTCCTAGAATGAGGAGTTTAGGGCCTTCCATGACGTCACGGCTTGTGATTGGTCGCGTGGCGGTCACATGAGCGGCACGCGACCAATCAGAAGCCGTGACGTCATGGAAGGCCCTAAACGCGCTCATTTTAAGCAAAGAAGGCTGCCGGTTACCAGCGGTGATGTCCAGGGGCCTCCGGAGAGGTGAGTATATCAATATTTTTTATTATAATTCTTTATTTTACACAGTAATATGGATCCGATACCGATTCCCGATACCACAAAAGTATCGGAACTCGGTATCGGAATTCCGATACCGCAAGTATCGGCCGATACCCGATACTTGCGGTATCGGAATGCTCAACACTACTGATAATACGAATGGTAACAAAAGAGCCCAGAAAAACTTCTAAACAGATTAAAGGTGAACATCAAGCTCAAGGAACATCATTGTCAGATTGCACCATCCGTCGTTGTACTGTTGTGAATTAGACTTTTTGGCTCCCTCTTGTGGTTTCTAGTGATATGACTCTGGGATTTTCTTCCCTCAGTTTGCACCCACCTGGGTCGTTAGTCCAGGGGTGTTGCTATATAAACCTCCTGGATCCTTAGTCCAGTGCCTGGCATCGTTGTAATCAGATCCTTTCTGTTTGCTCCTATCTGCTGGTCCTGGTTCGTGCAAAATTAAGCTAAGTCCTGCTTCTTTGTTTTTTTGGGTTATTTGCTTGCTCTCATTTTTGTCCAGCTTGTACTAAATGTGATTCCTGACCTTGCTGGAAGCTCTAGGGGGCTGGTGTTCTCCCCCCGGGCCGTTAGACGGTTCGGGGGTTCTTGAATTTCCAGCGTGGATATTTTTGATAGGGTTTTTGCTGACCATATAAGTTATCTTACTATATTCTGCTATTAGCTAGTGGGCCTCTCTTTGCTAAATACCTAGCTCATTCTTACGTTTGTCTTTTCCTCTTACCTCACCGTTATTATTTGTTGGGGGCTTGTATCCAACTTTTGGGGTCTTTTCTCTGGAGGCAAGAAAGGTCTTTCTTTTCCCTTCTAGGGTTAGTTAGTTCTCCGGCTGGCGCGAGACGTCTAGAATCAACGTAGGCACGTTCCCCGGCTGCTGTTATTTGTGGTGCTAGGATTAGATATATGGTCAGCCCAGTTACCACTGCCCTATGAG
Source organism: Ranitomeya variabilis (assembly GCF_051348905.1). Taxonomy (NCBI): domain Eukaryota; kingdom Metazoa; phylum Chordata; class Amphibia; order Anura; family Dendrobatidae; genus Ranitomeya; species Ranitomeya variabilis. The sequence continues at coordinate 117,600,564 of NC_135237.1, read as the reverse complement.
CTGGTTTTTGTGTTTGCAGACTTAGTCATTATTTCTGAGACCCTCTGCCATTGGGGTCATAACATTGTACGAACCAAAATGGATTTCATGGGAAATGACCAAGGAAGACACCATTGTTGAAAAAAACCATAAAAAAGCCAGACTGGAATTTGCCAAACTATATGTTAACAAGCCACAAAGCTTCTGGGAAAATGTCCTATGGACAGATGAGACAGGAATGAACTTTTGGCAAGGCACATCAACTCTGTGTTCACAGACAGAAAAATTAAGCATATCAAGAAAAGGACTACTGTGAAACATGGAGGAGGCTCTGTTATGTTTGGGGCTGCATCTGGCACAGGGTGTCTAGAATCTGTGCAGGGTACAATGAAATCTCAAGACTGTCAAGGTATTCTAGAGAGAAATTTGCTGCCCAGTATCAGAAAGCTTGGTCGCAGTCGCAGGTCATGGGTCTTGCAACAGGATAATGACCCAAAACACACAGTTAAAAACACCCAAGAAAGGGTGAAGTGGCCTTCTATGAGCCCTGACCTAAATCCTATTGAGCATCTTTGGAAAGAGCTGAAACATGCCATCTGGAAAAGTCAACCTTCAAACACGAGACAACTGAAGCAGTTTGCTCTTCACATGTGGGCCAAAATACCTGTCGAGAGGTGCAGAAGTCTCATTGACAGTTACCGGAATCGTTTGATTGCAGTGATTGCCTCAAAAGGTTGTGCAACAAAATATTACTGTATTTTCCGGCGTATAAGATGACTTTTTAACCCCTGAAAATCTTCTTAAAAGTTGGGGGTTGTCTTATATGCCGGGTGTCGTCTTATAGGGCGGGTGCGGACCAATGTGCATATGGTGGTGGTGGGGGGAGTGGTCCCAATGATCAAGAGAGGGGGCGTCTCACAGGGAAGGTGTAAGTGGAGTATCCCCCTATTACCTCATTGTGGCAGTGATGCTCTCTGTGCTGGGGCGCGGCGGCTCCTCTTTGTGCAGTGTGGGGTCTCTATTCTGGGGGCAGCGGCTCCTATTTGTGCAGCGTGGGGGCTCTGTTCTGGGGGCGGAGGCGGCATATCTTTGGCCAGCGTCGAGGCTCCGCCGGCATTTCCTCAAAGCCCGGAGGCACCGGCAGCTCCATTGCTGCAATGCGGTGGCCTCCAGGGAAATGGCCGCTGGGGGCGGCGCATGCTCAGATTCAGATCTCATCCCGAGATCTCGGGAGACAAGATCTGAAATGCCGGCAGAGCCCCGATGCTGCACACAGATACGCCGCCGCTGCCCCTCAGCACATAGCCCCCACGCTGCACAAAGAGGAGCTGCCGCCCCCCCAGCACAGAGAGCATCGCTGCCACAATGAGGTAATAGAGGGATACTCCACTTACACCTTCCCTGTGAGACGCCCCCTCTTTTTCATCATCGGGACCCTTCCCCACCACCATATGCACATTGGTCACTCGCCCTATAAGACGACACAGTGTATAAGAAGACCCCCGACTTTTAAGAAGATTTTATATTTTAACTGGAAAAGTTGGGGGGTCGTCTTATACGCCCAGTTGTCTTATACGCAGGAAAATACGGTAAATTAAGGGTACTATCATTTCTGTGCAGTCCCATTTCATGAGGGTTTTTTTTTTTTAATTCTGTGGAAGCATGGTTAAAAACCAATTTCTGACTTTCATTTGTTCATTTTCATAGATTTTTAATTTATTATTACTTTTGTCAGATTTAAGTTATTTCTGTGACCATTGTGGGTTTTTCTGTCATTAAAGGGAACCTGTGACCCCCAAAATCGATGATGAGGTAAGCCCACCGTCATCAGGGGCTTATCTATAGCATTCTGTAATGCTGTAGATAAGCCTCCGATGTTACTTGAAAGAGGAGAAAAAGAGGTTATATTATACTCACCCAGGGGTGGTCCCACTGTGGTCCGGTCCGATGGGTGTCTCAGGTCCGCTCCGGCGCCTCCTATCTTCATTCCATGACGTCCTCTTCTGGTCTTCACGCCGCGGCTTCGGCGCAGGCGTACTTTGTCTGCCCTGTTGAGGGCAGAGCAAAGTACTGTAGTGCGCAGGCGCCGGGCCTCTTTGACCTTTCCGGCGCCTGCCGAACAATTTTTATTTATTGCAAAATACATATAAAAACATGTAAAAAGAAGTGAGACAACACACTGGTAAGGAACTTGGGGGGTATAGATCTCACAGTGCAGAGGCAAGTTCATCGCAGTTCACAGTAAGAATTTCACTTCAGTGAACTCGCCTCTGCACTGGGAGTCTTTTTCTCAAGGTGCAGAGGTCACCGCAGTTCATTTGCCAGCTGGGAACGCAGCCTCACTGACCGGCAGTAACCTCGATGACATCACCGCTAGTCACTGGGGCTGCACTTGCAGCAGTTCATTAACCAGTGGTTCTCAGCCTGGACGGTCACATCTCGGCACCCTCCAGGTTGAAACCTATTTATCCCCCAGACATGGATTATGGTGTGTGACAGAACGACAGACAGGTGAGGGATATTGCTGTTTTTTATTGTTTTATTACAGGAGACAAGGGATTCGGTGGGATAGGCGTTAGGTTATTTTTAAATAAAAAAGTAAAAGTGTGTTTTGTTTTATTTCAATTAAAAGACTTTATTCTGGCTGTGTCTTTATTTACCATATAACTGTAGGATTAGTAATGGATTACTATCCAAAAATCCATTACTAACCTGTGGGCTTGATGTCACCTGACAATACAAAGGTGACATGAACCCCACAAATATGAACCCCACTTGCTACTGCTACAGGGCAAGTGGGAGGAGCCGGGGAAAGCGCCAGAATTGGCGCATCTAATAGATGCGCCTTTTATGGGCGGCTACAGGCTCCCTATTTTTAGACTGATGGGCCCAATATCCATGGCCCCTTACCAGCCTGAGAATACCATCCCTCAGCTGTCTGCTTTAGCAAGGCTGGTTGTCAAAAATAGGGGGGACCCATGCCGTTTTTTTAAATTATTTATTTCAATAATTAAAAAATACATTTTGTGGACCCCTCTATTCTTGATAATCAGACTTGCTGAGGGTTTCAACATAGATTATAATGGGTGTGCGCTTGTACATGTGTCTAGTATGTGTGAAAACGAATGACAGACATACAGCAGACACTGACATATGAAGGGGGCCTGTTTTTTTTAATCTTTTATTTGAAAGTATTGTTTTCTAAAGCAGATGAATGTCTTCTTGTATCCTCTGTAGGAGAATGGTGTTTACATTATTGGTATGCTGATTTTACCAAGCAGACAACATGACTGTATTAAAAGCAAATGTACAATATTACAGGTAAGATTGTAAACCATTTTTACATTTTGCACACATTATGATATTATTCATTGATTTAATTAGGGTGCTACCACATAATGGGTTCTTATACAGGTCTTAATGTAACAAAAAACATCTGATAGATGTTGTTTTTAAAGAGATATTTTTGAAAAAAAATGTTGAAAAATGTCCCTGCAAAACAGGATAAGGTAAAGGCCTGGTAATCTCCATATTCAGACTTAGGGTACCGTCACACAGTGCCATTTTCATCGCTACGACGGCACGATCCGTGACGTCGCAGCGTCATATGATTATCGCTCCAGCGTCGTAGACTGCGGTCACACTTTGCAATCACGGCGCTGGAGCGATGCCGAAGTCCCCGGGTAACCAGGGTAAACATCGGGTTACTAAGCGCAGGGCCGCGCTTAGTAACCCGATGTTTACCCTGGTTACCAGCGTAAACGTAAAAAAAACAAACAGTACATACTTACATTCCGGTGTCTGTCCCCCGGCGTTCTGCTTCTTCACTGTGTAAGCACCATAGCCGGAAAGCAGAGCGGTGACGTCACCGCTGTGCTCGCTTTCCGGCCGGCAGGCGCTCACAGTGCAGAGAAGCTGAGACGCCGGAGGACAGACACCGGAATGTAAGTATGTACTGTTTGTTTTTTTTACGTTTACGCTGGTAACCAGGGTAAACATCGGGTTACTAAGCGCGGCCCTGCGCTTAGTAACCCGATGTTTACCCTGGTTACAAGCGAACACATCGCTGGATTGGTGTCACACACAACGATCCAGCAATGTCAGCGGGTGATCAAGCGACGAAAGAAAGTTCCAAATGATCTGCTGCGACGTACGATTCTCAGCGTGATGTCTGATCGCAGTAGCGTGTCAGACACAACGATATCGTAACGATATCGCTAGAACGTCACAAATCGTGCCGTCGTAGCGATGAAAATGGCACTGTGTGACGGTACCCTTACCCAAAATAAAGTGCAGGGTTTATTGGTGTTTGGTTAAAGAAGCACTCCCATCAAAGTTTTTATCCTCGTAATATATTGCTATCATCATATTATATAGCACTGTGTACTCACAATTGCTCATTTTGCCCTTCTACCCAGCTAATTGTTCTTTTTTACATTAAGTCCTTGACATCACGTGTTTAAAAACAGACTAGCTGAATCCTTCTAAGCTCTTTGTAGAAAGAGGAGGTCTCTTTTCCCTGCATGAGTCATCACTGCAAAGTTGCAGGGGTGAGGAATGGAGCATTTGGATCAAGAGCTGAAGAGGAGGATGACTTGTGTAGACAAAAGAGACTTCCTTTTTCTACATAGAGTTTAGAAGGATTTGGCAAGTTTGTTTTTTAATCACTTGATGTCCTTGACTTAATGGAAAAGAGAAGAATTATCTGGATAGAAAGGCAAAATGAGAAATTGTATGTACATGGTGCTATATAATATGATTGCAGTGTATTAAAAGGATAAAAATTCTGATGAGAGTGCTTCTTTAATAATTTCTAAAAAACAGCCACTACAAATTCAAGTGAGTAACCACCTTCGCAGGAGCTCCCACATATTCATAGTTTAGCTAAAAATGTTTATGGGTATATAATTTAATTTATTCTTGAATTGGTCATGTAGCTAATATAGGGACTCTTTGATTTAAAGGGAACCTAAATCAAACATCGGCTGTGTTATTGCAGACGGGTATGTTTTAATTTGAATTGTTGCAGCTTTTTAGCGAAAACGTACTTGGAGACGCATGATCCCTGGATGGCTTTTCAAATACTAGTCCAAGATACAGGTCCCCAGCAGCTCCTCCTTACCCAGCTCCCATTGACTGATAGGTCTTTCCCTGTATGCGGAGAGATCTGTCAGTCTGAGGAAGCGCGGGTGGGGAGAAGCTGTTGGAGACAAGCCTTTTCGACTTGTCATCTGACTTTTATTAAGATATATTTTTATTTCCAAATAAAACATACACACTCTATTAATGCATACAGTCTTTGATTCATGCTTCCTGTTGTTGAGACAGCAATACTTTCTTGCCAGATTTTCTTTAACTACTTCTGGACAGGCCATAAACTATAAACATCCAAGCAATCCTTCATCACCTTGGGTTTTTCTGTTTTTGTGTTTCCGTTTTTTGCTCCCCTTCTTCCCAGAGCCATTATTTTTTTTATTTTTATGTCAATTTGGCCATGTGATGTCTTGTTTTTTGCAGGACGAGTTGTACATTTGAACGACTCCATTGGTTTTAACATGTCGTGTACTGGAAAACGGTAAAAAAAAATTCAAGTGCGGTGAAATTGCAAAAAATGTTCAATTCCGCAATTGTTTTTTTTTTTTACCATGTTCAATAAATGCCAAAACTGCCATTATGATTCTCCAGGTCATTACGAGTTTGTACATGCCGAACATTTAAAGGTTCTTTTTTATTTAACTGGTGAAAAAAAAATCCAAAGTTTGTAAAAAAAAAATAAAAAAAGAAAACAATTCGCCATATTCCTAGACCCGCAGTGTCTACATTTTTTGTGATCTGGGGCTGGGTGAGGCTTAGTTTTTGCGCACTGAGCTGCCATTTTTATTGATAACATTTTGGGGTAGATACGATGTTTTGATCGCCCGTTATTGCATTTTATTGCGACCAAAAAAACGTAATTCTGGCGTTTTGATTCTTTTTTAATCGCTACGCTGTTTACCGATCAGATCAATTATTTTTATATATTGATGGATTGGGCAATTCTGAACCCGGTGATACCAAATATTTGTATTTTTTTTATTGTTTTATTTTGAATGGAGCAAAAAGGGGGGTGATTTGAACTTTTATATTTCCCCCAAAACATAGGATTGTAGCTGCTCAACAGTCCTAAGTCTTCCACACTAGATTTTTTGTTTCATAATGTACCAAATGTTTGATATTGAAGAACGCTCTGTACTGCTGGCGGCCAGTTCATCACTGAACTCTACTTCTGCAGAGCCATGCTGTACTGATGGATGCAGTATGGGGTTTAGTCATGTCTTGTGAAATATACAAGGCCTTCCCTAAAATAGCCTTTTATCTGGAAGAGATTATTCGTTGTTCTAACACCTCTATAATGCTCAACACTAACGCCTTTCAAGATGTGTAAGCTGCACATTCTATAGGCACGAATACAGCCACCGTGTCGTCAGAGATGGTGGCTTTTTAACTGTGCACTAGTACAAGCTGGACAGTCCTTTTCTTCTTGATGCCACACAACATGGTGTCCATGGTTTCCATGAAGAACTTCAAATTTTGATTCATCTGACCACAGACCAGTTTTTCATTTCACCTCAGTCCATTATAAAAGAGCTCTGGACCGGAGAAGACAGCAGCTTTTCTGTCTTAATATAGGTTCTTCTTTACATAATAGAGCTTTAATTTGCATTTGTAGCTTTTACAGTAAACTGTGTTCACATACCTTGATTTTTGGAAGTATTCCTGAGCCTTATTAGTGATTTACATGACCGAATCATGCCTTTTTTTCAGATCACGAGCATCTAATATTGACTGTTTGCCTTTTCCTTTGTTCGTATGGATTGCTCCAGAATAACTGAGTCTTTTGATGACATTTTATACTGTAGATGGTGGGTTAGTCAACAATTTTGTAATTTAACATTATAGAACATTTTTTTGGAAATGGTCCCAAACAGCTGTCCCAGACTGGTCAATCTCTGACCATGTTTTCTTCTGAGAGACTCTGCCTCTCTAAGATTCTAATTTTATACACTTGACTGCCCAGCTGTTTTTTATTAATATCACTTAACTTTTCCAGCCTTTTGTTAACCTCGTCACAACATTTTTTTAAATGTGTTCCTGCCTTCAAAATTAGTTAATTTTTTCAAATGAAATGAAAAAATGTCTAACTTTCAACTTCTGATTTCAGTTCTTTGTTCTGTTGTGAAAACAGAAATGGTTATATGAGCTTTCCAAATCATTGCATTCTTTTTTTTTTTTTTTCTTTTTTACACAGCGTCCAAACTTATTTGGAATTAGGGTTAGATATAGTGGCCTCTCATTAAAGGTGCTTTAAAATAAATATTAAGTAAGGTAAGAAAATGGTTATTTAAAGTAAAACCAGGCAATGGAACTAGAAAAATCCCTTTATGCTTGCTGAAAATTAGTTTGCAGCAAATAGATCGACTATATACATTATTGATTACAATTTTTTATATTGTAGCTTACATCTATTTCTCTGCCTCAATGTCTTAGGCTTTGCCATTGCTAAATTCTACCATGATGTTTCATCTGTGTACTGTTCTATGTTTAATATTCTCTTTGAAAAGTGGCTCTATCCACATCAATATCTACATCTAACCAGCTAGAATAGTGACAGTCATCAGAAATTCATATGGTCTGTGGTTGAGATCCACAAAGTAGACGAGCTTCATATTTCATCCCATAGGCACCTCAGGCTAAGAAAAGGAAGTAATTTATTCATCCAGCATCTGTCATATAGTGGTTAAGTTCACTGAGTCTTTTTTCAACCATGAACAGCAATGCTGATTATTTGTACTTTGGCACAAGTTCAAGAAGTGTCACTAATTTCATACCTATAAATAAATCCCCCAAATATAAATAATGGCAAAAGCTTTTATACACCATATCAATTTATGTTAACTAATAATGTTCATATAATTGTGAAGACTACACGTGTCAAGGTCATATGTGTATAATAATAAAATAATTGCATAGAAATGTTTTGCAATGTAATTAAAATCAGTTTTGTCTCCTATTTATAAAACTATTATGTCACCTGCAACATAAAGCAATTTTCCAAAAATGTTTTATGACTCAATATCACTGTGGATGTCATGTTATAATATCAAAATTATAACACTAAGCCTATGAGAAACTAGAGGGTCCAAATACCACTTCTTCTCCAATATGTTGATTAGAAAAGTGGTGCATCCTATGGCATAATTTTTTGGCAAGCTGCTTTTCCTGGTATTGTGTTCAAGTAAGGGTGACTAAGTTACAATGCCAGAACACATCACCAATTTTCCAAGTCAAAAATTCTAAATCAGAATCTCAATTTGGCTTTTATCCTAAGTCATATTCCAAGACTCGTTAAAGGGTTGATAATGTAGAATTGCTGCTTCCAACAGGTGGCACTATAGAGTTCAAGTCCACTTTCTCTCTGAAGAGGCAATTTGCATATTAAATTTCCCAGAGGAGCATTGCATGACGAATAAGCCTCCTTACCTTGGCATGCCAGAGCTGGTATTTCACTCTCCACAAGGAGAAACATTACACCTGAGACCCATAATGAGAACTGACACAAGGAAAAAGTATTAAACCCATGAGGCAAGAGAGGTGCAAAAAGCCATGGAAAGTCAGGAGCCAGCTGAAACCTATCAGTAATTAGAAAGCAGCCCTGCCACTTTGTGAAAAATAATATCTGCTGGTTCAACTGATGGCCTATAATTAGATAATTAGATCTCAAGATGGGTAAAACCAGTGAGCTGTCTTAAGACCTTCGCAACTCTATTGTTGCAAAACACATTGATGGCATTGACTGAAGAATTTCTAAACTACTGAAGGTGCCAGTGTGCACTATTGGGCAATAATCCAGAAGTGGAAACAATATAATTTCACAATAAACCAGCCATGACCAGATGCAATATTTCAGACAGTGGAGTGAAAGAATTATCAGAAGAGTTGTCGAAGAGCCATGCACCACCTGTGGAGAGCTACAGAAAGACCCGGAATCAGCAGGTACAACTGTTTCAAAGAAAACAATAAGTAATGCACTTAAAGGGAGCCTGTCAGCAGGATTGTGCAGAGTAACCTACAGACAGTGTCAGTTCGGCGCCGTTATTCTGGTTAAAATGATACCTTGGTTGATGAAATTCGTCTTGTGGTTGTTGTGTAATCTTTATTTTCAGTTTTCAGTTAATGATATGCTCGTACTTCTGGGCTGCCTGTTGGGTCTTCATGTGGTGCTCTGATTAGGTATTCACCAGTATTGCTTCTGACAGGTCACTGATCCCTCACTTACTTGCCCCCTGGTTTACATAATGAATATTATATACATTTAAAAAAAAAGACAGATTTCATCAACCAAGATATCATTTTAATCAATATAACGGTGCTGACCTGACACTGTCTGTAGGTTACTGTGCACAATCCTGCTCACAGGTTCCCTTTAACCTACATGGCCTGTGTGCATGCTCACCTCACTACGCAAGACTCCATTGCTGAGCAAAAAGCATGTTCAAGCATATTTAAAGTTTACTCAGTAATATTTAGATAAGCCTGTGAAATACTGGGAGAATAAAGTCTGGTCACAAGAGACAAAAATTGAACTCTTTGGATGCCATTATACATACTATGTTAAAACACCATAGCAGCAGTGAAGTTTGGAGGCGGGAACATCATGGTGTGAGGCTGTTTTTTAGCATACTGAACTGTCAAAATATCATGTAATTGAAAGAAGAATGAATGGACAAATGTACTAAGACATTCTTGATAAAAATCTGCTGCCATCTACCAGGATCATGAAGATGAAACGAGGTTGGATATTTCAGCAAGACAGTGTTCCAAAAACTAATTTCTCATAAACTGGTTTCAGAGAAAGAAAATAAAGCTGCTAGAATGGCCAATCTTCTGACCTGAATCCAATAGAAAATGTATGGAATAAATTAACACTCAGAGTTCATAGTAGGAGCCCACAGGACCTTCAGGACTGGAAGAGTGCTTGTGTGGAAGAATGGGCCAAAATAACACCTGAGCAATGCATGCAAATAGTTTCTTCATAAAGGAGGTATATTGAAGCGGTCATCACCAACAAAGGCTTTTGTGCGCAGTATTAACCCCTTTCTGACATTGGACGTACTATCCCGTCGAGGTGGGGTGGGCCCGTATGACCACCGACGGGATAGTACGTCATATGCGATCGGCCGCGCTCACGGGGGGAGCGCGGCCGATCGCGGCCGGGTGTCAGCTGACTATCGCAGCTGACATCCGGCACTATGTGCCAGGAGCGGTCACGGACCGCCCCTGGCACATTAACCCCCAGCACACTGCGATCAAACATGATCGCAGTGTTCCGGCGGTATAGGGAAGCATCGCGCAGGGAGGGGGCTCCCTTCGGGCTTCCCTGAGACCCCCGGAGCAACACGATGTGATCGCGTTGCTCCGAGGGTCTCTTACCTCCTCAGGGAGGTGGCTTCACAGTGCCTGCTCAGAGCAGGCGCCGGAAAGCCTGGAGGAGCTGTGCACGTCAGTTCGCCGATCTGACAGAGTGCTGTACAAACTGTCAGATCAACGATCTTACACTATAACATGATGCCCCCCCTGGGGCAATGTTATAGTGTAAAAAAAAATATTCACATGTCTAAAAAAAATAAAAAAACATTCCCAAAAAATTCCCAAATTCCAAAAAAAAAAAAAATTGTTCCTAGAAATACATTTCTTTATCTAAATAAAAAAAAGCAATAAAAGTACACATATTTAGTATCGCCGCGTCCGTAACGACCCGACCTATAAAACTATCCCACTAGTTAACCCCTTCAGTGAACACCGCAAAAAAAAAAACGAGGCAAAAAACAACGCTTTATTATCACACCACCAAAGAAAAAGTGGAATAACACACGATCAAAAAGACGGATATAAATAAACATGGTACTGCTGAAAGCGTCATCTTGTCCCGCAAAAAAAGAGCCGCGATACAGCATCATCAGTGAAAAAATAAAAAAGTTATAGTCCTCAGAATAAAGAGATGCAAAAATAATTATTTTTTCTATAAAATAGTTTTTATCGTATAAAAGCGCCAAAACATAAAAAAATGATATAAATGAGGTATCGCTGTAATCGTACTGACCCAAAGAATAAAACTGCTTTATCCATTTTACAAAATGCGGAACGGTATAAACGCCTCCCCCAAAAGAAATTCATGAATAGCTGTTTTTTTGTCATTCTGCCTCACAAAAATCGGAATAGAAAGCGATCAAAAATGTCACGTGCCCGAAAATGTTACCAATAAAAACGTCAACTCATCCCGCAAAAAACAAGACCTCACATGACTCTGTGGACCAAAATATGGAAAAATTATAGCTCTCAAAATGTGGTAACGCCAAAAATATTTTTTGCAATAAAAAGCGTCTTTCAGTGTGTGATGGCTGCCAATCATAAAAATCCGCTAAAAAACCCGCTATAAAAGTAAATCAAACCCCCCTTCATCACCCCCTTAGTTAGCGAAAAACTAAAAAATTAAAAACATTTATTTATTTCTACTTTCCCATTAGGGTTAGGGCTAGGGTTAGAATTAGGGCTAGGGTTAGGGTTAGGGTTAGGGCTAGGGTTGGGGATAGGGTTAAGGCTACAGTTAGGGTTGGGGCTAAAGTTAGGGTTAGGGTTTGGATTACATTTACGGTTGGGAATAGGGTTGGGATTAGGGTTAGGGGTGTGTCAGGGTTAGGGGTGTGGTTAGGTTTACCGTTGGGATTAGGGATAGGGATGTGTTTGGATTAGGGTTTCAGTTATAATTGGGGGGTTTCCACAGTTTAGGCACATCAGGGGCTCTCCAAACGCGACATGGCGTACGATCTCAATTCCAGCCAATTCTGCGTTGAAAAAGTAAAACAGTGCTCCTTCCCTTCCGAGCTCTCCCGTGCGCCCAAACAGTGGTTCCCCCCACATATGGGGTATCAGCGTACTCAGGACAAATTGGACAACAACTTTTGGGGTCTAATTTCAACTGTTACCCTTGAAAAAATACAAAACTGGGGGCTAAAAAATATTTTTTGTGGAAAAAAAAAGGATTTTTTATTTTCACGGCTCTGCGTTATAAACTGTAGTGAAACACTTGGGGGTTCAAAGTTCTCACAACACATCTAGATAAGTTCCTTGGGGGGTCTAGTTTCCAATATGGGGTCACTTGTGGGTGGTTTCTACTGTTTAGGTACATTAGGGGCTCTGCAAACGCAATGTGATGCCTGCAGACCAATCCATCGAAGTCTGCATTCCAAATGAAGCTCCTTCCCTTCCGAGCTCTGCCATGCTCTCAAACGGTGGTTCCCCCCCCCCACATATGGGGTATCAGCGTACTCAGGACAAATTGGACAACAACTTTTTGGGGTCCAATTTCAACTGTTACCCTTGGAGAAATACAAAACTGGGGGCTAAAATATAATTTTTGTGGGAAAAAAAATAATTTTTATTTTCACGGCTCTGCTTTATAAACTGTAGTGAAACACTTGGGGGTTCAAAGCTCTCACAACACATCTAGATGAGTTCCTTAGGGGGTCTACTTTCCAAAATGGTGTCACTTTTGGAAGGTTTCAATGTTTAGGCACCTCAGTGGCTCTCCAAAGGCAATATGGCGTCCCATCTCAATTCCTGTCAATTTTGCATTGAAAAGTCAAACGGCGCTCCTTCCCTTCCGAGCTCTCCCATGCGCCCAAACAGTGGTTTACCCCCATATATGGGGTATCAGCTGTTATGGTTCTCAATGGCAAGAGAACATAGCCAAGCAAACATAAGTACTAGCTCTTGGAAGGATGGAAACTAAACTGACCATGAACTAAACCTGCCGCACAACTAACAGTAGCCGGGTAGCGTTGCCTATGTTTTTTATCCCTAGACGCCCAGCGCCGGCCGGAGGACTAACTAATCCTGGCAGAGGAAAATATAGTCCTGGCTCACCTCTAGAGAAATTTCCCCGATAGGCAGACAGAGGTCCCCACATATATTGGCGGTGATTTTAGATGAAAAGACAAACGTAGTATGAAAATAGGTTTAGCAAAATTGAGGTCCGCTTACTAGATAGCAGGAAGACAGAAAGGGCACTTTCATGGTCAGCTGAAAACCCTATCAAAATACCATCCTGAAATTACTTTAAGACTCTAGTATTAACTCATAACATCAGAGTGGCAATTTCAGATCACAAGAGCTTTCCAGACACAGAAACGAAACTACAGCTGTGAACTGGAACAAAATGCAAAAACAAACGAGGACTAAAGTCCAACTTAGCTGGGAGTTGTCTAGCAGCAGGAACATGCACAGAAAGGCTTCTGATTACAATGTTGACCGGCATGGAAGTGACAGAGGAGCAAGGTTAAATAGCGACTCCCACATCCTGATGGAAACAGGTGAACAGAGGGGAAGATGCACACCAGTTCAATTCCACCAGTGGCCACCGGGGGAGCCCAAAATCCAATTTTACAACAGTACCCCCCCCTCAAGGAGGGGGCACCGAACCCTCACCAGAACCACCAGGGCGATCAGGATGAGCCCTATGAAAGGCACGGACCAGATCGGAGGCATGAACATCAGAGGCAGTCACCCAAGAATTATCCTCCTGACCGTATCCCTTCCATTTGACCAGATACTGGAGTTTCCGTCTGGAAACACGGGAGTCCAAGATTTTTTCCACAACGTACTCCAACTCGCCCTCAACCAACACCGGAGCAGGAGGCTCAACGGAAGGCACAACCGGTACCTCATACCTGCGCAACAATGACCGATGAAAAACATTATGAATAGAAAAAGATGCAGGGAGGTCCAAACGGAAGGACACAGGGTTAAGAATCTCCAATATCTTGTACGGGCCGATGAACCGAGGCTTAAACTTAGGAGAAGAAACCCTCATAGGGACAAAACGAGAAGACAACCACACCAAGTCCCCAACACAAAGCCGAGGACCAACCCGACGCCGGCGGTTGGCAAAAAGCTGAGTCTTCTCCTGGGGCAACTTCAAATTGTCCACTACCTGCCCCCAAATCTGATGCAACCTCTCCACCACAGCATCCACTCCAGGACAATCCGAAGATTCCACCTGACCAGAAGAAAATCGAGGATGAAACCCCGAATTACAGAAAAAAGGAGACACCAAGGTGGCAGAGCTGGCCCGATTATTGAGGGCAAACTCCGCTAAAGGCAAAAAAGCAACCCAATCATCCTGATCTGCAGACACAAAACACCTCAAATATGTCTCCAAGGTCTGATTCATCCGCTCGGTCTGGCCATTAGTCTGAGGATGGAAAGCAGATGAGAAAGACAAATCTATGCCCATCCTAGCACAGAATGCTCGCCAAAATCTAGACACGAATTGGGTTCCTCTGTCAGAAACGATATTCTCCGGAATACCATGCAAACGGACCACATTTTGAAAAAACAGAGGAACCAACTCGGAAGAAGAAGGCAACTTAGGCAGGGGAACCAAATGGACCATCTTAGAGAAACGGTCACACACCACCCAGATGACAGACATCTTCTGAGAAACAGGAAGATCCGAAATAAAATCCATCGAGATGTGCATCCAGGGCCTCTTCGGGATAGGCAAGGGCAACAACAATCCACTAGCCCGAGAACAACAAGGCTTGGCCCGAGCACAAACGTCACAAGACTGCACAAAGCCTCGCACATCTCGAGACAGGGAAGGCCACCAGAAGGACCTTGCCACCAAATCCCTGGTACCAAAGATTCCAGGATGACCTGTCAACGCAGAAGAATGAACCTCAGAAATGACTTTACTGGTCCAATCATCAGGAACAAACAGTCTACCAGGTGGGCAACGATCAGGTCTATCCGCCTGAAACTCCTGCAAGGCCCGCCGCAGGTCTGGAGAAACGGCAGACAATATCACTCCATCCTTAAGGATACCTGCAGGTTCAGAGTTACCAGGGGAGTCAGGCTCAAAACTCCTAGAAAGGGCATCCGCCTTAACATTCTTAGAACCCGGCAGGTAGGACACCACAAAATTAAACCGAGAGAAAAACAACGACCAGCGCGCCTGTCTAGGATTCAGGCGTCTGGCGGACTCAAGATAAATTAGATTTTTGTGGTCAGTCAATACCACCACCTGATGTCTAGCCCCCTCAAGCCAATGACGCCACTCCTCAAAAGCCCACTTCATGGCCAAAAGCTCCCGATTCCCAACATCATAATTCCGCTCGGCGGGCGAAAATTTACGCGAGAAAAAGGCACAAGGTCTCATCACGGAACAATCGGAACTTCTCTGCGACAAAACTGCCCCAGCTCCGATTTCAGAAGCGTCGACCTCAACCTGAAAAGGAAGAGCAACATCAGGCTGACGCAACACAGGGGCGGAAGAAAAGCGGCGCTTAAGCTCCCGAAAGGCCTCCACAGCAGCAGGGGACCAATCAGCAACATCAGCACCCTTCTTAGTCAGATCAGTCAATGGTTTAACAACATCAGAAAAACCAGCAATAAATCGACGATAAAAGTTAGCAAAGCCCAAAAATTTCTGAAGACTCTTAAGAGAAGAGGGTTGCGTCCAATCACAAATAGCCTGAACCTTGACAGGATCCATCTCGATGGAAGAGGGGAAAAAATATATCCCAAAAAGGAAATCTTTTGAACCCCAAAAACGCACTTAGAACCCTTCACACACAAGGAATTAGACCGCAAAACCTGAAAAACCCTCCTGACCTGCTGGACATGAGAGTCCCAGTCATCCGAAAAAATCAAAATATCATCCAGATACACAATCAAAAATTTATCCAAATAATCACGGAAAATGTCATGCATAAAGGACTGAAAGACTGAAGGGGCATTTGAAAGACCAAAAGGCATCACCAAATACTCAAAGTGGCCCTCGGGCGTATTAAATGCGGTCTTCCACTCATCCCCCTGCTTAATTCGCACCAAATTATACGCCCTGTTATGGAAATATTAGGGTTGGATAAATATATCCCTGTGTGTGCTGTGGCCGCTCCCAATTAGACTGAGTATTTTGAGCGCTCAAAGGAATGAGACTGCAACACCATTGTGTCAGAACAACATTCCATCAATACTGAATTTTATTGTACATACATAGTTTTATATTTTCACATAGAAAGGAGTGGTTAGTTAATTACCATATTGTCTAGCTCCTCTGTCATTGGTTATCTAAACATATATGGAATATTGTGATTAATGCTCATATGACTGCTGATCAAGCAACTAAACTCGAGTTCTCTGTCTGTAGGACAAAGATGACATTTGATCAGCAGTCACCAAACATCTGACCCTCTTCTGCTTTTAGGGGTGGAAAACCCCATATGATCTGTCTGGGTTATATCAGGCTTATATCAGTTCAGTTTGTGTCAGCCATTTTAAACCATTTATTATAATGTATATATTAGCTGTGAGCATATAAGTATATATTTGATTATAGAGGAGTATACATGCAAGTGAGATCTACATGATATATATATTTCTATCACAAGCCCCCCTTAGATATCACTTGCCCTAATCCTAGCCTCCTGTCCCAAAGCGCTGCAACTCTTTTGTGCTGTTGGCGAACTGACACAAGCCTAACGCCTGTGCCCCACTCCATACAGACTTTTCGCAAATGGGCGGTCAGGAGATCTGTCCCTAACGGGGGTTCGTTGCAATCAGTCTCTTAGTCAATAGCATGTGTAGTGAGCGATGTGTAGTCTTTATCAGGGAGGTCATCTGTTCGGTCAGGCAGGGCATCCACGACATCATTCTGGCTTGGGTGTCATCTTCTGGTAGGGGAGCTTTCTTGCCATGCGATGAGTGGATCCAAGCGAGTCTTCCCTCCAGTTTCACAGAGTTTGGTGTCATCAGCAGCACTTGAGCAGGACCATCAAATCTGGGATCGAGTGGTGTTCTCCTTACAAGCTTTTTCACCAACACCCAATCTCCTGGCTTCTAGGAGTGCATACCGGACACTGAATCTGGATCTGGCAATGAAGAAAAAACTCGAGAATGGATGTTAGCAAGTTTCTTGGTGATTTCAATTACATAAGCAGACAAAGTATCATATTACATAATCAGCTGCTAAGGGAAAGGATACCCCTAACCTGGGACTAGACACAAACAAAATTTCATATGGTGACAGCTTTTCTGGGCCTCTGGGAGTGTGCCTAACACTGAGTAGTGTGATTGGGAGTGTGCAGGCCTAAGTCTGACCCTACTGCTGACTAGATCTCTCATGTGAGGTTTGCTGTGAATGCGGGTCCCTGGTCACTCTCTATCACTTCTGGGACCCCATAGCTGCATATCTCGTCTCTGAGAGTAGCTTCTTTGCAGTAGTCTTTGCTGACTGGTTCCTCACTGGGAAAGCTTCTGGCCATCCTGAGAACACGTCCACGACCACAAGGGCATATTCGAATCCTCCACTTGGCGGCATCTGGATGTGGTCTATCTGGATCCTCTGGAAGGGGTACAGTGGTCTGGCAAGTTGATGAGTGGGAACTTTCTTGATTCTTCCAGGGTTGCATTTGCCACAGGTCAGACAGCTGTTTATGAACTTGGCTGTTAGGGTGGAGATTTCTGGAGCGAACCAGTAAGCACCAATCGGATCATTCATCTGTGTCTTTAATCTGTGTGTGGGCCCATGTGCCCACTGGACCACCATAGGGTACATGCTTCGGGGTAAACAGGGTTTGTAGTCCATTGAGTATACCCTTCCTTCTTCATGTGTTGCTCACTTCTGCATCCAGCATTCCATCTTGTCCTTTGGGGCTTGCTCTTGCAACTTTTTTGAGCAGATCCCAGGATGTCATCTTGTCAGGTTTCCTGTCTTCAGCCGTCCTGTAGTAGCCGTCCGGCTCTACGACCTCTTCCACTTGTCCATATTGTCTTCCCTTGACTGTTTCTTTGGCTGCCATATCCGCCATGTTGTTGCCTCGTGCCCCTACTGTGTTCAGTTTTCCATGCGCTTTGACTTTTAGCATTGTCACCACTTTTGGAAGTTGAAGTGTGTTCAGCAGGTCCTTAATGGCTCCATTGATGCTTCACGGTTGTTCCGCTTGCTGTGAGGAAGTCCCTTGCAGCCCAGATGGGTCCGAAGTCGTGTGCTATGCCATGCAAGTACCTTGAATCGGTAAACATTTTCTCAGTCTTGTCTTCTGCCATCTGGTAGGCCTTCATCAGCGCTATCAGTTCTGCTTCCTGGGCTGACAGACTGGGCGGCAGACTTCTGGACCACAGGATCTCTTGATTGCTGGTCGCTGCACCTCCCGTGTGGAATCTTCCTTCATCATCTGCAAATCTGGAGCCATCCACATAGAGGATCAACTCTGGGTTGGTCAGTGGCTCTTCTGCCACCTTGGGTAGTCCTGCTGTTTCCTGTTGCATGATGCTGAAGCAATCATGGTCATCCGTCCGGAGCAAATTCAGATCCCTGCAGAAGGTATCATGCAGATTTTGATCAGACTTTTTATCTGAGGATCCGTATCTGTATCCCCCCTTGGGAGTGGGAGTAGAGTGGGCGGATTGAGGACTGTGCATTTGGAGATGGTGACATTGTTGGGCAGGAGTAGAGAGCACTGGAGGCGAAGATGCCTGGCGGTGGAGAGATGTTTTAGCTGGGTTTGGTTGAGGATTGCTGAGATGTCATGCAGAGCCAGGATTTCCAATGGTTTTTTCCACTGATGTCAGTAGTCCTGTCCAGGAGGGCGTGTGCTGCAACTGCTGCTCTCATGCGGGAGGAAGAGGCTTCCCTTGCAACTGGATCCAGGCAAGCTGAAAAGTAGTCCGAAAGTCTCTGTTTTCCCCCCTGAAGCTGTGTCAGGACTCCAGTAGCAAGGCCTTCTCTTCTCATCAAGTAGAGACGGAATGGCTTCTTGTAGTCAGATAGGCCTAGTGCTGGCGCTGAGACTACAGAGCCTTTTAACTTTTTGAACGAACTGAAGGCCACATCTGTCTGGAGGAACGGGGTCACACTGACGTATTCACACAGAGGCTGCATTAGGACGGAAGCATCAGGGATCCAGGCTCTGCAATATGAAACTAGACCAAGGAAGACCTGTAGCACCTTTGGAGTTGTCGGAGGGACCATCTTCTCCACTGTGGTCTTCCGGTCATCTGTCAGGTGTTTCACCTGGTGAGCAATACAGTGTCTCTGGAACGTAACTTGCTTCAGACACCACTGGACTTTGTTCTTTGAGATCTTGCAGTGCTGCTCCGCCAGGTAGAGTAGGAGATACAAGGAATGGGCTTTAAACGTGTCAAAGTCAACTGCACAAAGGAGTAGATTGTCCATGTATTGTAGCAGGGTTACTTCTGCTTGTTCTGTGACTCAGTTGGTGAGAACTGTGGACATTGCTTTGGTGAACTGTGAAGGGCTGTTCTGGGCCCACTGTGGCATCACTGTCCATGTGTGGTGTCCCCCCTGGTGCATTAAGGCAAACAGGAACTGGTCTTCCGGATGAGGGGGAACACTGAAGAAAACCTTAGCCAGGTCGGTCACTGTGAACACTTTTGCTGTGGCAGGCACATTCGAGAGCAGAGTGTGCGGATTCGGCATAATTGCAGTTTCAAACACTGTGGTGTCATTCACAGCTCTCAGGTTATATACCATTCTGAACTTGGCTGGCTCTCCTTTTACAGTCTTTTTCTTGACGGGGAAAAGCGGGGTATTGCAAGGCGATTTGCGAGGAACAATGATTCCTATTTCCAGGTAGACCTTCAGTTGGTCAGAGGCAGCTTGACTCTAGGCCTGGCCTGGGCCTTACGAGGGTACGGGGTACATGGCTTGAGTGACACCCGTACTGGGGCAACTTGAGGTTTTTCTCACGTGCTGGGGTCCCTTAGACCATAGACTTTCTGGTACTACATCCAGTACCTCCTTGGGTAGGCCTCATCGATTGTTTAATGTTCTTGTAGCGCTGCCAGCATGACTCTTCTCGGGTCAGGGATGAAGAAAATGTCACTGTCCCATCTTCCTGGAACACTGTGGTTGCCTTCAGCTTCTGCAGTAGGTTCGCTCCCAGCAGGTTGAGTGGCAGGTCCTTTACACCACAAACTGGGACAGGATAGAGTGTCCTGGCTGAGTGCACACGCTCAGTGGCTTTGTAAGCTGAGAATGTCTGACTTGACCACCAATGCCCATGCGAGACACAGAGGATTCTGATAGGCAGGTGGGATCAGCGAGTTCCACAGGTGTCATCACACTTCTGGCTGCACCACTTTGGATCTGACAACGCCATCCATTTTAAGGGTAATTTGAGGTACTGGTCTTGCAGATTAAGTTTTACATGTCAGGAGCGTAGTGTCTTGCAGACCTGGCTTGCTTGCCTCTGTCCTATGGACGGGGTACTTCACTGCTTTCTGCACTTCCTCCTTGACCTGTTTCTCTGGACCAACTCTTGGATTGCATGGGTCCAGTCTCTTCGGGGGCGTGAGTGCTTTGCACTGGTTCTGGAAATGGCCAAACTTGCCACAGATGTAACCCTTGACACTTCTTCTGTCTTTGTAGGGTGGTTGGGCTTCCAGGTCAGTGGTCACCATGAGAGGGGCTGTCTTCTGCACCCCTGGTTGTGACTCAATCCCTTGATGGGTACTGCAGCGGCAGCGGGGTCCGGCCTGCTGATTGATGCTGCGGTGGTAAGACGGGGCCTGCAGGTGCATTCGTGGCGAGGCCCGGGGGTGCCATGAGACCGGCGGCTGCATCCAACCCAAGGTCTTGGGGCATTACAGGGGCTGTGGCTGCATCTGCCATCACTTCTTCCCCCTGCTCCGACATAGCTTCTCCCCTTTGCTAACCTTATTGAGGTCGGTGTCTCCTCTCTGGAGTCTGCAGCGGTTCTTCCGGTGTGTCGATCGGCACTTTGTAGCGTCTTCACCTCTGGCTTCCCTTCTGGTGTTCTCAGCAGCATGTCACCCTTTTCCTTCTTTGTGCTCTTTTGTGGTGCTATAACGGCAGCTTTGGTGACAATTGGCATTGAACAGTCTCCTAGGCGCACATAAAACATTTTGCTGGGTCAGTCCACTGCTATTGACCTGTTCCTAGGCCTAGCCACTATCAGTGGTTTCCTGATTGGCTGTCTCAGTCCATGCACAAAGGCCTGTGTATCTGGTCATGAATGGTGAAGCCCAAGTCTTGGAATACTTGCATTACTCTGCAATGAAACTTCTTTACAGACTCTGTCTTATCTTGGCTCATGTCATGGCTTGTCCTGCCAATCTGCCTTTGGCCCACTCTCTGAGCTGTTCAATTAGCTGTGGCCCTGACTCCCAAGCGTGTATGTCTGATTCTGCTGGAAGTTTGAATTGTTCCTTCATGATTGGCCAGAGTGCATCACCTGCTTCTATTTTCATTCATGGCCCAGAGATCATTCCAGCTGGCTGCATATGTTTGCTGCTTCTGCTACTTTCTTCGGTAAAATGGCATCCCTGGGTCTGGACTATTGTCACCTGACTTGAAGTGCAGTGCACATAGTGTAATGGTGGTGCCTCTATCTGCCCTTGCATTCTTGGTGCCTGTGGGTTTCTTTTCTAGTACTAGACAGCATGTATGATGTTCCCTCTTCATCTTCATCAGAGGAATAGTTGTGATAGCTTGTACCGGGGTCATACACTGGCTGATTTTGGACTTAGAAGTTGCTTTTTTGTGTGAGGATGTCTCCCCCCTTGCTGAAGCTATGATGGATTAGGATCATAGTTTCATGTTGGTGTGAATGTGGATGTAGGCAGCTCTGACCGGTGCTGAAGCTGTACATTATCAATACATAGTGATATCAAAGTTCATGTAAAACCTTAAGGGTTACAATATTGTTGACTGTGAAATGAGGTAACGGAGGATCTGTCAGTGAGCTCGTTCTGATATCACTCCTCCCCCCTCTGCACCCAGGGCTGAGCTGACTGCTGCCTGATATGTCTGGGGCTGCCCACTGTGGGGGGGGCTTTCACCTTCTTTCCCCGATATCACAACTGGCAATGGCTGGACTGTGCCAGGGACACTTTGTGCTGTACGCACCATATTGTTTGAATTGGGCGTTGGCCCAGCCGGCAACAAGGAGGGAAAAAGAGGAAGAAGAAGGGGGAGGGTTCGAGGAGTGAGACAAAGGAATAGTAGGAGGGGAGAGAGAGAGAGAGAGAGAGTGTGGAGAAGAGGGAGGAGAGATGGGTGTGTAGAAGGAAAAGAAGGAGGAGATAGGTGTGGTTGTGAAGTGGAGAAGAAGGGAGGAGAAGATGGAGGGTGAGAAGAAATATGTGGAGGAAGAGGAGAGGAAAAGAGAGAGAGAGAGAAGAATGCAGAGAGAAAAGACTGACAACAGAATGAGAACAATAGAGTGGAGCAATGATGCCTTCTCCCTGTAGGGAGAGACGGGGTGCACCACATACTGTGCAAAAATAACTACCTATACCATGGATTCTGCTAAAAGCAGACTACTCAGATTCTCCTGTCTTATACCCACAAAAATCACTTCCTGGTTTGCTCACATAATTTTCTGTTCCACCTAAACGATGTAAGCTCTGCTGCCACTTCATACCATGTATTAGTATTCAGCAATCTAACATCAGCTAACTTCCCTTATTTTCCTTTCTACGTCATGCCACTCTGCAGCTTGAAGTCTGCCATTCTAATGAATTTCACGTACTTTATACCTTCCAAAATCTTCACATACTTAATACCTTCCGTGTCCTGCCACTATCTAGGGGCTCTTTTCTCATCAGGAAGTAAAAAGACTTTCCTGTTGCTCGGCCACTTTATTCCCCATGGCAAGAGTAAAAAATGAAAAAAACACACAAAAATGAAAAAAGAAAACAGTACTAAAAAAAAACTTCTAAAAATGAGTATATAAAACTCTAAGAAAAACCCAAAATGATAAGAAAACCGTCAAAAACTTAGTTCACAACCAAAAACTCAAAACTTTGATACAAGAGTAAAAAAAAAAAACTTTTTTCAAAAATAAATAAATAAAAAATAAAAAGGTAAAGAGATTGAAGATTGAGGAAAACTTAATTAAAAACTTTAAAATGCCGCAAAAAAAAAAAGACCCTTTAAGAGAGTAAAAAAAAAAAAAAAAAAAATTAAAACGGCTGTCAGTCAGAGACACACTTCCTCTTTATTCCGTATGAAATTGCAATAATATCAAATGTCACTAAAATCACGTTTCTGAAAACATTTATGTCACATCAAAAATGATAGATACAACTTAAATTTCACTTCTTCACAAAAAAAAACTACACATACCCAGCACTGCAGCTGAAAACAGTCCGGAAAAAAAAAAAAAAATGTGACAGTTTGATTTACAATGCATATCTCTCTGCTAAACAGCACGGAGAAAGAGGAAGTTCGGACAAGAGAACTATTTCTGCTTCTTAAAGCGGCAATAGTACATGGCACAAACAGACAGATAGACAATCCGAGAGATGCCCTTTTAAATTCTGTGACACATGCAGGCTGCGCTGGGAACAGACAACTATCAATCGCACTGGCACGCATATGCCGGGTTCTACCACCCTCCGCTCCGGTCGTCCTGACTGGCCGCCGGCTACGGGAATCTGTG
This sequence comes from Ranitomeya variabilis, assembly GCF_051348905.1. Lineage (NCBI taxonomy): Eukaryota > Metazoa > Chordata > Amphibia > Anura > Dendrobatidae > Ranitomeya > Ranitomeya variabilis. The sequence continues at coordinate 117,577,057 of NC_135237.1, read as the reverse complement.
GTAGCCCCTGAAAACTATCACCATCCATGCCTGGATTCTGGAGCCACCTGCTCCGGAACTACCTGTTCCTTTCCTCTTGCACGGGAATCTGTGATAGCTTACTCAGCGATTTGAACTCCTGCTGTCTGTTACCCAGCCACCATAAACAAAAGTCACTTTTTCCTTCCTCTCTCGGATTTTACACAAACACATACACGGTCCACAGCAGACACCTCCCAGGGTGGATTCGTGGCTACGGATTTTTTACACTACCTGGGAATTTGTGACCACATCTTACCGGCAAGAAGCATAGACGAGGACTGGGCACAGGGGACTTTCAGGTAAGATGATAACATTTTCTTACCTTACTTATGGAGCTGCGCAGTCTCCTGTCCCTGTGTCCAGGCCACGCCCACAACCTCCGTATCTCCGGTGAGAAGGATCCCGTGCGTTCATCCGTGCCTCGCTGTTGGGGGCCATTAATGTTATGGAAATATTAGGGTTGGATAAATATATCCCTGTGTGTGCTGTGGCCGCTCCCAATTAGACTGAGTATTTTGAGCGCTCATCAAGAATGGACTGTACACAACTGTGACAGAACAACATTCCATCAATACTGAATTTTATTGTACATACATAGTTTTATATTTTCACATAGAAAGGAGTGGTTAGTTAATTACCATATTGTCTAGCTCCTCTGTCATTGGTTATCTAAACATATATGGAATATTGTGATTAATGCTCATATGACTGCTGATCAAGCAACTAAACTCGAGTTCTCTGTCTGTAGGACAAAGATGACATTTGATCAGCAGTCACCAAACATCTGACCCTCTTCTGCTTTTAGGGGTGGAAAACCCCATATGATCTGTCTGGGTTATATCAGGCTTATATCAGTTCAGTTTGTGTCAGCCATTTTAAACCATTTATTATAATGTATATATTAGCTGTGAGCATATAAGTATATATTTGATTATAGAGGAGTATACATGCAAGTGAGATCTACATGATATATATATTTCTATCACAGCCCCACGGAGATCTATCTTAGAGAACCACTTGGCCTCCTCTATGCGAGCAAACAAATCAGTCAGCAGTGGCAACGGATATTGATATTTAACCGTGATTTTATTCAAAAGCCGATAATCAATACACGGTCTCAAAGAGCCATCTTTCTTAGCCACAAAGAAAAAACCGGCTCCTAAGGGAGATGACGAAGGACGAATATGTCCCTTTTCCAAGGACTCCTTTATATATTCTCGCATAGCAGCATGTTCAGGCACAGACAGATTAAATAAACGACCCTTAGGGTATTTACTACCCGGAATCAAATCTATGGCACAATCGCACTCCCGGTGCGGAGGTAATGAACCAAGCTTAGGTTCTTCAAAAACGTCACGATATTCAGTCAAGAATTCAGGAATCTCAGAGGGAATAGATGATGAAATGGAAACCACAGGTACGTCCCCATGCGTCCCCTTACAACCCCAGCTTAACACAGACATAGCTTTCCAGTCAAGGACTGGGTTATGAGATTGCAGCCATGGCAATCCAAGCACCAACACATCATGTAGGTTATACAGCACAAGAAAGCGAATAATCTCCTGATGATCCGGATTTATCCGCATAGTTACTTGTGTCCAGTATTGTGGTTTATTACTAGCCAATGGGGTGGAGTCAATCCCCTTCAGGGGTATAGGAGTTTCAAGAGGCTCCAAATCATACCCACAGCGTTTGGCAAAGGACCAATCCATAAGACTCAAAGCGGCGCCAGAGTCGACATAGGCATCCGCGGTAATACATGATAAAGAACAAATCAGGGTTACAGATAGAATAAACTTAGACTGTAAAGTGCCAATTGAAACAGACCTATCAAGCTTCTTAGTACGCTTAGAGCATGCTGATATAACATGAGTTGAATCACCGCAATAGAAGCACAACCCATTTTTTCGTCTTAAATTCTGCCGTTCACTTCTGGACAGAATTCTATCACATTGCATATTCTCTGGCGTCTTCTCAGTAGACACCGCCAAATGGTGCACAGGTTTGCGCTCCCGCAGACGCCTATCGATCTGGATAGCCATTGTCATGGACTCATTCAGACCCGCAGGCACAGGGAACCCCACCATAACATCCTTAATGGCATCAGAGAGACCCTCTCTGAAATTCGCCGCCAGGGCGCACTCATTCCACTGAGTAAGCACAGCCCATTTACGGAATTTCTGGCAGTATATTTCAGCTTCGTCTCGCCCCTGAGATAGGGACATCAAGGCCTTTTCCGCCTGAAGCTCTAACTGAGGTTCCTCATAAAGCAACCCCAAGGCCAGAAAAAACGCATCCACATTGAGCAACGCAGGATCCCCTGGAGCCAATGCAAAAGCCCAATCCTGAGGGTCGCCCCGGAGCAAGGAAATCACAATCCTGACCTGCTGAGCAGGATCTCCAGCAGAGCGAGATTTCAGGGACAAAAACAACTTGCAATTATTTTTGAAATTTTGAAAGCAAGATCTATTCCCCGAGAAAAATTCAGGCAAAGGAATTCTAGGTTCAGATATAGGAACATGAACAACAAAATCTTGTAAATTTTGAACTTTCGTGGTGAGATTATTCAAACCTGCAGCTAAACTCTGAATATCCATTTTAAACAGGTGAACACAGAGCCATTCCAGGATTAGAAGGAGAGAGAGAGAGAGAAAGGCTGCAATATAGGCAGACTTGCAAGAGATTCAATTACAAGCACACTCAGAACTGAAGGGAAGGGAAAAAAAAAAAAAAAATCTTCAGCAGACTTCTCTTTTCTCTCCTTTCTCTGTCAATTAATTTAACCCTTTTTGGGCTGGTCAAACTGTTATGGTTCTCAATGGCAAGAGAACATAGCCAAGCAAACATAAGTACTAGCTCTTGGAAGGATGGAAACTAAACTGACCATGAACTAAACCTGCCGCACAACTAACAGTATCCGGGTAGCGTTGCCTACGTTTTTTATCCCTAGACGCCCAGCGCCGGCCGGAGGACTAACTAATCCTGGCAGAGGAAAATATAGTCCTGGCTCACCTCTAGAGAAATTTCCCCGATAGGCAGACAGAGGCCCCCACATATATTGGCGGTGATTTTAGATGAAAAGACAAACGTAGTATGAAAATAGGTTTAGCAAAATTGAGGTCCGCTTACTAAATAGCAGGAAGACAGAAAGGGCACTTTCATGGTCAGCTGAAAACCCTATCAAAATACCATCCTGAAATTACTTTAAGACTCTAGTATTAAATCATAACATCAGAGTGGCAATTTCAGATCACAAGAGCTTTCCAGACACAGAAACGAAACTACAGCTGTGAACTGGAACAAAATGCAAAAACAAACGAGGACTAAAGTCCAACTTAGCTGGGAGTTGTCTAGCAGCAGGAACATGCACAGAAAGGCTTCTGATTACAATGTTGACCGGCATGGAAGTGACAGAGGAGCAAGGTTAAATAGCGACTCCCACATCCTGATGGAAACAGGTGAACAGAGGGGAAGATGCACACCAGTTCAATTCCACCAGTGGCCACCGGGGGAGCCCAAAATCCAATTTTACAACAATCAGCGTACTCAGGACAAATTGTACAACAACTTTTGGGGTCCAATTTTTTTCTCTTAGCCTTGGGAAAATAAAAAATTTGGGGCGAAAAGATCATTTTTGTGAAAAAAAATTATTTTTTATTTTTACGGCTCTGCATTATAAACTTCTGTGAATCACTTAATGGGTCAAAGTGCTCACCACAGATCTAGATAAGTTCCTTAGGGGGTCTACTTTCCAAAATGGTGTCACTTGTGGGTGGTTTCAATGTTTAGACACATCAGTGTCTCTCCAAACGCAACATGGCGTCCCATCTCAATTCCAGTCAATTTTGCATTTAAAAGTCAAATGGCGCTCCTTCCCTTCCGAGCTCTCCCATGCGCCCAAACAGTGGTTTACCCCCACATATGGGGTATCGGCGTACTCAGGACAAATTGTACAACAACTATTGCGGTCCATTTTCTCCTGGTACCCTTGGTAAAATAAAACAAATTGGAGCTGAAGTAAATTTTTTGTGACAAAAAGTGAAATGTTCATTTTTATTTAAACATTCCAAAAATTCCTGTGAAAAACCTGAAGGGTTAATAAACTTCTTGAATGTGGTTTTGAGCACCTTGAGGGGTGCAGTTTTTAGAATGGTGTCACACTTGATTATTTTCTATCATATAGACCCCTCAAAATGACTTCAAATGAGATGTGGTCCCTAAAAAAAAATGGCTTTGTAAAAATGAGAAATTGCTGGCCAACTTTTAACCCTTATAACTCCCCAAAATTCTGCTGATGTAAAGTAGACATGTGGGAAATGTTAGCTATTAAGTATTTTGTGTGACATATCTCTGTGATTTAATTGCATAAAAATTCATAGTTGGAAAATTGCGAAATTTTCAAAATTTTCGCCAAATTTTCATTTTTTTCACAAATAAACGCAGGTAATATCAAAGAAATTTTACCACTATCATGAAGTACAATATGTCTCGAGAAAACGGTGTCAGAATCACCAGGATTCGTTGAAGCGTTCCAGAGTTATAACCTCATAAAGGAACAATGGTCAGAATTGACCTGGTCATTAACGTGCAAACCACCCTTGGGGGTAAAGGGGTTAAATTAATGTCAGTAAACGTGTTCAATACTTTTTCCCTGTGACATTCCTCGTTACTACACATTGCTTAATTTATGAAGCCATGGTTTGATTTATTTGCCTTTATGGATTAGATGGGTTATTACAGACATCTGGTGAGAATTTCAGAATTTCTTGTCAATAGCACCTTTAGAAATATATTTACGTGTTTTGTGTATCTTAGATATAACATTGGATGCGTCATTCTGCCCGGAGTTGGGATGGGTGGTGCCTGCACAGTGTGGCGCCGTGGTGCGGTATGCGCACGTGCTGACTCTGCCGCCACACTGCGCAGGCACCGCCCACCACCCTTTTTATTGAAGACACTATGTATGCAAATTCGCAGACACAGTGTCTTCAACAAAATGGCACCAGATATCGCAGGATGTGCATGCGTTGACTGCTTCACCATTTTATTGAAGAATCGTACTGCAACGCTAACATAGCAGTACGCATGTCGCCATTATCTCTGTTGCCAATGCTTGCGCACTGCTATGTTGACATTGTAGTACATTACTTCAATATAGTGGCATCAGAGATCGCAGTATGCACGCGTGCTGACTCCGGCGCTGTCTTATTGAAATAATGTACTATAACATGGCGCCCGAGTCAGCGCCTGCTGATACCACGATCTGGCACCATTTTATTGATCACACAGTATAAGTGTACCAATAAAAATGCTCTCCCCCCGGGCTTAGAACGGGTTCACTAGCTAATATATATATATATATATATATATATATATATATATATATATATATATATATATATTTTAGCGTTTCACCTGCTACGGGTCTAGGGGACACTCGCTTAGGTGCGGCGGATGACACTCAGTAGACATGTTTCCTTAAAAGTTCACAGGGTTTATTGCTCCATAAACCACATTGCAACAGGAACAACAGGTAAACAGTCTTACATCAGACAGATGAATCATCAATGTCCATAGTAGAGCTCCGCTCTCTCTCAGATCTGTGGGCACACAGACTGTGCTATGTCCAGCACGTAGGCTCTCCATCCTAAATGGTCTGTGTGTGCTGTTCAGGATGTCTGTCCCCACTTGGGACTGTCCAACACACAGGCCACTCTGCAGTGTCCAGCCAGGACACATGGAAGTGTGTCCACCCTGACACACCCACACACTCACTCCATGTGCTACACACACCTCTTTACATAGGTGTAACCACACCCAGGTACCTGTCACATGGCTAGTCAGGTGAGCGTGACATCACCACAGGTCCTTACACACAAACCCATCTTACGTGTTCAGACACGCCTCTTTGGGTGGGTTTGTAGGTGACTGAACCCACCCATCTCTCCAATCACCTGGAAGCCTTCCCAACTTAAACAAATCCCTCAGCAGTAGATCTGCTTGAGCAAAACATACCAAGGCTTCCATCACAGGGCCCCCCCCCACCTCTGCGATACATACCGTCCATTAATCACACGACCAGTCGCTATGCCACTATATATATATATATATATATATATATATATATATATATATAACCTGACACTCCAGATACATTGCCTTTTTAAAATTAGAAATTCACACAATAATCATATCCCAGACAAAATTTTGTTCTAAAAACGCAAAAATTCTGATTTTACGAATCAAAAGTATAGGTGGAAGCTGCAATGAAGAAAAGACAATCTACAGGGCTGTCTTATATGTAATGTATAGTACTGTGCAAAAGTTGTAGCAGATGGTAAAAAATGCTGCAAAGTAAGAATGATTACAAGTATAGAAGTGTTAATAGTTTATTTTAATCAATTAACATAATGGAAAGTGAACAAAAGAGAATCAAATCAATGTTTGATGTTCCCACCCATTCCCTTCAAAACATCATTAAAATATCAAATTTCTAGGTACACTTGCACAAAGTTTTAAAGGAACTCAGCAGGAATGTTGTTCCAAACATCTTGGAGAACTAAGCACACATCTGAATTGGCCATAAACTTGTTCAAATCCTTCTGTTTCTTCATGTAATCCCAGAATGTGATGGTGTCACCCCTCAGTGTGTCTGGGATGCTGTTACTGACAGCTCAGTTGTCCAGTCTAGTGTAGAGGCTTGCTGAGCTGTCAGTGTGTTGATTCACAGCTCGACTGTCCAATCTGAGACAGGTAGACTCTCGCTGTCTCCAGGTGTTCATTGTGCCAGGTGATTGCCAGGCTACTTATCTGGGCTGTTACTCCCAGACCTCTGCCAGACACACATTCAGCTACTGTGTGGTTTGTCTCTCCGTGCCTTGCATTCTATTTGTGGATTGGAAGTTGCCTGACCTTTGACCTCATTCTGACCATCCATCTGTTTAACCCCTTTTGCTCAGATCTGCTATCCTCTATCTCTTTCTTCTGTTTACGACTTACCTTCCTGGCTTTTGACCTCAGACTCCTCGACTATCCCATCTCATGGCTTGGCCATGAGAAGTGACTCAGCGTCACACCGAAAGACTCGATGATGTTGATATTAGGGCTCTGTGGAAGTCATAATAATCCGTCTGGTTTACCACTGTATCTTATCCAGTCTATTTAGTAGAAAAGATTCCCACAGATGTCATTACACTAAAGATAGCTGTAATGACATTGGCTGTATGTTGGAGGTCATTGTCATTCTACAGAATACTTTGGAGCCAATCAGATGACTGTGAAGGTATTGCATAATAGATAAGTATCTGACTTTATTTCTTAGCACTGAGGACACAATTAAATCTGACCAATTCCCCTACTCCATTTGCTGAAATACAGCTTCAAACTCTCAAGTAACCTTCACCATGCTACTCTATTGTCACAGACACACATTATTGTACCACTTTTTAGTCCTTTGGCAGACAAACTGCCCGTTGTTACAGCCAAATATTTCAAATTTTGACTTATCAGTATAGAGCACCTGGTGTGACACTGCATCACTTTTCACGGCCAAGCTGAGAGTCAGGGTAGTTAAGGACTCCAAGGTCAGAAGCCAGGAGTCATAACCTAGCCTTTACATTATAAGCAGAAAGAAGAGACAAAGGCATAGTCAGGTAACGTTTTGAGGTCAGAATACCAGGATAGCTTATCAACTGGGACAATGTACACCTGGAGACAGCCAGAGCCTCCCACTCTCAGATTGGACGGCCGAGCTGTCAATCAACACACTGACAGCTCAGCACGCCCCTGCACAAGACTGGATGACTGAGCTGTCAATCAAAGTACTGACAGCTTCAGCTGTAATGGCATCCCAGACACACTGGGGGGGGGGGACCGTGACATCTGCTGCCATTTTCTGCACCCCAGATCCTATGTTTTGTGCATTGTTGAGTTTCTGCATGTTGTTTCCATGTAGAATGTATAGCTATTTGACCACATTTATTCTATGAAGACCACTTTTGGCCAAATTTCTCTGAACAGTAGATGGGTTTAGTTGGATGCCACTGGTTGCTGTGAGTTCTAAGCTGATGGCACTGCTGGACATCTTCAAATGCTTTGCCTGAGAGAGACCTTGCTGATGCAGTATAACTACATTGTATCTCATTGCTGTGCTTCGTCTTGCCTCAGTGTATGACCTGTGATATGAACCTTGAGTCTTCCACTAGCTCACCTTTACAGCAGAGTTTGACTGTTCCTCACTCAGTTTTTATCCCACACAGCTGTTTCTGCTTCCGTTAATTACTGTGTTTCATAAATTAATGATCATAATCACTAGTATAATTGGTTACTAGAACTGTATGTACTATAGGACTTTATGAAGGACTAGAATTCTAAAAAAAAATCCATGACTTTGTCCAGGTGTACCTAGAAGAATTCACACTGTTTAAAGTCAAAAGTTGGCCATAACAAATAATAATTTGGTTTAGATTTTTCTTTTTCAAATTCCCATTGCTTTTTTGTTTATTGATCAAAATAGACTAGTAACTGACTCGTTAGTGATATTTGTGTGTCATTTAGGTTTGGATATTACTGGTTCGTGTGTTTGATCTTTATATAGTAAAGTGCACTACTATTTGTTCTAATTCTATTTATGGTGTTTGCTTTTTGTGAGAATTGTATTGGAGATCAGTGTATGTTTCTTTTTACAAATGAATTCTAGTTAAATGTTTAAGTTTTATTTCTACCTTTCTACCTATAGCTTACCCCAGAGTGTTTTCTGTGACTTTTAGATTTAGAATTTAGAAAAACCTGCATTAGCCCTTTATTGATAGTCTCACATATGAGAACAAGCATAGAATTGTTGTATACATTAAAATGATCACTGCCATAAACATTTCAAAATATTTAACATGTAATTCAATTTGACTAAATATGATAGTTGTAATACCATCTGGCAGCAGATCTCCACACTGAGGATGTACCGCCAGATGGCCTAAGATCATAGAGTACGCAAAATAAATGCCATACTAGGTAGTAATGAAATATCCTGAAAGATCCTGCTGGGTGATAGTGTTTGTGGATGGGCATAAATATTTTATTTCCTCTGTCTTTTTTTTCTTTTTGTTTACACAGTGTTATGCGTTCAGAGCATTAAGATTTCTCTTTAGCATGGAAAGAAATCGAGATCTGTTCAAAAGGTACAGTATGCATACTGTGAATACAACACAACAAAGGTAATAAGGATTACTTCAATAATATGTGAACACTAGATGGAGGCCTGATGCTATCGCATCGGGTGTGTGGTAATGTCACAATGGGGCAGGCTTTGCAGCGTTGAGAAGCTCTCCCCCTATGTGCTCACCCACCTATCCACTCTTTCATACCCCATGTGCTGACTTCTCTCATCTGTGCTCTCTTCTTTGTATGTAATAATGTCACTCATAGCCACAGATCAGTAATATGATCCGCAACTTAGCCATGGTGTATGGAGATGGAACGCCCCTCTCCGTCCCGACTCGAGTTTCGCTTTCTCAAAAGGAAGTGCCAAACAGTTTGATCAAGAAGGGGTTGTCCTAATAGTGAACAACCCCTTTAATATTTGATTAATTAGTTGAAAATTTTGTATCAATAATTCTGTAGTAGAATTATACTCATCTAAAAAAGCATGATAGTTGTAGGGTTATTCCCAAATTCATAATTTATCCCCAACATTCCTGAACTTAGGGCTCTGGAACTCTGAGAATGGGGATATCCAGCTATGTCTTGAATGGAGTGGAGGTGCGCATGCCTCCTTCCATTCATTGTCATTGAGACTGCTGGAAAAAGTTGAATACAGCACTTGGCTTTCTCCAGCCGTCCCATAGAAAATGAATAGAGCAGTAGTCAAGCATTCCAGTCAAGAAGGGGCTACAAAAGGAGTTTCAGAGCCCAATTTTGAAATCAATTAGTGGATCAATTGCAGGGAATCTAGCTATCATTATCAGCAATATACCTACTGGTTTTGAAGACTCTTTCAGCTGGCAGAATTCTGTATAAATGCTCATGTATAGTACAGCAGAAGCAGTGCCTAAAGTTAGTTAGTGCACATCCTGAATTTTGTGACTGGTATAATATTTTATTGAATATTTACCTTGTATTATATGGAAGTGAGCCTTAATAATTTTGTACAAATTGAAAGTGTGATATAAGGCAGGGTTCACATTGCTTTGACCCTACATTCGGTGGCTCCATTTATTCTTATGTCTGAATCCCCACAATATGGGATTTGGGCTTACATGCTGCTAGGGTCTTTGACTATAATGAGTTAGATGGAGTTACAGTGTGCTCTGTTATACATCATCTTTGGCACTATACTGGCGCTATACGCCTAGTTGAGGAGGGCATCGACACCTAGTCTACAACATCTTGTTGCCCGCCTTCATTAGGCATATATGGCCGAAAAGGATGTACGACAGAAAACACTAACTCCGTCTGCATCACTACAGTCAATGGCCCCACCACCACATACACCCCAATCCTGTGTGTGGGAACTCGGATGGAAGCCCTGACGTAGCCATGAACGTAGGGTCAACTTCTATGTGAACATAGCCTAAAGGATGTAGCCATATTCTTTCACATTGGCTTTTCAGTAACTGATCAAGAAATGTAAAACATTTTTAGTATCACCATAAGTATGATGCTGAAACAAATTTACAATGACAGACTGGTACAGAGGGGAGAGGACATAATAACCAAATTTTGGATACTGCTTTATTTTCTCATTTACGAATACATAGCCAGGAATGTATGCATAGTTATGTGACAGTACGGTGCTTGGTTACTTTTATTGCATCTAATTTGCATTTGTTGTAGGTTTTTTCCACCTGATTTGTTTGAGATGTTCATTGATATTGGACATTATATTCGAGAGATCAGTGCCTATGAAGACCTTGTATCGAAATTAAATGCTTTGCCAGTAAGTGCTATACTATAAATCCTCTTTAACAACCAAATGTAGTCATTATCTCCGCAAATGTAAGTGGTGTTTTATGTGGTTTACAGGAAGATGAACTAAAGCAAGTCTCCGATAGTATTGAAGGCATCAATCAAAATAAGACGCCCACAAAATTTATAGGAAACTATGCAATTTTAGACCACCTTGGAAGCGGAGCATTTGGGAGTGTCTATAAGGTGATTTTTATAGAGTTTTTAAATCTACCAGTTGAGATATAATCAATGTCTTTTAATAATCTTCTTATTCCTTTCTGAGAGCCATATAGATGCCATGATCAATAGATAATTATATATGCCTATGTCCTTGTGAGCACAGACCTCTTTACTGCCGAATGCTATGTAACCTGTTTAAACAGTTTTCAAAGGGTTAAAATTTGCTAATGTAATGCTCAGACTGGGGAAGAAAAAAAAAAGAAACAATAATTTGTCCATTCCCTTTTGCTGTTATTCCATCTCTTTTGCTCCCCTGCTGGCTTCTACTTGCTGCTCTCATGATGTCCCAACCACAGAGCAAGTGACGTCTGTAATCTCCAACTGCAGCCAGTCATGGGCTGCAGGTGATTACTTACAATTAGAGATGTCCCTGTGAAGAGACTGGTAGGGAACAAAGACTGGCAGGGACTGGTCAGCATCAGAACAGAAGCTCTGGGAGATGGGTAAGGGGCGTATTGCCTATTTTATCCCATTCTGTGCATTTTGAAAAATAATTTGCTCTCCAGACAACCCCTTTATGTACGCAGCTATTATCACCCTTAAGGACGCAATGAGTTTTTTAGTATTTTTATTACTTTTAATGTTTCAAATCGTGTGCAGTATCTGTGTGAGAACTTGTTTTTTGCCACGTTAGTTGTATTTTTTTCAGAACCATTTTGGGGTACATATACCGTACCGTATTATAATAATAATAATCTTTATTTTTTATATATAACATATTCCGCAGCGCTTTACAGACATTATCATCGCTGTCCCCATTGGGGCTCACAATCTAAATTCCCTACCAGTATGTCTTTGGAATGTGGGAGGAAACCGGAGAACCCGGAGGAAACCCACACAAACACAGGGAGAACATTCATACAGGTCCTTCTCAAAAAATTAGCATATAGTGTTAAATTTCATTATTTACCATAATGTAATGATTACAATTAAACTTTCATATATTATAGATTCATTATCCACCAACTGAAATTTGTCAGGTCTTTTATTGTTTTAATACTGATGATTTTGGCCTACAACTCCTGATAACCCAAAAAACCTGTCTCAATAAATTAGCATATTTCACCCGTCCAATCAAATAAAAGTGTTTTTTAATAACAAACAAAAAAACCATCAAATAATAATGTTCAGTTATGCACTCAATACTTTGTCGGGAATCCTTTGGCAGAAATGACTGCTTCAATGCGGCGTGGCATGGAGGCAATCAGCCTGTGACACTGCTGAGATGTTATGGAGGCCCAGGATGCTTCAATAGCGGCCTTAAGCTCATCCAGAGTGTTGGGTCTTGCGTCTCTCAACTTTCTCTTCACAATATCCCACAGATTCTCTATGGGGTTCAGGTCAGGAGAGTTGGCAGGCCAATTGAGCACAGTAATACCATGGTCAGTAAACCATTTACCAGTGGTTTTGGCACTGTGAGCAGGTGCCAGGTCGTGCTGAAAAATGAAATCTTCATCTCCATAAAGCATTTCAGCCGATGGAAGCATGAAGTGCTCCAAAATCTCCTGATAGCTAGCTGCATTGACCCTGCCCTTGATGAAACACAGTGGACCAACACCAGCAGCTGACATGGCACCCCACACCATCACTGACTGTGGGTACTTGACACTGGACTTCAGGCATTTTGGCATTTCCTTCTCCCCAGTCTTCCTCCAGACTCTGGCACCTTGATTTCCGAATGACATGCAAAATTTGCTATCATCAGAAAAAAGTACTTGGGACCACTTAGCAACAGTCCAGTGCTGCTTCTCTGTAGCCCAGGTCAGGCGCTTCTGCCGCTGTTTATGGTTCAAAAGGCTTTACCTGGGGAATGCGGCACCAGTAGCCCATTTCCTGCACACGCCTTTCCACACCAGACTCAGTCCACTGCTTCCTCAGGTTCCCCAAGGTCTGGAATCGGTCCTTCTCCACAATCTTCCTCAGGGTCCGGTCACCTCTTCTCGTTGTACAGCGTTTTCTGCCACATTGTTTCCTTCCAACAGACTTACCATTGAGGTGCCTTGATACAGCACTCTGGGAACAGCCTATTTGTTGAGAAATTTCTTTCTGGGTCTTACCCTCTTGCTTGAGGGTGTCAATGATGGCCTTCTTGACATCTGTCAGGTCGCTAGTCTTACCCATGATGGGGGTTTTGAGTAATGAACCAGGCAGGGAGTTTTTAAAAGCCTCAGGTATCTTTTGCATGTGTTTAGAGTTAATTAGTTGATTCAGAAGATTAGGGTAATAGGTCGTTTAGAGAACCTTTTCTTGATATGCTAATTTATTGAGACAGGTTTTTTGGGTTATCAGGAGTTGTAGGCCAAAATCATCAGTATTAAAACAATAAAAGACCTGACAAATTTCAGTTGGTGGATAATGAATCTATAATATATGAAAGTTTAATTGTAATAATCATTACATTATGGTAAATAATGAAATTTAACAATATATGCTAATTTTTTGAGAAGGACCTGTACTCTTTGCAGATGTTGTCCTTGGTGGGATTTGAACCCAGGACTCCAGTGCTGCAAGGCTGCAGTGCTAACTAATTATCTGTTAAATTGTCTGATAGCGGAATAAAAAAAAAACAATTTCACAACTGTGTTTTAGATATGATTTTTGTTATTCTTCAAGGTGCAGTTGGCATTGTCCAGGATATAGGATAGGAAATCAATAGGTTATCCCATAGGATGGGTCATCAACATGAGATCGGTAGAGGTCTGACACCCAGAAGCTCCTGCAATCAGTTGATATCTGTTTAGGCAGCATCCATATATTGGCAGTGTATGGAACCAAACCCCACACCCCCTTTCATTGTCTTTTGGCTGCTGCGAAGTACTGAAGTTTACCACTTGAATAGGAGATACAATGCAGCGGCATACAGAGGGGTGGAGTTCAGTTCTGAAAAACATGATTGGCACTGACATGGGATAAAGGGTGTTGGACCCCCACTGATCTCATATTGATGATCTATCCCATAGACTGGTCAGGAATAATGTTAATCCCAGTAAACCAATTTAAAGCAAAACTCCCAAGTCATTCAAAATTGGTAACAAGGAAACATGCAGAACCTGACAATATAATCTATCTTTAAAAAAAAACAAGAGCAATTTTCACATAAAAAATATTAATCTTTACTGAATATACATAAAGAAGACATTTACAAATGTAAGGTATCCAGACTAGGTAAAGATATGGCCAAAATGTATATAATGGTGACACATGCATGTAACAAATTTTGTATAGTTTAATTTCTACCTGGTTAATGAATCTGAGAATTAAACTTCTGATCAGATATAATTCAGTTAATTCCTCCTAGCATATAGTAGCAGCTTAGTGGATATTAAAGTTCATGTGCAACGCAAGAGTAAAAGGGAGGTAGCAGGTAAAGGAACCTCCAATATCAGGTGCTTTATGGCATCTGGACACATGACACCATACCTCTTCCGTGCCGGTGGCATAGGGAAGCATCACGCAGGGAGGTGGCTCCCTGCGTTCTTCCCTGAGTCCCTCAGAACAACGTGATGTGATCGCGTTGTTCCGAGCGTCTCCTCCGTTCTCCTCCCTGCAGGCCCCGGATCCAAGATTGCCGTGGGGGTCCTTCCGGGTCCTGCAGGGAGGTGGCTTGTCAGTGCCTTCTGAGAGCAGGCGCCAGCAAGCCTCCTTCACTGCCTGTCAGATCGCTGATCTGACACAGTGCTCTGCAAAGTGTCAGATCAACGATCTGACACTGTATAGGGATGTCCCACCCTGGGACAATGTAAAAAAGTTAAAAAAAATTACACTGTGTAAAAATATAAAAAAATAATTCCTAAATAAAGAAAAATAAATAAATATTGTTCCACAAATACATTTCTTTATGTAAATAATAAATAAAAAAACAATAAGGCCACGTTCACACTTTGCGGCCTGCTCTGCGGGTTAATCCCGCAGCGGAATTGATAAATCTGCAGGGCAAAACCGCTGCGGTTATCCCTGCAGATTTATCGCGGTTTGTTCCGCGGTTTCCGCTGCGGGTTTCCGCCTATACTATTGATGCTGCATATGCAGCAATATGCAGCATCAATAGTAATGTAAAAAATAATAAAAATTGGTTATACTCACCCTCCGATGTCCGGATCTCCTCGGTGCTGCAGGCGGCTGTGCCAACAAGGACCTTCGTGACGTCACGGTCATGTGACCGCGGCGTCATCACGGTCATGTGACCGCGACGTCACCACAGGTCCTGCTCGCACTGCAACTGAGACCGGACGCCGCGGGCAGCGCTGAGAGGTGAGTATAGCATCATTTTTTATTTTAATTCTTTTTTTTACACCAAAATATGGTTCCCAGGGCCTGGAGGAGAGTCTCCTCTCCTCCACCCCGGGTACCATCTGCACATTATCCGCTTAACTTCCCGCAACGTGGGCACAGCCCCATGCGGAAAGTGAGTGGATCAATGCATTTCTATGGGTGCAGAATCGCTGCGATTCTGCACCAAGAAGTGACATGCTCCTTCTTTTTTTCCGCAGAAAAGCCGCGCGGCTTTTTGCGCGGAAATCCGCAGCGTGGGCACAGCGGGTTTTGTTTTCCATAGGGTAACATTGTACTGTACCCTGCATGGAAAACTGCTGCGGATCCGCAGTGTCAAATCCGCTGCGGATCCGCGGCAAAACCCGCAAAGTGTGAACGTAGCCTAAAAGTACACATATTTAGTATCGCCGCATCTGTAACGACCCGACCTATAAAACTGTCCAACTAGTTAACCCCTTCAGTGAACACCGTAAAAAAAAAGAAAAAACGAGGCAAAAAGCAATGTTTAATCATCATACTGCCGAACAAAAAGTGGAATAACACGCGATCAAAAAGACGGCTATAAATAAACATGGTACCGCTGAAAACGTCATCTTGTCCCGCAAAAAATTATCCACCATACAGCATCATCAGTGAAAAAATTAAAAACGAGCTGCCATACAGCGTCATCAGCGAAAAAATAAAAAAGTTATAGCCCTCAGAATAAAGCAATGCAAAAATAATAATTTTTTATATAAAATAGTTTTTATTGTATAAAAGTACCAAAACATAAAAAATGATATAAATGAGGTATCGCTGTAATCGTACTAACCCGAATAATAAAACCGCTTTATTAATTTTACCACATGGTATAAACACCCCCCCAAAAGAAATTAATGAATTGCTGGTTCGCCTAACAAAAATCGGAATTAAAAGAGATCAAAAAATGTCATGTGCCCAAAAATGGTACCAATAAAAACATCAACTCGTCCCGCAAAAACAAGACCTCACATGACTCTGTGGACCAAAATATGGAAAAATTATAGCTCTCAAAATGTGACGCAAAAACTATTTTTTGCAATAAAAAGCATCTCTTAGTGTGTAACAGATGCCAAACATAAAAACCCACTATAAATAGTAAATCAAACCCCCTTTTTCACTGCTTTAGTTAGGGAAAAATAAAAAAAATGTATTTATTTCCATTTTCCGGTTAGGGTTGGGGCTAAAGTTAGGGTTACGGTTGGGGCTAAAGTTAGAGTTAGGGTTGGGGCTAAAGTTAGGGTTAGGGTTGGGGCTAGAGTTGGGGTTAGGGTTTGTATTACATTTATGGTTGGGTTAGGGGTGTGTCAGGGTTAGAGGTGTGGTTAGGGTTATGGTTGGGATTAGGGGTGTGTTTGGGGTTGGGATTAGGGGTGTGTTCGGGTTAGGGGTGTGGTTAGGGTTATGGTTAGGGTTGTGATTAGGGTTAGGGATGTGTTGAGGTTAGGGTTGGAGTTAGAATTGGGGGGTTTCAAATGTTTAGGCACATCAGGGGTTCTGCAAACACAACAAGACATCCTATCTCAATTCCATCCAATTCTGCGTTGAAAAAGTAAAACGGTGCTCCTTCCCCACATGTGGGGTATCAGCATTCTCAGGACAAATTGGGCAACAACTTTTGAGGTCCAATTTCTTCTGTTACCCTTGGGAAAATACAAAACTTGGGGCTAGAAATTAATTTTTGTGGAAAAAAAAGATTTTTTATTTTCACGGCTCTGTGTTATAAACTGTAGTGAAACACTTGGGGGTTCAAAGTTCTCACAACACATCTAGATAAGTTCCCTGGGGGGTCTAGTTTCCACTATGGGGTCACTTGGGGGTTTCTACTATTTAGGTACATCAGGGGCTTTGCAAACTCAACGTGACGCCCGCAGACCATTCCATCTAAGTCTGCATTCCAAAAAGGCACTCCTTTCAACCTCTGCCATACGCCCAAACGGTGGTCCCCCCACATATGGGGTATCAGCGTACTCAGGAAAAATTGGACAACAACTTTTGGGGTCCAATTTCTCCTGTTACCTTTGGCAAAATAAAAATTTGGGGGCTAAAAAATATTTTATTTTCACGGCTCTGCGTTATAAACTGGGGGTTCAAAGTTCTCACAACACATCTAGATAAGTTCCTTAGGGGGTCTACTTTCCAAAATGATGTCACATGTGGGGGGTTTCCACTGTTTAGGTACATCAGGGGCTCTCCAAATGCGACATGGCATCTTATCTCAATTCCAGTCAATTTTGCATTGAAAAGTTAAACGGCACTCCTTCCCTTCCAAGCTCTGCCATGCGCCCAAACAGTGGTTTACCCCCACATATGGGGTATTAGCATACTCAGAACAAATTGTTCAACAACTTTTGTTGTCCAATTTCTCCTCTTACCCTTGGCAAAATAAAAAATTGGGGGCGAAAAATCATTTTTGGGAAAAAATATGATTTTTTATTTTTACGGCTTTACATTATAAACCTCTGTGAAGCACTTGGTGGGTCAAAGTGCTCACCACACATCTAGATAAGTTCCATAGGGGGTCTACTTTCCAAAATGGTGTCATTTGTGGGCGGTTTCCACTGTTTAGGCACATTAGGGGCTCTCCAAACGCGACATAGCGTCCTATCTCAATTCCAGCCAATTTTGCATTGGAAAGTCAAACGGCACTCCTTCACTTCTGAGCTCTGCCATGCACCCAAACAGTGGTTCTTCCTCACACATGGGGTATCTGCATACTCAGGACATATTGTGCAACAACTTTTGGGGTCCAATTTCTCCTGTTACCCTTGGTAAAATAAAACAAATTGGATCTGAAGTAATTTTTTTGTGAAAAAAGTTAAATGTTAATTTTTTTTAAACATTCAATAATTTCCTGTGAAGCATCTGAAGGGTTAATAGACTTCTTGAATGTGGTTTTGAGCACTTTGAGGGGTACAGTTTTTAGAATGGTGTCACACTTGGGTATTTCCTATCATATAGACCCCTCAAAGTGACTTCAAATGTGATGTGGTCCCTAAAAAAAATGTTGCTGTAAAAATGAGAAATTGATGGTCAATTTTTAACCCTTATAACTCCCTAACAAAAAAATATTGGTACCAAAATTGTGCTGATGTAAAGTAGACATGTGGGAAATGTTACTAATTAAGTATTTTGTGGGACATATCTCTGTGATTTAATTTTCAAAATTTTCGCCAAATTTCCATTGTTTACACAAATAAACACAAGTAATGTTGAGGAAATTTTACCAATAACATGAAGTACAATATGTCACGAGAAGAAAAGGAATGCCAGAATCACCGGGATCCATGCAAGCGTTCCAGAGTCATAGCCTCATAAAGGGACAGTGGTTAGAATTGTAAAATTTGGCCCGGTCATTAACATGCAAACCAACCTTGGGGATTAAGGGGTTAATATGCTCTATTACATATTTCTTTGCAGTGACACGACTTACCTGGTTTTCCCATGATGCTTATTTGAAAAGGCGACTATATAATAAAGGCCATTAATTGGCCGAAATGTCTTACTAAATTGTCGTTTCACCTATCAGCATCAAATAAATACTCACCTGAAGCACTATAAACAATATACTCCTTTGTATAATGTCAACTGTGATTACTGTACTAACTGTACACTATATACTATATACAGAGCTCCTGTGTATAATGTCATAGTGATCCTTGTATTACCTGTACACTAAACACTATATACAGAGATCCTGTGTATAATGGTGATTATGTTGATATTAGTATTGTGATTTTTTTTTTTATTATTGATCAGTATTGTAGTATTCGGTCACTGTGTGCTGGTAATATGTGGTCTGGGGTAAGAAGGATCACATATCATAGATAAAATCTAACTTAAAATTCAAGATTAAAATATGGGTAGCCAATACTTCACGATGACATACAGTAAACAGACATTAAAGTACATTAAAGTGATAAAGTGAACCAGTCCTCAATTAAAAAATGGTTGGATCTTACCATTAGAAGTTTCCAATGAGCAAAAACATCATGCAGGAGGGAGAAAAGGTAAATTAAGTTAGACAGGTAAAACTACATTGCCCATCATGCCCAATGCAATATCTTCCTTGCTGACAAGGACAGCGCCCAAGTGTGACCTATCCTTCTTAAAAATGTCCGTGTACAAACCATCCCTACGTGTTTCATCACCCTGTAGTGCTAGGAGTGATAGGAGTCCTCGTAAATTTTAAAAAGGACAGTTAGGGGGTGCTGTAATGATATCAGAGCCACTTTACATAGCAGAATGCTGACAAAGTGCAAGATGAAACGCATACCAAAAGCGTCTACCTTGTCGTGATGAAAAAATCTTTTGTCCAAAACAAAAACTAATGGCTATGTATGTGATATGGTGTTCGATGGGAACTGTTAATGTGTTATTGATGAGAACATGATGCAGAAGTGGAGTTTTTCCTAGAGTGGGTGGTGGAATTGTGGAAGGTTCAAGGGGGGGGGGAGGTGGAACTGGGGTGGAGCCTTGGAGGAGTTTCAAGGGGGCTCGAACATTTTGCCAGTTTGGGGCCCTGAAATTCCTGGTGACAGCCATGTCCCCAGCAGTCATAACTTTAGTGATCAGTAAGTTATCCCCTATCCTGTGTAAAATAACTTGTTTCTTTTTTTATTATAATCCTTTAATACAATTAACTTTTTTTTAGAGTTAATTTCCTGTTCTTTATCCTTTTTAGTCTTGATACATTCATTTTGTATAATAATATTTTATACAGGTCAGGAAACGCAGTGGACAGAATCTCTTCGCAATGAAAGAAATTAATTTGCACAACCCAGCATTTGGTAAAGACAAGAGAGACCGAGAGAACAACGCTGAGAACATAGTGTCTGAGCTGACAATAATCAGAGAGCAGGTACATATGAGTATACGTGTATGCTGTATTGTTCACTTTCTATCACTGTCCTTGAGGAACAGATAGAGGGAGTAATTGCTCTATTATAGCAACACATTGTCTCAGATCAAGGTGTGGAGCAAAACTAATGTAGACAAAATTAACCATCGTCATAAATAATGTTGCAGGCTACTTTTATACCAGACACAAATCCTATTGCATTAAAATTGAAAACAAACTTTTTTAGTGATAACAGATTTAAAAGTCAAATCAGACAATACAAAACAAAGGCAGCAGGTGGGCAACGATAAGAATCAATTCTTCTATTTTATATCCTTATAATGCCACCGAAAGAAAATACTGCACAAAAGTCTCATAAACGGAATAGTTTACTAAGGAGAATACAATAAATTAATATTAATAAAAACCAATAGTTAAAAGACAGAGTACCCCAGTGGAGGACCACAAAATGCAATGTATAGTGCAAGTAATAAAATATGTTAATTATATAGTGTGTATCCCAATGCCTACAGAGTATGTCCCTGTGGAAAATGCAGAAAACTACATACAGTATGTATTACAGGCAACACTTACATCATGGGTTGAAGTTAAGAGATAGCTGCTTTGTGGCCCAGGTGCCCCAACACGCGTTTCACCCATTCTTCGTCGGGCGTGATATACGATAAAGAGAGAAGATCCAGTTGCAATCCTTACATTGTTACTGTCATTTGTTTGTGTTTCAGTAAGTGTTTTCCCTACACAATCACTTAATCTTGCAGGGGAAACAGCTGTTGTGATTGTGCAGGGGGTCGTCAGCAGTACAGGGCTTACAGACGCAGCATGACAGTGAGGCCATGTGCACACGTTCAGGATTTTTCGCGTTTTTTTCACGTTTTTTCGCTATAAAAACGTGATAAAAACGCGAAAAAAACGCTAACCTATGCCTCCTATTATTTACAGGGTATTCCGCATTTTTTCTGCAAATGTTGCATTTTTTTCCGCGAAAAAATCGCATCGCGGAAAAAAAAGCAACATGTTCATAAAAAATGCGGAATTGCAGGGATTCCGCACACCTAGGAGTGCATTGATCTGCTTACTTTCCGCACGGGGCTGTCCTCCACGGACTGGGCACCATATAATTGGTCAAAAAAAAAGAATTAAAATAAAAAATAGTGATATACTCACCCTCTGATGGCCCCCGAAGTGTTCCCGCCTCTCCGGTGCATGCTTTCTCTTCCGTTCCTATAGATGGTGTGGTTCAGGACCTGTGATGACGTCGCTGTCTTGTGATTGGTCGCGTGACTGCTCATGTGACTCACGCGACCAATCACAAGCCGCGACGTCATCGAAGGTCCTGAACCACACCGGCATCTACACTCACCGGCCACTTTATTAGGTACACCTGTCCAACTTCTTGTTAACACTTAATTTCTAATCAGCCAATCACATGGCGGCAACTCAGTGCATTTAGGCATGTAGACATGGTCAAGACAATCTCCTGCAGTTCAAACCGAGCATCAGTATGGGGAAGAAAGGTGATTTGAGTGCCTTTGAACGTGGCATGGTTGTTGGTGCCAGAAGGGCTGGTCTGAGTATTTCAGAAACTGCTGATCTACTGGGATTTTCACGCACAACCATCTCTAGGGTTTACAGAGAATGGTCCGAAAAAGAAAAAAAATCCAGTGAGCGGCAGTTCTGTGGGCGGAAATGCCTTGTTGATGCCAGAGGTCAGAGGAGAATGGGCAGACTGGTTCGAGCTGATAGAAAGGCAACAGTGACTCAAATCGCCACCCGTTACAACCAAGGTAGGCCTAAGAGCATCTCTGAACGCACAGTGCGTCGAACTTTGAGGCAGATGGGCTACAGCAGCAGAAGACCACACCGGGTACCACTCCTTTCAGCTAAGAACAGGAAACTGAGGCTACAATTTGTACAAGCTCATCGAAATTGGACAGTAGAAGATTGGAAAAACGTTGCTTGGTCTGATGAGTCTCGATTTCTGCTGCGACATTCGGATGGTAGGGTCAGAATTTGGCGTAAACAACATGAAAGCATGGATCCATCCTGCCTTGTATGGAGCATCTTTGGGATGTGCAGCCGACAAATCTGCGGCAACTGTGTGATGCCATCATGTCAATATGGACCAAAATCTCTGAGGAATGCTTCCAGCACCTTGTTGAATCTATGCCACGAAGAATTGAGGCAGTTCTGAAGGCAAAAGGGGGTCCAACCCATTACTAGCATGGTGTACCTAATAAAGTGGCCGGTGAGTGTATGTGCACAAAGGAACAGGTTCCACAACAGATGAAAGATGCCAGCATAATTCACATATACAAGAGGAAAGGTAATCGCCAATCTTGTGACAACCATCGAGGCATCTCCCTTCTGTCCACTGCAGGCAAGATATTGGCTCGTCTCTTGCTCAACCGCCTTTTACATCACCTTGAGCAAGGACTATTACCCGAAAAGCCAGTGTGGTTTCCGTGCTAAACGTGGAACAGTAGATATGATATTTTCAGCACGTCAACTTCAGGAAAAGTGCCAGGAGCAACACCGTGACCTTTATGTAACTTTTGTTGATCTGACCAAGGCTTTCGACACAGTCAGTAGAGACGGCCTGTGGAAGATCATGGCAAAATTCGGCTGCCCGAGCAAGTTCATCTCAGTCATCCGGCAGTTCCATAATGGCATGATGGTGAAGATTCTGAACAATGGAGACATATCTGAGGCTTTCCCAGTAACAAACGGCATAAAACAAGGCTGTGTGCTTGCTCCAACCCTGTTCAGTATGCTGTTCTCTGCAATGTTAAATGATGCCTTTATCAACTGTGAAGATGGAATCCAGGTTAGGTACAGGACTGATGGCAAGCTATTCAACCCAAAACGCCTGAAGGCGGTTACGAAAGTGCTTGAGACTGTTATCCGTGAATTATTATTTGCTGATGACTGTGCACTTAACGCTAGCACGGAACAACAGATGCAGCATGAAATGGACTGTTTTTCACAAGCTTGCGACAGTTTTGGTCTCGAGATCAACATTAGAAAAACCGAAGTCATGTATCAACCGGTTCCAGGAAAACTGTACAAGGAGCCACGTATCACAGTGAAGGAGCAAAACCTCAAAGCAGTCGATAACTTCACCTACTTAGGCAGCACACTTTCCCGTGAAGTAACCATAGACGCTGAGGTTAATAACAGAATCACCAAAGCCAGTGCCGCCTTCGGGAGACTGCGTAAGAACATCTGGGAACGAAGGGGACTCAGCCTTACCACCAAGCTGAAGGTCTACTGCGTGGTGGTCCTCACCACACTTCTCTATGCTAGCGAGACCTGGACAGTGTACAGCCGGCATGCTAAACAGGTTAATCATTTCCACATGAGTTGCCTCCGCAGACTCCTCCACATCAGGTGGCAAGACAATGTCCCGGACACGGCAATTCTGGAACAAACTGGGCTCTGCAGCGTTTACACTCTCCTGCTGAAAGTCCAAGCCAGGTGGGCTGGACACGTGGTTAGAATGCCTGACAGCCGACTACAGAAACAACTGCTGTACGGAGAACTGTGCCAAGGAAAGCGAGCAGTTGGGGGGCAGAAGAAGCGCTATAAAGACTGCCTTACGGTGTCTCTCAAAAACCTGGAAGTCAACACCAATGAATGGGAAGAGCTTGCCCTGGATCGTCCAGGTTGGCGGGGCAGAATCACCTCAGGAGCACGTGCAGCTGAAGATAGGAAAATCTTTGACGCAAAAAGAAAGCGCACTGTATGCAAGGCACAAGTAGAATCTGGTGTACTGACCACATCTGCTTCCTTATGTCAAGTATGTGGGTGAACCTTCAGGACCCGGATTGGACTCATCAGCCACCTCCGGACCCATAACTACTAATCCTCTTCTAACCCTGAAGTTATGGTCATCTTCGAAAACGAAGGACGAACATCATCATTCTGGATCGTGGGCACATACCCTAACAGACATTTTGTGTGGTGCAAAAGGGGTTTAATAATGCAATAGAGATAGAATCACAAACTTCACCAATCTGATCCTCTCACATTTGAAGATTATTTTCACTTAAATGGCAATTTTTTTTTTAGTTTGTCATTATAGATATTTCCAGCTTCCTTGGTATTTTCTTGACTGTTACATGGTTGTGATTTCTAATGTGCTAACAATAGCATCATCATATTTTGTCTTACAGCTTTGTCATCCAAACATTGTTCGCTATTATAGGACTTTCCTAGAAAGTAAGTAACTTGTCTCAAGATTTTGTTATTTTATTCCTTAGATGTGCTGTTTTTTTCTTCTATATTATGTGTCTCAAGGACAATATCTATTGGTTATGTGGGTGGCAATTCATTTAAACTAAGTGATTTTCTGTCAAATAAATATAACGGGAGTGGTGGAACCACTGTGTCGTGGTCCGTGGAGAGCCTGGATGGGCGTGACTAGGTGAGCACCTGACTCTTCACTAGAGCCCCTGAAGGTGAGGTTAGGCTTTATTACTGATGGACACCAGGTGCAGACAGACATCGGACGCAAAGGGACATGTAGCTGCAACAGCCCAGTAGAAGAGTACTGCTGAAATACAGACTACCACGGCAAGTTCAGGCAGGTCCGGCTGATATACAGACTGGCATGGCAGGTGCAGGCAGGTCCGGCTGATATTCAGATTGGTATAGCAGGTGCAGGCGGGTCCGCCTAATATACAGACTGGCATAGCAGGTGCTGGCTGATATACAGATTGGCATGGCAGGTGCAGGCGGGTCCGGCTAATATACAGATTGGCATAGCAGGTGCAGGCAGGTCCAACTGATTTACGGATTGGCATAACAGGTGCTGGCAGGTCCGGCTGATATACAGATTGGTATAGCAGGTGCAGGCGGGTCCACCTAATATACAGACTGGCATGGCATGGCTGGCTGATATACAGATTGGCATTGCAGGTGCAGGCAGGTCCGGCTGATATACAGATTGGCATAGCAGGTGCAGGCAGGTCCAGCTGATTTACGGATTGGCATAACAGGTGCTGGCAGGTCCAGCTGATATACAGATTGGCATGGCAGGTGCAGGCAGGTCCGGCTGATATGCAGATTGGCATGGCAGGTGCAGGCAGGTCCGGCTGATATACAGATTGGCATGGCAGGTGCAGGCAGGTCTGGCTGATATAGGGATTGGCATAGCAGGTGCAGGCAGGTCCGGCTGATATAGACTGGCATAGCAGGTGCAGGCGGCTCCGTCTGAATTACAGACTAACAAGACAGGTGCTAGCACGGAGGTTAGGGATGGATGGAGAGAAATTAGCAGGACTAGCGGACATGGACCTGAGATCTAGCAAGTGTCCATTGGCTGCGGACACTTTAGGACGGTGCGTGTGGCCCTTTTAAGAAGGAGGGAGCATGCATGCACTAAGCACAGTTCCCGAAGATCTGCACGCATTGCATAGACCCAGGGCAGTAGCCGGAGAGGAAGGAGGAAGTGCAGGACCGGAGTCGCAGTGGTGAGTGGGGAGAGGGGCAGGGTGCAGGGAGGCCGCTGCTGCAAATAATCACTTAAAATTAAAAAAAACTTGAACATACAGATATCATTATTGTGTCCCCAACCAATGTCTCATGAGCTGCATGGAAGCCTTTAGACCATTTTTGTGCTTTGACTCCAGGGAGAGCCTTCTTGATTAAAATTATTTCACTGAAATTTATCTCAAAGGGCACTTGACTCAATTAGTATTGAACTAGGCTTAGTACCAGCACAATATTATTGCTACATTGAATTGATTGGTTGGTTTCCATGCAGCTACTAGTGAAAAGTTGGAATAAAGCTGATATTTTCCTTTTTATGTAATAATGTACAGAACTAAAAAATTTACGAGAAAATGTTGCTTTCCAAATACAAAGTTATTATTATTATTTATTTATATAGCACCATTAATTCCATGGTGCTGTACATGAGAAAAGGGTTATAGATATCATTTACCGTAAACAAATTTACAATGACAGACTGGTACAGAGGGGAGAGGACCCTGTCCTTGCGGACTTACATTCTACAGAACTTAGAACTTAATAAGCACTATTATTATTTTATTATTATTATTTTATTATTATTATACATTTTTTATAGCGCCATTTATTCCATGGCGCTTTACATATGAAAGCACTAGCATGCGGTTCCCGGGCTGGAACTGACTCAGTATCGCTGTTTGGTCATAGACCCTTGCCTGTGCCTGGAGAAGATTCTCCTTCATGATAGTCATTACTTTTGCCATTTTCTCCTGCAGCCTGACAACCAGCACAGCAGAGTCCTGCAGTTAATAGTTAATAGGAACCTTAAATCAGGTTCTTGTTATATAATCTGAGAGCAGCATGAAGTATAGACAGAGACTTTGTTTTCTGCTATGTGTCAAATACTGGGCTGCATGCTGTCATTTTGATAAAAATTGCAGTTTTTTCTGCTGTACTTACTGGGTTGTTTTGTTGTAGTTTAAACAAAATCAGTGCTGGATAGAACATCTTTGGTACCATAAAGTCTTTTTACGCTGTGTATCCCCACCCACTCCACTGATTGGCTTATTGTGTACAATGTACTTTGGAAGAAAATTGCCAATCAGTGGTGGGGGCGGGGTTACACAGAGCAGGAGGACTAGGAGGCACAAGCCAACTGGTCCTCTATTGATAATCTACTGCTATCAAAGCAGTAAGTGGCACATCGCTGATATCAGGGTCTGTTTCTGTACATTATGCTGCTGTCAGTTTAAATAGCAAAAGCCTGCTATCGGATTCCCTAAGTGGTGAACATATGGTAAGAGAATTTGATTGTGGATAGATCATGTAAGCAATAAAATTAAATCTTATAAAAGGCTGATCTACCATCAACTAAGGGTAAATGTTGTAGTATTAATAGTTAATTTCTTCCCTTGTGTGTGTTTCAGATGACAAACTTTACATTGTTATGGAGCTCATAGAAGGGGCACCACTGGGCGAGCATTTAAAGTCTCTAAAGGAGAAAAAGCAACAGTTTACGGAAGAACGCCTTTGGCACATTTTTGTACAGGTAAATATAAATATCTTATAGTGCAGTAATATATACCATATGCAGTTTAATTGAGTAGCACACAAATGATGGATACATTGTGCACCTGGTCAGCATGCGTAGTATTCAACGTTTCCCTGTCTGTCTTGTGAACATGTCTGACATTATAAGCTGATACCAACAGTCACAAAACTGATCTTATGATCATATCGATCAGTTTTGTCTTCATAAATAGGAGATCCAAATATATGTCTATGAGCTCTTAAAATCACTGACTGAAACATTATGTGATGCTCACAAATGTGTAGGAGAATT
Organism: Ranitomeya variabilis; assembly: GCF_051348905.1. Lineage (NCBI taxonomy): Eukaryota > Metazoa > Chordata > Amphibia > Anura > Dendrobatidae > Ranitomeya > Ranitomeya variabilis. The sequence goes on along the minus strand of NC_135237.1, from coordinate 117,549,389 downwards.
ATGATGTTTTAGGATCCCAAAACAAATGGTGACTTGTAGTCGTTTAATCATCGCTGGGAATTAGATATCATTGAGATGTTATAGGGCTTGTGAATTCTTTTTTAGGTGTCCTTTTTTTACTAATATCTGATTTTACTAGGAGGGACAAAGTGAAGTTAGAAAACTGCTACCCGCCGATCACGAGTAGTTATCTGGGCGGTACTGAAGTGGTGATTAGTCAAGGTCTCCTCGCTGTCTCCCACTCTACTTTGATGTCTCACTGAGCGTGTGATGTCAGCCTTAACAATGATAAGTAAAAAGTCACAGTGAGGGAGCCGTCAGAAGGCCGTATAAAAAGGACGACGATCACATCGCCGTGCACTGACTGGCCGCTGGCTCTCATGACCCGAGCCTGACAGCTGCATAGAAATACATGCGGTCAGACACGGGTCAGGACTCCTTGTTTTTCTTTATGCTGAATATAGTTCTTATATTTGGAGTTGTTGTCCTAATGCAGAATAAATTTAGATCCAAAGAAAAACAAGGTGTCCTGGAAGTGATAATATGGCCCCAACAATGCCGTAATTTCAACATTATCAAGACGGTATGGGATTACATGAAGAAACAGAAGATTTGAGCAAGCTTAAATCAACAAAGATCTGTGAAGCAAGTGTATCTGGAAGAGTCAATGGTTTGATGCCTCTTTGAAGGCTAAGGGTGGTCATACTAAATATTTCCCAACTAGTTCCCAACTAGCTTTTATGACAGAAAAATAAAAAAGTTATGGGTGTAAGAATATTCTTATACAAAAACTTTGTATTACAAAAAAAGTATTTTTATTTAGTAAAACCAGTAAAACAAATAAGAAATATTTATATATTAGCTATAGTGACCCGCTGAATTAACTTAACATGCAAACTATTCCAAAATTAATAACAAAACCTAAGAAATAATGACAGAATTGCTGTTTTTTCCTATTCTACATGCTTTCAAAAATGTTTTTATGCCACACATCTTAGAGACTGTATCCAAATTATGACGCTGCTGAGTTATAGGCTTTTATGATCAGATAGGTCAACTATAACTTTATAAAAGTTGTACAGGTGTATAAAAGCACAACATGCCCCACTTTCTGCATTTCTTATGAAAGTATACCTTTCATAAAGTTGGTCCAACGTAATCCTAGTTGTACTACGTGTGATCATAACATTTTGTTCTAAAAATTAGTAATTGATGATAAAATGTTCTAACAAAATTAAAATCATGTTTTAAAAATTATGCTGATGTGAAGTTGACATGTGCTAAATGTTATTTATTATTTATTCTGTGTGGTATAGCTATCTGGTTTAAGGGTATAAAAATGTGAAGTTTGAAAATTGCAAAAAATCGGTGGGATCAGTTGAAGCGTTCCAGAGTTATTACCACATAAAGTGATACTGGTCAGAATTGAAAAATTTGGCTGTTAGGAAGGTGAAAACAGGCTTCAGGTTGAAAGGGTTAACAACAAAAACAAGCAAATATTTCAAATTTGACGCTGATATAAAGTAGATGTGGAGACATGGGGGGAAGGTCAGCGGGCGCCCTGGCCCGCTAGCCAAAAAAAACTACATTGACCAGGGATCATTCCACCGAACGCCCGCTCTCCTTTTACCGTGGGCTTAACACTACTCAGACAACACAGGGTGAGGGTAAAACAGTGTCGTAATACTTTATTGAACCACAAAACAGGCAGATAACACATGGAACAGTCCCAGCACAATACCAAAGAGTGTGCATATTACAGACTCTCACCCTTCCGCTGACTCGCCGGGATAAGAACAGCTGTAACTTAAGAGATTCCGGGGCTGACTACTCCACCTGTGACACTCATAGAGAGGAGGAGACAAGCTTAGGAAGATGATAGTCCATTCAGATTTAAAGGGAACCTGTCACCCCCCTCAGGCGTTTGTAACTAAAAGAACCACTAATGCTGCATTCTGACAAGGTGGCTTTTTAGTTAGAAACGCCTGCACACACTGAAATAAACACTTATAAAATGTGCCCCCTCATACCGTGAAACCGTCCCAGAGGGGGGACTTTCCTTCCTAATCAGATGCAGCACAGCTGTCACGCCGGAGCTGTGCGCGCCGGGCACCTCCTCCTCTTGCTTCATTATCGTCCCGGCGCCTGCGCTGTAAGTACGAAGGGCAGCGCAACTGCGCATGCCCAGAAAAAAAAGCTTATGGCGTAGGCGCCGGGGACGATAATGCAGCAAGAGGAGGCGGCGCCTGGCGCGCACAGCTCCAGAGTGACAGCTGTGCTGCGTCTGATTAAGAAGGAAAATCCCGCCCCCAGGACGGTTTCAGGGTATGAGGGGGCACATTTTATACGTGTTTATTTCAGCATGTGCAGGCGTTTGTAACTAAAAAGCCACCTTGTCAGAATGCAGTATTAGTGCTGCACAAGGTGGCTCTTTTAGTTACAAACGCCTGAGGGCGGTGACAGGTTCCCTTTAAGGCCAGTTGACTGGAGGGTCATAACCAGGCTTCAGTTTCCAGGACCGACTACCTCACCTGTGAGACACACAGAGAGAAGGTAACGACAAGCTTAGGAAGATGACAGTCCATTGAGGTACAAGGCCAGTTGACGGGAAGGTCACAACCTGGCTTCTCCGAACATCTCCATGGAGCCAGGTGACTGGCGGATCCCAATCCTTTTCCAAACGTATTCATGGATTTGCGATGGTCAATGGAGCAGATCTGTATTCTTCCAGCAGGAGCAAGGTGCCCCAAGCCGGCATTGTGTAGAATGACAAATCTTTGTGCCTCGTGATCGAGCCATGATGTCTTGGCTGCTGTCCTGTCTCTGGTCCTTTGGATGTTTGGATGTCTTGCTGGAATCTCTGTCTCACCACACAGAGGCATATAACCTCTATTTATAGTTAACAAGTGTCCTTCGTTCAGTATTTACAGGTAAGGGCTCATACCCATTTGCGAGAAAAAAAATGGTCCTATTTCCGGACCGAAAAAATGGACGAGTGTCATGCGAGTGTAATGCGATTTCCATGTGATGTTTCCACGGAACATCCGTATGACATGTGTATGCAATCCGTATGCAATGTGATTTTAACATGAGGTTTTACATATAGCAGTTCTGTGTATGTAAAAGCTCATGTTAAAATCACATTGTAAAATACAACTGTACACATTGTTTGAAAACCAAATAATCTTCTATATACTTTATATACATATATATATATATATATATATACTGTATGTATCTTCCATCTAGTATATATATATATATATATATATATATATATATATATATATATATATATATATATATAGAAAAAATTGGAACAGCATCCAGTACTACCTCAATAATGTGCAGAGCTTTCCCAACCAGCAGTCCAATAGCCTCCAGTTATAGTATCAAAAAAAGAAAAGCACCACAAAATAATAGAAAAAAGTGAACTTTATTGCCTGAATGGCATAGCAACGTTTCGGATACAAAATCCTTTTTCAAGCAGTGAACACATGAGTGAAACAACCATTTATATAAAACTCATACATATTCAATTACAAAATTCATTATGTGTAATATTATAAAAAGGATTTTGTATCCGAAACGTTGCCATGCCGTTCAGGCAATAAAGTCCACTTTTGTTCTATTATTTTGTTCTGCTTTCCTTTTTTTGATACTATATATATATATATATATATATATATATATATATATATATATATATATATATATATATATATATATATATATGTACATATACATATATTTATGTATTCTATGTGTATATATCAATTCTATCCTATTCTTAACATGCCAGTGTGATTTTACTGTACGCCGCACATGAATTGCCGACTTTTTAAAAGGACACCAGTGCATAAAAATCGGACAGCACCCGCATGGTGCGAGTACGTTGTGATTTTTTTTCTTGCACCCATTGACTTGCATTGGCGAGTCTCATCCGAGATACGCAGCAAATCGCAGCATGCTGCGATTTTTTTCTCAGTCCGATTTCGGCTGAGAAAAAAAATGCAAAAGAGATGTCACTCATTGAATAACATTGGTCCAAGTGCAATCCGATTTTTTATCAGATTGCACTCGCCTGTTTTTCTCGCAAATGAGTATGGGCCCTAAAGGGGAAGAAAGGGTAGTCAGCATATCAGCAAACATCACAAGTCATCCAGAATAAGAGCGCAATGTGTTAAAAGAAATTGTCAACTTAGAAGTTAAGTCAATATTACAGGCCTAAGGTACCTTCACACTCAGCAACTTTACAACGAGAACGACAACGATCCGTGACGTTGCAGCATCCTGGATAGCGATCTTGTTGTGTTTGACACGCAGCAGCGATCTGGATCCTGCTGTGATATCGCTGGTCGGAGCTAGAAGTCCAGAACTTTATTTGGTCATCAGGTCGGCGTGTATCGTCATGTTTGACAGCAAAAGCAACGATGTCAGCAATGTTTTACATGGAGCTAACGACCTGTGAGAACGATAAGTGAGTCACTGCTACGTCACAGGATCGCTCCTGCATCGTTGTGGAGCTGCTGTGTTTGACATCTCTACAGCGACCTAAACAGCGATGCTCCAGCGATCGGCTCGTTGTCTATATTGCTGCAGCGTCGCTGAGTGTGATGGTACCTTTACACAAGCAAAAGTCTGTTTTCTTGATCAACCAGAAAGAAACACATAAATTCAAAAGTCAACATATAGATAACAATTTATTCTTCCTGGCTTGCTGAAAAGTCTAATTAACATACAATGCTGTGTCTTCACAGTAGACATATAACAAATGACATTTATTACCTATATTGTGAAATATGTTTGTTTTAGGAGTTAAAAATAAAATATTTGTAAATTGTCATTTTTTCAAAATGGTCACTAGATTTCTGATATTTTTTTAAATAAATCCAAATTTTTAATTTCCTAAAATTTACCACTGCCATGAATTATAAAGTGTCAAGAATGAAAAACCCTTTGTCAGAATCACTGGGATTTGTGCAAACACTTCGGCCTCTGTCAGAAAAGCGTAAACAGTCTGTGAAAACAGGCTTCGGGATAAATGGTTTAAGGTTGACGTTAGACATAAGGCTATCAAGTTCAACCTATCGCTTAACATGTTGATCCAGAGAAAGGCAAAAAAGCCATAAGGCAGATGCTAATTGCCCCATATTAGGGGAAAAATTCCTTTCTGACTCCACATACGGCAATCAGATTAGGTCTCTGGATCAATGTCCCATCACAAAATCTAGTCCATAACGTGTAGAAATTAGAGCCCTCCTCAAACATTTTTAAATTATCAATTCATGTAGTAAAACATACCACTTGTTCCATGGTACCAACACATAATAATTGACCTACTTTCCTTTTTCCTCCTTTCAGTGAATGTTTATGGTTAGATAGCTCTAACAGTGGGACAGTGCTAACTTCTAGAGCCTTCACTCCATGGACGAAAGGGTGACCTTTGTTTATTGTAGTCAATAATTGGGAAAAATCTTTAAAGCAATCAGGATACCAGGTGGTACGCAAGGTGGGAGAGGTACTTACGTAGAGTAGAAATCTGTTCTGAGGATCATAGAGCTTAGACTACTTGAGATAAATAAAATCTAAATAATTAGGGGCTCATGATTAAAGGATTGAGGGGTAAGCAGACCTGATGAGATTTGAATTTGCCAAATCGTATGAATTTTACCGGGAAATGCGATTCACAGTGCATGTACTTTACACTGATTTGAATGCCCCTTACTGTATAATGATCTGGCCTCTGGAAGAAAAGCAAAACAAGTAGAATCTCACTACTCACATTTGCAACTCAGCTCTGCTGCTCACCGTCCCCTCATACATTCCTCGGAGACTCTTCTTGCCAACGAGTGCACTGCTGAAGCTTTGGGCATCTTCACGCTAGGCCAGGAATTCCGACCGCAACTAAGCACGAGACGTTCCTGCTCCTAGCCTCTAGACGTTCTGGCCTAGAGTTTATGTCGTAGCCTCATCTCCACATCATGATGTAAACCGTGGCCTTATGATGCGCATGCTCATATACACTGTAAGAAGATGTGCCGAAGACCATACGAAGGAGAACGAGCGAAGGCTGCAAGAGTAGTGTAGAAAGTACAAAGGCTATTTTTTTCTTTTTTAACCTTTTGCCGGCACTTTACAGTTCAGTAAAGTGGTGGCAGCCAGCTGCCATTTTACTGAATTCACTTGGAGTGTATTCCAAAATATCTGCATTCTGGAGCATGTGGATTTTTGTAAATTCTTTAGTAGAATTCAATTCCATTTTCATAAATTCGCCCAACTCTAGTCAGAATGACCTCACTGATGAATTCTGTGCAGAAACAAAAGCCTGTTAGAGTCAAACACTGCAATTTTTTAATGGAACCCAATTGCAAAAATTATTTGAAGACCAAAATACATCCACATAAAATGTAGCTGTCATTTTATGTGAACTTGTGGCATTTGCTTGTTGCTCTCCTCTTCAGTTTCCATATAATTTTATGAGCAGCAACAGTTATCTCATATCTCAATAAGGGGAAAATCTGTATTTGCTGAAGGCACATTTTGCCAGTATATTGCTTGTGAAGTCCAAGAAAAGAAGGAAGCAGATTTATGTAATAAGATATATTACAAAGTTTACCTTTGCTTGTACTATTGATTTATGAAACAAATTAAAGGGGTACTCCTGGGAGAGAAAAAATATTCTAATGGCCATCCCTTTATAAACTATTAGGATAACATGAATAGTGCTGTGTCCCACCCTCACACTACCTGTAATTCTGTGTGACATTGCAGTGGCTTTTCATTGCTCCCCTTCCATTATGGGATGTTACTTCATAAATCAGGGGTTGTGGCCTGCTTCCTGATAGTAGCAGCAGCCAGTTTACTGATACTGTCTGCTAGTATGCAGTCCAATATTGGGGGCAAGGGTATGGCCTGCTCCCTGCTAGCAGCAGCAGCCAGCCCCCTGATATGATCTGCTTGTATGCTGCCTGATATTAGGAGCATGGTTGGGGTGTAGCCTGCTCCTGGCTGTTAGTAGCAGCAGCCAGCCCCTTGATACTATCTGCTTGTAAGTAGTCCAATATTGGGCATGTGGTGTGGTTGTGGCCTGCTCCCTGCTAGTAGTGGCCTGCCCCTTATCCTGTCCCTGCTTGTATGCTGCCTGATATTAGGAGCATGGTTGGGGTGTAGCCTGCACCTGGCTGTTAGTAGCAGCAGCCAGCCCCTTGATACTATCTGCTTGTAAGTTGTCCAATATTGGGCATGTGGTGTGATTGTGGCCTGCTCCCTGCTAGTAGTGGCCTGCCCCCTGATACGATCTGCTTGTATGCTGCCTGATATTAGGAGCATGGTTGGGGTGTAGCCTGCTCCTGGCTGTTAGTAGCAGCAGCCAGCCCCTTGATACTATCTGCTTGTAAGTTGTCCAATATTGGGCATGTGGTGTGATTGTGGCCTGCTCCCTGCTAGTAGTGGCCTGCCCCCTGATACGATCTGCTTGTATGCTGCCTGATATTAGGAGCATGGTTGGGGTGTAGCCTGCTCCTGGCTGCTAGTAGCAGCAGCCAGCCCCTTGATACTATCTGCTTGTAAGTAGTCCAATATTGGGCATGCGGTGTGGTTGTGGCCTGCTCCCTGGTAGTAGTGGCCTGCCCCCTGATACGATCTGCTTGTATGCTGCCTGATATTAGGAGCATGGTTGGGGTGTAGCCTGCTCCTGGCTGTTAGTAGCAGCAGCCAGCCCCTTGATACTATCTGCTTGTAAGTTGTCCCATATTGGGCATGTGGTGTGGTTATGGCCTGCTCTCTGCTAGTAGTGGCCTGCCCGATGATACGATCTGCTTCTATGCAGTCCGATATTGGGGATGTTGCGTATGAGTGGCCTGCTCACGCCTGCTATTAGCAGCCTGCCCCGTGATACTATCTTCTTGAATTTGATCTGATATTGTCAGAAGACTGGGTTGCTGTTACAAGCAGCTGGGAACAGGCTATGCCCACGTCCTGCCCCCAATATCAGACTCTTTACAAGCAGATAGTATCAGGAGACTAGCTGCTGCTACTAAAAGGGAGCGGGCCATGCCCCCTGTTATGTGACATAATATCCCATAAGGGAGGGGGAGCAGTGAGGAGCATCTGCAGCATCACACCGAATTACAGCTAGTGTGATGGTGGGACACCACACTATTTATGTTATCCTAATAGTTTATGAAGGCATGGCCATTGCAATAATTTTTAGCTGCCTGAAGTACCCCTTTCAGTAACAATGAAACCAAAAAGTACTTTGCCTCCGTAGGTGCCAATTTCCTTTATATCCTCATATATTTGTGTGTATCCTAGTGTTTTATAAGGAGCTATAGAATGTTCTTCACTTTTCATTTTTGTTTCAGTTATGCTTAGCACTGAGATATTTACACAAAGAAAAAATGATTGTTCACCGAGACTTATCACCGAACAACATAATGCTGGGAGAGAAAGATAAAGTAACAGTCAGTAAGTATTCATTAGTGTTGGGTTATTTTATGTTTATTATATATTCTAGGAGCAGAAAATCAAGCACATATAAATGCCATGCCGGGTTAAAGGCAGCACATTTTCATGGTGCATCAAGCGCATATAACAAGGCTAGTGCCAGTTCATCCTAATAAAATCTGCAAATGAAAATATTACCGTAGTTTCTTAAAGGAGTAGTCATAGATAATTTGGCAACTGTTCCAGTCATCATGTTTTTTCTTTGTAGTCCATTTTTTGTTCTGCCGTCATTAACCTATTTTATGGACGTTTATATGGATATAGAATTGGTGCTTTAAATTGATGAACACAGATCTCAGATGCGGGCACCACACCTCTTAGGGAGGATGGGATGGTAATTTGGTGCCTTTTTAATATCTATAATATTTTTTTGTTGGTGGGTAAAAAGTATTCCAACTCCAGTCCTTTCTACATCGGGAGGTGAGCATGACAAGTGATGTTATGTCTACTGATTTTGAGGGGTTGCATACCTAATATCAGCAGGTATTGTGCTCCTGTTCTGTTCTAATGAACTTTGTAATAAAACTTGTCACAAAAATGCCACTTTACACACTTTCTATCTTCTAAACTGATTGAATAAAGGTTCAAATCTATGTACAGCTCTTCTTTCAGTGAGGGATATAGTTACACCTGCTGCCTATGAAAGACAAGAGAACTAAAGGAAGAAAGAGGCAGAACACATTAAAAAATTGCCAATGGTCCCAGTGACTAGAGCCTTAAGCGAGGAAAACTGCTAAAAGTGGAGTAATGTAGTAACCAGAAAAACAATATTAGTTGTGCCCACACACGATAGTGCAGAACGGTGTAAAATTTACATTCCACCAATTACATTAAAAACTTGATGGTTAAACTTCGGCTAATGACATAGAGTTTGATTGTTTCACAAGAGCTTTGGATCAGATCTTGATAGTTACACTTGGAAGCTGATGCCCTGAGCTTGGTGGTTATATTCCTATAACTTGCTGGATATATTACCATAACTTGGTTGTTATATTACTATTAGTGATCAACTTGATAACATCAAGATATCTTCCCAACCGGATGTTTGGTAATAATGTACTGTACATCTTCCTTAACAGGGATGTCCGGTCATAACCTATTGATGATCTACCATAAGTTATTTCATCAGTTTCAGATCAGTCTGGGTCCGGCATTAGGGTTGAGCGAAACGGGTCGATCATTTTCAAAAGTCGCCGACTTTTGGCTAAGTCGGCGTCTCATGAAACCCGATCCGACCCCTGTGCTTGTCGGCCATGCGGTACGCGACTTTCGCGCCAAAGTCGCGTTTCAATGACGCGAAAAGCGCCATTTCTCAGCCAATGAAGGTGAACGCAGAGTGTGGGCAGCGTGATGACATAGATCCTGGTCCCCACCATCTTAGAGAAGGGCATTGCAGTGATTGGCTTGCTGTCTGCGGCGTCACAGGGGCTATAAAGGGGCGTTCCCGCCGACCGCCATCTTACTGCTGCTGATCTGAGCTTAGGGACAGGTTGCTGCCGCTTCATCAGAAGCAGGGAGAGCGTTAGGCAGGGTCCACTAACCACCAAACCGCTTGTGCTGCAGCGATTTCCACTGTCCAACACCACCTTCGGTGTGCAGGGACTGTGGAAGCTATTTTTTTTTTTTTTTCCCCTCAGCGCTGTAGCTCATTGGGCTGCCCTAGAAGGCTCCGTGATAGCTGTATTGCTGTGTGTACGCCACTGTGGAAACCAACTGCTTTTTTCAAAGCACATATCCTCTTGTTCCTTCCTTTCTGCACAGCTATCTTTTCTGTTTTTCCACACTTTTTATTTAATTTGTGCATCAGTCCACTCCTATTGCTGCCTGCCATACCTGGCTTACATTACTGCAGGGAGATAGTAATTGTAGGACAGTTTTTTTTTTTTTTTTGTTTTTTTTTTTTGTGGGAGATTAAGATTGGCATTTCTGCTACAGTGCCATCCCTGTGTGTGCCATCTCTCACTGAGTGGGCCATAGAAAGCCTATTTATTTTTTCCGTGATTTGTGTTCTAAAATCTACCTCAACACAAAAACAGTACATCAATCAGTGGGAGAAAAATATTGGCCTCAGTCAGGGCTTGTGTGCCACTGCTGTGTGTGCTATCTCTCATTCAGTGGGCTATAGCAAGCCTATTTTTTTTTTTTTTTTTTAATATTATTTGGTTTCTAATTCTCCCTGAAAAAAAAAAAAAAAACCTAAAAAAACAGTGGGAGAATAATATTGCCCTTTCAGCTTGTGTGCCAGTCTTGACTCCTGGGTGTGCCACCTCTCTCCCTCTCATTCAGTGGGCCATAGAAAGCCTATTTATTTTTTTTTTTAAATATTATTGGGTTTCTAAAGTCTCCCTGAAAAAACAAAAAATACATAAAAAAACAGTGGGAGAGTAATATTGCCCTTTCAGCTTGTGTGCCAGTCTTGACTCCTGGGTGTGCCACCTCTCTCCCTTTCATTCAGTGGGCCATAGAAAGCCTATTTATTTTTTCCGTGATTTGTGTTCTAAAATCTACCTCAACACAAAAACACTACATCAATCAGTGGGAGAAAAATATTGGCCTCAGTCAGGGCTTGTGTGCCACTGCTGTGTGTGCTATCTCTCATTCAGTGGGCTATAGCAAGCCTATTTTTTTTTTTTTTTTTTTTTTTAATATTATTTGGTTTCTAAAGTCTCCCTGAAAAAAAAAAAAAAACATAAAAAAACAGTGGGAGAGTAATATTGCCCTTTCAGCTTGTGTGCCAGTCTTGACTCCTGGGTGTGCCACCTCTCTCCCTTTCATTCAGTGGGCCATAGAAAGCCTATTTATTTTTTGGTTTTTTTAATATTATTTGGTTTCTAAAGTCTCCCTGAAAATAAAAAAAAAAAATACATAAAAAAACAGTGGGAGAGTAATATTGCCATTTCAGCTTGTGTGCCAGTCTTGACTCCTGGGTGTGCCACCTCTCTCCCTCTCATTCAGTGGGCCATAGAAAGCCTTGTTTTTTTGTTTTTTTTTTAATATTATTTGGTTTCTAAAGTCTCCCTGAAAATAAAAAAAAAAAACATAAAAAAACAGTGGGAGAGTAATATTGCCATTTCAGCTTGTGTGCCAGTCTTGACTCCTGGGTGTGCCACCTCTCTCTCTAATTGTGGGCCATAGAAAGCCTATTTATTTTTTGGTTTTTTTAATATTATTTGGTTTCTAAAGTCTCCCTGAAAATAAAAAAAAAAAATACATAAAAAAACAGTGGGAGAGTAATATTGCCCTTTCAGCTTGTGTGCCAGTCTTGACTCCTGGGTGTGCCACCTCTCTCCCTTTCATTCAGTGGGCCATAGAAAGCCTATTTATTTTTTGGTTTTTTTAATATTATTTGGTTTCTAAAGTCTCCCTGAAAATAAAAAAAAAAAATACATAAAAAAACAGTGGGAGAGTAATATTGCCATTTCAGCTTGTGTGCCAGTCTTGACTCCTGGGTGTGCCACCTCTCTCCCTCTCATTCAGTGGGCCATAGAAAGCCTTGTTTTTTTGTTTTTTTTTTAATATTATTTGGTTTCTAAAGTCTCCCTGAAAATAAAAAAAAAAAACATAAAAAAACAGTGGGAGAGTAATATTGCCATTTCAGCTTGTGTGCCAGTCTTGACTCCTGGGTGTGCCACCTCTCTCTCTAATTGTGGGCCATAGAAAGCCTATTTATTTTTTGGTTTTTTTAATATTATTTGGTTTCTAAAGTCTCCCTGAAAATAAAAAAAAAAAATACATAAAAAAACAGTGGGAGAGTAATATTGCCCTTTCAGCTTGTGTGCCAGTCTTGACTCCTGGGTGTGCCACCTCTCTCCCTTTCATTCAGTGGGCCATAGAAAGCCTATTTATTTTTTGGTTTTTTTAATATTATTTGGTTTCTAAAGTCTCCCTGAAAATAAAAAAAAAAAATACATAAAAAAACAGTGGGAGAGTAATATTGCCATTTCAGCTTGTGTGCCAGTCTTGACTCCTGGGTGTGCCACCTCTCTCCCTCTCATTCAGTGGGCCATAGAAAGCCTTGTTTTTTTGTTTTTTTTTTAATATTATTTGGTTTCTAAAGTCTCCCTGAAAATAAAAAAAAAAAACATAAAAAAACAGTGGGAGAGTAATATTGCCATTTCAGCTTGTGTGCCAGTCTTGACTCCTGGGTGTGCCACCTCTCTCTCTAATTGTGGGCCATAGAAAGCCTATTTATTTTTTGGTTTTTTTAATATTATTTGGTTTCTAAAGTCTCCCTGAAAATAAAAAAAAAAAATACATAAAAAAACAGTGGGAGAGTAATATTGCCCTTTCAGCTTGTGTGCCAGTCTTGACTCCTGGGTGTGCCACCTCTCTCCCTTTCATTCAGTGGGCCATAGAAAGCCTATTTATTTTTTGGTTTTTTTAATATTATTTGGTTTCTAAAGTCTCCCTGAAAATAAAAAAAAAAAATACATAAAAAAACAGTGGGAGAGTAATATTGCCATTTCAGCTTGTGTGCCAGTCTTGACTCCTGGGTGTGCCACCTCTCTCCCTCTCATTCAGTGGGCCATAGAAAGCCTTGTTTTTTTGTTTTTTTTTTAATATTATTTGGTTTCTAAAGTCTCCCTGAAAATAAAAAAAAAAAACATAAAAAAACAGTGGGAGAGTAATATTGCCATTTCAGCTTGTGTGCCAGTCTTGACTCCTGGGTGTGCCACCTCTCTCTCTAATTGTGGGCCATATAAAGCCTATTTATTTTTTGGTTTTTTTAATATTATTTGGTTTCTAAAGTCTCCCTGAAAATAAAAAAAAAAAATACATAAAAAAACAGTGGGAGAGTAATATTGCCCTTTCAGCTTGTGTGCCAGTCTTGACTCCTGGGTGTGCCACCTCTCTCCCTTTCATTCAGTGGGCCATAGAAAGCCTATTTATTTTTTGGTTTTTTTAATATTATTTGGTTTCTAAAGTCTCCCTGAAAATAAAAAAAAAAAATACATAAAAAAACAGTGGGAGAGTAATATTGCCATTTCAGCTTGTGTGCCAGTCTTGACTCCTGGGTGTGCCACCTCTGTCCCTCTCATTCAGTGGGCCATAGAAAGCCTTGTTTTTTTTTTTTTTTTTAAATATTATTTGGTTTCTAAAGTCTCCCTGAAAATAAAAAAAAAATACATAAAAAAACAGTGGGAGAGTAATATTGCCATTTCAGCTTGTGTGCCAGTCTTGACTCCTGGGTGTGCCACCTCTCTCTCTAATTGTGGGCCATAGAAAGCCTTTTTATTTTTTTCCTTCATTTGTGTTTTAAAATCAACCTCAACACAAAAACACTACATCAATCAGTGGGAGAAAAATATTGGCCTCAGTCAGGGCTTGTGTGCCACTCCTGTGCGTGCCATCTCTCATTCAGTGGGCCATAGAAAGCCTTGTTTTTTTGTTTTTTTTTTAAATATTATTTGGTTTCTAAAGTCTCACAGAGAAAAAAAAAAAAATAAATTAGGTGGGAGATTAATATTGACATTAGTGCTTGAGTGACAGTCCTGCGTGTGTGTCATCTCTGTGATTTGGTGTCACAGAAAACAGAGTGTGTAACATTGTGCCTGATTTTCCTTGTGGTCTCACCAACCTGTTAAGGGATATTGAAATCATACTGAAGTTATAGCTCACCGTGTAAGTTGTTTGACAGCAACAAATAAAGTTAGTTTGGTTACGATTTTTAAACAATGAGGAAGTCTGGTGCAAGAGGTCGTCGTGGGCGTTCATTGTCAGCTGGTAATGATGGTAGTGGTAGTGGAGCATCAGGTGGTCGTGGGGATAAAAATATTCCACCTAAGTCTGGAGCTGTGGAGCCAGTTTCGTCGTCAGGCTACACAAGGCCTCGAACGCTCTCTTTTCTGGGAGTAGGAAAACCGCTTTTAAAGGCTGAGCAGCAACAGCAAGTTTTGGCTTACATTGCAGACTCAGCCTCTAGCTCTTTTGCCTCCTCTTCCGAAACTGGTAAATGTAAAAGCAGCGCGTCGCTTGTGGATGTTCACGGTCAGGGACAAGTCGCTTCCTTGTCCTCCTCAGCAAAAACTACAACAAGAGAGAAGGATGCAGCAGGCGACACAACGGGTCACTCCATGGAGCTCTTTACACATACCGTCCCTGGCTTAGAAAGTGAAACATTTAACAGGCCATGCCCATTACAAGTAGATTCTGACATGGAGTGCACTGATGCACAGCCACAGCCAGAGTACTATGCTGCTCCTTTGACTCAGACCACCACATTGCCCTCTCAGGGTACAGATCCACAATCAGACCCTGATGAGACTATGTTGCCCCGCCACGAACGCTATACCACCGACCGACACAGTGACACAGACGAAGTTGCACACGAGCTCGAAGAGGAGGTAATAGATGACCCAGTTATTGACCCCGATTGGCAGCCATTGGGGGAACAGGGTGCAGGCGGCAGTAGTTCAGAAGCGGAGGTGGAGGAGGGGCCGCAGCAGGCATCAACATCGCAACAGGTTCCATCTGCCGGGCCCGTATCTGGCCCAAAACGCGTGTCAAAGCCAAAACCTGTTGGAGGACAGCGTGGCCATCCGGTTAAAGCTCAGTCTGCAATCCCTGAAAAGGGATCCGAGTCTAGGAAGAGTGCAGTCTGGCATTTTTTTAAACAACATCCAACTGATCAGCGCAAAGTCATCTGTCAAAAATGTTCAACTAGCTTAAGCAGAGGTCAGAATCTGAAAAGTCTAAATACTAGTTGCATGCATAGACACTTAACCACCATGCATTTTCAAGCCTGGACTAACTACCAAACGTCCCTTAAGGTTGTAGCACCCTCGGCCAATGAAGCTAGTCAGCAACGCAACATCCCTTCCGTCACTGTAAGGCCACCATTTTCCGCACCACCGGCAGTATCTGTGCAGGTTTCTTTGCCAGCCAAAAGCAGTCAGGGTCAGGGAATCACCAGTTTAGTAGGAGGAAATATTGCATCTAGGGCACCGGCGGAAACAATACCGTCTCCAACCGTCTCTCAGTCTGCCATGTACACCGGCACACCCGAAAGTTCCACGATCTCCTGCTCTCCAGTCCAGCTCACCCTACATGAGACTCTGGTTAGAAAAAGGAAGTACTTATCCTCGCATCCGCGTACACAGGGTTTTAACGCCCACATAGCTAGACTAATCTCGTTAGAGATGATGCCCTACCGTTTAGTTGAAAGCGAAGCTTTTAAAGCCCTGATGGAGTACGCTGAACCACGATACGAGCTACCTAGTCGACACTTTTTTTCCAGAAAAGCCATCCCAGCCCTGCACCAGCATGTTAAACAGCGCATCGTCCATGCACTTAGGCAATCTGTGAGTACAAAGGTGCACCTGACTACAGATGCATGGACCAGTAGGCATGGCCAGGGACGTTATGTGTCCATCACGGCACACTGGGTGAATGTGGTGGATGCAGGGTCCACAGGCGACATCAATTTAGGGACAGTTGTGCCTAGCCCACGGTCTAGGAAACAGTTGGCTGTAGGCGTTCGCACCCCCTCCTCCTCCTCCTCGTCCTCCTGCAGAAGCTACAGCTCTTCCACAGAACGCAGTCGGCCAACCACTCCATCGGCAGATGACACTGTTGCACACCAGTTGTCCCATTATGGGCCAGCTACTGCCAAGCGTCAGCAGGCTGTATTGGCTATGAAGTGTTTGGGCGACAACAGACACACCGCGGAAGTTCTGTCCGAGTTCTTGCAACAAGAAACGCAGTCGTGGCTGGGCACAGTAGATCTTGAGGCAGGCAAGGTAGTGAGTGATAACGGAAGGAATTTCATGGCTGCCATCTCCCTTTCCCAACTGAAACACATTCCTTGCCTGGCTCACACCTTAAACCTGGTGGTGCAGTGCTTATTGAAAACTTATCCTGGGTTCTCCGACCTGCTCCTCAAAGTGCGTGCACTTTGCTCACATATCCGACGTTCGCCTGTACACGCCAGCCGTATGCAGACCTATCAGCGGTCTTTGAACCTTCCCCAGCATCGCCTAATCATAGACGTTGCAACAAGGTGGAACTCAACACTGCACATGCTTCAGAGACTGTGCGAACAGAGGCGTGCTGTTATTTATTTGTGGGAGGATACACGGGCAGGCAGTAGGATGGCAGACATGGAGTTGTCAGGTGTGCAGTGGTCGAAGATACAAGACATGTGTCAAGTCCTTCAGTGTTTTGAGGAATGCACACGGCTGGTTAGTGCAGACAACGCCGTAATAAGCATGAGCATCCCCCTAATGCGTCTGCTGATGCAAAGTTTGACGCACATAAAGGAGCAGGCGTCTGCACCAGAGGAAGAGGGAAGCCTTGATGACAGTCAGCCATTGTCTGGTCAGGGCAGTGTACAGGACGAGGGCGAAGAGGAGGTGGAGGACGAGGAGGATGATGGGGATGAGTATATTTTTAATGCGGAAACTTTCACGGGGGCACAGGAAATTGGTTGCGTGTCACGGCCGGGTTCTGGTTTTTTGAGGGACACAAGTGACGTAGATTTGCCTGCAACTGCCCCTCAACCAATCACAACCGGAGATTTGACAACTGGAACTTTGGCCCACATGGCGGATTATGCCTTACGTATCCTAAAAAGGGACACACGCATTACGAAAATGATGAACGATGACGATTACTGGTTGGCCTGCCTCCTTGATCCACGCTATAAAGGCAAATTGCAAAATATTATGCCACATGAGAACTTGGAACTAATATTAGCAACCAAACAATCAACTCTTGTTGACCGTTTGCTTCAGGCATTCCCAGCACACAGCGCACGTGATCGTTCTCACACAAGCTCCAGGGGGCAGCAGACTAGGAGTGTTAGGGGTGCACACATCAGAAGTGGCGTTGGACAGAGGGGTTTTCTGACCAGGTTGTGGAGTGATTTTGCTATGACCGCAGACAGGACAGGTACTGCTGCATCAATTGAAAGTGACAGGAGACAACATTTGTCCAGTATGGTTACTAACTATTTTTCATCCCTTATCGATGTTCTCCCTCAACCGTCATTCCCATTTGATTACTGGGCCTCCAAATTAGACACCTGGCCAGAATTGGCAGAATATGCATTGCAGGAGCTTGCTTGCCCGGCAGCAAGTGTCCTATCAGAAAGAGTATTCAGTGCTGCAGGTTCAATATTAACCGAAAAAAGGACTCGTCTGGCTACCCAAAATGTTGACGATCTAACATTCATTAAAATGAACCACAACTGGATTTCGAAATCTTTTGCCCCACCTTGCCCGGCCGACACCTAGCTTTCCTATGAAAAGCTCTTGCCTGTGAATTACTTTTCTAATGTCTAATTTGCTGCAGCTGATTGTACAGCATACGACATGTTTACACCTCCCTAAATGGCAAAACTCCCCACACGGGGCCGTGGTATCGCGACTTGGCGCAAGCACCCGTGAGACTGCTGTTTGTCTGAAGAGGTGGGTGTGCTCGCTTTTGGTTGACGGCATTGCTACTGGGTCCCTCATAGTACAATGTAGTGTCTCTGGCGGTGGTGGTGCGCACCCAACGTCAGACACACCGTTGTAACATGAGGGGCCCTGGGGCGGTCCCGCCGGCCTCAAGAGAGTTCCCCCCTACCCCAGCTCAAAATGTGCTCTACCACGTGCAAAATTATGTCGCACAGCTCCACCAATCTTTAGTCTATTCGCTGACATCATTCAATGTCTGGCACTGACAATACAAATTTGTAGACATCTATGATGCAACTTAAAGTAGTCTGTGTCTGTGTCCTATATTGGCACCATTAAATAGTTACTGCCAAATTACAATGTCAGAAACTCAGTAGATGAGCCCACCCCTGTACCTAAGTATGCCACCTTTTTTTTTTGTTTTGGTTGTTTTGCGAGACATTAACATCTATTTATATTTTGGGAGTACTGGGACAGACACTCCTTGCACTACTCCTCCACTCACCACCAAGCTGCCTGTGTATCCATGTAACCGCTGTAAAACTGCCATGAGCCTATTGTTTGTTATTTTAGGCCTTTGATAGCCTGTCTGCGGTCCCTACTTTAAATACTCCTCCACTGACCACCAAGCTGCCTGCCCGTGTATCCATGTAACCGCTGTGAAACTGCCATGAGCCTATTGTTTGTTATGTTAGGCCTTTGATAGCCTGTCTGCGGTCCCTACTTTAAATACTCCTCCACTGACCAGACCACTGCTGCCCGTGTACCCCTGGAACCAATTATAAAGTGCCTACAGCCAGCCCATTTTCTTATGTTAGGCCTTTGAAGCCTGTCTGCGGTCCCTACTTTAAATACTCCTCCACTGACCAGACCACTGCTGCCCGTGTACCCCTGGAACCAATTATAAAGTGCCTACAGCCAGCCCATTTTCTTATGTTAGGCCTTTGAAGCCTTTCTGCGGTCCCTACTTTAAATACTCCTCCACTCACCACCACCAAGCTGCCTGCCCGTGTATCCATGTAACCGCTGTGAAACTGCCATGAGCCTATTGTTTGTTATTTTAGGCCTTTGATAGCCTGTCTGCGGTCCCTACTTTAAATACTCCTCCACTCACCACCAAGCTGCCTGTGTATCCATGTAACCGCTGTAAAACTGCCATGAGCCTATTGTTTGTTATTTTAGGCCTTTGATAGCCTGTCTGCGGTCCCTACTTTAAATACTCCTCCACTGACCAGACCACTGCTGCCCGTGTACCCCTGGAACCAATTATAAAGTGCCTACAGCCAGCCCATTTTCTTATGTTAGGCCTTTGAAGCCTGTCTGCGGTCCCTACTTTAAATACTCCTCCACTCACCACCACCAAGCTGCCTGCCCGTGTATCCATGTAACCGCTGTGAAACTGCCATGAGCCTATTGTTTGTTATTTTAGGCCTTTGATAGCCTGTCTGCGGTCCCTACTTTAAATACTCCTCCACTCACCACCAAGCTGCCTGCCCGTGTATCCATGTAACCGCTGTGAAACTGCCATCATGAGCCTATTGTTTGTTATGTTAGGCCTTTGATAGCCTGTCTGCG
This sequence comes from Ranitomeya variabilis, assembly GCF_051348905.1. Lineage (NCBI taxonomy): Eukaryota > Metazoa > Chordata > Amphibia > Anura > Dendrobatidae > Ranitomeya > Ranitomeya variabilis. The sequence continues at coordinate 117,529,908 of NC_135237.1, read as the reverse complement.
GTCCCTACTTTAAATACTCCTCCACTGACCAGACCACTGCTGCCCGTGTACCCCTGGAACCAATTATAAAGTGCCTACAGCCAGCCCATTTTCTTATGTTAGGCCTTTGATAGCCTGTCTGCGGTCCCTACTTTAAATACTCCTCCACTCACCACCAAGCTGCCTGCCCGTGTATCCATGTAACCGCTGTGAAACTGCCATCATGAGCCTATTGTTTGTTATGTTAGGCCTTTGATAGCCTGTCTGCGGTCCCTACTTTAAATACTCCTCCACTGACCAGACCACTGCTGCCCGTGTACCCCTGGAACCAATTATAAAGTGCCTACAGCCAGCCCATTTTCTTATGTTAGGCCTTTGAAGCCTGTCTGCGGTCCCTACTTTAAATACTCCTCCACTCACCACCACCAAGCTGCCTGCCCGTGTATCCATGTAACCGCTGTGAAACTGCCATGAGCCTATTGTTTGTTATTTTAGGCCTTTGATAGCCTGTGTGCGGTCCCTACTTTAAATACTCCTCCACTCACCACCAAGCTGCCTGCCCGTGTATCCATGTAACCGCTGTGAAACTGCCATGAGCCTATTGTTTGTTATTTTAGGCCTTTGATAGCCTGTGTGCGGTCCCTACTTTAAATACTCCTCCACTCACCACCAAGCTGCCTGCCCGTGTATCCATGTAACCGCTGTGAAACTGCCATGAGCCTATTGTTTGTTATGTTAGGCCTTTGATAGCCTGTCTGCGGTCCCTACTTTAAATACTCCTCCACTGACCAGACCACTGCTGCCCGTGTACCCCTGGAACCAATTATAAAGTGCCTACAGCCAGCCCATTTTCTTATGTTAGGCCTTTGAAGCCTGTCTGCGGTCCCTACTTTAAATACTCCTCCACTGACCAGACCACTGCTGCCCGTGTACCCCTGGAACCAATTATAAAGTGCCTACAGCCAGCCCATTTTCTTATGTTAGGCCTTTGAAGCCTGTCTGCGGTCCCTACTTTAAATACTCCTCCACTCACCACCACCAAGCTGCCTGCCCGTGTATCCATGTAACCGCTGTGAAACTGCCATGAGCCTATTGTTTGTTATTTTAGGCCTTTGATAGCCTGTCTGCGGTCCCTACTTTAAATACTCCTCCACTCACCACCAAGCTGCCTGCCCGTGTATCCATGTAACCGCTGTGAAACTGCCATCATGAGCCTATTGTTTGTTATGTTAGGCCTTTGATAGCCTGTCTGCGGTCCCTACTTTAAATACTCCTCCACTGACCAGACCACTGCTGCCCGTGTACCCCTGGAACCAATTATAAAGTGCCTACAGCCAGCCCATTTTCTTATGTTAGGCCTTTGATAGCCTGTCTGCGGTCCCTACTTTAAATACTCCTCCACTCACCACCAAGCTGCCTGCCCGTGTATCCATGTAACCGCTGTGAAACTGCCATCATGAGCCTATTGTTTGTTATGTTAGGCCTTTGATAGCCTGTCTGCGGTCCCTACTTTAAATACTCCTCCACTGACCAGACCACTGCTGCCCGTGTACCCCTGGAACCAATTATAAAGTGCCTACAGCCAGCCCATTTTCTTATGTTAGGCCTTTGAAGCCTGTCTGCGGTCCCTACTTTAAATACTCCTCCACTCACCACCACCAAGCTGCCTGCCCGTGTATCCATGTAACCGCTGTGAAACTGCCATGAGCCTATTGTTTGTTATTTTAGGCCTTTGATAGCCTGTGTGCGGTCCCTACTTTAAATACTCCTCCACTCACCACCAAGCTGCCTGCCCGTGTATCCATGTAACCGCTGTGAAACTGCCATGAGCCTATTGTTTGTTATTTTAGGCCTTTGATAGCCTGTGTGCGGTCCCTACTTTAAATACTCCTCCACTCACCACCAAGCTGCCTGCCCGTGTATCCATGTAACCGCTGTGAAACTGCCATGAGCCTATTGTTTGTTATGTTAGGCCTTTGATAGCCTGTCTGCGGTCCCTACTTTAAATACTCCTCCACTGACCAGACCACTGCTGCCCGTGTACCCCTGGAACCAATTATAAAGTGCCTACAGCCAGCCCATTTTCTTATGTTAGGCCTTTGATAGCCTGTGTGCGGTCCCTACTTTAAATACTCCTCCACTCACCACCAAGCTGCCTGCCCGTGTATCCATGTAACCGCTGTGAAACTGCCATGAGCCTATTGTTTGTTATTTTAGGCCTTTGATAGCCTGTGTGCGGTCCCTACTTTAAATACTCCTCCACTCACCACCAAGCTGCCTGCCCGTGTATCCATGTAACCGCTGTGAAACTGCCATGAGCCTATTGTTTGTTATGTTAGGCCTTTGATAGCCTGTCTGCGGTCCCTACTTTAAATACTCCTCCACTGACCAGACCACTGCTGCCCGTGTACCCCTGGAACCAATTATAAAGTGCCTACAGCCAGCCCATTTTCTTATGTTAGGCCTTTGAAGCCTGTCTGCGGTCCCTACTTTAAATACTCCTCCACTGACCAGACCACTGCTGCCCGTGTACCCCTGGAACCAATTATAAAGTGCCTACAGCCAGCCCATTTTCTTATGTTAGGCCTTTGAAGCCTGTCTGCGGTCCCTACTTTAAATACTCCTCCACTCACCACCACCAAGCTGCCTGCCCGTGTATCCATGTAACCGCTGTGAAACTGCCATGAGCCTATTGTTTGTTATTTTAGGCCTTTGATAGCCTGTCTGCGGTCCCTACTTTAAATACTCCTCCACTCACCACCAAGCTGCCTGCCCGTGTATCCATGTAACCGCTGTGAAACTGCCATCATGAGCCTATTGTTTGTTATGTTAGGCCTTTGATAGCCTGTCTGCGGTCCCTACTTTAAATACTCCTCCACTGACCAGACCACTGCTGCCCGTGTACCCCTGGAACCAATTATAAAGTGCCTACAGCCAGCCCATTTTCTTATGTTAGGCCTTTGAAGCCTGTCTGCGGTCCCTACTTTAAATACTCCTCCACTGACCAGACCACTGCTGCCCGTGTACCCCTGGAACCAATTATAAAGTGCCTACAGCCAGCCCATTTTCTTATGTTAGGCCTTTGAAGCCTGTCTGCGGTCCCTACTTTAAATACTCCTCCACTCACCACCACCAAGCTGCCTGCCCGTCTATCCATGTAACCGCTGTAAAACTGCAATGAGCCTATTGTTTGTTATTTTAGGCCTTTGATAGCCTGTCTGCGGCCCCTACTTGCAATACTCCTCCACTGACCACAATGCTGCCTGGAGTGCCTGCCTGTGTATCCATGTAACCGATGTAAAACTGCCATGACTGCCTACTGTTTGTTATTTTAGGCCTTTGATAGCCTGTCTGCAGCCCCTACTTGCAATACTCCTCCACTGACCACACCAATGCTGCCCGTGTACCCCTGGAACCTATTTAAAAGTTCATAGAGCCTAGTTATATATTTTATTTACTATTAATAAGGCCATGATGGACTACGCTGTACCACGCTACAAGCTAACCAGTCGACACTTCTTTTGCGAGAAAAGCCATCCCAACCCTCCACCAGCATGTAGAAGACCGCATTGTCCATGCACTCTGGCAATCTGTGAGTACAAAGGTGCACCTGACAACAGACGCATGGACCTGTAGGCATGGCCACGGAAGATTACGTGTCCATTACGGCGCAATGGGTTAATGTGGTGGATGCATGGTCCACAGGGGACAGCCTACTAAGTCTGTCTGCAGTCCCTAATTCAAATTGTGCTCCACTGTCTAAATCGGAACTTCCACCTTCTGGCTTTCGGCCTATAGTATCAGAAATTAAACTGCATTTGGCCTTCAACTTTGGTTAGGGCCTACTAACGGCTTCTGCCCCTCCCTGGTGTTGCCCTCAACTAAATAAAGCTGAGCTTCAACCTTCTGCTCCAAATTACCATTTTGAAAAATGCAATAGGCTTTTCAGGCCTACTAAAGGAGTCTGTCTGTGTGCCCCTCCCTGGTGTTGTCCTCAACTAAATAAAGCTGAGCTTCAACCTTCCGGCTCTCATTATGTGGTTTTAAAAAAAAAAAAGGTGGTTAGGGCCTACTAACGGCTTCTGCCCCTCCCTGGTGTTGTCCTCAACTAAATAAAGCTGAGCTTCAACCTTCCGGCTCTCATTATGTGGTTTTAAAAAAAAAAATGGTGGTTAGGGCCTACTAACGGCTTCTGCCCCTCCCTGGTGTTGTCCTCAACTAAATAAAGCTGAGCTTCAACCTTCCGGCTCTCATTATGTGGTTTTAAAAAAAAAAAAGGTGGTTAGGGCCTACTAACGGCTTCTGCCCCTCCCTGGTGTTGTCCTCAACTAAATAAAGCTGAGCTTCAACCTTCCGGCTCTCATTATGTGGTTTTAAAAAAAAAAAAGGTGGTTAGGGCCTACTAACGGCTTCTGCCCCTCCCTGGTGTTGTCCTCAACTAAATAAAGCTGAGCTTCAACCTTCCGGCTCTCATTATGTGGTTTTAAAAAAAAAAATGGTGGTTAGGGCCTACTAACGGCTTCTGCCCCTCCCTGGTGTTGTCCTCAACTAAATAAAGCTGAGCTTCAACCTTCCGGCTCTCATTATGTGGTTTTAAAAAAAAAAAAGGTGGTTAGGGCCTACTAACGGCTTCTGCCCCTCCCTGGTGTTGTCCTCAACTAAATAAAGCTGAGCTTCAACCTTCCGGCTCTCATTATGTGGTTTTAAAAAAAAAAAGGTGGTTAGGGCCTACTAACGGCTTCTGCCCCTCCCTGGTGTTGTCCTCAACTAAATAAAGCTGAGCTTCAACCTTCCGGCTCTCATTATGTGGTTTTAAAAAAAAAAAATGGTGGTTAGGGCCTACTAACGGCTTCTGCCCCTCCCTGGTGTTGTCCTCAACTAAATAAAGCTGAGCTTCAACCTTCCGGCTCTCATTAAGTGGTTTTAAAAAAAAAATGGTGGTTAGGGCCTACTAACGGCTTCTGCCCCTCCCTGGTGTTGCCCTCAACTAAATAAAGCTGAGCTTCAACCTTCTGCTCCAAATTACCATTTTAAAAAATGCAATAGGCTTTTCCGGCCTACTAAAGGTGTCTGCCCCTCCCTGGTGTTGTCCTCAACTGAACAAAGCTGAGCTTCCACATTCTGGCTTTCGCCCTATACTATCAGATATTAAACTGCATTTGGCCTACTAGTGTGGTTAGGCCCTTGAAACAGTGTCTGCTGCTCTTGGGTTTGCTACTCCACTGAACAAAGCAATGCCGCCTGTTTAGTCCTGTTACCAATTTTGAACTGCATGTAGCCTACTTTATTCTTTGGCCCTATATCTGTTTCCTCCTCATCCTGCCCATTGCCCAGCCACTGCTAAATGAGTCTGCTGGTACATTGACCGAGACCACTACATTCCCCTTGTACTCTACACAGCCAGAATCTGTCCCTGCTGAAAGTAAGGTTCCCCTTCCCGCATGTTATACCACCTTACACAGGGACAAAGAGGAAGGTGCAGATGAAAGTGCAGGTTCCTTCATCAGGTGGGGGGGCATACTCGTTGGCGACGTCACTGGCACAGGGCCCCTCAGAGTACGCAAAAGTGTCGCTGCTGGTGGGAGGCGCCCCCGCCATGCAAACACACCGCCGTACTTTGAGGGGCCCTGTGCCAGTGGCAATGCGAACGAGTGGGCCCCCCCCCTGCTTGCTCAGGATCACAGCACTTGCAACTTTTAAATAATTACCTTTCCCTGCAACACCGCCGTGACGTAGTCCGCATTTCCTGGGCCCACGAAAAACTTGAGCCGGCCCTACTCCCCCCACAACTTTTGCCAAATGACCCCCAATTCCCTATGCCCAACTATTATTATAAAGTTAATTAAGATTGACAAGCTTCAGAAACAAGAATGGATGTTTTTGGCATTAAAATGGGCACTGTAGGTGTTTTCCTGGCCTCCACTCACTGCCGACTATGCTTCCCCATTGACTTGCATTGGGTTTCGTGTTTCGGTCGATCCCCGACTTTTAGCGATAATCGGCCGACTGCACTCGACTCGACTCTGGACAAAATCGGGTTTCCCAAAACCCTACTCGATCTTAAAAAAATGAAAGTCGCTCAACCCTATCCGGCATCCCCACTTCTCAGCTGTTGAAAGCCATTGGCCTCCAGATGTAAACACTTTTGGGACGATTTAGCAAAGCTTTTACGTGACAAAAGTGGCGTAAAAGCTTTAAAAAGTATCATTATTTGTGCGACATGCAGTTGTGCAATAAAACTGTGATTTATGGCACTCTAACGTTGCTTTGGATCATCTCTGCCGTAATGGGTGGAGCTGTGGAGGAATGGGCTGTCTGTCTGATTAATGAAAAGTGGATTGACTGGAGTAGCATTTCTGATGCAGATTACGGAGGCGCGCACACCACTTACTAGGGGCAGCAAAATGCATTAAGTGGCATGTGCCTCTTAATGAAGTTGGCGTGTCTTCTAATCCATCAAGGCTTGCGTAGTGCGAACATACGCTACGCCAGTCTTGATAAATTGGACCATTTAAAGAAAACTGTAAGTTACAGCTCCATTTATTGTGTAGGAGTTTTTCTCATGTACTGCAGAATAGCTCCAATATGATTTGTTCTCCAGTTCCCAGTAGAAGCTGTTATACATTGAATGGAGCCGCACTTCTCAGCTCTATTCAAAGTATTTATATTCAGCAGCCACTGGAACTTTTAAGAGCTGATCAGTGAGGGTGTCAGGTGATCTTTCCTATGGAAAGGTCATCAGTATCTTTTAACCCGACAACCCTTGAACTGGGTTTGAAAACAAAATCCATCGAACAGAAAACATAGTATCAAACATCAGACCCTATACCCAGTGGTACACAGGGTTAGAGTATTGTAGGACACTTTCATATAGTCATAAAACCATGAGAAAAAAACAAAGAGAGGGAAAGTCCAAAGTAAAAAGTACCAATTTTATTAAGCACATAATTTACAACAAAAGTACATAAACACAAGTACAATAGGAATTACCAAGATATGCAGTGTGGAACAAAGGTGCAGAAAGGACACAAACCCAAAGGTATAAGGTGGATGGGGGACCACATGGGAATAGCAGCATTACCAATGAAGTGCCAGTGCTACATACAGTATCTAACCACTCATCCTATGCCCTCACAATATATCAATTAAAATTTAGAGCCTCCCTAGCCAGACAAATGAATGTCACACTGTCCCAGCTCAGTGGTAATAAATCAGAAGCTCATACTAAGAGTCTCAGGAAGGAAGAGTGGTAATAATAGGTATTATCTACAGCTGCTGCTGTTAGCATAGGTTCTTACCCATAGACTCCATGCCGGTTCCGTGCATGGAGACTATGGGTTTATTGTTGTTGATTGATCCATTATTTACATTAAATTTCTGAATTTAGGAGCCGAGAAGGGTGGTCACAATGAACGTTTGGTCCTGAGCTTCCACAATTCAGGCGATGACTGCCCTGTATACTTAAACTAGTCCTCCTAATATTTTGTGATGTTATTTTTCTCTGTGATCTACAATGTACTAGTCCACCTTAAGGAAGGTCATGTTCTCATTTACTCATGAAGTCATGATTGTTCAAAAATGACAAATGCTTGCTTTGCTTTTTGTGCTTCTCCTTGCTCCTTTTTGTCAAAAATAAATTAAGGTCTATAAAAAGGAAACTGTTCAACTTTGTGTCTAAAAAGCCACAGCTGCGTTTTCTTTTGAAATGAAGTCACAATACTTAGAAAACTGAAATACTGACGTCTGTCTGCTACTATCGACTGCTTAGTAGAAGATACATTACTCACCAGGGCCATTATCGATTGTTTTCCGGTGTTCTATATTTTGAGAAAGAAGACACCAGTTAGTGCTTTTGAAAATTCTGATCTTATTTTGACAGTAGATTGTGTTGTGTTCCATTTGTCTGTACTCTTTATATCCCATGCTAGACAAACTCATGGTATGAATTATGATATCTTCACTTTATGTATTTCTTGCAAACATGACATACTACATTGACGTACGGCAGGAGATGCCAGACTCCTACTACCATCTGCATAAGTCTTTCTGTCTATATTTTGAGCACAGATTTCTGTGGTTGACAATCACTTACTGCTGCATCAACCTCTCTTCTAGAAATCAGGAATAAAACCTCTTGGTTTTTGAGATCAGTATTATGAGATGCCTGATTGGGGCACCTAATGTAATAGAGACCATTCTCTTTTTTTACCACTACATGGTGCTATCGTTCTACCGATACATCACTGTAATATTTCTTTTGTCAGCTTATCGAGAGCGCTCAGTATCTTTCCATATTACCCTTATTATTTTTTACACACAACCATGAATTTTGTAATTAGTTTGATATGTTCCTAGATTAGTTTTGTGCACAGGTTTTATATTTAGCTTTGTTATTCTTGTAATCTGTGCGACTGCCTAACATACATTGCATTTTAATAGGGAAGTTAAGGACATACTGGACAAATAGGAGGGGGTCTTTTGAGGACTCTAATTAGATTACAGTTCATTGGGCATCTAATGATGCCCCACAATGTCTGCTGATGAATTTGGCTTAGCTGACCATTTTACCTATCAATGGAATATAAAGAAAGAATTGATTCATCTCTCAAATGCAACAAAAGCGAAACACATACTGAGAAAATTGGTTGTGAATAATGTGCTGCTTTGACTTAAAAGCTCCAGTTTGCATATTTGCTCTAGTATGGAGATTTTCAAAAGTCCAGGCTGAAAATGACTGGTTCAAGAAACAAACACCAAAAAATGGCCAGAATTTTTTGGGCACTTGAAAGTAGTTTTGGCATTATCACCTTGAAATATTTTTTTTAGGCAGTAATCTGAGATTTTGCTCATATCTCTTTAAATAAATGGTAGAATTTTCAGAATATATTCTTATCGTTTAGTGTTGATGAATTGCACAGCTTTGGTGAAGTGTTCCATACAATCTGAAAGGGGCTTCATCAGAGAAAATAACTTTACCCCAGTCCTGTGCAGTCCAATCTATCTACATTCTGCAAAAGCTATTTTCTGTGATGAAGCACCCTTAAGACTGTTTAGAACATATAGAAGAATGATTGTCCAGAGAAGAAAGGGTGAGCACTACCATGAGTCCTGTGTCGTGCCAACAATAAATCATGCTAAGACCAAATGGTGTGGGGTTGCTTTCGTTCCAAAAAAGTGAGCTCACTCCCAGTTTTGCCTAAGAACACTGCCATGATATGAGATCTAAATATGTTCCCAAGGATCTAAAAGACTTTTGGTGATGAACTATGCTTTTTCTAGCATCTTGGAGAACCATATGCCAAGGCAAAAGTAATAACTAAGTGGCTCGATGAAAAAAACATTAAAATTATGGGTTCATAGTCCATGGCCAGGAATCTCCCCAGATGTCAATAGTCAATAAGTGGGTCGGCAAACAATAACACAGAAATTGTGATAAACTCCAAGCGCTAATTAGGCAAGAATGATTTACCGTAAGACAGGATTTCCAACTGCCGGGGCGAAGTGTAGTAGTATTGAAAAATAAGGGACAATACTGAAAATGTTGAGTCATTGTCAATAAAGGATTTCAAAACTTATGAAATGCTTATAGCTATACTTCAATAACCAGAGAAACATCTAACTAAAAGAGCTAAAAGCACTAAAGCAGCAACTTTGTGAAAACCAAAATTAATTTCAATTTCAAAACTTTTGGCAACAACTCTAAAGTGCAGATTGTTATAGTTGTCAATAGGAAAAGTTTAGTAAGGGAATAGAGTTCATTGAAAAAAAAGTCTTGTTTTGTTCATTTATTAATGTAAAATAAATACAAAATTATGAAATATTTGTTTTTACACTCGAATGTCTCTTCGGTCAGTGCTGAGATCAATGATTTCCAGCATATAATGCACTCTACATTATATTGAAACCTTATATTGCAGTGGTTGTTGTGGACTATTTTATTTTTTTCTTAATAGGTCTAAGAACTACCAGCTTGTTCAGCACCGATCTCTGTGGTCATGGACCACTCCTGAAGGCGATTCTGAGACATCCGGTGATGTTATGTCGACAGATCAGCTGCTTTCTTCAGCTTTTCTCAGTTAACAGGGCTTTACTGCCAATGTCATGCTGATTTACTGTGGGCTCCCTGCAGTTAGGGAATGGGGAGTCGGTGGTCAGTCAGCATAACGTTGGCAGTTACACCCCATCGCCAAAGCTGCCCCGAAGAGGATGAACTGCTCTATTGACTTGAGATCAAATGAAGCAGCAAAATGATTTGTAATCGTTCTTAGCCAGTGCCAGACAAAAAAAGCAGGTTGCTCGGAACTACTGTCTGTCAGTTCTTAGCCTCATGAGAAAAAAATAATAATGGATAACTCCTTTAAATAGTATAGTTCAGCATAATTGTTTGCTATTTAGATTGATTACTTGTTACATGTTCCTCTCCTTTCTTTGTGTCCAGAAAATTTGAAATGTTACTACTCTCTGAAAAGCAACACCCCAGAAGGTAGCATCAATAATAACTTGATGATTAGTCTTTGTAGTCCTACCCCCCCAAATAAGTCATTATATTATATGATGATTCCCCAAGTCACCAGAACTCTTTCAGAAGCCTGACTTATTGGACAATTGAGTATCTGTTTTTTTCACAATGTTATATGGAGTTAGAGCATCAGGAACATGCACAATGTGGTTTGTACAGTCTGTAGCTTCTGGGCTACTGTGGAGTGTGAGGTAGTGATGGGAGTCTGTGTCCCCCAGGATGTGTCTGCAAGCATACTGAACCCCTTGGAGAGTGTTATAATGACAGCCACAGCTGTGGTTACAGCACAAAATAAAAGTAAGTGTGGACTCAAGATATTTGATAAAGTCAGATTTAGGAAAACATGATAGTGGCTTTTATTTTTGGAAAGATCTGTAGTGGGACAGATCTTTCCCTCCACTTCGAATCTTGCAAGTGGCCCATAGCTACAATTCACACTTAAAGCTGTAGGTAGGGGTTGGGTGTGTCAGTGTTGGTTTCCTGTGCAGCAGAGTTGGAGGTTCTGTGTGTGTTTGGGTGTGTGAGGTTGAACACAGACGAGAGCCAGAGACTTGGGCAAAGCCATTACCGCACCCAAGATTCCTTCCGGGATCAGGTACCAGAGACTTGGGCAAAGCCATTACCGCACCCGAGATTTCTGTGGTGGTGCAGGTGCCCATGGCATCAAACTGGATAAGGACATTCTGGCTGCAAACCAGATGATAAAGTTTGAGTTTATTTTGTGAGTTGGAAAATAAAGCCCTTTATGTTGAACTTACTTGGGTCACTACCTCATTATCATGCTGGTGTGAAAGCTGCAGCCTTACAGGAGGTAAATGACTTCACTTTCTGGGAAGGTTACAGAGAAAGGAAAACAGCTGGATCTCGGCAGGTAGTAAAAACACAGGGTCGGACTAGAGAAATACTGCTTGGCTGTAGGGAATCGTGGGAGTTGTAGTTTCCACAATGCTACTTAGCTTCCTTTGGCGCATGTAAGCAAAGGCGCTGCTGCAGTGATAGAGTTCTTATAATACTGATAAAATGGTGAGAGAAAAAAAATCACAAGTGGGTTTTAGCAAACCTTTTCATGATTTTCTTTTTAATATACATCTTAGGCTGGAGTCACACTTACCGTATAAAAAATTAGTCCGATTTTGATGGCCGAGAATCGTACAAATGTTCCCGAACAGTGATCCGTATGTAATCCGTTTGCAATGCGAGAATGCAATTTTCTCGCATCTAGTAACAGTGTGACATCCGTATGGCATCTGTATGCAATGCGATTTTAACATGAGCTTTTACATACAGAAGTTCTCTCTATGTAAAAGCTCAAGTTAAAATCGCATTGTAAAACACAATTGTAAACATAGTTTTAGTACCAAATAATCTTCAAAATATATATATATATAGATAGATAGATAGATAAATAGATAGAGAAAAAAATAGAGATAGATAGATATAGATGAATTAAAAGCCGTCAAATGATCTGCCGCGTACAATATAGAATAGGTTATAATACAATAGATAGAATAGATACAGTTATATGAAAAAGTTTGGGCACCCCTATTAATCTTAAGCTTAATGTTTTATAAAAATTGGGTTTTTTGCAACAGCTATTTCAGTTTCATATATTTAATAACTGTTGGACACAGTAATGTTTCTGCCTTGAAATGAGGTTTATTGTACTAACAGAAAATGTGCAATCTGCATTCAAACAAAATTTGACAGGTGCATAAGTATGGGCACCTCACCAGAATAGAAGAATAGAGACATTAATATTTAGTAGATCCTCCTTTTGCAAAAATAACAGCCTCTAGTCGCTTCCTGTAGCTTTTAATGAGTTCCTGGATCCTGGATGAAGGTATTTTTGACCGTTCCTCTTTACAAAACAGTTCCAGTTCAGTTAAGTTTGATGGTCGCCGAGCGTGGACAGCCCTCTTCAAATGATCCCACAGATGTTCAATGATATTCAGGTCTGGGGACTGGGATGGCCATTCCAGAACAGTGTAATTGTTCCTCTGCATGAATGCCTGAGTAGATTTGGAGAGGTGTTTTGGATCATGGTCTTGCTGAAAGATCCATCCCCTGCGTAATTTCAACTTTGTCACTGATTCATGAACATTATTGTCAAGAATCTGCTGATACTGAGAGGAATCCATGCTTCCCTCAACTTTAACAAGATTCCCAGTGCCGGCATTGGCCACACAGCCCCAAAGCATGATGGAACCTCCCCCAAATTTTACTGTGGGTAGCAAGCGTTTTTCTTGGAATGCTGTGTTTTTTGGCCGCCATGCATAACGCCTTTTTGTATGACCAAACAACTCAATCTTGGTTTCATCAGTCCACAGGACCTTCTTCCAAAAATAAATTGGCTTCTCCAAATGTGCTTTTGCATACCTCAGCCGACTCTGTTTGTGGCATGCTTGCAGAAACGGCTTCTTTCGCATCACTCTCCCATACAGCTTCTCCTTGTGCAAAGTGCGTTGTATAGTTGACCAATGCACAGTGACACCATCTGCAGCAAGTTGATGATGCAGCTCTCCAGAGGTGGTCTGAGGATTGTCCTTGACTGATCTCACCATTCTTCTTCTCTGCCTTTCTGATGTTTTTCTTGGCCTGCCACTTCTGGCCTTAACAAGAACTATACCTGTGTTCTTCCATTTCCTTACAGTGTTCCTCACAGTGGAAATTGACAGGTTAAATCTCTGAGACAGCTTTTTGTATCCTTCCCCTGAACAACTATGTTGAATAATCTTTGTTTTCAGATCATCTGACAGTTGAGGACAGTTGAGTTTGAGGAGCCCATGATGCCACTCTTCAGAGGAGATTCAAACAGGAGAACAACTTGCAAGTGGCCACTTTAAGTAGCTTTTCTCATGATTGCATACACCTGGCTATGAAGTTCAAAGCTCAATGAGGTTACAAAACCAAAAAAAGTGCTTTAGTAAGTCAGTAAAAAGTAAGTAGGAGTATTTAAAACAAGAAAATGGTAAGGGTGCCCATACTTATGCACCTGTCAAATTTTGTTTGAATGCAGATTGCACATTTTCTGTTAGCACAATAAACCTCATTTCAAGGCAGAAACATTACTGTGTCCAACAGTTATTAGATATATGAAACTGAAATAGCTGTTGCAAAAAAAACAATTTTTATAAAACATTAAGCTTAAGATTAATAGGGGTGCCCAAACTTTTTCATATAACTGTATATACACATAGAATAGGTGCGTGTATATATATATATATATATATATATATATATATATGTATATCTATATAAACATCTAAGGGGTACTTCCGTCTGTCTGTCTGTTTATCTGTAACGGAAATCCCGGGTACAGGCACAGTCCGGCTGCGAATTGCCCCCTCCCTACTCCCCTCCTGTCAGTGCCCCTGCGTGCGTCACTGCTGACACATAACCCACACACAGTGCACAAGGCTATAATGGGGAGGAAGCATCGAGCACTCACAATGCGGGACACGGAAATACCACTGGGAGATCACAGCAGCCGCCATCATCTGATCTGTGCCCGGGGCTCCGCACACTCCCGGGATCAGCCACGATGTCCTCCGCCAGCAGTGGCCTCCGTGCCAGACTACTGGAAGGGCGGACTATCCCCCCGCATGTGAACAGCTCTTCGGAGCCAGCCCATGTGCCAGCACTGTGAAGTCCTGCAGGGCGCCCTGTGTGTGCCACACTCCCAGCCGGGCCCTCGGCTTCTCCGTCATCTACACACGTGTCCTGTTATTGTTATGCGTGGACCATGTGCTGCTCCCGCACTGTTGGAGATGGCACCTCCGCCGCTCTCAACACCACCTGTACATCTACTCCTCTCATGGACGAACAGGCCGGGGACGGTCTCCAGAAAGCTGCCGCCACCGCCCCCCTCCATACTCCCCTCCAGTGTTATATAGGTCTCTGTGCTATATACTACGTGGCTGTGCTATATACTACGTGGGCTGTGCTATCTACTATGTGGGCTGTTATATACTACTTGGGCTGTGTTATATACTGCGTGGGCTGTGTTATATACTGTAGGCTGTGTTACATGCTGCGTGGGCTGTGTTATATACTGCTTGGCCTGTGTTATATACTGCGTGGGCTGTCTTATATACTGCGTGGGCCGTGTTATATATTGTGTGGCCTGTGTTATATACTACGTGGGCTGTGCTATATACTACGTGGGCTGCGTTATATACTTTGTGGCCTGTGTTATATACTACATGGCCTGTGCTATATACTACGTGGACGGTGTTATATACTGCGTGGCCTGTGTTATATACTGCGTGGGTTGTGTTATATACTGCATGGGCTGTGTTATATACTACGTGGGCTGTGTTATATACTACGTGGGCTGTGTTATATACTGTGTGGGCTGTGTTATATACTGCATGGGCTGTGTTATATACTACATGGGCTGTGCTATATACTATGTGGGCTTTGTTATATACTGCGTGGGCTGTGTTATATACTGCGTGGGCTGTGTTATATACTGGGTGGGCTGTGCTATATGCTATGTGAGCTGTGCTATATACTACTATACATATTCTAGAATATCTGATGCATTCGAATCGGGCCACCATCTAGTGTGTATATATATATATATATATATATATATATGTCAGTGACACATATATATGTATATCTTTATAGTTCATAGACAGACAGATAGCAGAATAGCCGATAATTCATTTGTCGGCTTCTGTGCAATCATTGCAGAAGCCAACAGGATAGGAGACATGATTTACATACTGTAAACCATTGCAGAACAGTTAGATTTATATTTCTCAGTGACTGATACTGTTAGTAGTATGTGTGTGTAAAATTTGGGACCTGTATGTATTTAATAAAATAATATTTTCACTGAAAAAACTGGCATGGGTTCCTGCGCAATTTTCTGTGCCAGAGAGGGAAAGCCAGTGACTGAGGACAGATATTAATAGCCTAGAGAGGGACCATGGTTATTGCCCCCCCTGGCTAAAAACATCTGCCCCCAGCCACCCCAGAAAAGGCGCATCTGTAAGATGTGCCAATTCTGGCACTTAGCCTCTCTCTTCCCACTGCCCTGTAGCAGTGGCATATGGGGTGATAAGGGGTAAGGGGTTAATATCACCTTTGTATTGTAAGGTGACATTAAGCCTGGCTTAGTAATGGAGATGTGTCAATTAAGGTGCCGTTACACTAAGCAACTTACCAGCGATCGCGACCAGCGACGTGATCGCTGGTAAGTTGCTGTGTGGTCGCTGGGGAGCTGTCACACAGACAGCTCTCTCCAGCGACCAAGCGACTTCGGCATCGCTGAAACTGTCTTCAGCGATGCCGAAGTCCCCATGTAAAAAAAAAAAAAAAAACACTACATACGCACCTTCTGTCGTCCTTCATGTCCCTCGGCGCTTGCCGCACTGACTGTGTCTCAGCGCCGGCCGGCCGTAACAGCGGTGCCCAGCGGTGAACCGCTGTTACTGCAGGTTCACCGCTGGGCTCTGCTTTACGGCCGGACGGCGCTGAGACAGTCAGTACGGCAAGCTCCAGGGGACGTGATGGACAACAGACGGTGAGTATGTAGTGTTTTTTTTTTTACTTTTACCATGGTATCCATGGTAAATATCGGGTTACTAAGCGCGGCCCTGCACTTAGTAACCCGATGTTTACCATGGATACCAGTGAAGACATCGCTGGATCGGCGTCACACATGGCGATCCAGCGGTGTCAGCGGGAGAGTTGCGACGAAAGAAAGTTCGTCCACTCTCCCTGCAACCAGCGATATCCCAGCAGGATCCAGATCGCTGCTGCGTGCCAAACATAGCGATATCGCTATGCAGGACGCTGCAACGTCACGGATCGCTGGCGATATCGCTGCAACTTCGCCTAGTGTGACGGTACCTTAAGACATGTATCAATTACTAATCCTAAAGTTTGTAAAGGGTTAAATAAACACACACATGCAAAATAAAGTATATAAAGTAAATAAAGCATTTAATGAAATGAAAGAACACGCTGTTTTGCCATCTTAATTCTTCTGCCAATCCAAACAATGCTCTTGATCTCCTGTAAAAAAAAACAACAAAAAAAAAAACAACAATATACCCATACTTGTCTGGCATTCAGTTAGTCCCACGCCGTAATCCATATCTGGGGTATATAAAGTTTACAACCGGGAGCACTGCTAATGCTACCTGCCCGGCTGTAAACTACTGGGGAATGAATGAAATGCTGGGAGCGGAGCTTCAGTGACTAGCGGTGATGTCACTGAAGCTGTGCTCCCTGCCGGCCTGAACTCCGATGAAATCTTGAGCGTGGAAAAATCAGCTGGCAGCCCTCAGCCCTCTCTAGGCTCTTAATATCTGTTCTCAGTCACTGGCTTTCCCTCTCTGATGCCGAAAGTTGCGCGGGAGCCCACACCAGTTTTTTTCTGTGAAAACATTCTTTTATTAAATACGTACAGCTCCCACATTTTACACACACATACTACTAACAGTGCTAACAGTATTAGTCACTGACATATATAAATCTAACTGTTCTGCAATGGTTTACTGTATGTAAACCATGTGTCCTATCCTGTCGGCTTCTGCATTGATTGTACAGAAGCCGACAAATGAATTATCGGCTATTCTGCTATCTATCTGTCTTTGAAATATAAAGATATACATATACTGTATATGTGTGTGTCACTGACATATATACTGTATATATATATATATATATATATATATATATATATATATATATATATATATACATAAACACACATACACTTATGCTATCTGTATATATCTATTCTATCTGTTCTATTGTAATCGGTCAGTGTGATTTTACTGTACACCGCACATGAATTGCCGGCTTTTCAAAGGACGCGGGGGGTATTTCTCGCAAGTCACACTGATGGTCCATGTGGTGTGCGAGTTCTTCTCGCACCCATAGACTTGCATTGGCAAGACTCGGCTGATACACGGTGCAAATCGTAGCATGCTGCGATTTCACTCGCACGTATAATTCGGCCGAGAAAAAAAAGGGGATGGGAGCTGCCCCATAGATTAACATTGGCCAAGTGCTATGTGATTTTTTTCTCGCATATCACTCGTCCGTATTCCTATCTAGTGT
Organism: Ranitomeya variabilis; assembly: GCF_051348905.1. Lineage (NCBI taxonomy): Eukaryota > Metazoa > Chordata > Amphibia > Anura > Dendrobatidae > Ranitomeya > Ranitomeya variabilis. The sequence continues at coordinate 117,512,330 of NC_135237.1, read as the reverse complement.
GACTCCAGCCTTATACTTAAGTACTAGACAGAGTTATATTAAGAACACTTGACTGTTATATAAGGTTAGGTTTTAGGACCATCTAATTATGTTATTGGACAAACACAAAGAATTTGTTTTATTTGCTAGTATCGTTTTTTACAGATGTGCATTTCACATTTTTTCTGTATTTTATTTGTATGAAATATTGTTAGCTAACTTGTATTTGCTGTATGCCAAATAATATGGAGACAACTAATTATAGCAAGCTATCAAGACATGCAGTATATGACTGAGCAAGCTGGTATACAATTTATACAAAACTACGGATCTGATTGGGATTTCTAGTCTCTTGTTAAAGTGGAAAATGCTTATTAAAATGCATGGCAACTGAAGCATTAGTAGGTGTAAAAAAAAATATGCAGATGGCACTTTACTAAAACGTGCACATGAAACAGACAAAATTCTACAGCTACTGAAATGTGTGTAAAAATAGATGCTGAGCTTTTTGGTGGGTACATATTAATATTAACTACATTTGTCATTTTATAGCTGACTTTGGTCTTGCCAAACAGAAGCAAGAAAACAGCAAATTAACATCTATTGTTGGAACTATTCTGTACTCCTGGTAAGAACACAATTGTTCATTGGTTTAACAAGTTACAGTAATAAAGTGGTAATTGGATAATTGTGTGTGAATATCAACTAAAATTGGATGTAATGGTCATGGATAATGCTGCATTAAAGGGAACCTATCACCCCGTTTTTTAAAGATTAGATAAAAATAGTGTGAAATAGGGGCAGAGCTGGGCTTTACATTACTGCCTTTTTGGTGCCTTTACACCCCCGTTAGGCTGCCGAAATACCTTTGTGAAGTGGCCGTTTTCTGCTGTCACTCAAGTTGGTCAGGTCGGATGGGCGTGGTCACAGCGCTGTTTGTCCCGCAGGATCCTGCTCATCATTACGTTGGTGGCGTAGTGGTGTGCGCATGTCCAGCAGGCGAATCCACTGCCCAGGAGATGAATAACAGCGCGGTCTTCGCTATTCAGCCATTTACCGGTGGGCGCGGCCATCTTTCCTGTGGCCGCGCCTGCGCAGATGGAGCGCTCTGCTGCCCGGGGCTTCAGGAAAATGGCCGCGGGATTCCGCGCGTGTGCAGATGGAGATCGTGGCGGCCATTTTCCTGAAGCCCCGGGCAGCAGAGCGCTCCATCTGCGCAGGCGCGGCCACAGGAAAGATGGCCGCGCCCACCGGTAAACGGCTGAATAGCGAAGACCGCGCTGTTATTCATCTCCTGGGCAGTGGATTCGCCTGCTGGACATGCGCACACCACTACGCCACCAACGTAATGATGAGCAGGATCCTGGGGGACAAACAGCGCTGTGACCACGCCCATCCGACCTGACCAACTTGAATGACAGCAGAAAACGGCCACTTCACAAAGGTATTTCGGCAGCCTAACGGGGGTGTAAAGGCACCAAAAAGGCAGTAATGTAAAGCCCAGCTCTGCCCCTATTTCACACTATTTTTATCTAATCTTTAAAAAACGGGGTGATAGGTTCCCTTTAAGAGAGTGCTAGAGACATATGTTCACCATTCTGTTATTTTATTCCTTTTAGAGTGCAATATTTTATTGAGTATAAGCTTTACAGATGACCAGACAAGGTTCATTAAAATCTACCTGTTGTATATTGATTTCCTCAAATCAATAGTGAAGATAAGAAACTTTGTAATACACCTTTTTACAGAAAAAATGCATCTTTCACCAGTTATCAAACTGCTTTTTTAACACCCCATTAAAATCAGAGTTTATGACGGCAAACTAGCTATTTACTGAGGGATCAAGTTACAGTTACCGTCCATAAAAGTCCACGGAAAGGTGAAAGGGAGGAAATTATAGAGATAGAGGCATGGACAATGTTGTGAATTCCGCTCTTGGGCTCCCTCCGGTGGTTTTGAGTGGAACTGCTGCTCCTTGGATTTAGCAGTCAGCAGCTGCTTCCACTGATCGTCTTTCTGGCTCAGCTATTTATCCTGGCTCTATCCTTCAGCCTGGGCCAGTTGTCAATGGTTCCTGCTTGGATTCACATCTCTGCTTGGATTTCCCTGATATTCTGACCAGTTCAGCAAAGATAAGTCCTTGCTTGTTCTTTTGCTGTCCACATATTGTGGACTAAATCGTTCAGCTCTTTCTATGTTTTTTCTTGTCCAGCTTGTCAATATGGATATATTCAGTTAAGCTGGAAGCTCTGGGAAGCAGATTTACCCTCCACACCTTTAGTCAGGTGTGGAGATTTTTGTATACTCTGTGGTGGATTCTTCTAGTTTTTTATACTGACCGCACAGTATTCTGTCCTGTTCAATCTATCTAGCTAGACTGGCCTCCTTTGCTACATTCTGATTTCATTCTGCGTATGTCATTTCCCTCTCCACTCACAGTCAATATTTGTGGGGGGCTGCCTTTCCTTTGGGGATTTCCTCTGAGGCAAGATAGCTTTCCTGTTTCCATCTTTAGGGGTAGTTAGTCCTCCGGCTGTGACGAGGTGTCTAGGGAGTGACAGGAACATCCCATGGCTACTTCTAGTGTTGTGATAAGCTCAGGAACTGCGGTTAGTACAGGTACCACCTCCTCCAGAGCTCGTCCCATGTTGCTCCTAAACCACCAGTTCATAACAGTACAACTGGCCAAAAATGAATTAAATGCATCTCAAAAGAAGGAAAAAAAAGTTCTGAGCCATTTTTTTTTTTTGCAGTCTGTTTTGTCTTTTTTTTCCTCTTAATCTCTGGGTGGTTCAGGATTTTGGCGCTGGCATGGATGTTCAGGGTTTGTTTTCTCGTGTGGATCAACTTGCTGCAAGAGTACAGAGTATCCAAGATTATGTTGTCCAGACTCCGGCTTTAGAGCCTAAAATTCCTACTCCTGATTTGTTTTTTGGGGACAGATCTAAGTTTTTGAACTTTAAAAATAACTGCAAATTGTGTTTTGCTTTGAAACCCCGTTCCTCTGGTGATCCCATTCAGCAGGTTAAGATTGTCATCTCTCTGCTGCCTAGTGACCCTCAGAACTGGGCATTCTCCCTTGAATCAGGGAATCCGGCATTGCTTAATGTAGACACATTTTTTCAAGCGCTCGGATTATTGTATGACGAACCTAATTCTCTGGATCATGCAGAAAAAACCTTGTTGGCCCTATGTCAGGGTCAGGAAGCGGCAGAATTATACTGCCAGAAATTTAGAAAATGGTCTGTGCTCACTAAATGGAATGAGGATGCTCTGGCAGCAATTTTCAGAAAGGGTCTTTCTGAAGCCCTTAAAGACCCGCTGGTTTGAGCGAATCTATGTCTCTAGCCATTCAGATTGATCGGCGCCTGCGCGAGCGCAAAGTTGTGCACCATATGGCAGTGTCCTCTGAGCGGAGTCCTGAGCCTATGCAATGTGATAGGATTTTGACTAGAGCAGAACGGCAGGGATTCAGATGTCAGAATAAGCTGTGTTTTTACTGTGGTGATTCTGCTCATGTTATTTCTGATTGCCCTAAGCGTACTAAGAGGGTCGCTAGGTCTGTTACCATCAGTACTGTGTAGCCTAAATTTCTCTATCTGTGACCCTGATTTGCTCATTATCGTCCTTTTCTGTCATGGCATTTGTGGATTCAGGCGCCACCCTGAACTTAATGGACTTGGAATTCGCCAGGCGCTGTGGTTTTTCCTTGCAGCCTTTGCAGAGCCCTATTCCTTTGAGGGGCATTGATGCTACACCGTTGGCCAAGAATAAACCTCAGTATTGGACTCAGCTGACCATGTGCATGGCTCCAGCACATCAGGAAGATTGCTGTTTTCTGGTGTTGCATAACTTGCATGATGTTGTTGTACTGGGTTTTCCATGGTTACAGGAACATAATCCGGTGCTGGATTGGAAATCTATGTCTGTGACTAGTTGGGGTTGTCAAGGGGTACATTGTGACGTTCCTTTGATGTCAATTTCCTCTTCCCCCTCTTCTGAAGTCCCTGAGTTTTTGTCGGATTTCCAGGATGTATTTGATGAGCCCAAGTCCAGTTCCCTTCCTCCACATAGGGACTGTGATTGTGCTATTAACTTGATTCCTGGCTGTAAGTTCCCTAAGGGCCGACTTTTCAATCTGTCTGTGCCAGAGCATGCCGCCATGCGGAGTTATGTCAAGGAGTCTTTGGAAAAGGGGCATATTCGTCCGTCTTCGTCACCATTGGGAGCGGGATTCTTTTTTGTTGCCAAGAAGGATGGCTCCTTGAGACCCTGTATTGATTATCGCCTTCTTAATAAGATCACGGTCAAATTCCAATACCCTTTACCTTTGCTTTCTGATTTGTTTGCTCGGATTAAGGGGGCTAGTTGGTTTACTAAGATTGACCTTCGAGGGGCATATAATCTTGTTCGTATTAAACAGGGTGACGAATGGAAAACTGTATTTAATACGCCCGAAGGCCATTTTGAATATCTTGTGATGCCTTTCGGGCTTTCTAATGCTCCTTCTGTATTTCAGTCCTTCATGCATGATATTTTCCGCAATTATCTTGATAAATTCATGATTGTGTATTTGGATGATATTTTGATTTTTTTCCGATGATTGGGAGTCTCATGTGAAGCAGGTCAGGATGGTATTCCAGATCCTTCGTGATAATGCTTTATTTGTGAAGGGGTCTAAGTGCCTATTTGGAGTTCAGAAGGTCTCTTTTTTGGGTTTTATTTTTTCTCCCTCGTCTATAGAAATGGATCCTGTTAAGGTCCAAGCCATTCATGACTGGATTCAACCCACATCGGTGAAGAGCCTTCAGAAATTTTTGGGCTTTGCTTATTTTTATCGCCGTTTCATTGCCAACTTTTCCAGTGTGGTTAAGCCCCTGACCGATTTGACGAAGAAAGGCGCTGATGTGACGAATTGGTCCTCTGCGGCGGTTGAGGCCTTTCAGGAGCTTAAACGCCGATTTACTTCTGCCCCTGTGTTGCGTCAGCCGGATGTTTCTTTTCCTTTTCAGGTTGAGGTTGACGCTTCTGAGATTGGGGCAGGGGCCGTTTTGTCTCCGAGGAATTCTGATGGTTCTTTGATTAAACCGTGTGCCTTTTTTTCCAGAAAGTTTTCGCCTGCGGAGCGCAATTATGACGTTGGCAATCGGGAGTTGTTGGCTATGAAGTGGGCATTTGAGGAGTGGCGACATTGGCTTGAGGGAGCCAAGCACCGCGTTGTGGTCTTGACCGATCATAAGAATCTGATTTACCTCGAGTCGGCCAAGCTGCTGAACCCTAGACAGGCTCGATGGTGTTAAGAAGAATGTTAAGGCTGATGCCCTCTCTAGGAGTTTTTTGCCTGATTCTCCTGGAGTCCTTGAGCCGGTTGGCATTCTTAGGGAAGGGGTTATTCTGCCATCTCCCCTGATTTGCGGCGGGTGCTTCAGGAATTTCAGGCTGATAAACCTGACCGCTGTCCAGTGGGGAAGCTGTTTGTCCCTGATAGATGGACTAGTAAGGTAATTTCTGAGGTTCATTCTTCAGTGTTGGCTGGTCATCCTGGGATTTTTGGTACCAGAGATTTGGTTGCTAGGTCCTTTTGGTGGCCTTCCTTGTCGCGGGATGTGCGTTCTTTTGTGCAGTCCTGTGGGACTTGTGCCCGGGCCAAGCCTTGCTGTTCCTGCGCTAGTGGGTTGCTTTTGCCTTTGCCGGTCCCTGAGAGGCCCTGGACGCATATTTCCATGGATTTTATTTCGGATCTTCCTGTTTCCCAGAAGATGTCTGTTATCTGGGTGGTTTGTGACCGGTTCTCTAAAATGGTCCATTTGGTACCTTTGCCTAAATTGCCTTCCTCCTCTGATTTGGTTCCATTGTTTTTTCAGCATGTGGTTAGTTTGCATGGCATTCCGGAGAATATTGTGTCTGACAGAGGTTCCCAGTTTGTTTCTAGGTTTTGGCGGGCCTTTTGTGCTAGGATGGGCATTGATTTGTCTTTTTCTTCGGCGTTCCATCCTCAGACAAATGGCCAAACTGAGGGAAATAATCAGACCTTGGAAACCTATTTGAGATGCTTTGTGTCTGCTGATCAGGATGATTGGGTGGCTTTCTTGCCGTTGGCCGAGTTTGCCCTTAATAATCGGGCTAGTTTGGCTACTTTGGTTTCCCCTTTCTTTTGTAATTTTGGTTTTCATCCTCGTTTTTCTTCGGGGCAGGTAGAGCCTTCTGATTGTCCTGGTGTGGATTCTGTGGTGGACAGGTTACAGCAGATTTGGACTCATGTGGTAGACAATTTGACGTTCTCTCAGGAAAAGGCTCAACGTTTTGCTAACCGCCGTCGGTGTGTTGGTCCCCGGCTTCGGGTGGGGGATTTAGTCTAGTTATCTTCTCGTCATGTTCCTATGAAGGTTTCTTCCCCTAAGTTCAAGCCTCGGTTTATTGGTCCTTATAAGATTTCTGAGATTATCAATCCGGTGTCTTTTCGTTTGGCCCTTCCAGCCTCTTTTGCCATCCATAATGTTTTCCATAGATCTTTGTTGCGGAGATATGTGGTGCCCGTTGTTCCCTCGGTTGATACTCCTGCCCCGGTGTTGGTTGAGGGGGAGTTGGAATATGTGGTGGAGAAAAGTTTGGATTCTCGTTTTTCGAGGCGGAGGCTTCAGTATCTTGTCAAGTGGAAGGGTTATGGCCAGGAGGATAATTCTTGGGTTGTTGCCTCCGATGTCCATGCCGCCGATTTGGTTCGTGCCTTTCACTTGGCTCGCCCTGATCGGCCTGGGGGCTCTGGTGAGGGTTCGGTGACCCCTCCTCAAGGGGGGGGTACTGTTGTGAATTCCGCTCTTGGGCTCCCTCCGGTGCTTGTAAGTGGCACTTTTGTGAGTTCTGCTCTTGGGCTCCCTCCGGTGGTTTTTGAGTGGAACTGCTGCTCCTTGGATTTAGCAGTCAGCAGCTGCTTCCACTGATCGTCTTTCTGGCTCGGCTATTTATCCTGGCTCTATCCTTCAGCCTGGGCCAGTTGTCAATGGTTCCTGCTTGGATTCACATCTCTGCTTGGATTTCCCTGATATTCTGACCAGTTCAGCAAAGATAAGTCCTTGCTTGTTCTTTTGCTGTCCACATATTGTGGACTTAATCTTTCAGCTCTTTCTATGTTTTTTCTTGTCCAGCTTGTCAATATGGATTTATTCAGTTAAGCTGGAAGCTCTGGGAAGCAGATTTACCCTCCACACCTTTAGTCAGGTGTGGAGATTTTTGTATACTCTGTGGTGGATTTTTCTAGTTTTTTATACTGACCGCACAGTATTCTGTCCTGTTCAATCTATCTAGCTAGACTGCCTCCTTTGCTACATTCTGATTTCATTCTGCGTATGTCATTTCCCTTTCCACTCACAGTCAATATTTGTGGGGGGCTGCCTTTCCTTTGGGGATTTCCTCTGAGGCAAGATAGCTTTCCTGTTTCCATCTTTAGGGGTAGTTAGTCCTCCGGCTGTGACGAGGTGTCTAGGGAGTGACAGGAATGTAGCGCCCCCACTGCCGCAGGGCCGAGGGGTACCCGGTACCGGGCCTCTGAGTCTCTGCTCTGGGGTTGTCACGGTGGCTAGGCCCGGTCCGTGACCCTGCTGAGGGTAAATAATACAGTAAATAATGTGGATGATGGTGGTGGTGCGGTGCAGTAAATAACGAGGACACCAGGTTGCAGTCTCTTTTCCTCTTTACTGAAGGCTTCAGGTGTCCAATCCAGGGCACTGTTAACCGGGCTGTCTGAGACCGGCCGGTCCGAAGGCACATCAGGAGTCCCCTTCACAGGTGGGAATCAGCGTCTACCTTCTCGCGCCTGTGTGTTGTAGTCCTTCCCTGCTGAGCACCCCGGGATAGTCCTCACAACTGCTTCTGTCTGTCTCTGATGCTCGTTCTCTCTGTCCCCCAGATGATATGGCTAGGACGCACCCGTATGACGGGGTAGGCCTGGAGTTCTTCCGGGGCTCTAGAGTCGCTCCTCTCCCACAGCTGCCTCCGTTGTCTGCTTAGGTGTTTTAGTGAGACAGCCAACCTATAATTGGCTGTCCTGCCGTGATTTGAAGTAATGCTTGTAGTCTCTTACTTGCTCGGCGTTCCGGCCACCGACTGTGGCCCCTCAGAAGGATGTTGCCCCGATCTTACAGCATGACTCCTTCTGGTTCTATCACTTCTTTGCTGTATCCTCGTAGCTCACTGGTTTGTGCTATTCTTAGGAGTCTGCCAGGATCCCCTCCCTGACAGGTCCTCTCACTAGCTCTCCCCAGCTACTTCTCCCTGTCTTCCTGTCCAACCCCCAGTTTTACCAGAGTGTGAGGAGTGGCCTATTAGATAGAACCACTCCCCCTGGTGGCCGGAGTGTGAAGTGTAATGTGAGTGTTACCTGATCAGGTGAACTCCTTTAGTGCAATCAGACGTAACATCACTCCCCTTAGCGGCAGAGCGACGTTACTGCAACGACCAGGACTCTGGGGCGCTGCACTCCCCCCTGGTTAAATCCAGTACTCCCGGACTGGGAAAACAAGAACAACAATACATGTTAACAGGAAAAACACAACAATTTGAAAGGTTATAAACAATTAAACATAACAGTGCTTCCCCTTATGGGAGGTGAGGACTTCTTGAACGTTGCAAAGGTTAGGTCATGCACAGTTTATGACTCTCAGTTCAGTGGTTGAAACAGCGGGGACCCCGGGTAAACAAAGGGGTCCCCTTTTAGAAGTTTTTGGAGCAATTCACTGTCCATTACCCCGCTGTCCATTTTTAAAACCTGTAACAGAAGATGTGCACACAAACATTTTCAACTAAATAGCAGCCCTCATTAATACCTCCAAGTTTTGTAGCGGAGTGGAGTTTGATTCTGAGTGCTGCGTGTGGACCTTCGCAGCGCAGTGGTCACTATTGACCTAACAGGGCCCGCTATGCTTGCTACCGCTGGTGTAGTGCACTGTCTTCTGGCTACACTTCTAGTGAGTCTGGGTAGCACTGGCAGGCTAGAGCTCTCAGGGCTGCTGCTGCCAACAGTGGGTACGACAGATTCGCCGATAGCAGAGGGAGGACTTGCCGGTTCAACGGTTGGCATGGCATCTTCAGATCGGATCTGCTGAGCTGGCTGAGGCTGCGGGGCCGGATGATCTGGTACCACCATTGTTTCTGGTGGATCCGGCTGTTGGAACATTAGAACAGGTACCACGATGGCCTGATTTATCTGAGTCCAGGACTGGGGAAAGTCACCGAGGACAGTGTGGATCATCTTCTCCTTTTCTTCAGGTGGGGAGATTCCTGGAGCCGTTTCCCTCTCTCTCAACTTATCAGGGCAGACCTTAAGGTGATCCCTGGATATCGCCGTTGAGGTCTCCTGTTGTGAACTCTATTTTTGGGCTCCCTCTAGTGGTCACAAGTGGTACTGTGTAGTGTTGTCTTTCTGCAGGTTGGCAGCATCAGCTGGTTCGTTATCCTTGGTTGGTTTCCTATTTAGCTCACCTGGATACTCAGTTCCTTGCCTGCTCTCAATGTATTCAGTGCTCTTCAGATTCCTTGTGACTACCTTGCTCCCAGTCTCTCCAAGACAAGCTAAGTTTTTGTTTGTTTATTTTTTGATTATCAGCATTCATCATGTTTCTTGTCCAGCTTGCTAAAATGTGATTTCCTCGCTTGCTGGTTGCTCTAGGGGACTGAGTTTCTCCCCCCACACTGTTAGTTGGTGCGGGGGTTCTTGAAATCTCAGTGTGGATATTTTGTAAGGGTTTTTTACTGACCGCACAGACCCCTTTTCTATTTTCTGCTGTCTAGTATTAGTGGGCCTCATTTGCTGAATCTGCTTTCACCCCTGTGTATGTGCCTTCCTCTTACCTCACCGTTATTATTTGTTGGGGGCTTCTATATCTTTGGGGATTATTTCTCTGGAGGCAAGTGAGGTCTTTCTTTCTCTCTAGGGGTAGTTAGTTCCTCAGGCTGGCTCGAGACGTCTAGGATTTTAGACATGTTCACCGGCTAACTTTAGTGTGTTGGATAGGTTCAGATTTGCGGTCAGTCCAGTTTGCCACCTCTCTAGAGCTTGTCCTATGTTTTGTTACTTAGCTGGAGTATTTTGTGATCCTCAACCACTAAGGATCATAACAGTAGAGCAGGCCAAAAAGTGTTTAATGCATCGCAGAAGTGGGATAAAAAGAAGACCTGAGTACATTTTTTTTTTTTCCTCCCGCTTTTCCTTTGCTGCAGTCTGTTTAGCTTCTTTCATCCCCTTGAACTCTGGGTGGTTTTGAGCTCAGCTGCAGACATGAATGTTCAGACTCTGGCTTCTAGTGTGGATCATCTTGCTGCACGGGTGCAAAGTATTCAGGATTTTGTTATTCATAGCCCTATGTCTGAACCAAAAATACCCATCCCTGAGTTGTTTTCTGGAGATAGATCTAGGTTTCTAAATTTTAAGAATAATTGTAAGTTATTTCTATCTCTGAGACCTCGTTCCTCTGGTGATTCCGCTCAGCAAGTTAAAATTGTTATCTCCTTGTTGCGTGGCGACCCTCAAGATTGGGCTTTCTCTCTGGCGCCAGGCGATCCTGCATTGCTTAATGTAGATGCATTTTTTCTGGCTCTTGGACTGCTTTATGAGGAGCCTAATCTTGAGAATCAGGCAGAAAAAGCGTTGCTGGCTATCTCTCAAGGTCAGGATGAAGCAGAGGTGTATTGTCAAAAATTTCGGAAATGGTCGGTGCTTACTCAATGGAATGAGTGTGCCCTGGCTGCAAATTTCAGAGAAGGTCTTTCTGAGGCCGTTAAGAATGTTATGGTGGGGTTTCCCACCCCTACAAGTCTGAGTGATTCTATGGCTTTAGCCATTCAGGTTGATCGGCGTTTGCGGGAGCGCAAATCTGCTCATCCTTTGGCGGTATTTTCTGAACAGAGACCTGAGTCTATGCAATGTGACCGAACTCTGACCAGAATTGAGCGACAAAGTCATAGACGTCAAAATGGGTTGTGCTTTTACTGTGGTGATTCTACTCATGTTATCTCAGCATGCTCTAAACGCTTAAAAAAAAATCGCTAAACCTGTCACCATTGGTACTATGCAGCCTAAATTTATTTTGTCTGTTACTTTGATTTGTTCTTTGTCGTCCTACCCGGTTATGGCTTTTGTGGATTCGGGTGCTGCCCTGAATCTGATGGATTTGTCGTTTGCCAGGCGCTGTGGTTTTGTCCTGGAGCCTTTGGAATTTCCCATTCCTCTGAGGGGAATTGATGCTACGCCATTGGCTGAGAATAAGCCTCAGTATTGGACGCAAATGACCATGTGCATGACTCCCGTACATCAGGAGGTGATTCGCTTTCTTGTTCTGCATAATTTGCATGATGTTGTCGTTTTGGGTCTGCCATGGCTGCAGGCTCATAATCCAGTTTTAGATTGGAAAGCTATGTCTGTGTCAAGTTGGGGTTGTCAGGGAATTCATGGCGATGCTCCGTTGGTGTCTATTGCTTCTTCCACTCCTTCTGAGGTCCCTGAGTTTTTGTCTGACTACCAGGATGTATTTGATGAGCCCAGGTCCAGTGCCCTGCCCCCTCAAAGGGATTGTGACTGTGCTATAAATTTAATTGCTGGTAGTAAATTCCCTAAGGGAAGACTTTTTAATCTGTCTATACCAGAGCATGCCGCGATGCGGAGTTATATAAAGGAGTCTTTGGAGAAGGGACATATTCGCCCATCCTCTTCCCCTCTTGGTGCAGGATTTTTTTTTTGTGGCCAAGAAGGACGGTTCTTTGAGACCTTGTATAGATTATCGTCTTCTGAATAAAATCACAGTCAAATTTCAGTATCCTTTACCACTATTGTCTGATTTGTTTGCTCGGATTAAGGGTGCCCGTTGGTTCACCAAGATAGATCTCCGTGGTGCGTATAACCTTGTGCGCATTAAGCAGGGAGATGAATGGAAAACAGCATTTAATACGCCTGAAGGCCATTTTGAGTACTTGGTGATGCCTTTTGACTCTCTAATGCTCCTTCTGTGTTTCAGTCCTTCATGCATGACATCTTCCGAGAATATCTGGATAAATTTATGATTGTCTATCTGGATGACATTTTGGTCTTTTCTGATGATTGGGAGTCCCATGTGAAGCAGGTCAGGATGGTATTTCAGGTCCTGCGTGCTAATGCTTTATTTGTGAAGGGCTCAAAATGCCTCTTCAGAGTACAGAAGGTCTCCTTTTTGGGTTTTATTTTTTCTCCTTCTACTGTGGAGATGGACCCAGTCAAGGTCCAGGCTATTCATGACTGGACTCAGCCCACGTCTGTTAAGAGTCTTCAGAAGTTCTTGGGTTTTGCTAATTTTTACCGTCGTTTCATCGCTAATTTTTCTAGCGTGGTTAAACCTTTGACGGATTTGACCAAGAAGGGTTCTGATGTTACTAATTGGTCTCCTGCGGCCGTGGAGGCCTTTCGGGAGCTGAAGCACCGGTTTTCTTCAGCTCCAGTCTTATGTCAGCCAGATGTCTCTCTCCCCTTCCAGGTCGAGGTTGATGCTTCTGAGATTAGAGCAGGGGCTGTTTTGTCGCAGAGAAGCTCTGATGGCTCTGTGATGAAGCCATGTGCTTTCTTTTCAAGAAAGTTTTTGCCTGCCGAGCGGAATTATGATGTTGGTAATCGGGAGTTGTTGGCTATGAAGTGGGCATTTGAGGAGTGGCGACATTGGCTCGAAGGAGCTAAACATCGCGTGGTGGTCTTGACTGATCACAAAAATCTGATTTACCTTGAATCTGCCAAGCGCCTGAATCCTAGACAGGCTCGTTGGTCGTTGTTTTTCTCCCGTTTCAACTTCGTGGTCTCATACCTGCCTGGTTTGAAGAACGTGAAAGCTGATGCACTTTCTAGGAGTTTTGTGCCTGACTCTCCGGGAGCTTCTGAGCCGGCTGGTATTCTCAGAGAGGGAGTGATTTTGTCTGCCATTTCCCCAGATTTGCGACGAGTGCTGCAGAAATTTCAGGTGGATAGACCTGACCGTTGTCCACCAGAGAGACTGTTTGTCCCGGAGACATGGACCAGCAGAGTTATTTCCAAGGTTCATTCTTCGGTGTTGGCGGGTCATCCTGGGATTTTTGGTACCAGAGATTTGGTGGCTAGGTCCTTCTGGTGGCCTTCCTTGTCGCGGGATGTGCGTTCCTTTGTGCTGTTCTCGTGCCAGCGGTTTGCTTTTGCCTTTGCCTATTCCGAAAAGGCCTTGGACGCACATTTCCATGGATTTTATTTCGGATCTTCCAGTATCTCAGAAAATGTCTGTCATCTGGGTGGTGTGTGATCGTTTTTCCAAGATGGTCCATTTGGTGCCCTTGCCTAAGTTGCCTTCTTCCTCCGATTTGGTTCCTCTATTTTTTCAGAATGTGGTTCGCTTGCACGGCATTCCTGAAAATATTGTGTCTGATAGAGGATCCCAGTTTGTGTCCAGGTTTTGGCGGACTTTTTGTGCTAAGATGGGCATTGATTTGTCTTTTTCGTCGGCCTTCCATCCTCAGACTAATGGCCAAACCGAGCGAACTAATCAGACGTTGGAAACTTATTTGAGATGTTTTGTTTCTGCTGATCAGGATGATTGGGTGACTTTTTTGCCATTGGCCGAGTTTGCCCTTAATAATCGGGCTAGTTCTGCTACTTTGGTTTTGCCTTTTTTCTGCAATTCTGGTTTCCATCCTCGTTTTTCCTCGGGTCAGGTTGAGCCTTCTGACTGTCCTGGGGTGGATTCTGTGGTGGATAGGTTGCAGCAGATTTGGAACCATGTGGTGGACAATTTGAGGTTGTCACAGGAGAAGGCTCAGTGCTTTGCCAACCTCCGCCGCGGTGTGGGTCCCCGACTTCGTGTTGGGGATTTGGTGTGGCTGTCTTCTCGGTATGTTCCTATGAAGGTCTCCTCTCCTAAATTCAAGCCTCGCTTCATCGGTCCTTATAAGATCTTGGAAATCCTTAACCCGGTGTCTTTTCGTTTGGATCTCCCAGCATCGTTTGCCATTCATAATGTGTTCCATAGGTCTTTGTTGCAGAGGTATGTGGTACCTGTGGTTCCTTCTGTTGAGCCTCCTGCTCCGGTGCTGGTCGAGGGCGAATTGGAGTACGTGGTGGAGAAGATTTTGGATTCTCGTATCTCTAGACGGAGGCTCCAGTATTTGGTTAAGTGGAAGGGCTATGGTCAGGAGGATAATTCCTGGGTTGTCGCCTCTGATGTTCATGCGGCCGATTTGGTTCATGCCTTCCACGCGGCTCATCCTGATCGCCCTGGGGGTCTTGATGAGGGTTCGGTGACCCCTCCTCAAGGGGGGGGTACTGTTGTGAACTCTATTTTTGGGCTCCCTCTAGTGGTCACAAGTGGTACTGTGTAGTGTTGTCTTTCTGCAGGTTGGCAGCATCAGCTGGTTCGTTATCCTTGGTTGGTTTCCTATTTAGCTCACCTGGATACTCAGTTCCTTGCCTGCTCTCAATGTATTCAGTGCTCTTCAGATTCCTTGTGACTACCTTGCTCCCAGTCTCTCCAAGACAAGCTGAGTTTTTGTTTGTTTATTTTTTGATTATCAGCATTCATCATGTTTCTTGTCCAGCTTGCTAAAATGTGATTTCCTCGCTTGCTGGTTGCTCTAGGGGACTGAGTTTCTCCCCCCACACCGTTAGTTGGTGCGGGGGTTCTTGAATTCTCAGTGTGGATATTTTGTAAGGGTTTTTTACTGACCGCACAGACCCCTTTTCTATTTTCTGCCAGTTTGCCACCTCTCTAGAGCTTGTCCTATGTTTTGTTACTTAGCTGGAGTATTTTGTGATCCTCAACCACTAAGGATCATAACAGTCTCCCCTCCGTCCTTGCTGATGAGACAGACCTTCGTGTTGTCGAAATCAGATGGCAGGATGGTATACGGTTCCGCTTCCCATTGGTCATCGAGCTTGTGTAATCTCCTCTTTCGTTTGAGTACTTGCTCACCAGATGACAGGGGAATCGCAGGCGCGTGCTGGCTGTAGTCCCTTTCCTGTTTTTGCCTAGCCTGGGCGAGACTCCTCTCTACGCACTCCTGTACCTTGCGGTACCTTTGCTGTCTTTCTACATCCCAATCTGCATCCGGTGAGGTATCTTCGGGGACTAGGACCCCCATGTCCAGATCAACGGGTAACTGGCTAGACCTTCCTCGCATCAGGTACGCTGGAGTGCAGTTGGTAGAATTTACTGGGATGTGATTGTATATATCCACCAAGTCAGGCAACTTTGTCGGCCACAGGTTCCGTTCCTCTACGGGCAAGGTTTTCAATAAGTCAATCACCACTTGGTTCATCTTTTCACACATCCCATTGGTTTGAGGATGGTACGGTGTAGTTCTGATCTTACACCCGTACAGTTGGCAGAACTCTTGGAACACTTCTGCTTCGAAGGCTGGTCCTTGATCGGTCAGTACCTTCTCCGGGTAGCCATGGGGCCTACAAAAGTACTGCTGGAAGGCCTTGGCGGCAGTCCTGGCCGTTAGATCCTTGACAGGTACAACCACCAAAAATCTGGAGTAGTGATCTACGATGGTAAGAGCGTAGATATAGCCTGACCGGCTAGGTGTCAGCTTCACATGATCCAGCGCGACCAGTTCGAGCGGCCGTTTGGTGATGATAGGCCGCAGGGGAGCCCGTTGGCTGTCACGGTCCTTCCGGCGTAGGCTACATGGACCGCACTACCGACACCACTTCTCAATGGCTCTCTTCATGCCAATCCAATAGAACCTCCCTCGGAGCAGCCTCTCTAGCTTCCTCCATCCGAAGTGTCCGGCTCCATCGTGGTAGGCTCCCAGAACCATGGGCGCATCTCGCCTTGGCACCACTATCTGCCACACCAATTCATGAGTACGTGGGTCGATGCTTCTCCTGCACAGCTTGCCATCATGGATAAACAGTTTGCTTCTCCCCTTCCACAGCTGTTGGGTTTCCTGTGGGTCATCTGGGCCGGGACGTAACCCTGCCTGCGTCAAGAGCTCTTTCACCCGATGGACCGCGGGGTCACCATCCTGGGTTTCCGCCCACCCGTGATGGGGCAGGGGGTTCAGCGTAGCACCCGGTTGGTTCTTATGCCTGTTCCTCACATGATGGGAATTCTGAGTGGCTTTAGGGCGATGGAATGCGGGCAGCTCCACCTCTTCAAGTGCCTCCGGGTCTTCCTCTACTTCTAGCAAATTGGGCATCCGAGACAAGGCATCGGCATTCGCATTCTTGTGTCCTGCCCGGTACTTGATGGTGAAGTTGTAGTTGGACAGCCAGGCCATCCACCGCTGCTCCAAGGCCCCGAGCTTGGCTGTATCCAGATGCGTTAGCGGATTGTTATCTGTGAAGACGGTGAATTTCGCAGAGGCCAGGTAGTGTTTGAACCTCTCTGTCACTGCCCAGACGATGGCAAGGAACTCCAGTTTAAAGGAACTATAGTTGTCAGGGTTCCTTTCTGTGGGACGAAGCTTCCTGCTGGCGTAAGCGATCACCCTCTCCTTGCCTTTCTGGACCTGGGACAGCACGGCTCCCAATCCCACATTGCTGGCATCCGTGTACAGCACAAACGGTTGGTCGTATTCAGGATAGGCCAGTACCTCTTCTCCCGTCAGTGCCGACTTCAAACACGTGAAGGACCCTTCCAGCCCCTCGTTCCAGTCAAATGGGGCGTTCTTCCCCTTGACCTTCTTTGATTGGCCCACCAACAGGTCTTGCAAGGGTGCGGCCTTCTTGGTGAAGTCCTTGATGAACCTTCGGTAGTAGCCTACCAGTCCGAGGAACTGCCGGACTTCGTGGAGGTTGCTGGGCTTCGGCCAGTCTTGGATCACCGTGACCTTGTCGGGGTCTGGGGCCACTCCTTCGGCACTCACCACATGGCCCAGGTACTGCACTTTGGGTTTCAGCAGATGACATTTGGACGGTTTCACCTTTAAGCCAAAGTTGGACAGGGCTTCGAACACCTCAGCCAGGTGCTTCAGATGGTCTTCGTAGGTTTTAGAGAAGACAATGACATCACCCAAATACAGCAGTACGGTCTCAAAGTTCTTGTGTCCCAGACAGCACTCCATCATCCTCTGGAACGGTCCCTGGGCATTGCACAATCCAAAGGGCATGTAGTTGAATTCGCAGAGACCCATCGGTGTCGTGAAGGCCGTCTTCTCTTTGTCCGCCTCCGCCATGGGAACCTGCCAGTACCTACTGGTGAGATCTAAGGTAGAGAAGTAGTTAGCAGATTTTAAGGCAGCCAGAGACTCCTCTATCCTGGGCAGTGGGTATGCGTCCTTATGTGTAATGCGATTCAACTGTCTATAATCAACACACATCCTCATTGTACCATCCTTCTTTTTAACCAGGACTAATGGAGCTGCCCAGGGGCTACAACTGTCTCTCACCACCCCAGCCTCCTTCATTTCTTGCAACATGTCCTTGGCACACTGGTAATGAGCTGGGGGTACAGGGCGGTATCTCTCTTTTATGGGCCGGTGATCTCCCGTGGGGATATGGTGTTGGATCCCTTTCACCTGTCCAAAATCTAAGGGGTGTTTGCTAAATACCCGCTCGTACTCGTGAACCACCCTGTAAGCCCCTTGTTTTTGATGGGATGGGGTAGAGTCAGTGCCCACATGCAATTCCCGACACCAATCTTTCGTGTGCCCTGCAGAACCGTTGTCCTCCGCCACGTTTGACGGGACCAAGGGTTCAGGTGTCCTTATCACACTATTGTTGACAGTGAACAGTTTGGCGAGCGTGGCATACTTGGTGAGATGAACCTCTTCCTCCCCACAATTGAGGACACGTACGGGCACCCTCCCCTGGCGCACGTCGACCACCCCCCGGGCTGTCAGAATAGTAGGCCTATTGTCTGAATACACGGGTTCTACCAAGGCCTGGTAGTCCTTTCCCCTGAGGCCTATGGCTGCCCAACACCATATTAACATTTCACTCCTGGGGGGTATCGCAATGGGGTTTGAATCACTCACAGTGACACGGCCAATCTCACCACCAGTCAGCTCTACCTGCTGTCTCTGCATCAGAGCTCTGATTTCTTTTTGCAGGGCACGTTGTTCGCTGTGGCCAGCGGTTTCGGCTACCTGTTGCAACAAAACAATAACTTCTGCAAGACAATTTTCTATAACATTGGTACCGATAGTCATCATGGGATTACATTCTCGGCGGTCAATATCAACAATCACAATCCCCTGAGCTTTCAATTCCACCCGCCCCACTTTGATAGTGGCCTCTTTATACCCCACTTGTGGCAATGGCTGACCATTACTGGCTATTATGGTGAAATCGTCATCGGGGCCACGAGTAATATCGGTGTCCTCCCAATACCGTTTATAGAGTACATAAGGCATAGTCGTCACCTGAGAACCGGTGTCCAGCAAAGCATTCAGGGGGATGCCGTCAACCACTACAGGAAGAACTGGTCGCCCTCCAATGTATTTGGCTCTCCAATGCTGTGGCCCTGACCGTCCTATTCCTGGAGGTTGGCCCTTTGCCCCAGGGGTTGCTCGTTTAAAGGACAGTACCTTGCAAGGTGGCCCACCTGATGACAGCGGCGGCAGATGGGTCGTCCATCCTCATGGAAGCGATCGTTGGACCGGCCTCTGGTCGGCGGGGTCCTCCTCTGTCGCATCCAAGGAACATCCTCCGATCTGGTGGCCAGCTGGATCTTCTCCTTGGGGGCCTCCTGTAGGGATCGCACCGTCCGGGCCAGGGCAGCAACGCTCTTGGTCAGCTCCTGCATCTGAAGGCGGAGTCCTGCAGGGGAGTCGTCTTCTAAGCTCTGGGCATCGGCCTCGGCGGCGACTGGAACATCCGACACCACCTCCTGGTGGTATGTGAGAGCGGGACGCCTAGGAGGTGCTGCACAACTAGGCTGTCGCTCCTGCCATGCCTGGATAGCTTTATCCTTGAATTGCGCAAAAGTCAAGTCTGGATTTTGCATGGCCAGGAAGTGCAGTTGACCCCTTTGGTGGCTGCACAGGAGCTTATCCTCATCCTGCATGCTGTCAGGGTCACTCTGCTTAATGGCCCGCATCGCCTCCTGAAGATTAAGGGCATAATCCCGTAAGCTATACTGCGGCCTCTGCTTGCACCCATAGAAAGTCAGTTTAATTTCGGTAGCAGTGCGGGTATCAAAGGTGGCTTTAAGCTTTGCAAAAACCTGCTGTGCAGTTCCCTTATCCGCGGCGGGCCAGGATTTCATTTCTCTCAGAGCCGCCCCAAAGAGTTGGTTTGTTATCAGATGAACCTTCTGAGGCTCTGTCAGGGGATAGAACTCAAGCAGGCTGCAGATCCCTTCTTTAAAGTCAGTGAATGTATGTGAATCCCCGGAGTATCGTGGCAGCCAGGCCGCCCCGGGCAGGTATGGCATAGAGAAGGGCATTATAGCCTTTGCGGTAGCGGCGATGTCCGACTGGCTGATGGGGGCAATGGGCTCCGGGGCTGCCAGTGGTGGTATTAGGACCGCAGCTTCGCCCGCTGCGGGGCCGGAGGTGCCCCTGCGTCCACGGCTGCGGCCGCCACCTCCTCTCCTCCCGACTCGGACATGGCTGTCCCTTCCTCCCACTAACCTGCTGGAGGTCGGAGTTCCTCTTCCGGGATTGGCGCCTTACCGCACTTTTCCGTTCCGCGCTTCTTTTGGCCGGTTCCGCCCACGAAGCTAAGGCTCCTCCTTCCATGCGCGGCAATGGCGAATTTTGGCGGTAAATGACAATACACAGTCCTTGCAATAAGTCACAGTAGTTCCAAGCACAGTAAATCACAGTTCCAAGGCACACATGACCTGATTCTTCAGGCTTAAGTAGATCCTGTTCGTGACGCCAAGTTGTAGCGCCCCCACTGCCGCAGGGCCGAGGGGTACCCGGTACCGGGCCTCTGAGTCTCTGCTCTGGGGTTGTCACGGTGGCTAGGCCCGGTCCGTGACCCTGCTGAGGGGCGTACATTAAATAATGTGGATGATGGTGGTGGTGCGGTGCAGTAAATAACGAGGACACCAGGTTGCAGTCTCTTTACCTCTTTACTGAAGGCTTCAGGTGTCCAATCCAGGGCACTGTTAACCGGGCTGTCTGAGACCGGCCGGTCCAAAGGCACATCAGGAGTCCCCTTCACAGGTGGGAATCAGCGTCTACCTTCTAGCGCCTGTGTGTTGTAGTCCTTCCCTGCTGAGCACCCCGGGATAGTCCTCACAACTGCTTCTGTCTGTCTCTGATGCTCGTTCTCTCCGTCCCCCAGATGATATGGCTAGGACGCACCCGTATGACGGGGTAGGCCTGGAGTTCTTCCGGGGCTCTAGAGTCACCCCTCTCCCACAGCTGCCTCCGTTGTCTGCTTAGGTGTTTTAGTGAGACAGCCAACCTATAATTGGCTGTCCTGCCGTGGTTTGAAGTAATGCTTGTAGTCTCTTACTTGCTCGGCGTTCCGGCCACCGACTGTGGCCCCTCAGAAGGATGTTGCCCCGATCTTACAGCACGACTCCTTCTGGTTCTATCACTTCTTTGCTGTATCCCCGTAGCTCACTGGTTTGTGCTATTCTTAGGAGTCTGCCAGGATCCCCTCCCTGACAGGTCCTCTCACTAGCTCTCCCCAGCTACTTCTCCCTGTCTTCCTGTCCAACCCCCAGTTTTACCAGAGTGTGAGGAGTGGCCTATTAGATAGAACCACTCCCCCTGGTGGCCGGAGTGTGAAGTGTAATGTGAGTGTTACCTGATCAGGTGAACTCCTGTAGTGCAATCAGACGTAACATCACTCCCCTTAGCGGCAGAGCGACGTTACTGCAACGACCAGGACTCTGGGGCGCTGCAGGAACATCCCACGGCTACTTCTAGTGTTGTGATAAGCTCAGGAACTGCGGTTAGTACAGGTACCACCTCCTCCAGAGCTCGTCCCATGTTGCTCCTAAACCACCAGTTCATAACAGGACACACATTGACATACTGCTTCTAGTTTTAGTAGGTAACATATCTTACTCAGTGCTGGAGTCACAGCTACACTTGTCACTACTCTTATTTAATGGCCTCTGTGTTGCTTCTAAGGGTATGCTGTAAAGATATAGGGGAGAAAGATAGTCTCTTTTTCTATATGAGCAGTATATAGAAGATTTCATATCAACCAGTCTCGGAGAGAACTAACAATTTTCTCAAGTAAACACATGACAGTTTACTGTGGAAATCACCTCTTGCATCAGCCTTGGTAAGAGATGTGAACATAGGAATATTTACCTGCATTTTTGTAAGGCATTTTTCAAGGGACATAGGGAAGCCACACTGTATTGACCAGGGTAGTTAGATGCAGAGAGAGCTATTCACTAGAAGAGTTTATGAATAAAGCACTTAATGAATTGTAAAAAGGTTGGCATAGTTTATGAATCGCGATTTCACAAACTAGGAATATGGTATGGTAATAGATGCATGAAGCATTGTTGTAGCATAAGAAAGAAAAAAACACCTAATCTGTGCAGCTTTTACAGTTTTCATAGGGTGAAACATTGGACTAAGACAGAAACCAAAAGCAGTATCACTGGTGATAAACAGCCTCTAGATACTGGAGCTGAGAGCAGGGTTAAACTTGTCATGGACAACCGATGTTATATAACTGATCACCTGAATAAGACTGTAAATATCTCCGCCAAGTATTACATATATCATAACTTTCTAAGAAGGAAAAGACGGACAGATCGTGCAGCGAGCATCACAATGAAACTTTGACATCTGGGCCAGAGAGTTAGATTTTAGTGTCATCAGCGTATAAATAGCACTGGAGGCCATGTGGCTTTGAACTGTCTGACGTCAAAGGTATAGACTGATAAAAAAAAACAAGAGGTGCTCCCTGTGTAACATGTGAGGGTGAGTTGGAGGGTTGGTTGCTCACATTAACAGGTTGTGCGTGGCAGTGATGTATAATCCAATGGTGGCTGCTGCTCCGGCCGCTGAACTCACACCAAATGCAAAGAGGATATAACAAGTAAAGGAGGGAAGAATGCGGTTGATCCTGGGTGCTCCCGCTGACAAAGGTTAGTCCAGACGGCAATTATAAAATAACTTCCAATTCATTACAATGTATCTTATAATAGAATCTACTCCTTCCTCAGGGCTAACAGATAAGCAATCACCTCCTCCCTTATAAATGGGTCAGAGGTGACATTTATAACACGTCATCACTTAAAAGCTCATATAAATTAAGAACAATTGATTGAATATAAAAATGTGCATTAAAATTACCTTTCCTTTTAGTTATAGATTGAGAAGAGTAGGGATCCCTAGACAGGGCCTTGAGGGACACCAATAGACAGAGGGCCGGATGAGGAGGTAGTATGAAAATCAGAAGAACTAAATGTGAGGTATGAGGATATCCAAAAGAGGACAAGGCCTTTCATGCCAAGGTGAGAGAGAATCTGTAGTAGGAGGGCGTGATCAACTGTATTAAAGGTAGAGGACAGGTCTAGAAGGAGGTTTATGGAATATTTTGTGTTCGCTTTGACAGTTAGTAGGTCGTTGGTAACTTTGGTTAGGGTAGTTTCAGTGGAGTGCTGGGGAGAGAAGTCAGTTTGTAGGTTTCTGAAGTTTGTTGAATAAAAGGTGATAGGAAAGTTCATTGTGGATGGGTATTTGGAGTTTGGAGGTGAACGATAGTAATGATATGAGGCGATAGCTGAATGTAGAGATTGAATCATGAGATGGCTTCTCAGTTTAGGTATGATTGTTGCATGTTTGAAAGCAGAAAGTAAGGCACCAGAGTTTAATGTTTGGTTGAAAGATGGGTTTTGGCAGGGATAAGCACACTGATGAGGTTGGAGAGGAGGTGAGTTGGGATAGATAGAGTCAAGCATACCAGTGGAAGATAGCTGATCAGAGCAAAGGGACTAGGCAAATTTAAGATCAGAACAAGGTTCAAGATCAGGCAGCAATAGATCAACAGAGCACAGAAATACAACGCAAGCACGCAGCACCAAGCATATCCCATGATTGGCAGAGATCTGTGGCTGACAGCTTAGCTAAGTACAGTAGCTAGGTAATCCGTTAGAACAGGGAACACCTGAAGGAAGCTTAGCACCTCCCAGTCTCAGATTTGATGTCTGAGCTGTCAATAAAAATACCGACCGCTCAGCATTGACCTGCACTAGATTTGATGACTGAGCTGGCTATCAAAATGCTGACAGCTCAGCATGCCCCTGCAATATATAGGACAACTAAGCTGTCACTCACTGCGTTCAAGGCACATTTAGTGGAGGAATCCTGACAATACTCCCCCAGGTTTCTCAGAAATCCTAAGATGGAAGGCCTTGAATAAACGATAGAACAAGCGGGAACACAGGATCTCACCTCGGGTCGGCTTGCCTTCCAATGGACAAGATATTGGAGGGAATTTCGAACCATTTGAGAATCCATGATTGTCCTCTAAACCTCCATCAACAGAAACTGGAGGACATGGGGATAAGACCGACAACACCAAAGAGACAAACTCTTTTAACATGGATCTGTGGAACACATTAGGGACACAAAGAAACTAAGGAAATTTTAATCTGAAGGCAACCCGATTAACGAGCTCCAGAATTTCGCAAGGGCCAATTAATTTAGGACTCAACTTTGCCGATGGTATTTTCAGCTTTATATTTTTTGATGATAACCGAACCTTATCCCCTACTTTTAATTTGATTGCCATGCACTCCAGCAGTTCAGTAAGCTTCTAAGCACATTCTGAAGGAAACATAATGACCCTCGCATATGATTCCTCTCACTTTCTCACACCGTCTATACTGTATAAATGACCTCCGTGTAATACTATTCTTGCATAGAAAATATCACTGCAGCTGATCACGTCTTGCTTAAAAAATGTGACAGTATGATTTGAAATTTTTTTCAGAAATCCTTTTGTAAAGGTTCAAGTCAAAGCAGCATGCACTAACAGTATTGCCAAAAATAAAGATCCTTGTATGTCCAGTAACTCTATAACCTGAACCTTAACGTGTAACTAAAATCTTTGATACGTTTTTTGATATTTTTTGTCCTTGTTATTATACACAGTTCGGTGGGGGTCTATATCCTGGGACTGCATCCAATTACTCAAGAATAACTTATGATGTTTTTGTATTTAGCAGAAAATCTATGACTTGAATTCATACTCTCCTCTGTGCGTGCTCAATCTGGAGCTGTGCGCTCCGTCTACTGAGCTGCGCGCGTAACGGGTTCTTTAAGAGAATGGTGGGGTTCTCAAGACCCAAACTCCCACCAATCTGCATGCAATTTTTGTATTTAGTAGAAAATCTATGATTTGTATTGTTTTCGGACTCTTCTCTGAGTGCGAGCTCACGCCGGAGCTGTGCGCTCCTGTCTACTTAGCTGCGTACCTAATGGATTCTTTAGCGAATGGTGGGGTCTCAAGACCAGGACCCCCACCAATCTGCATGCAATTAGGAGAACAAAAATTTATAAAAACTTATATTTAGTCTTTAACTTTAAATTATGGTTGGATCTTGCTATCACTTCTCTCCTAGACATCATACAACTCAATATACTTTATATATAATGTCTACCACACAGTTGATGCCTATGGGAAAAATCTAAAGTCTATGTAATGAAATTCATAATAATTAGAATTCATAATGATATATTAATGCTCTACTGCAAGCAGACACCAAATATCAGGGTAATCTTTATGACCTCTGATGATTATAGGTAGCTGGTAATTGGGAATTATCTATAATACCTTATCAATTTCAAGAGATTATACAGTACATTCCAAGTAAATAACTTTTACAGCAATGTGGTTTTTAGAAGTTGCTGCCGATAAATTATTGTAATGTATGTACAAGTCACACTTCAAACTGCAGTACAACATTTTTAGTTGAACTATATGTATTCCTACATCTTTTTTATTGAAGTGTTATGGGATTATAATTTGGCATGTTGGATGAAGCATCTGGCAACCTTTTTGCAGGCTGAAAATTATTTAATAAGTGTATTACAAGAGTTGGCAGTGCAACATATTTAATAAATAATTTTCAGCTTTTACAGAGTTGCCAGATGCTTCTTCAGAACTGTAAATTTATAGGAACCTTATTGCTTTCCAAGCAATCCACTAAAAAGATTTAACATTGTAATTTACATACCTACTGAAAGAAAAGTGTTCTCCAAGTACTTCCTAAATTGACCTGACCATAATGTTCATCATAAAGTAGTTACTGAAACCATCAGTCATGGTATATTCCATGTACAAGCCAATGAAGAATCTGGGTAATAAGCATTCACTCTTCCTAAATGTCAAGAAGAGAATTTCCAGTTCTGTCAGCATTCATGACAGATTGTAACGATTGGACCATAATGACAGTAGCTTATCTTGCTCTCCTCATAGAAAACTCATGAACACTTGACTCAACATTTGTTTGGATGAGATGGGAGGATTTTATACCCTAAACTCTTGACACCTATATAAAGAGTCTTTAATGCTGATTGATTCCCTACCTTTCTTGTACAAATCCACTTTGCTGTTTGACAGAAATCCATAGTTGAAATTGTATGCTAATAAGTTGCAGTGAGTGAGCTTACAAATGACTCAAGTAAGACTGTATCACCACAAGTGCCCCAATGAAAAATCGTTTGACTATGAGCTATAAAACCACTCAAGTGAGTGTTTGCCACCATCACCTTATTTTATTTATTTAGTTTACTCACTTATATAGAGCCATTAATTTCCACAGGGCTTTACAGACATCATCATTAATTACTAATGCCAACCACAGAGCTGCCTATGGGTGCTAGCCACATAGCCCTAAATATGCACTCTGTAGAGCCACCATAATTGTCAGTCACAGAACTTACCTGCCCCTGCTCAGTCATTGTTCTCATTGTTACACTGTTGACAGATACCATGTTTGATCTGTGTACAAGATTTATGTACAATTGCAATCAAAATTATTCAACCACAATTGCAAATTTGGTTTATTGGCAAATTTTCTAAATTTCTGCTTTATGCAATACATCAATGAATCAGTCAAAGTGTAGCAATCTAAGTAGCTCAACATAAGTAATATAATAAGGGGTTTCTTGAAATTCAATACAAAATGTCACTTCTCATGACTACTGTGTTCTCAGAATTATTCAACCCCTTTATGACAAGTGTCTTTAGTACTTAGTAGAGCACCCCATGGCTGTCCTGATCAACTGCAAACATGATGCCTAGGAAAATAGCAGTCTGGCATTTTTAGCACATTCCTCATGGGCAATGGCCTCCAAATCCCTAATATTCTTGAGATGTCAAGATAATCATCCAGAAAGTTAAAAGAAGAGATCATTGCCTTGCTTACACAAGGAAAAGGATTCAAAAAGATAAAAAAAGACATTGAATATTTCTAGAGATAGAGATGAAAGTATAGATGACTTGTTTAAAAATAAAGGAAAACTGAGTGCTCTACCTGAATGTGAGAAAAAGGAAGCTATCACAGGCTACCAACAGATTCCTGAGGAGGCAGGTGGTCAAAAACCCTTGAGTAATTGCAAAAGACCTGCAGTAAGATTTGGTGGTAACAGGGGCTGAGGATTCAAATGGCACAGTAAGGTGCATGTTAAATGCTGAAACACCCCTTCTAACTCAACCATACTGTACCATACCATAACAATCTGCTGTAATATACCTAAGACTATATAAATATTTCAAAGAAGTTTAATTATTTTCGTCATTGGAAAAAACTGAAACAAAACTTTTCAGACTTGTGGATCAGCAGTTTGTCTGGATGGAAGAGGAAGAATGTACTGAAAAGAACAATGAAGCATGGTGGTGACTAAGTGATCATCTGGTGGATTCAATCAAGTACCAGGAAATCCAAGGAGAAAATGTGATGTCTTTTGTGAGGAGTCTAAAGCTTGGAAATAATTTAATCTTCTGACAGAACAATGATCCTTTGAGCACACCTTAAAGTACACAAAATCTTGGTTCAGGAGAGGTTCTTGAGGTTTCTGGACTGAACATAGCAGACATGTGACTTGAACCCCATGGAAACTGTTTGGTGGTCTTTCATGAAAGCAGCTGCATCATGCAAGCCCAAGAATATTAGGGTTCTGAAGGTGGTTTCCCTTGGCATATGGGCCAACATTTCTCAGAAACGCAGTCGTAAATTGGTGTCTGACTATGCATCACATTTACAGCAGGTCATAATGGCCAGAGGGTCTCTACTAAGTTCAAAGTATCATGAAGGGGTTGAATAATTCTGAGACTGCAGTAGTGATTAAAAGGGTCATTTTGCGTTGAATTTGGAGAAACCACTTGTAAGGCTATGTTCACACATTGCATTTTAGCTGTGTCTTTTTATTAAAATTAAAAGCTTTTTACAGCACCAGCAAAAGATTTGACATTTCAAAAATCTCATGCACGTGCTTGTTTTTTTCCTGGAAAACTGCTGCTTTTTTGAAAACTGCAGCATGTCAATTTATTTTTGTAGCGCTTTTTCACCCATGGAAAGCAATTACGGTAGTAAGGCAAAAAAGCAGCAAAAAACATTGCCAACAGTTTTTGCAGTGTTTTTAGTGGAAAATGCAGGTATAGAAGGATGTGAAACCCATTTGTTTTACAGATTTTGCCAAGTTTAAAAAAAAATGTCTAGAATTAGTACAGTTTAATTAAATTAGTCATATGTGTAAAAAGTAAACAAAATCTCAGCAACTCAATGGCCAACCAATGTGTGAAATTAAAAATGCCTGACGAATGTGTTCAAGTAATCAATGCCTGACCTACTCAATGCACTGTCAATGTCTTAGGTAAACTATGCCTGACCAATTCAAATCCCCCTGCTGTTTTTATATTTTCAATTGTGTATTTTTTCATGAACTCATATGAACTTTTTTGTTCAGAATAGTCACTATTTTTTCACACATAAAAAACATTTTCCACTTAATAAAGTGCACCACATTTAAAAAAAGACATCAACAAACTGGAGCAAGTTCAGAGAAGAGCGACCAGAATGGTGACCGGTCTGCAAACCATGTCCTATGAGGAACGTTTACAGGATTTGGGAATGTTTAGCTTGCAGAAAAGAAGACTGAGAGGAGACTTAATAGCTGTCTACAAATATCTCATGGGCTGTCACATTGTAGAAGGATCATCTTTATTCTCATTTGCACAAGGAAAGACTAGAAGCAATGGGATGAAACTGAATGGGAGGAGACAGATTAGATCAGGGCTCCCCAACCTGTAGCTCGGGATCCACGTGTGGCTCGCGGTCCCATGAATTGTGGCTCGCGACTGTCTGCCAGCTTGATGCATTAGGTCCAGGTCTAGCAAACAGGTATGAAAAGCACATCTCAAAATGGTGAATTTTGTGAGTAGCCCTGCACAGAATTGCAGATCTGGATGCACATTTACTGGTCTTAGGGGTTTAGAGATGTTTTAGGTATGGTACGCTGGAGGTTTGTTCTACCTGTTAGAGGAGGTGCTCAAAGCTGGATGTGACAGTGTGTTGGGAGAATACTGAATGGGGGTGTTGTGGGAACCCCTAAATCTCAGTGTACTGCTCTGGAGTCATTTCTGTGGAAAAACTTTGGTTATCATTATACCTGTAATGGCGGCTTTGGTTGACACTACTTTGAAGGGGGTGGGAGCTGGATGTGGCTCGCGACCCTCTCTCAGTGCTTAATGTGGCTCGCGACCCTCTCTCTAAGCTGAATGTGGCTCTCAAGTTCAGAAAGGTTGGGGACCACTGGATTAGATATTAGAAAAAACTTTTGACAGTTAAGGTGATCAATGAGTGGAACAGGCTGCCACGAGAGGTGGTGAGTTCTCCTTACATGGAAGTCTTCAACCAGAGGCTGAACAGACATCTGTCTGGGATGATTTTAGTGAATCCTGCTTCGAGCAGGGGGTTGGACCAGATGACCCAGGAGGTCCCTTCTAACTCTACCATTCTATGATTCTATGAAGTGATCAAATTGACCTTTTTTTCCAAAAATGTTATATGGATTTACGTACGTATTGCATTGCTGGCCTAACACCTTGCATTGTTCATGCTTGCATGGTGGAAGCAGAGCTGAGCTTAGGGATCCTGAACGATACATAAAAAATACATAGCAAGAAAAGCAGCAAAAAAAGCTAGCAAAACTTGCTTTTTGTTTGCAGTTTTTTACTGCCAAGAGATCAGCTATTAACTGCAGTAAAAAGCAGCAAAAAAATGAACGTGTTATAACACCACAATAACAGCTACACTTGATATGGCCGCCCCCCTCACGCATAGCAAAACTCGTACAATCAACAGGCATCCCTGACTGACTAGCCTGACCAAAGAACTGAGACAGGCTTTCAGGGTCACCGAGCGAGATGGAAGAGATCTCGTTCTGCTGAGCACTTCACTGCATACAAGCAGTCCCTCGCCAGCTTCAAGTCCACGCTCACTGCCGCAAAACAAGCTTACTTCTCATCTCTCATATCCTCCCTGACTCACAGCCCCAAACAGCTCTTCAACACTTTTAATTCTCTACTCTGTCCCCCAGCACTTCCTCCCCCTCCTCTCATTTCTGCTGAAGACTTTGCCTCTTTCTTTAAGCAGAAGATCGATGACATCAGACAAAGCTTTGGCCCGCAGCACCCAATGCCCCTCCTCTTCACTTCTCAGCCCTGTTCCAAAGCCAGCTTCTCCACCATGACAGACGATCAGCTCTCCATCCTTCTGTCAAGATCACATCTCACCACTTGCACGCTTGACCCGCTCCCGTCTCACCTCATCCCTAACCTCGCAAAAGTCTTCATCCCAATCCTAACACAACTCTTCAACCTCTCACTTACAAACGGTGTCTTCCACTCATCCTTCAAACATGCATCAATAACACCTATCCTCAAAAAACCCTCCCTCGACCCATGCTCTGTATCCAGCTATCGCCCGATATCCATTCTCCCCTATGCCTCAAAACTACTGGAACAGCATGTCCATCTTGAACTGTCCTCCCTCCCTTCCTCCTGCTCCCTCTTTGACCGGTTACAATCTTGCTTCCGATCACATCACACAACTGAAACTGCCCTAACTAAAGTGACCAACGACCTACTAACCGCCAAGAGCAAGCGACACTACTCTGTCCTCCGCCTCCTGGACCTGTCTTCTGCCTTCCACACTCTGGACCACTCCCTCCTGTTACAGATTCTCTCATCTCTTGGCATCACAGACTTGGCCCTATCCTGGATCTCATCATACCTAACAGACCGGACATTCAGTGTCTCCCTCTCCCACACCACCTCCTCATCTCGTCCTCTGTCTGTCGGTGTTCCCCAAGGCTCAGTTCTAGGACCCCTACTCTTCTCCATCACACCTTCGGCCTTGGACAGCTCATAGAATCTCATGGTCTACAATATCATGTCTATGCTGATGATACGCAGATCTACCTATCTGAACCTGACCTCACTTCCTTACTGACCAAAATCCCACAATGTCTGCTATTTCATCTTTCTTTTCTGCTCACTTTCTAAAACTGAACATGGACAAAACAGAATTCATCATCTTTCCCCCTCCTCACTCTACCCCTCTACCCGACCTATCCATCAATGTCAATGATTGCTCACTTTCCCCGGTCCTGCATGCTCGCTGCTTCAGGGTGATCCTTAACTCTACCCTCTCTTTCAAGCCACATACCCAAGCGCTTGCCTCCTCTTGCCAATTCCAACTCAAAAGCATTTCTCAGATCCGTGCATTCCTTGACCATGAAACCACAAAAACACTAGTACATGCCCTTATCATCTCCCGCCTAGACTACTGCAACCTCCTACTCTCTGGCCTCCCCTCTAGCACTCTGGCACCACTCCAATCCATCCTAAACTCTGCTGCCCGACTAATCCACCTGTCTCCCCGTTATTACCCAGCCTCTCCTCTCTGCCAGGTCCTTCATTGGCTTCATATTGCCCAGAGGCTACAGTTCAAAACACTAACAATGACATACAAAGCCTTGCACAACCTGACTCCTCCATACATCTGTGACATGGTCTCCCAGTACCTACCTACGAACCTTCGATCGTCTCATGATCTCCTTCTTTACTCCTCTCTCATCTCTTCCTCCTACAACTGCATCCAAGACTTCTCCCATGCTTCCCCTATACTCTGGAACTCTCTACCCCAACACATCAGGCTCTCGCCTACCATGGAAACCTTCAAAAGGAACCTGAAGACCCACCTCTTCCAACAAGCCTACAACCTGCAGTGATCCTCAGTCTACTGAACCACCCCATGACCAGCTCTACCCTCTCCTAGTGTATCCTCACGAATCCCCTGTAGACTGTGAGCCCTTGTGGGCAGGGTCCTCTCTCCCCCTGTACTTGTGTGTGCCTTGGTTTACTCATGTTTATTGTACTTGTCTATATTTGCCCCATTCACATGTAAAGCACCATGGAATAAATGGCGCTATAAAAATGTATAATAATAATAAAAAATAATAATAGAGTTAAATTAGATTTGTTGAGCTGTTTAAAGTGGACTTATTTGATTTGTTTATTCCGAACAGCAGGAATGTTGTACATTTTGCTATTAAACCTAATTTGAAAAAGTGGGAGGGGGTTAAATTATTTTGATTGCAACTGTAACAATGTCAGAAAGAAGGAAAGCCTTCTATAGGTGGTTACTCTGTAAAAGTCAATGTTGAGCCCTTGTTAGGGTCTTAAGTCCTAAGAAGGGATTTCAGCCAAACTATAAAAAATCTGTAAATAGCATGAGCACCACATGTGGCGCTAGAGAACCAGTTTTCTATTGCCTTAATACACCAGGAGACTCACAGCGAGGAGAAGCAGTACCCCTTATATATATGAGATGGAGTTATCAAATTTGTTCTCATCTTTCAAACAGAATCTAGAGATTTTAGTTGTGTTTTTACCCCTTAAGTCCTCCTACTATTTTGGGGCTATAGGGTGATATGGCTGGAATAATATCTGAAAAGCAGAGATAACACTGAAGACATCTGTCATTGTCGTTTTTACCTTTACTATTTTAGACTGCAAATTAATTGTTGATTTGTATATTTTATAACTTTGCAATAAGTTTTTATTGATTTTCACAGCCCAGAAGTTGTAAAAAGTGAACCATATGGGGAAAAAGCTGATGTGTGGGCAGCAGGCTGCATTCTCTATCAAATGTCAACTCTGAATCCTCCGTTCCACAGCACTAACATGCTATCCTTAGCAACCAAAGTACGCAGGTTTGAATGGTTAAGAATTATATCTTTTGCAGTCTATCACCAGAACAGACTCTTAGGCTATGTTCAGCCGCAGTGGGAGACAATTTCTTGGCTCCTGAGATCTCAATCTGCGCATGCACCACCTCTGGTGGCCATTTTCACGAAGCCCACCACAGAGAAATCAATGGGAAGGGGACTCTGCTCACCACAGACATTTTATGAAGCCCAGGTCCTGCCGCTTCACACCGCCGTAACACCCCCTCATCCCAGCCTGGGGCGGTCCGCAGAATTGTTTAATTCCTGCCAGCAGCGACCCTGCCTCCTGTGACCACGCTCCACCGCAGCTGCACCTCTCAGAAGGCTACTGTAAAATTGGACTATAAGACGCACCACAGTTTTCTTTTTATTTTTTCCTATTTTCCTCCCCAAAATTTGGGTTGCGTTTTATGGTCCGGTGCGTCTTATAGTCCGCAAAATTCAGTAGTTTGTTTATTTTTCAATGTACGGATTATAGATAACATTAAAGGTGGAAAAGTTCTGAAATTATTCTTCTTGCTATGATTTTTTTTTACATGACAAAAAAAAAATCCTGAATTTTAACGGGTGTATAGAATTTTTTATATCTGCATAAGAATAGTGTCCCAGTATTTCAGCATTATGTTATGGCATTACTAGCTGAAGTATACTGCAGTAAATCAAAGGTGACATCAATATGGAATGAATACATATACTTTGACCTAATTAAATGTTTAAACATGTTTGTTTTAGCTTCTTTTTAATATGATTTATGTGCTGTTTATTATTATTATTATTATTATTACCATCCAAATCTTCTCTGTATCAGAAGGAAAGTACAGTGATTTATTTGTCTTTATTGTAGATAGTCGAAGCTGTGTATGTTCCAATTCCTGATGGACTGTATTCAGAAAAAGTTTCAAATACAATTAAGAGGTAATTTAGATAATTGTGTACAATTTTTTTTCCACTTACTAAAATACAAAGTGGTACTAGTAATAAGGACTTCTTCACACGTCAGTCTTTCCGGCACATGTGACAGTTTTCACATGTGGATGGGTCTGCGCACATGTCAGTGTGTTTCAATGGACCATGTGTCCATGGGCATAACATGCTGACATGTCCATTATTTAGCAGCAGCATGCGCCGCAAAACATCCCGCTCTTGTGCACACTGCAACACAGATGGCATCCGTGTGTCATCTGTGTGACACATACTGGCACCTGGGAATCGGTGGTGTTCATGATGATCCCTAGTACCAGCTGATCTCGGCACAAGTAGGTGACAACGTTGAGAGTTGTATTCAGACCCCCTTGTTTACATTTAGTGTAAAATTAAGAATAAAATTAAAAAAATCACATTATACTCCCCTTAACACCTATCCCCTGAAGCCATTGTCCCCTGTAAATAAAAAAAAAAACAAAACAATATTCCTCATCTGTCCAAAGTTGAAACAATCCAGAGTGTCCCACGCCGCTATCCAAATGTGCGATATTTGCTCATCACAATGAGCAGTGGCCTGAGGTGACCGCTCATGCTGAGGAGCAGGGGAGAATGGCTCGCTGCAGCAAGAGCTGGCCCATGAACTGCACAGACCTCAGTGAGATCATCACAGTTCACCGTGTGGCACGCTCTTGATTTTTTAATTTGATTTTTCATTTTACACTGGATGTTGACAGCGGGGGCTGAATAGAACTCTCAACATTGTCCTCTGCTTGTGCTGATCGCAGTGAGAGCAGGGGACAATGATATGAGCTGTCTTCAGCACCCGGCTCCTGAGAACAGTGCAAACTATGCCGGCTTTTCTCAGGCGCCGGTACCTGTGATACTGATGCGGCACATGGTTGCCACATGTATGAAACACACGGATATCTCCTTTACTGTTTTTTCCAGTCTCAGAAATATCAGGACATGTGAAGGAGAATAGAAAAAATTGGAGTCCGGCTCAACAGGACTGGATTTCCCTTTTCTTTTTCAAAAGAAAATATAGTGCATCCAAAAGAAAAATTTACATGGTGGACATGACCCAGTCGACGCGTTTCAACTGCACTAGACAGTCTTACTCATGACTTAAATTTTTATTTTTTTTGTATGCACTATATTTTCTTTTGAAAAAGAAAAAGAAAAGGAAAATCCAGTCCTGTTGAGCCGGACTCCAGTATTTTCTATTTTTCTTGATGTGAGGCCAGGGCGAGGCCAGTGTCTGAGCCCCAGGTGGATGGGCATAGAGCAACTGGATGAGCTGGAATCAAGTTTTTTTACATGTGAAGGAGGCCTAACATGCAGCATTCAATTTTATTGGAAGAGATAAAAGGATATTTTAATTTTATATAAGTCAAACATAACCATTTCGTAGTAAACACTTATTCACCTTTATAATTTACTTTGTTTCCAGTCATATACAAAAGTCACAAATCAACTATCTTTTAGGCTTCCTTCCCAAGTCCTGATATTTCCAGTACCGCTGTCTACATAGAGTGTAAAATGAAGACTAAAATAAAAAAAAAAATAAATAATAATAATAATAAAAAAAATCAGATTATACTCACCTTAATACCTAATTCCCTGAAGCCATTGTCCCCTGTAAATAAACAAAAATAAAAAACAACAATATCCCTCACCTGTCCGAAGTTGACAGAATCCAGAGTATACCACGCCAAAATCCATCTGTGCGACATTTGCTCATCAGCATGAGCGGTGTCCTGAGGCGACTGCTCATACTGAAGAGCAGGGGAGAATGACTCGCTGAAGCGAGAGCAGGCCAATGAACTGCTCTGACCTCAGTGAGATCATCGCAGTTCATCGTATTGTACAATACTTTACAACCTATGAAGTATATATATATATATATATATATATATATATATATATATATATATATATATATATGGCGATCGACTGTGCACAGCCTACTGGTGTCAGCTGATTCTGACAGCTGACACTCGGCACTCAGTGCAGGAGTAGTACTCGTACCGATCCTTGCATTTTAACCCCCTCCAATTGGCTCCCCCGCAACATCATCACGGGGGCCCGATCGTTGCCATGGTGACCCGATGTCATCATGATGACATCCAGGTCACTAGAGCTAGCAAACTTGCTACATCATGCTGTGAGTTTGTCTGTTAGTGCAGTGCTGCCAGTTTATAAAGTATTGCAATGCTCCCGTATTTCTATGATTTATAAGCGATCAAACTGCAAAAAGTGAAAGTCCCATAGTGGGACAAAATATAAAAAAAAAAGTGAAAAAAATAAATAAATCACAAAATAATAAAAAAAATTATATATATATTACCCATAAATAAATATTTTAATGAAAAAAATAAATAAAAAAAGTACACCTGGTGAGGGCAGGGTTAGCTTTCTCATCTCTGCTGCTTTCTACATCTAAGGCTATGTGCACACTTTGCGGGGTCCTCTGCGGGTTCTCCCGCAGCGGATTTGATAAATCTGCAGGGCAAAACCGCTGCGGTTATCCCTGCAGATTTATCGCGGTTTGTTTTGCGGTTTCCGCTGCGGGTTTACTCCTATACTATTGATGCTGCATATGCAGCAATATGCAGCATCAATAGTAATGTTAAAAATAATTTAAAAAATGGTTTATACTCACCCTCTGACGTCCCGATCTCCTCGGCGCTGCACGTGGCGGTCTGGTTCCAAAGATGCTGTGCGAGAAGGACCTTCGTGACGTCACGGTCATGTGACTGCGACGTCACCGCAGGTCCTGCTCGCACAGCAACCCTGCGACCGGATGGCCGCGTTCAGCGCTGAGAGGTGAGTACAGTATATCATTATTTTTTTATGTTATTTCTTTTTTTTTTAACACAAATATGGTTCCCAGGGCCTGGAGGAGAGTCTCCTCTCCTCCACCCCGGGTACCATCCACACATGATCTACTTACTTCCCGCATCGTGGGCACAGCCCCATGCGGGAAGTTAGCGGATCAATGCATTCCTATGTGTGCAGAATCGCAGCGATTCTGCACAAAGAAGTGACATGCTGCGGAATGTAAACCGCTGCGTTTCTGCACGGTTTTTCCCGCAGCATGTGCACAGCGGATTGCGGTTTCCATAGGGTTTACATGTAAATGTAAACGCAATGGAAACTGCTGCGGACCCGCAGCTGCAGGAACGCTGCGGATCCGCGGTAAAACCCGCAAAGTGTGAACATGGCCTAAAAGCCATGATTGTGTCAGAACGGCAGCACCCAGTAAACTAAGTGATACATTATTGGATTCAGTTTCTCTTTGCCTACATTTTGCTGCTCTCAGATGAGGTAGCAAAAACCTGTTGACAGAT
This sequence comes from Ranitomeya variabilis, assembly GCF_051348905.1. NCBI lineage: Eukaryota > Metazoa > Chordata > Amphibia > Anura > Dendrobatidae > Ranitomeya > Ranitomeya variabilis. The sequence goes on along the minus strand of NC_135237.1, from coordinate 117,475,926 downwards.
TCCCTTTAAATAGGATCTATGACCAGGAGATGCCCCTTGTCACTAATTAATTTAGAGTTAGAGGTTGCCAGTTATGCAAATCGGCAGCTCCCGCCTTTCAAGTTGGGGTCGTTATACTTTTTTGTTGTTCCCAAAATGCCACATGCCACTGATGTCACAATCCCATAATTTGGTGCTGCTAATAAAGGACGCAATTCAGTTTTTTCTATAGGGCCACACTGAAGCGGTTTGTCAGACCAATACATTTAACTGGTCATATTTGCAAAATAATTTTTTTTGTGGGGGTTTAAATTTACATTGATTGAATAAAGAGCCCTTTTCAGATGAAAGGTCATCTTTAAGGCCAGTGCATATAATTACATATTTTTATAAAAGCAAACAATGCACTTTTATGTAATTCATTGCAATTGTGCTTTTAACAAAATATGAACAAAATCTACTTTTTCACGTATTTCTAACTTGATATGCTTACTCACAGGTGCTTGACCTCAGATGCAGATCTCCGTCCTGACATAGTGGAAGTTTGTGCCCTAATTTCAGATGTCATGATGCGATACATGGACAGCTTATCCTCTTGTCAGATTGCCCTGGAGAAAAAACTGGAGAGAGAGAGAAAGCGAGCACAAAAATATTTCATAGAGGCTAACAAAAATACTGTGAAATACGGTCATCGCCATGCATCACTACCTTATGTGAGTATAAATGTCACCATAAGGTTTGTGGTTAATCGTCATGCTTATGTACTTTCCATATCTAATCGTCATGCTTATGTACTTTCCATATCTAATCGTCATGCTTATGTACTTTCCACATCTAATCATGCTCTTACATAAGCAATACATTTATATTGCTAATATGTGCACATACGTTTTATGGTGTTTTTAAGGACTTCAGAAGAGTGGAAAATTAACGACCCAGTATACTACCAGCAAGCAGCTCCACGTGAATAAAATGTATTTCTTTATTGTATATCTATAAAATTGTGAATACACATCACTGATCTATAAAAAAAATAAATACTGGTGCGTTTTGGATGTCTATTTTTAATCGTTGCATATATGTACAAGTGCTACATATGCGTGGTGGATAGCGAGATTTAGCCATTTAGATGAAGCTGGTTAAAGTTGATTTATTATATGGTTTTATTATTATCCCCTTTTTAGAATCTCAACAGAATAATAGCCAAAATGATTAATTTCTTTAATATTATAATTTATTGTGAATCTAAGATTAATATTTTGGTGGATAAAACCAAGAAATTGTTGAATTTCACTCCATGTACCTTCCTACAGTAGGGAAAAAAGTATTTAGTCAGCCACCAATTGTGCAAGTTCTCCCACTTAAAAAGATAAGAGAGGCCTGTAATTGACATCATAGGTAGACCACAACTATGAGAGTAAAAATGAGAAAACAAATCCAGAAAATCACCTTGTCTGATTTGGCAAGATTTATTTTGCAAATTATGGTGGAAAATAAGTATTTGGTCATTAACAAAAGTTATTCTCAATATTTTGTTATATATCCTTTGTTGGCAATGACAGAGGTCAAACGTTTTCTGTAAGTCTTCACAAGGTTGGCACACACTGTTGGTGGTATGTTGGCTCATTCCTCCGTGCAGATCTCCTCTAGAGCAGTGATGTTTTGGGCCTGTCGCTGGGCAACACGGACTTTCAACTCCCTCCAAAAGTTTTCTATGGAGTTGAGATCTGGGGACTGGCTAGGCCACTCCAGGACCTTGATATGCTTCTTACGAAATCACTCCTTCATTGCACTGGTGGTGTGCTTGGGATTATTACCATGCTGAAAGACCCATCCACGTTTCATCTTCAATGCCCTTGCTGATGGAAGGAGGTTTGCACTCAAAATCTCTCGATACATGGCCCCATTCATTCTATCATGTACACGGGTCAGTCGTTCTGGTCCCTCTGCAGAGAAATAGCCCCAAAGCATGATGTTTCCACCCCCATGCTTCACAGTAAGTATGGTGTTCTTTGGATGCAACTCAGCATTCTGTCTCCTTCAAACACGATGAGTTTTGTTTCTACCAAACAGTACTACTTTGGTTTCATCAGACCATATGACATTCTCCCAATACTCTTCTGAATAATCCATATGCTCTCTAGCAAACTTCAGACGGGCCTGGACATGTACTGGCTTAAGCAGAGGGACACATCTGGCACTGCAGGATCTGAGTCCCTGGCGGCATAGTGTGTTACTGATGGTAGCCTTTGTTATGGTGGTCCCAGCTCTATGCAGGTCATTCACTAGGTCCCCCGTGTGGTTCCCTGGATTTTTGCTCACCGTTTTTGTTATCATTTTGACCCCACGCGGTGAGATCTTGCGTGGAGCCCCAGATCAAGGGAGATTATCAATCGTCTTGTATGTCTTCCATTTTCTTATTATTGCTTCCACAGTTGATTACATCACACCAAGCTGCTTGCCTATTGCAGATTCAGTCTTCCCAGCCTGTGCAGTGCAGGGCTACAATTTTGTTTCTGGTGTCATTTGACAGCTCATTGATCTTCACCATAGTGGAGTTTGGAGTGTGACTGTTTGAAGTTGTGGACAGGTGTCTTTTATACTGATAACAAGTTCAAACAGGAGCCATTACTACAGGTAATGAGTGGTGGACAGAGGAGCCTCTTAAAAAAGGCTACTTTCACACTAGCGTCGTTTGGCCTCCGTCACAATGCGTCGTTTTGGAGAATAAACGAAAAAAAAGTGCTTGCAGGATGCGTTTTTTCTCCATGGACTTGCATTAGCGATGCATTGCGACGGATTGCCACACGTCGCATCCGTTGTGCGACGGATGCGTCGTGTTTTGGCGGACCGTCGGCACAAAAAACGCTAGATGTAACGTTTTTTTGTGCGTCGTCTCCGCCATTTCCGACCGCGCATGCGTGGCCGGAACTCCGCCCCCTCCTCCCTGGACCTTACAATGGGGCAGCGGATGCGTTGAAAAACTGCATCCGCTGCCCCCGTTGTGCGGCGCTTTCAACGCTAGCGTGCAGTGCACGACGCTAGTGTGAAAGTAGCCTAAGAAGTTACTGCTCTGTGAGAGCCAGAAATCTTGCATGTTTTTAGGTGACCAAATACTTATTTTGCACCATAATTTGCAAAATAAATCTTGCCAAATCAGGCAAGGTGATTTTCTGCATTTGTTTTCTCATTTTGACTCTCATATTTGTGATCTACCTTTGATATAAATTACAGGCCTCTGTCATCTTAAGTGGGAGAACTTACACAATTGGTGGCTGACTAAATACTTTTTTTCCCCCACTGTATATCTCTACAAACCTAGTCATCAATAAATCTAACATACAACCTGATATGGGTTATAAATATCCACAGGCTATAGATTGGTGAAAATTCCCATGTGATCATTCAGGATATGACATAAATACGCAAATAGTTCAATAGTTCTTTTACATGTATGCAACAATTAAGGACAGACATCTGAAACGCGTCTGCGGATTTTAGATATCAGTGATGTGCATTCACAATTTTATAGTTATACAATAAAGAAATATTGTATTCCTAGTATAAGTATACCTAAATATACCATTTTCCAATGAGACAATGAAACTCATACTTGTATTTTGTGACTAATTTTGCATTGGTCAAGTCTGATGTCGCCGTCGGCAACAATTGTGATTTTTCTGTATACTCTCTGACTTCAGGCCTCACCAACCTCCTCACACTACAAGAATGCCATGGCCCCGGCCTCAAGTTGAAGTTGATGCAGAAAATGTAATCTTTATTGCATGTTTGAAAAATACATGTGTGACATAGGACATTTGATGTTTCGTCCAGCAAGTGCCTTTTTTATGACGTGATTAAAATTGGAGCCAGACTTGTTCATTTGCTAGACATGTTCTCCTACTTTTACCTTTTCAGCAGATCTAGAATGAAAAGGATAAAAACATCAAAACATTGTAAAACATTCTCATAAAACATGCTTTTAAAAAATATATAAAGTTATTTTCCATGTCATGTACCATATTTATTATAAAATTCCACAAAATAAGACTTGGTGGTATAAACTTAAAGTAGAAAGTCTAAAGATGTGCTAAATTTATTAAACGGCATGAACCACTGTCATAAACGTGGTGAACTTCAACTGTCTAGTCTGCATTTACACAGTCGAAAAATTAGACAGTTTTAATAAATCTGCCTCTATATCTTTCAGTATGTCCATATAGATGTTAAGAAGTGCAGCCCAAAAATGACTACCCATTTACACAGGGTATTCGTACTTCTGAATAGTGATCAATGTGATCAATAATAGTTCGTCCTGTTCACATTGGTTGTTAACACAGGATGATGTGCTGCCTAGAACGGTAATTTTTAAGCAGATTTATTTTTTAAGCAAATTATTTGATCTGACGAATGTGTTTTTCTTGTTTGTCAGGTGGATGGCAGCCTGTGTACACTGCCAGATTATTGGGAAACACTCATTCCTTATATTTGTGTAGCAGGGCCGGACTGGCCATCGGACGCATTCTGGCAAATGCCAGAAGGGCTGGTGGCAGTAGTGGGCCGCTCGCCAGCATGACTCTGCCCCCCCCAGCACCGACCCCCCCGCCAGCGCTGCTGCATTCAACTATACCGACGTCTATGATGCCGATACAGTTGAATGCAATGATGGAGGAGAGAGCGTCTGTTGTCGCTCCCTCTCCCATCATTCCCCGCTCTGCCTCTGACACTGCGGGTGCACGATGACGTCATATCATCGCGTACCTGCTGTGTGTCGGGAGGTCAGACTGCAGCTGCTGAGACCGGAGCCAGGAGCAGCGCGGGGCACGAGGAGAGGTGAGGAGAGTGTTTTTTTTTAAATATATCAATGAGTGATAACTGGATTGTGGGGCTATTGGGGGGCTGTATTACATTCTATGGGGGCTGTGCTGTATTACATTCTATAGGGGGATTTATTACATTCTATTGGGGCTGGCTGCATTACATTCTGTGGGGGGCTGGCTGCATTACATTCTATGGGGGGCTGGCTGCATTACATTCTTTGGGGGCTGGCTGCATTATATTCTATAGGGGCTGTGCTGTATTACATTCTATGGGGGCTGTGCTGCATTACATTCTATGGGGGCTGTGCTGTATTACATTCTATGGGGTCTGTGCTGTATTAAATGCTATGGGGGCTGGCTGCATTACATTCTATGGGGCTGGCTGCATTACATTCTATGGGGGCTGGCTGCATTACATTCTATGGGGGTCTGGCTGCATTACATTCTATGTGGGAGGACTATTACATTCTATGGGGGGGCTGTATTACATGCTATGGGGGGCTGTATTACATTCTTTGGGGGCTACATTATATTCTTTGGGGGGCTGTTTTATATTCTATGGGGAGGTGGGCTGTATTACATTCTATGGGGGGCTGTGTTACATTCTATGGAGTGCTGTATTATATTCTATGGAAGGGCTACATTATATTCTAGGGGGGGCTGCATTATGCTCTATGAGGGGGCTACAATATATTATATATGCAGGGGCTACATTAAACTATATGAGGGGGCTGCATTATATTCTCTGGGGGATTACATCATACTCAGGGGCTACAATATATTCTGTGGGGTGGCTGCATTATACTCTGTAGTGGCATCATTATACTATATGTGGGCTGCATTATACTGTATCGAGGACTATGGGGAATACATTATACTATATGAAGAACTATGGGGTGCATTATACTATGGGAAGTGAATTGTACTACATGGATGACAGTGGCAGGGCATTATACTATATGGAGGACTGTGGCAGTACATTATACTATATGGAGGACTGAGGAGTGTATTATACTATATGGAGGACTGAGGAGTGTATTATACTATATGGAGGACGGAGGAGTGTATTATACTATATGGAGGACTGAGGAGTGTATTATACTATATGGAGGACTGAGGAGTGTATTATACTATATGGAGGACTGAGGAGTGTATTATACTATATGGAGGACTGAGGAGTGTATTATACTATATGGAGGACTGAGGAGTGTATTATACTACATGAAGGACTGTGAGGAGTGTATTATACTATATGGAGGAGTGTATTATACTATATGGAGAACTGAGGAGTGTATTATACTATATGGAGGACTGAGGTGCACATTATAATATATGGAGGACTATGGGGTGTATTATACTAAACAAGCAAAATGCTGCCTATTCATCGAGTGATTGGATTGTTTGTGTGGGAACAGAAATCCTTGTTCTCAGCAGGACATCGCCGGTGTAAACTGTAGATGTGCTGCTGATAACATGATACTGTATGGGGACAGATTTATCTAATTGTGATTGCTCTGTTCCCTTCATTCATTCTCAGTTGGTGTAAAGAGGCAGGGAAACAAGCAAGCGACTTTAGTATTGTCAATCACACTCGTTTAGCGGCCTGAGATCAGCGCTTGTAAATACAGCAGAAATGCTTCGCAGGGAGACCAGTCAAGGATGATGACAGTTGTAGTTAGCACCCGGCGCCTGGGAATAGCGCTAACTCTATTGCTTTTTCCACCCGCCAGAGCATTTAATTCTGGTATGTGTAATGATTTTTAGGGTTGATGTCTGCTGCGTAATGTCAGCTGCTATCAATCCCTGATGTAAGTAATGGAGAGGTGTCTATCAGACATCCCCACTACTAGCCAAGACCTGGCGAGACCCAGCGACTCTGAAGAGCGGTGACGGTAGTAACAATACCGCTCTTCACAGTTGCCGAGCTCAGCGCAAGACCCGGAATATCTGAAGAGCGGTGATGATACTGTTGTCTCCGCTCTTCAGAGTCACCGGGTCTTGTGCTGCGCAGCGGAACCAAAAGTGGCTGTAGGCAACGTTTATGGAGCATCAGAATGAGGTTCCATAGCCTTTGGACATCTCAGTCCCTTCATTATCTACGAGATCCAGTTATGTAGGTAAAGTGGCGGCTTTTCTTGGTACTGCAACTAAAAGCAATAAATAGGACTGAGCTGTAATGCTGGATACAGCTGTAATTATATGTTATATAGTTGTGTTACACTCCCCTCACTTCTTGTAACCTACAAGTGTACAAAGATATTATACAGTCATCATGTGACAAGTGGGCCTGTGTAACTTCAAATGCCAGGGCTGAATTTTAGTCCCAGTCCGGCCCTGCTTCCAAAGTAATGTATGCTAAGCAGTGACTAGCAACTCATGTTGATATGTCATGGGAATGCAGTATTAGAATCATGGAATGAGGGCAAAAACAGCTAAATCTTTACTAATACAATGCCCGGGGAACAACCCCTCTATCAGTAAGCAACAAGGAACGTTTTTATCTATGTTCAATCAGGCCAGAGTCTTTATGTGGTGGCGACACTATTCCATGTATCTAACCATCAGTGGAATTCTAGTGCTAAAGAGCAAGGTAGGCTTACTATAAAGTGTGTTTTTAGAAAAAGCAAGTGTGCACATTGAGTATATCAACATTCATTTATATATGGGGTACAAACATTCTCCTTTATAGTATATGGGGCAGCACGGTGGCACAGTGGATAGCACAGCAGCCTTGCAGTCGTGGGTTCAAGCCCCACTAAGGACAACATCTGCAAAGAGTATGTATGTTCTCTCCGTGTTTGCGTGGGTAAACCGGGTACTCTGGTTTCCTCCCACATTTCAAAGACATACTGATAGGGAATTTAGATTTTGACCCCCAACGGGGCCAGCGACGATAATGTGTGCAACCTGTAAGGCGCTGCGGAATATGTTAGCGCTATATAAAAATAAAGATTATTATTATAATGGAGAGAATAAAAACAAGTATAGTTATAGGTAGCTTAAACATAGTTGGTTACTTAATTCCAAGATTTATAGTATAATCTTATTTTGATATTCATGCCATTGGTGCCAGTTTACACGGAGCTTGTCCTGTTTAATAATAATAATAATAATAATAATAATAATCTTTATTTATATAGCGCCAACATATTCCGCAGCGCTTTACAGTTTAACAGTTTCAAACACAACAGTCATAAGTAACAACGTTAACAATACAATAATTAAAGCACAATAAGACGACCCTGCTCGTGAGAGCTTACAATCTACAATGAGGTGGAAGAGATGCAAAGCACAGGTGTGTATTTACAATGATGTGTTTACAATGATGGTCCAGCCATCTTCAGGGGGTGGGGGATAGATGGAGATGAGCTACACACACAAACCTAAAATGACTGATTAGTGAACGTGATAGGCCGCTCTGAACAAATGTGTTTTGAGCGAGCGCCTAAACCTATGCAAATTGTGGATGGTCCTAATATCATGGGGTAGAGCATTCCAGAGGATTGGCACAGCACGGGAGAAGTCTTGGAGTCGGGAGTGGGAGGTACGAATTAGTGCAGAGGTTAGTCGAAAGTCATTTGCAGAGCGCAGTGGTCTGTTAGGCCGATAGACAGAAATGAGGGAGGAGATGTAAGGGGGTGCCGCACTGTGGAGAGCTTTGTGGGTGAGAACAAGTACTTTGAATTGTATCCTGTAATGACTGTGCAGCCAGTGTAACGACTGGTGAAGAGAGGACGAGTCCGAGTAACGATTAGCCAGATGAACGACCCTGGCTGCTGCATTAAGGATAGACTGGAGAGTGGAAAGTCGAGTGAGGGGGAGGCCAATTAATAGAGCATTGCAGTAGTCCAGGCGGGAGTGGATCAGGGCGACAGTGAGGGTTTTTGTTGTTTCCATAGTGAGAAAAGGGCGGATTCTAGAGATGTTCTTTAGGTGTAAGCGGCACGAGCGGGCAAGTGATTGTATATGGGAGGTGAAGGAGAGATTGGAGTCAAACATAACACCCAGACAGCGCGCCTGCTGCCGGGGTGTTATTATGGTGCCACCCACGGAGAGGGAAATGTCAGATTTAGGGAGGTTAGTAGATGGCGGGAGCAGAAGAAGTGTAGTTTTGGAGAGGTTGAGTTTCAGATAGAGAGCGGACATGATGTTGGAGACTGCAGACAGACAGTCAGTGGCGTTCTGTAGTACAGCGGGGGTAATGTCAGGGGATGACGTGTATAGTTGTGTGTCATCGGCATAAAGATGGTACTGAATGCCAAAGCTGCTGATGGTCTGTCCAATTGCGACTGTGTAGAGGGAGAAGAGAAGGGGGCCAAGGACTGAGCTCTGAGGTACCCTGACAGTGAGAGGAAGAGGAGATTAAGTGGAGCCAGAGAAAAGAACACTGAAGGAGCGGTCAGAAAGATAGGAAGAGAACCAGGAGAGAGCAGTGTCCTTAATGCCTAGTGACTGGAGCCTAGAGAGTAGGAGAGGGTGGTCAACAGTGTAGAAAGCTGCAGAAAGGTCGAGAAGAATGAGCAGAGAGTGGTCACCGTTACGTTTTGCTGTCAGAAGGTCATTGGTCACTTTGATGAGTGCAGTTTCTGTCAAATGTAGGGGGTGGAAACCGGACTGTGAAGTGTCTAGGAGGGAGTGAGTGGAGAGGTAACGGGTAAGGCGGGAGTAGATCAGGCGCTCCAAGAGTTTAGAGATAAAGGGGAGATTGGAGACTGGTCTGTAGTTGTTTGTGCAGGATGGGTCGAGGGAGGGTTTCTTTAGTAATGGAGTAATGATAGAGTGTCTGAAGGAGGAGGGGAAAATGCCAGAGGAGAGCGAGAGATTAAAGATTGTAGTTCGGTGAGTTGTGATGACTGGAGAGAGAGACTGGAGGAGGTGTGAGGGAATGGGGTCGGTGGTGCATGTAGTTGGACGAGAAGAGGAGAGGAGCCTGGAGACTTCTTCTTCTGTGATGGGATCGAATGTGGAGAGTGAGCCAAGGGAGATGCAGGTAGAGATGGGAGTCACTGCCCTTTGTGTGGGAGTGGATTTCCTGATGGATATTGTCTATTTTCTCTATAAAGTGGGAGGCCAGGTCATCAGTACAAATGTCTGTGATAGGGGCTTGTGCTTTTGGCCTGAGGAGGGAGTGAAAGGTGGCAAAAAGTTTCTTGGGGTTGTTGGATAATGAGGAGATCAGGATGGTGAAGTAAGTCTGTTTGGCTAGGTGAAGGGCAGAGTTATAGGTCCATAACATAAATTTGAAGTGTATGAAGTCTTCTGGTGTGCGTGTTTTCCTCCATAAGCGTTCAGCACACCTAGAGCATCGCTAGAGAAATTGGGTTTGCGATGTGAGCCACTCTGTGTTTAGAGGTTCTGAGGGTGAGGGGAGCTACTTGGTCAAAGGTGCTTCTAAGAGTGTAATTGAAGTGATGTACAGCGAGATCAGGACAGGGAAAAGAAGAGATTGGGGACAATGATGAGTGCAGGGAGTCCTGTTTGGAAAAAGTGTTTCTTTTTAAAGTATTTATGTTAATTGGAAGAATAAGAAGATGTTCCGCACTTCTATCCTGTAAAAGTTAATATGTCAATGTATTTTTTTATCCATTTAAAACACCACACGTTTGTGGTGCACTCCGCACCCTTAGGCTGTGTGCCCACGTTGCATTTTTTATGCGTGTCCACCGTATTTTTGCTGCAGTGGAAACGCTTAAAAAAACACATTCCCATGCAGTCCTATGGGATTCCGCAGTTGCTGTGCCCATGCTGTGTATTTTCCCCTGCGGAATCAAAAAGTGGTAAAATCCGCAGCATGTTCATTATTTCTGCGGAATCGCTGCAATTCCGCCGCTATAGGATTGCATTGAAACCCTCACTTTACGCATGTGGCTATGCCCACCATGCGTAAAGTGAGCGCTTCATGTGAGGATGGTACCCAGGTCTGGAGGAGAGGAGACTTTCCTCCAGGCCCAGGGTACCAGATTCCTGTAAAAAAAAATAATTAAAATAAAAAATAGGGATATACTTACCTTCTGATGGCCCCTGGAGTCCTCCCGCCTTTCAGCGGTGCATGCGGCGGCTTCCGTTCCCAGGGATGCATTGCACGAATTACCTGAGATGACGTCGCGGTCACGCAACCATGACGTCACAAAGGTCCTTCGCGCAAAGCATCCCTGGGAACGGAACGTATCGGGAGCACCGCTGAGGAGATCGGGAGCTGTCGGAAGGTGAGAATAACCATATTTTTTTATTATTTTTGACATTCTATCTTTTACTATTGATGCTGCATAGGCAGCATCAATAGAAAAAGTTGGTTACACTTGTCAAGCACTATGCTTGACTACTGTGACCAATCTGTCAATCACTGTGAAGCATCGCTTGGAAAAGCGCAAACGTTCTGCAAGCTAAAAACGCTTGTAAAACGCTTGTGTTTTGCGGGAAAACGCATGCAAATTCCACATGCGTTTTACCCGCAGCAGGGAGTTGCAATGTGCAACGTGGGTACATAGCCTCAATCATAGAAACCATGATAACTTACTATGATTAAGGGTCCTCAGAATAGTGATAATTAGATTTCAAAGTAAAAAACAAAAACAAAAAACACCAGCCAAGTCATTATTTTTTGAAAATTGTCCTATTTCCTGATACATTCACCTTTCTTCTACTAATTTTTCTTTCCAGATTTCTTTAGCTTATTGTTGTGTAGCTTGAGTCATTTCTTAATTACAACCTGTATGTATCAGATGTGATAAATGATGTAATTTGTTAGCAATATGGCATATGACCTGCACACCATATTTTATGGAGCATACCATTTTTGTGTCAGATGGCGCTCGATTCATCATGACCCTTCATGTTCCCAGTGCAGCATGACTACAGTTCCAGCAGAGGGATAAGTACTACAGTGTATAACGCATGATCTAGAAATCAAAAAGGTTATTAAGAAAACCTTTCACTTTCATCTCAAGTCTCCACTTTCCACATCATATTTCATTACACATTTTTCAACTTGAGATTTCACGTAATTCTTACATCTAAGGTACTTAGCAGGTGAAAACTTCATTGCAGTTTTCTCTAGTTTCTAGATTGTCTGTGATCCTGATCAATAAATGATATTGTGATTATCAATAAAGATTGTATTCACATAAACTGTTTTTCTAAATATGCCCATTCAATTTTTGGTGGAGCACTGAACAAAGTCCAAATTTCCCATTCCTTTTTAATCAGTTAATGGCTTTTCCGCAAAAGAACTGAAAAAGAAAAAAAAATGCTATGTGTGCACCTAGCAAAATTGTAAGCAGTGTTCAAGAAGGAAAGGGCCTTTCTAGAAATGTTTGCTGACCATGACACAGAGCCTTTGTTTCTATGTAGTTTTCCAATCTTTGTACCTTTACTTCTTTATGTATTTATTTTACTCACTTATATAGCGCCATTAATTCCACAGCGCTTTACAGACGTCATCATCACTGTCTCACAATCTAATTTCCCTATCAGTATGTCTTTGGAATGTGGGAGGAAAACCGAGAACCCAGAGGAAACCCACACAAACACAAGGAGAACATACAAGCTCCTTGCAGATGTTGTCCTTGGTCGTATTTGAATGCACAACCACGAGAGCTGCAAAGCTGTAGTGTTAACCACTGAGCCACCATGCTCCAGATTGTCAGCACATTTACTGAGCTTGAAAATGTAATTTTACATTCAGTAAAAAAAAGAATAGACGTCAGTAAAATTTGACACCTTCCTGACACTGATAAACGTTCTTGGCAATGATTATCCTAAAGTTTGCACAAAAAAGTCAGCAAAATAAGTCGTCCGTCAATGATTTTCTGCAAACATTTTCAGTTAAATATGTTTATAAAGGCAGAACACTTTGTATTTCAATCAGAAATCCTTCAAAAAGTATAATAAATATCCAGCAATAATGAACCGTAGACCAATACAAAGAGAACCGCCGCTTACAATGTATATTCTCAAGTGTCATTAATGGTAAAGCATGTTTGATTTATACTTACTGTATGTAAACCAGATATTTCCTGAATCAAAGCCACATTCATTCTAATGTATTGTCTTGGTTTATAACTATTGTAAAGACTCAGAAGCCAGGGAAATACATTTGTAGGATTGTTTTAATACCACTATTATTGTCAAATATACTGTGGCATGTAAAGGTTTGGGCACCCCTGATCAAAGTTACTGTTAGGCTACGTTCACATTTGCGGTCGGCGCCGCAGCGTCGGGCGCCGCAGCGTCGCCGCATGCGTCATGCGCCCCTATATTTAACATGGGGGCGCATGGACATGCGTCGCACTTGCGTTTTGCGCCGCATGCGTCCCGCAGCAAGTTGCATTTTTGCTGCGTCCAAAATCAATCAAAAAAAGGACGCATGCGGCGCAATACGCAGCGTTGTGCATGCGTTTTGCTGCGTTTTTGTTTGCGTTGTGCGTTGCGGCGCCGACGCTGTGGCGCACAACGCAAATGTGAACGTAGCCTTATTGTGACAATTAAGTAAGCAAGTTGAAGATGAAATGATCTATAAAAGGCCTAAAGTTAAAGATCACACATTTCCTTTGTATTTTAGGCAAAGAAAAATATTTTCATCTTTTACACTTTAAATCGCGTTGTTGGAGGCCAATGGCTGTCGGAAGGGGCACCTCAGAATTATTTCCAACCTTTTAAATGTTGCTGTTACAGTTACTAAAGGCAGCTAAGATATTAAACTGGTGTGATCAGAACATGCTCTATCTCAGATGCCAGCTATCAATAACAGTAGTCACACATGCTGTATAGAGTAGTCACACATGCTGTATAGAGCAAGCTCAGCTCCTGTGTCTGCTCCATACATGCAGTGCTCATATGCAACATTCCATACACCGGTTGTTGCAAATGGAACCACTGGGACCAGGTACTTGACCTGGTTTGGCTATGTGGATGACAGCCCTGACCTTAATGGGAACCTGTGATTTGAATAAACATTATTAACCTGCAGATTTGGTGTAATTCTGCAGGTTAATAGCATTCTGAACTTTCCTGTTGCCTGCACTTTGAGCACCGCTGCTGAGAAAATAACTTTATTGCTCCCAGCAGAGTTGAGTGTTTAGTCATGGGGCGGAGAGGGTGCAGGTTCAGTCACTGTTCTGTGTATAGAGATCACCGTCTATATCCACACCACCAGCACTTACTACTAGCAGCTCAGCATTGGTGTTCATTGTTGCTCAATCCGGGGGTACGATTACAGCCATCGCTCTCTATACACAAATCGTTGACAGAATGCTGAACACTGCCAGAAGGAATAAAGTTAATTTCTTCCTGGCAGCTGGCTCAATGTACGGACCCCGGGCAGGTTGAGAACGCCATTAAGATTAACCCCACATCTGCATGTTAATAGTGTTTTTTTCACGTGACAGGTTTCCTTTAACATTGGAAGTTAAAAACCAAGGATATATTTTGGAACAGGAGCCTCTTTTTGTGTCTACTCACTTCACCTATAACCTATAACAAAACTAGCCACAGACAGTATACAAATACAATACAACTGCCATGGCTCGGTTTGGTGATTGGTGACTTGTTTCTTGCTGGGCTATTGCCATTTTCTTTCCTGTCTAAATGCTGATTGATATTTTCTTTATTCTTTTTTCTTGGCTTACTCCTCTCGAGACGTTTTCCATTTTCCCATTGTGGTGTGCCCTAACACATTATCAGTTGGGTTTTATATATATTATCCCTTCACTACACTTCCTTGCTGGCTATACTTCTGTGGATTTGTGCTAAGGAGTGCCAGCCCTTCATTTACAGGATTTTCCCTGCTATGAAAACACCAGTGGTATTCCTGCTGAGTTTCTGTTTGTCTATCTTTCCGGCACCTTTTTCTTTGACCACAGTTAGGTTTCTGTGAGATTATTCTTGTTTCATTTATTTTTGGTTCTCCTTAGTTTTCCTTATGTACCCTTTATGAATGTGCTTTAAGTTTTCTCACTCTGGGTCTTAGTAACTACCTGCTCACTTTCTTCCCCTCTTGTTAGCAGTGTGTAGCAGCCTCCCCTCTGGTTCCTCAGGAGGTATGAGAAAACCCCTCAACGGCCTTTTAGGGAATCAGGTCTGAGATTGTATTATGAGTAGTGATGAGTGAATATACTCGCTACTCGAGATTTCCCGAGCATGCTCGGGTGTCCTCCGAGTATTTTTTAGTGCTCGGAAATTTAGTTTTTATTGCCGCAGCTGAATGATTTACATCTATTAGCCAGCATAAGTATATGTGAGGATTCCCTACAACCAGGCAACCCCCACATGTACTTATGCTGGCTATCAGATTTAAATAATTCAGCTGTGGCAATAAAAACTAAATTTCCGAGCACTAAAAAATACTCGGAGGACACCCGAGCATGCTCGAGAAATCTCGAGTAAAGAGTATATTCGCTCATCACTAATTATGTGTTGTGCAGATAGGGATTGTTTAGTATGTACAGGGACAAGTAGGGTGTGGGTGCGGCATCTCTCTGTAGTATGTCTTTCTTATTCGTGTTACCTGTGTGTCATGTTCATAGCAACAAAGTGCCTCATTGCACTAATAAAAACTGTCTGACAGAGTATCTATATGAAACAACTTACAACAGATTTTTCACAACACAGGGTGTCTCCATATTTCAGTCTTATTGCTTACAAAAAGATGGTTTTGACTGAATTTTTTTATGAAATAAATGTGTGAAAAACAATCAGTAGTGGAGAAGTCTATGATTGCAAAAATGTAATTATTTCTATAATTGGCTCTTTAAAATTGTCTCAGATTTTCAGTAGAAAAAATCTATGAAAAGTCTCATTAGATTATGAAACACATTGACAGTCTATAATCTTCACACTTACATGTCATACGTGGAATTATGATATACAGAATATTTTATATTTGTACTTATGACATACAGTATGTGGTTAAAAGTTTTCAGATACCCCTCCTCTGCTTGAGGTCAAGTTCACTCATAGTAAACAGGTGAAAAAAAGTCAATCACACAGCCATGTAGGCACCATAACCAAACTTTGCCAGTAATATAGATTGTATTAAAGAGCTCAATAACTGTAAACTATGACATTGTAATAGTGTGCTAGTTTTGCCAAAAGTCAGTTTGTGACATTTCTGATTTGTCAGATTTGTCCCACTTTACTGTACTATTATTGTATATGGAGTGAATGACAGTAAAGATCTCGCATCCCAATTTTCATTAATCTTTACAGAATTTCAATGCAACACACAAACGCTGTGTCATGGCCTTTATGAAATAGTTTGCCGTAGTGAAGCAGCGCAAACAATCCTAATTAGTTCCTAACTAGACTGCGGTAATGGAAACAAGTTCTCTAGAGTGATGAATCCCATTTCACAATCAGTCTAATAAGTGAATCTGAGTTTGGTGGCTGCCAGGAAACATTACCTATTCATAGCATCTACAATAAAATATGAAGCACAGATAATGGTATGAAGGAGTTTTTTCCATTCAGCTACTTTTTCTGTGGAAGAAAGTCTTTTACTGCAGAAACACTTTTTAAATTAGCCACATGGTCATATAGGAGACCTCGCTCCTATAAAAATCAGACTTTTAGTGTAATAAATGTGGCCTTTGATCTGCATAAAAAGCAGTTCAATATGGAAATGAGGCTTACTAGTGCACCCTTGTCATGCCCAAGCACCCAGTGCACTACTCTGCCCCTCAATTACCATGCCTCACAGCCTCACTGTATGTTGATTGACAGCTATCGCTTGACAAGCTCGAAAAGAAGACAGAAAACTCTGGCATGTGAGCACACAGTGTTTCTGCATGAGCAAGTGCAGCTTACTGTCGATCAGGCTCAGGTGCTGGACTGTGTTTCCTATCCCTATGGCCAGTTCCATTTGAGCGAGTCCATTTTGGCTTATTATGGAAAGCAAACACTCTGACACGTCAATTTGCAGATTGTCTATACCTCTAGTGTTATCTTCACATCTAGCTCAGCTTCATTCAGTGCTTCCTGCTCTGCTTGTCTGTCTGCCAGCCTGCATACCCAGCTATTCTGGTCCTTGCTGATCCACGTGCCATCTGGTAAGGTCCACTGCGTTGTTTTCTCATGCTTGGTCCATATTGCTCTCTCTATGGCCTACAAAATCCACCTCATCATGTGAACCCTTTAGCAGCTTTGTTCTTGCATACCATAGATTTATTTTCAGGCCACCCTCACTTTGACTAAGCAAGCGCTGTCAATCAGCTTACAGGAAAGCTGCGAGGCATGGTCATCATGGGTCGGAATGGTGCAATGAGTGCTTGGCCACTTGGAAAATCATGGCAGGCAAAAAACACATCTTGACTGCATCATGTAAAACTAGCCTAAAAGTTTGATGGACACCCTTTGCTAAAATCATGGCTTTCTATTTCGAGTTGGGGACATCCTTTTATGGTTACAATAGCTTCCACTCATCTGCAAAGGCTTGCCACAAGATATTGAAGTGTTTGTGTGAATTTCTTCCCATTTGGCTAAAAAAAAAAACATATGTAGGGTCAGAGGTTTACGTGCTGTATTGAATTACTAATATTTTGGCTGGATTTCCCTTCTAAGTGGTTTGTTTAGTACGAGTGTTGCAATAGTATGAAAAATATCAGGATGTCTCACTAAATCAAGGAATCTAAGATGCTATATAAAAGTGAACATAGACTTAGATATACTTTATAGTATTTCCTCCCGGGGATGAGCCTCCATAGTTCATATTTTCACATTTTCAACCTGAAAAGTGGACTTATGTTTTAATACTTGTTTAGTGAGGTTCCATTTGTCATTTCAACTTTTCTGCTTGGATAAGTAAAGTATATTGCTTTTACACTTTTTTCTTTTTTCATGTTACTGACAGTGTTTGACCTCAGAAAACTGTCAAGAGACTGATTTTCACACTTTCTATTATTAGAAGTATTTAACTGGTTTAGAATTTTTTTTCATTGGAGATCATTCAAATATCATTTTTAAAAGTATTTAAATGTATCAAAATAGCAAAATTTACATGACATTATCTTTCAGTAAATAAAATGAGTTTAAAAGGGTTATCCAGAATTGTAAACAAAGTGTGTAAAGGCAGGAAATATGCTTAGAAAATAGTTAAATCCCGCACTCCATTCAACAATGTTGTGCCTGTGGTCCCTGCTGGTTTTTGTTTCCTTCTCTTCACTGATGATATGCCATACAATCCCGTGATTGCTGCAGCAAATCACTGGCCTAATCAGTGGTGCTTGCATGTATGGAAGATGAGTTTAAGTTTCTTTTTTTATTTCTTGCTTTTAGACATTTTTATTTTAAAATTCTGGACAACTCTTTTAACTAGGGATGGGCGAACCTGAACTGTAAAGTTCGGGACTGTACCGAACACATAGTGTTCAGTGACATGGTCCCGAACATGGGTTTCCTTGGGAAACCCATGTTACAGTTCGGGTCCAGTTCGGGCTGTAAAAAAACAAGCAGAAAATGAATAATAAACATTAGAATTATACTTACCTGTCCAGCGACGCGTCCTCCCATTCCTGCTGTCTCCCGGCCACATCTGCTTCCGGGGCCGCTAATTACCTTCTGCCGGTATTCACTGCCGTCTTTGGCTTTTTCCGGCAGTGTTCGTGCGGTGACGTCACTGCATGAACACTGCCAGAAAAAGCCAAAGACTGCCAAGGTCAGTGAATACTGCCGGCAGTTAATGAGCGGCACCGGAAGCAGATGCGGCCGGGAGGATGCGTCGCTGGACCGGTGAGTATAATTCTAATGTTTTTTATTAATTTTCTTCTTTTGTTTTTGCAGCTCCCTCTCCCCATCCCATATATGTAAAGTCCGAGTTCAGGGTTCGGACGGAAGTTCGTGTCATGTCCGGCCCCGAACACGAACTTTACAAAAAATTCGGGCGAACCCGCCGATCCCGAACATCGGGGGGGTTCGCCCATCGCTACTTTTAACCCTTTCCTGAATTAGGACATAATACATTCCATGTCAGGTCCACTTGAATGGGGCAGGCTCAGGAGCTGAGCCTGCACTATACCTGGCAGTTGCATGATGTATTATATAGCCAGAACCTGAGTATGACAGCAGCAACCCATCCTATCTCCACTTACTGCTCTTTAATCATTTAAATGCCACTGTTAATCTCAAAATGGACTGATTGCTGGTGTGCACTGCTCTCACAATGGCTGCCATCACCTATCTCCCCACGTAATCTCAGGAAGTTTATTGGGTGTGATTACTTACAGCAGGTACGGAAAGTATTCAGACCCCTTTAAATTTTTCACTCTTTGTTTCATTGCAGCCATTTCGTAAATTCAAAACAGTTCATTTTTTTCACATTAATGTACACTCTGCACCCCATCTTGACTGAAAAAAACTGAAATGTAGACATTTTTGCAAATTTAATAAAAAAGAAAAACTGAAATATCACATGGTTATAAGTATTCAGACCCTTTGCTCAGACACTCATATTTAAGTCACATGCTATCCATTTCCTTGTGATCCTCCTTGAGGTGGTTCTACTTTATTCTAGTCCAAACTTAGAGGACTTGATTTGGAAAGGCACACACCTGTCTATATAAGACCTTACAGCTCACAGTGCATGTCAGACCAAATGAGAATCATGAGGTCAAAGGAACTGGCCAAGGATCTCAGAGACAGAATTGTGGCAAGGCACAAATCTGGCCAAGGTTACAACAGAATTTGTGCTGTAATCAAGGTTCCTAAGAGCACAGTGGCCTCCATAATCCTTAATTGGAAGAAGTTTGGGACCATCAGAAGTATTCCTAGATTTGGACATCCAGCCAAACTGAGCAATCATGGGAGAAGAGACTTGGTGAGAGAGGTAAAGAAGAGCCCCAAGATCACTGTGGCTGAGCTCCAGAGATGCAGTAGTGAGATGGGAGAAAGTTCCACAAAGTCAACTATCACTGCAGCCCTCCACCAGTCAGGCCTTTATGGCAGAGTGGACCGATGGAAGCCTTTCCTCAGTGGAAGACATATGAAAGCCCGCATAGAGTTTGCTAAAAAACACATGACGGACTCTCAGACTATGAGAAATAAGATTCTCTGGTCTGATGAGACAAAGATAGACCTTTTTGGTGATAATTCTAAGCAGTATGTGTGGAGAAAACCAGGCACTGCTCATCACCTGCCCAGTACAATCCCAATAGTGAAACATTGTGGTGGCAGCATCATGCTATGGGGTGTTTTACAGCAGCAGGGAAGGACGACTGGTTGCCATTGAAGGAAGCATGAATGCGGCCAAGTATAGAGATATCCTGGATGAAAACCTCTTCCAGAGTGCTCTGGACCTCAGACTTGGCGGAAGGTTCACCTTCCAGCAAGACAATGACCCTAAGCACACAGCTAAAATAACAAAGGAGTGGCTTCAGAACAACTCTGTGACCATTCTTGACTGGCCCAGCCAGAGCCCTGACCTAAACCCAATTGAGCATCTGTAGAGAGATAATATATATAAACAATCCGCGCTGGGTTCTATAGTCATATGACTACTAATTACCTCCCTAAGAACTATAAATATTTGCACCTTTTGTATAGCTTCCTTTATAAAACTGATTAAAATTAAAATTGTGTTTGTTTAAAATAGCTCCATCATGGAGCACAATATTGTCCAAATAACAAAAAGAAGTTCTGAGCAGTGTTAACTGTCCGTTAAAAGAACTTTTGATTTTTACCTGGTGCGGTGTGAACGGTAAGGTCCTCAGTTCACTTTCGTCGATCTTTATACAAGTCCAAATGTGGAGGAGTGCAGTTTCGGTGGAGTTCTTTACTTCTTTCGTTATCCCGTGAGCGGGCTCCAGGCAGTGCCCCGGCCTGCGGCAGACAGCCCTACGCTCGCTCACTACTCACAGCGGCTAAGCGCTGTTGTATAGCTCTCGGTTCTCTGCCTCTGCAGGACCTTACGTGACGTCACGGTCACGTGATTAATCACGTGACTAGCTATGGATAGCGTTTTGGACCAATTTCCTACGCGTTTCGGAATAGGAAACGCGTAGGAAATTGGTCCAAAACGCTATCCATAGCTAGTCACGTGATTAATCACGTGACCGTGACGTCACGTAAGGTCCTGCAGAGGCACTCCTCCACATTTGGACTTGTATAAAGATCGACGAAAGTGGACTGAGGACCTTACCGTTCACACCGCACCAGGTAAAAATCAAAAGTTCTTTTAACGGACAGTTAACACTGCTCAGAACTTCTTTTTGTTATTTGAACAATATTGTGCTCCATGATGGAGCTATTTTAAACAAACACAATTTTAATTTTAATCAGTTTTATAAAGGAAGCTATACAAAAGGTGCAAATATTTATAGTTCTTTGGGAGGTAATTAGTAGTCATATGACTATAGAACCCAGCGCGGATTGTTTATATATATTTACTTATAGCTACTAATACAGAGGGGTGGCACTGTATTTGGATCCGCTGCAGGATTCTCAGCTTCTGAAGCGCTACTGGTGTGTTTTATTTTTTTTTATCTGTAGAGAGATACCTGAAAATGGCTGTCCACCAACGTTCATCCTCCAACCTGATGGAACTGGAGAGGATCCCCAAATCCAGGTGTGAAATACTTGTTGCATCATTCCCAGGAAGACTCATGGCTGTACTAGTTCAAAAGGTTCTGAAGACTTATGACCATGTGATATTTCAGTTTTTCTTTTTTAGTAAATTTGCAAAAATTACTACATTTCTGTATTTTTTTTGTCAAGATGGGTGCAGTGTGTACAATAATGAGAAAAAACATGAACTTTTTTGAATTTACCAAATGGCTGCAATGAAACAAAGAGTGAAAAATTTAAAGGGGTATGAATACTTTCCGTTCCCACTGTATATGCAATCTAAACTTTCCAAAATTAGTTTTGCTGTATTTCATGGTAATTGTATAATTTCTTGAAGAGCTCAACAGGTTGGGATCTAATTTTTGGTTGACTGTTTTTCTTTTTTTCCCACTTACATTTTTTTACTTGAATTGAGTTTTTACATGGAGGCCACCAAAACAACCTGATTTACAACCTAAATTCCCCAAAAATTGAGACATTGTATAATATGTAAATAAAATGAATGCAAAGATTTGGAAATCTCATCTAACAATATTTTATCCATAACAGAACATTCGTGAACTTCTGACTATTTTTGCTTCGGAAAGACTGTGCTTCGATAACATTCTCTTATTATACACAATTATGTGACCCAGATGGAAATTGACCCCCTAGCTCTTTTTCATTACTTTTCTAACCTATTCCCACTTTTTTGGGATGCTTTGCTGCCGTTAATTTCTAAATGAGTTATTTTTTTCAAATGAAATGTAAAAATGTCCAACTTTCAACTTTTGATCTGTATTCTATATTCTGTTGTGAATATCCTTAGGCTGTAGCTGATTTCCAAATTATGGCATTCTTGTTTTCTTTACATATTTCATAACGTGCCAACTTATTTGTAATTGGGGTTGTAGATGAATGAAGCAGATTCTTAATCACAGGAATTTCTGCAATTAAATTCTGCCTCATGTGAATCTAATCTTACAGTGTTGAGTACATGACTTCTTTGTATGCTTTCCTTGAATCCTTCAACACCACTTCTTGCCCCATATTTGCCATAATAATTTGCCTTGTGTTTCCCTGTAATGTTTGTCTAGTCATTAAAGTTACTTTTAGGAAGATTATTTTTTAACTGCATGCTATGCTTTCCTCTATTTTTTTATTTCTATTTTTTTTTTATTTATGTACATAAGAATGATGTAGACTCTGCTCTCAACTGTAGTTGATGTTCTTGTGATTTGCATTTGACTCCTTTTCACCTTTTGTCCTAGGACCAATATGAGAAATCCAGCTTGAGCAGTAGCAGCAGTAGCAGTGGAATAGCAAGCTGCAAAAGTGACATTTCAGAGAATGCTTTTATTCCCTTGGGACTATTGCAGCCAAGAAACAGTGATAAAAGTTCTGATGTTTTTCTCCCAGACCATGGCTACTCCATAGACAACCTTGGTAAAGGTAATTTTTCATTTTCTTTTTCTTTTTTTTACTTTTGGTCAAGTGATAGTTTGTTTGAGGGATTAAATTTATTAAAGGTATTTGTCACTTATGTTTAAAAGCCTATCAGCTTACTTGTATTAGAGGTAGTAAACTCAACATTACTCACTTCCCCTCTTTCCATCGATGCCTCTCCACCTCTGCTCCTGGTCTCTGCTGACAGGCTGTGGTGGTGACATTGGCAGACAATAATAATTGTCACAGTTTATACTCTATTTCTAAAAGGATATAGGAAGTACCATAAAGTTAGTAAAAATAAATAAGAAAAAGGATTACTTGGAGCTAAAAGCTACTTGTAGTCAAGGAAAATAATCCCTTTGTAACCTTTCAATATTTTCTACGTTGACCAGTCTAGAATCATGGAACCATCTCAACTATGCACATATTATTAATGACTAATGACCACAATGCTTTTCATAGTCTTTTAACCCCTTCAGCCCCCAAGCCTGTTTTCACCTTCATGACCGGGACAAATTTTACAATTCGGATCAATGTCACTTTTTGTCCGGGGTCCCACTATAATAATAATAATCTTTATTTTTATATAGCACTAACATATTCGGCAGCGCTTTACAGTTTTGCACACATTATCATCGCTGTCCCCGATTGGGCTCACAATCTAAATTCCCTATCAGTATGTCTTTGGAATGTGGGAGGAAACTGGAGAACATGGAGGAAACCCACTCAAACACGGGGAGAACATAAAAACTCCTTGCAGATCTTGTCCAAAGTGGGATTAGAACACAGGACTCCAGCGCTGCAAGGCTGCAGTGCTAACCACTGAGCCACCATGCTGCCGATTAGAGAATCATATCCGATTTAAGAGCATCGAATGTGATATGCTAAGGACACTCAGCTCCTGCTCTGCTGCAAGTGTGAGCCGGGTGCTGTACTCTGTGTTCCGATCCTCTCGCATGACATGCTCGCAGCACAGCTGCAGAGGAGACGGAGAGATTAATTTCTCCATCTCCTCTGCTGCAGGCATCAGCGGGAATCGCACTCCACTCGGGTGATTTATAGTACAGACCAAAAGTTTGGACACACCTTCTCATTTAAAGATTTTTCTGTATTTTCATGACTATGAAAATTGTAAATTCACACTGAAGGCATCCAAACTATGAACTAACACATGTGGAATTATATACTTAACAAAAAAGTGTGAAACAACTGAAAATATGTCTTATATTCTAGGTTCTTCAAAGTAGCCACCTTTTGCTTTGATGACTGCTTTGCACACTCTTGGCATTCTCTTGATGAGCTTCAAGAGGTAGTCACCGGGAATGGTCTTCCAACAATCTTGAAGGAGTTCCCAGAGATGCTTAGCACTTGTTGGCCCCTTTGCCTTCACTCTGCGGTCCAGCTCACCCCAAACCATCTCGTTTGGGTTCAGGTCTGGTGACTGTGGAGGCCAGGTCATCTAGCGTAGCACCCAATCACTCTCCTTCTTGGTCAATTAGCCCTTACACAGCCTGGAGGTGTGTTTGGGGTCATTGTCCTGTTGTAAAATAAATGATGGTCCAACTAAACATAAACCAGATGGAATAGCATGCCACTGCAAGATGTTGTGGTAGCCATGCTGGTTCAGTATGCCTTCCATTTTGAATAAATCCCCAACAGTGTCACCAGCAAAGCACCCCCACACCATCATACCTCCTCCATGCTTCACAGTGGGAACCAGGCATGTAGAGTCCATCCATTCACCTTTTCTGCGTCGCACAAAGACACAGTGGTTGGAACCAAAGATCTCAAATTTGGACTCATCAGACCAAAGCACAGATTTCCACTGGTCTAATGTAAATTCCTTGTGTTCTTTAACCCAAAAAAGTCTTCTGCTTGTTGCCTGTCCTTAGCAGTGGTTTCCTAGCAGCTGTTTTACCATGAAGGCCTGCTGCACAAAGTCTCCTCTTAACAGTTGTTGTAGAGATGTGTCTGCTGCTAGAATTCCGTGTGGCATTGACCTCATCTCTAATCTGAGCTGCTGTTAACCTGCGATTTCTGAGGCTGGTGACTCGGATAAACTTGTCCTCAGAAGCAGAGGTGACTCTTGGTCTTCCTTTCCTGGGGCGGTCCTCATGTGAGCCAGTTTCTTTGTAGCGCTTGATGGTTTTTGCCACTGCACTTGGGGACACTTTCAAAGTTTGCCCATTTTTTCTGACTGACTGACCTTCATTTCTTAAAGTAATGATGGCCACTCATTTTTCTTTACTTAGAATTTGTATTATGGCAAGAAAAAAGAAGCTAACAGTCTATTCAGTAGGACTATCAGCTGTGTATCCACCAGACTTCTGCACAACACAACTGATGGTCCCAATACCATTTATAAGGCAAGAAATCCCACTTATTAACCCTGACAGGACACACCTGTGAAGTGAAAACCATTCCCAGTGACTACCTCTTGAAGCTCATCAAGAGAATGCCAAGAGTGTGCAAAGCAGTCATCAAAGCAAAAGGTGGCTACTTTGAAGAACCTAGAATATAAGACATAATTTCAGTTGTTTCACACTTTTTTGTTAAGTATATAATTCCACATGTGTTAATTCATAGTTTTGATGCCTTCAGTGTGAATATACAATTTTCATAGTCATGAAAATACAGAAAAATCTTTAAATGAGAAGGTGTGTCCAAACTTTTGGTCTGTACTGTATAAAAGGACAAAAAGCAATGTAGATACCGATCTAATAAAACCGCACCCCAACATTTGTTTTGCCATTGCTTCTGTCAGGGGGTACTAAGTTACCCTTTTATTCTGTTACAGCAATCTGACAGTGTCTCATTTTATTTTTATAGGAAAGTATTTGCCCTTGATAATCCAAAAAAAATTTAGAAACAGCAAACTACAGTGTAGATTGTAGTCATTTATCTAATTCAATCAATAGTCCTTTCAAAGCATTCCTAAAATATTCATCATTTCATCTATTTTAACATCAATGGGTTGTCAGTAGCATCAGTATAAGCGGTCTTTCCTCAGATTCACTTTGGGGGGTTTCATTATTATGAATAGGCAATTATAATAAAGTGCACTCATTATTATAAATTGGCACCTTTTGTTTGATACAACAAATATATAGATGAGCATGTAGATGTCTCTTTAAGTACCGTATATAATACACATACCTGCCACTGCTATTAAATTGTATTCATTATACTATGTATTTTTTATTATCTGTTTTATTCTACAATTTTTTTTGTCAGATGTGTATTCGGAACTTGAAGATGAACTAGATGCATCTGATCATTCTAGCTATTTTAAAGGACCAACTACAGGTAACAGCAGTCTAATACATCAGTATTACATATGTTTAATCTGCCACTAATTATTGGATTTTCCCTACTAAATGATGTATAAGGAACAGTAGTGATAATAGGATCTGCTCATAGCTGACTCAAACATTACAGGGATAAGAAAAAACACCTACACCTGTGAATTCTGTGGTTTTACATAACAAAAAATAATAATAAAAATAAATTTGGTCTTTAGAAAATCTTAAAATTAGAAAATACAACCTCAGACTAGTTATAGTACATGACAAACTACACCACGTAATTAATTAAGGAGAACCTGTCATGTAAAATAACACTAATCACCTGCAGATATGGGGTTAATCTGCAGATTAATAGCATTCTGACACCTCTCTGCTGCACTGAGAGCCCCACTGCCAGGAGAAAATGAACATTAATCCTCCTAGCAGCCTCCTGCTTTCACTCATAGGGAAGGTGTCGACACAGTATCAGTCACCTGTATGTGCATAGAGAGCTGCGGCTGTATCTGCGCTCCCAGCTCTGACTGACAGAAGGCTCAGCAGTAAGCAGGTACAAGCAAATTCTATAATTACCCAGCAGCACTTGTACACCATATCACCAGTGTTGCAGAAATAGGAAGTTACTCATCAGAGCATATGACATGCACATGATCATGAGCATCGTGTGATAATGGGCAGCCCCAGAAAATAAAGCAAGCATGCAAGGAAGGCGCCATACTAAGGAAGAAAGCAATGCCCAAGGAACATAGTGGATCCAGGAGAAGGACATAAGGCAATTGGTACATATAGGAGAAGTAAGGAGGAAACAAGTGAAATGATAAAAAAGAAGAATTGTAGAAACAAAATGTAAATAACAAAAATACAATATAAAATGAAAATATTTTTATGTAAAATATGTGATTATGTATATATATATATATATATATATATATATATATATATATATATATATATATATATATATATATAGTGTATGAACAAATATAGCTAAAAAAAGTAGGTGTAAAGTAGGTTGATAATTTAAGATGAACAGTGGCAGGAATAAAATATGAACATCTATGAAATAGTGAGTATAGTCCAATGTGTTAATGGGAAGTAAAAAAGATAAGTAAAAATGTAGAATATATGAATATAATTGTTTATTATGAATATTTCATTAACTTTCTTGCAGCAGTAGTTATGTAGGATTTGAACTCATGACCTCTAGTCTGGAAACTAGAAGCTCTAGCAATGAGCCACAATGTGGATGAAAACTATAAGAATAATGAAATACAAACAATAAAAATCATGAAAAGATATAAATGTGAACAAAAGGACATACAAACCCTGTCCTCCCCATTCAATCCCGCTCCAACACATGAGCAAATCCCTAGGGATTTTTTTTAGACTAAAATTTCCATTATTTTTTTTCAGGAAACAATATATGTACATAGCCACAGTAATCAGACCTTGACCCATGTCTTTTATAGTGAAGTGTCTAATATGCCTGTGCAAAAGACATTGTGAAAGAAGGCAGAGCATTGTCAGCTGTGACATCGCCTATTGTTATTGGTGGATCCTGTGCTATCAGCTGTTTATGGAGGTGTTACCTGTCATTGCAATTCTGCCTGGGCTGATAAGGAAACTGATATAAACACATATTGAAAAGACCGAGCAAGTTTGGCTTGTTTGGAAGAGTTGCCAGAGGAAAGGCTCTTCTTTCTAAAAACAACATGGCAGCATGGCTAAAGTTTGCAAAGTTACATCTGTACAAGCATAAAGACTGGAACAATGTCCACAGGATAGACAAAACCAAAGTGAGGTGTTCAGCCATAATACCTTGTACCATGTTTGTCGAAAACCCAGCATAGCACATCAGCACAAAAACCTTATACCAACTCTCAACTATGGTGGTGAAGAGGTGTTGATTTGACAGCCACAGGATCTGGGCACCATGTCAACCATGAACTCCTCTGTATACCAACGTATTCTAGAGCCAAATGTGAGGCTAACTGTCCAAAACCTAAAGATTGGATGAAACTAATTTTTTTTACAAATAAATAATGACACAATGTGTTGTTAGTCATCTGAGGTTTTATTTACACATTTTACAATCTTTTAAAGACCAGATGTTTTTATATTGTGCCCAATACCCTAATACCATAGGGTTCAAAGAAGGTGTCTTATTAGTTGCTTTCTTGGTGGTAACCAAGATGAAAGTCAACTGCGCAGCAATGCTACAGTGACATGTAAAAGTTTGGGCACCCCTGGTCAAAATTACTGGTTTTGTTAACAGCTAAGCAAGTTGAAGTTTTCTATACAAGGCCCTAATTAGCCTGTTAGGGTCATGGCTTGTTCATTATCATCATTAGGAAAGGCCAGGTGATGCAAATTTCCCAGCTTTATAAAAACCCAGTGTCATAGGGATACCGCGACAGAGAGGGGCCAGAAGATCGTGGCATCTGGTTACACAAATCTCTGCACATATTAGATCTGCTTCACCTTCCTATCGGCAGTGTAGGTTTTCCTTGCTCTGTTATTGCAAAGGTTAACCCTTAGTGACAGAGCCAATTTTGTACTTAATGACCAAGCCAATTTTTACAATTCTGACCACTGTCACTTTATGAAGTTATAGCTCTGGAACGCTTCAACATATCTCACTGATTCTGAGAATTTTTTTTGTGACATATAGTACTTCATGTTAGTGGTAAAATTTCATCAATATGACTTGCGCTTATTTATGAATAAAATGGAAATTTGGCAAAAATTTTGAAGCACTAACCCTAATGGAAAAATGGAAAAAAAATACTTTTTTTAAATTTTATTATTTTTACCTAACTAAGGGGGTGAAAAAGAGGAGTTCGATTTACTATTTTCTCTTTAATTTTCATCACTATGATAGGGTCTATCACAGTATCACAGTGATCAAAATGAACCAATAGGAAAAATCTATTGTTGCTGGCAGATCTTGGTGGTGGCACTGCGCATGTGCCCGCCATTTTCTTCCCAGAAGAAGACGCTGGGGGAGGGATCTGGAGGGTCCAGGGACACCGGAGGTACCGAGGGGTTCATGGGACCCCATTTCTCACTCCTCTGGTATGCTAGATCATATCAGAGTAGAGAGAAATAAATGGGAAATTGGAGATTTTTCAACACTGGAGGACTCTATATCCTTATTTCTCAGCGCTGTTAAAAAGCGGTGCTGAGGAATAAGCACCCTTAGCTGCCATCGTTAAAAGGTGTATCGGCGGTTGTTAAGGGGTTAATCATTTCTGTCCATCTCTTGGAGCTCTCCGTCTTGAATTGTCTCAGCTGTTCTGTGTTAGCTACTCCTCTCACATATATATGCTCACTTCTAGAGAATTGCTGGTGATGGTTATAACTGGCATGGGGAACATTTCACGGATAGAGAGAAGAATGGATTAAATTAAAATGTAACAAATTCTTGATGCAAACACATCACCATATGTAAAAAAAAAGCTGAAATTGAAGAGGATGGCTTCTACAAATGGATAATGATCCTAAACACACGTCAAAATCCACAATAGACTACCTCAAAAGACACAAGCTGAAGGTTTTACAATGGATCTCACAATCCCCTGATCTGAACATCACTGAAAATCTGTGGCTAGACCTCAAAATTGCAGTGCATGCAAGACGACCCAGGAATCTCACAGAGATGGAAGAATTTTCCAAGGAAGAATGGATGAAAATCACTCAAACAAAAAGTGAAAGACTTTTGGCTGGCTACAAAAAGCATTTACAAGCTGTGTTAATTTCAAAAGGGGTGCTATTAGGTACTAACCATGTAGGGTGCCCACACTTTTGCATCTGCTCATTTTCCTTTTTGTAATTTTTATTATGTAAAAGATGAAAATATAAATACCATATATACTCGAGTATAAGCTGACCCGAGTATAAGCCGAGGCACCTACTTTTGCCATGGAAAACTGGGTAAGCTTATTGACTTGAGTATAAGCCAGGTATGCATGGCTCCCCCTTCCCTGTCCTGGTATGAATGCCTCCCCATCCCTGTCCCTGTCTGTATGCCTTCCCTGTCCCTATCATTGTATGCATGGCTCCCCCTTCCCTGTCCTGGAATGAATGCCTCCTCATCCCTGCCCCTATATGCATGCCTCCCCCGTTTCATCCCTGTATGCGTGCATCCCCCATTCCGTCTCTGTATGCATGCCTCCTCCGTTCTGTCCCTGTATCCATGCCTCCCGTGTTCTGTCCCTGTATGCATGCCTCCTTATCCCCTATCCCTGTGTGCATGTTTCCTATTGAAAAAAAAACAAATCCTACTCGCCTAACTGCTTGCCCTCGGTGCTGGCACTGCATCTCGTTCCGGCCGCCGGCGCCTACCTGCAGCTCTTCCTGCCAAGCAATCATGTGGTACTGCTCATTAAGGTAATGAATATGCATTCCACGCCTATGGGAGTGGAGACGCGTCCATATTCATGCAGATAGGAGAGTATGATGTGTGCTGGAAACCGCCGGCTCCTGTCACCCGCTGCTCCGCCGCCCCCCCTCCCCCACTGGTTTTCTGGACTATGACTCATGTAGATGCCGAGGAGGGCATTTTCAGCACAAAAAAGTGCTGAAAAACTCGGCCTATACACGAGTATTTATGGTATTTTTTTCCCCTAAAATACAAAGGACATGTGTCATCTTTAACTTTAGGTCTTTTAGAGATCATTTCATCTTCAACTTGCTTCACTGTTCACATTAAGTGATTTTGACCAGGGGTACCCAAACTTTTACATGCCACTGTATAATACACTGGAACCAGAGGTGGAAGTCTCTGTATTCCTATCAGTGTCTGACAGCAGCGTTTGCGTTTTCTGCTCCCTAACAAACTCCGGTATATGCTTGGTGGAACTCTCCAGGGCGTAGTATCAAAAAGTTTAAAAGGAGAACTAAGGGTAATAAAGAGAAAGGTTCTTGTTTGGAGGCTTTCATTGTAGGGTAACTCCCTTACTCTCCAATATGGCGCATACGTAAGGGTCTTATGTAGATCTGTATAGTTAAGCACAGCTGAACATGCTGAATACTAGATCATTCTATATATTTTTTTTGTTTCTATAAAACGGCTGTGCAGTATTCACAAAATCAGAGAAACAGAACAATGTGAAAATCAAGAGCTTTCTAATGCTAACAACATGGAGCCAATTATTCTAATAAAAACGTTAGAACACAATCATACGTTCCAATTTATCAACTCTGACTATTTAATTAGCGTAAGAGTAATCGATTGAATGCTTTCACAAATGTGTGTGCTGAGAAAGCCTTACCCTAACATAGAATGAAGACTTATTTTGTTTGTAGTGATACTTATTTTTTTAAATGGTCACCGCTGATTAGGATAATTCTTTTTAGTGCTTACTGATCTCTCTAACCAGTTTTATGTGCATACTACTAAGGATCGTAGCTCCTACATCAGCACCATTAATAGGAATCTGCCATAACATTTTTCATGCCAAACAGGTGACTGACCTCCATTATTTAGCTGTGATTGGCCTAGCTGCAGTTAGAAAATGACTTAGCACCATTTTTTCCCCGTGAGAGATGGAGCCAAGACTTATAGACAATAACACTATCAGCGCTGTGTGCCTCATGTTACTCTGTCATCCAGGCGCATGAGTTTTTTTTTTCCAGATATGTTTGATTACTGGACAATACCATCATATATGTATGTAGCATGGTGTGTTAGGGGTCGAGTTCCCGCCTCTGCACAGGGGGAATCTCGGGCCATCTCCGCTGCGGTCCCCATTCTTCTCCTGCCGCAGTGGAGCCTGCTCGGCGGAGACGTCGGTCCCGGCGTCTCGCTCGTGCTGACTCTGTGCAAAGAGTTGCTGCTGCCTTTCCTGCTTCTGCCATTGAGGCCAGTGTTGGGCAGCGGCGAGCAGACGCTGCTGGGACTAAGTCCTGCTTTCCTCGTTCTGAGCATGCCCAGAGTAAGATCTCTCAGTGGAGATCGAGGGTCACATGTTCAGATACTGCTGTCAATTCTATTGGTCCTTCTAGGAAGGTTCTGTAGGTGCGCAGGCTCTGTAGCAGCCTCTCATTGGTCCTTCTAGGAAGGTCCTGTACGTGCTGCATCTATTTAAGGCTCGCATGGCCGCGCGGCCATGCGCTAGTGTCTTTTCAAGTTATGTGCTTTGCGCCAGTGTGGTCATGTGTTTGAATGTATTCAGGGACCTGGCTGAAATAAGCCCCTAGAATGCTGGCACCTCCGGCGAGGAGATTGTGTTTGAATGTATTCAGGGACCTGGCTGAAATAAGCCCCTAAAATGCTGGCACCTCCGGCGAGGAGTTTTGTATGCATGCATGACCACTGACTGCTCTAATTTTGGTAGTTAGCCTGTGCCTCTGTGAAAGTTAACAGGGCACAGAGCTTTGATTTCTCGGCTGCTCTGTGAAGCTTACAGAGCTGGTTCATACCGCCATATAGTGCCGCCGTTTCCTAGCAGCAGGTTCTCCTGCACGGTGGACCCCGGGCTGCGAACGCATCTGTTTCAATAAAACATTTATATTTACTCGGTGCGTTCCGCTAGCCCTAACATGGTGCCTATGGCAGTTTGACCATGTCAGCATATATTGGGCACTAGAAGAAAAATCTTATGAAGGGGAAAAAACAGTGGCTCTACCATGGCAGGATTTTCAAAATGTTATCACTTGTCCGGAAATGCAGTCGGTATCTTATGTGTCAATAATAAAACTATATTCTGTTCCAATGGAGTCATTCAGACCCCTAACTACTTCTCTCAGACCCTCTAATAATAAAAAGTATTTAATTTGGTTATAGAAAGATAGGACAGCCAGTGCAGGTGAATCTTCAGACAAGACATTGGGGGTGACCTACAGACATCCAGTTGGGGCCTCAAGGAACCCAATAATAATTAATGTTAGGACATGTTAGGTTAGGCTGTGGGTTGAACTAGATGGACTTATGTATTTATACAAACCACAAGAGGACCAGGCCAAGAAGCAATCAGCCCCAGCAGCAGGTTCAAAGAGTGGCATCATGGGACCTACAGGAATGAAGTTACGGGAAAACAATCTAAGCTTGACCCATATAGCCAAAATTTTAAAAAGTCAATATAGGCAATGTGCAAAGGGTATATATAATTAACTATATTTCTAATAAGCTAAAATGTCTTGCTTTGGATATATATTCAGAATTAAAATTTAAGCAAGAAGGTACAACATTTTGTTCAGGCAGCGTGGACAATAGGAATGCTAGGGGTTAACTGCAAGTTATGACAACATTCGTATAGTTAATCTTGGGCCTTGCAGAGTATTTGTTTTAATTGTCTCAAAAATATAAAAGTAAAGTAATGGCTTTCCTGTGCTTTTGATTATTCATATTGTGATATTTTTCACTGTTTTATCATCAGAAGATTATAACTAGAGGACTAGTTGGCCTCTTGCTGCTTAGTCCCACTATGCCCCCGACAGAGATTGGCAGCCTTCTCTTTATGCAGACTGTACACAGAAAGCTGCCAATCAGTGGTGTAGACGGGGTTACACAGAGCTCTCAGCATTTAGGGAACTGATAGATCAGCAGCAGGTAAAAAAAAACAGTGAATTTATCAAAACTAAAGCAAGTGATATATCACTGGAACAAAGGTCTCTGATGGGGTAGCAAAAACCTGGTTACAGATTCCCTTTAACATTAAAATAAATGTAAATGCAAATAGAGTATTAATTAAGTAAATTATAATTACAATAAATATAATAATAATAATAACCGTAAGTTAACAAAATGTCACATTTAAATAAGTTTATCTTTAATAGCATTTAATATAACAAATTTGAGAAAATAATGTAACAGTTTTGAAAGTTAAAGATAGAAATTTGCAATTAGATTCTTGGAAATCTTTATATTTATCGTGTAGACAACAGGATGTTAATTTATTTCTTTTTTCAGGCACATTAAAACGAAGTGTCAGTGCCTCTGGAGGGGAAATAACTCAGACAAAGTAGGTATATTTAGATTCTCGTGTAGTACACTTACCGCTGGGCATTTAAAACATCTGGCAAATATTCTTAAAAATGTTTCTGATTAGTTTAGTAGCTCTAAAGTCACTGATTATTGGAGTAGAAGCCACTAGATAAAAGCATACATTTTGAAAGAAAGAGAATGTACACAAAATACCTAATTTTGACTAATTATATTATGATTTAAAGATTTATTAATACACCCCTGCTGAAAAGCTATTTGAAGGGCAGTAATTTCTTTAATTGTTTGCCAGCTAAAGATCCATACTTTTAGTAGTGGTACTGGCTCGTATTACTAACTTTGTAGTAATTTAAAACATTTGTTCACAATTTTAAAATTGATGGCCCATTCCTTTCAGCACCTTCGCCAATCAGGAGAATGAAAGTGCAGTGGGTCATTTCATTGTTTACCAGACATACAGTAGATCCATTCTTTCGCTATTGGCTGTACCTGTTCTTAGAATTCACTACAGCTCGGCCTCCACACTCAAAATCCACATGAATTTCACAGTATTGATGCAGTGTGTGACCGAGCTTTAGGATGGGTTCACATAGCATAGTCTGCTGTCATGATCTCCATGGCCAGAGAACTAGCATAAGCCTCAATAGGAACAAGCTCTTGGAAGATGTAACTGTACTGACCATGAACTAAACCTACCGCATCATCTAGAAGTAGCCAGGTAGCATGTCCTACTTTTTATCCCTATATGCCCAGCGCCGGCCGGAGAACTAAATAATGCTAGCAGAGGGAAATATAAGACCTGACTCACCTCTAGAGAAATGCCCAAAAAGGAGACAGAAGCCCCCCACATATATTGGCGGTGATATGAGATGAAACAACAAACGCAGCAGGAAAATAGTTTTAGCAAATTTGAGGTCCGCTTTCTAGATAGCAGAAGACAGAAAGCATACTTTCATGGTCAGTAGAAAACCCTAACAAAACACATCCAGAAATTACTTTAGGACTCTGGCATTAACTCATAATACCAGAGTGGCAATTCCTGATCAACAAGAGCTTTCCAGACACAGTAACGAAACTGCAGCTGTGAACTGGAACCAAAATACAAAAACAAAACATGGACGAATGTCCAACTTATCTAGTAGATGTCTGGGAGCAGGAACAAGCACAGAGAGGCTTCTGATAACATTGTTGACCGGCAAGCATCTAACAGAGAAGCCAGGTTATATAGCGACACCCAGATCTAATCAGAACAGGTGAACAGGGAAGATGATGTCACAAGTTCAATTCCACCAGTAGCCACCGGGGGAGCCCAGAATCCAAATTCACAACAGTACCCCCCCCTCAAGGAGGGGGCACCGAACCCTCACCAGAACCACCAGGGCGATCAGGATGGGCCCTATGAAAGGCACGAACCAGATCAGAGGCATGAACATCAGATGCAGTGACCCAAGAATTATCCTCCTGGCCGTATCCCTTCCACTTGACCAGATACTGGAGTCTCCGTCTGGAAACACGGGAGTCTAGGATTTTTTCCACAACGTACTCCAACTCACCCTCAACCAACACCGGAGCAGGAGGCTCAACGGAAGGCACAACCGGTGCCTCATACCTGCGCAATAACGACCGATGAAAAACGTTATGAATAGAAAAGGATGCAGGGAGGTCCAAACGGAAGGAAACAGGGTTAAGAATCTCCAATATTTTATACGGACCGATGAACCGAGGCTTAAACTTAGGAGATGAGACCCTCATAGGGACAAAACGAGAAGACAACCACACCAAATCTCCAACACAAAGCCGAGGACCAACACGACGGTGACGGTTGGCAAAAAGCTGAGTCTTCTCCTGGGACAACTTTAAATTGTCCATCACCTGCCCCCAGATATGATGCAATCTCTCCACCACCGCATCCACTCCAGGACAATCCGAGGATTCCATCTGACCGGAGGAAAATCGAGGGTGGAACCCCGAATTACAGAAAAACGGGGACACCAAAGTGGCAGAGCTGGCCCGATTATTGAGGGCGAACTCCGCCAATGGCAAAAAAGCAACCCAATCATCCTGGTCAGCAGACACAAAACACCTCAGATATGTCTCCAGGGTCTGATTAGTCCGCTCGGTCTGGCCATTAGTCTGAGGGTGAAAAGCAGATGAAAAAGACAAATCTATGCCCATCCTAGCACAGAATGCCCGCCAAAATCTAGACACAAATTGGGTTCCTCTGTCAGAAACGATATTCTCAGGAATACCATGCAAACGAACAACATTTTGAAAAAACAGGGGCACCAACTCGGAAGAAGAAGGCAATTTGGGCAGGGGAACCAAATGGACCATCTTAGAAAAACGGTCACACACCACCCAGATGACAGACATCTTCTGAGAAACAGGCAAATCTGAAATAAAATCCATCGAGATGTGTGTCCAAGGCCTCTTAGGAATAGGCAAGGGCAACAATAATCCACTAGCCCGAGAACAACAAGGCTTGGCCCGAGCACAAACGTCACAAGACTGCACAAAGCCTCGCACATCTCGTGACAGGGAAGGCCACCAGAAGGATCTTGCCACCAAATCCCTGGTACCAAAAATTCCAGGATGACCTGCCAATGCAGAAGAATGTACCTCAGAGATGACTCTACTGGTCCAATCATCAGGAACAAACAACCTATCAGGCGGACAACGATCCGGTCTATCCGCCTGAAACTCCTGCAAGGCCCGCCGCAGGTCTGGAGAAACGGCTGACAAGATAACTCCCTCCTTAAGAATACCTGTGGGGTCAGAGTTGCCGGGTGAATCAGGCTCAAAACTCCTAGAAAGGGCATCCGCCTTAACATTCTTAGAACCCGGTAGGTACGATACCACAAAATTAAACCGAGAGAAAAATAATGACCAGCGCGCCTGTCTAGGATTCAGGCGCCTGGCGGTCTCAAGATAGATCAAATTTTTGTGGTCAGTCAATACCACCACCTGATGTCTGGCCCCCTCGAGCCAATGGCGCCACTCCTCAAACGCCCACTTCATGGCCAAAAGCTCCCGATTCCCAACATCATAATTCCGCTCAGCGGGCGAAAATTTACGGGAAAAGAAGGCACAAGGCCTCATCACGGCGCAGTCAGAACTTTTCTGCGACAACACTGCCCCAGCCCCGATCTCAGAAGCGTCGACCTCAACCTGAAAAGGAAGAGTCACATCAGGCTGACGCAACACAGGGGCAGAAGAAAAACGGCGCTTAAGCTCCTGAAAGGCCTCCACAGCATCAGGGGACCAATTAGCAACATCAGCACCCTGTCTAGTCAAATCGGTCAATGGCTTAACGACATCCGAAAAACCAGAAATAAATCGACGATAAAAGTTGGCAAAGCCCAAAAATTTCTGAAGACTTTTAAGAGAAGAGGGCTGCGTCCAATCACAAATAGCTTGAACCTTGACAGAATCCATCTCAATGGAAGAGGGAGAAAAAATATATCCCAAAAAGGAAATTCTCTGAACCCCAAAAACGCACTTAGAACCCTTGACACACAGAGAATTAGACCGCAAAACCTGAAAAACCCTCTTAACTTGCCGGACATGAGAGTCCCAATCATCCGAAAAAATCAGAATATCATCCAGATACACTATCATAAATTTATCCAAAAAATCGCGGAAAATATCATGCATAAAGGACTGGAAGACTGAAGGGGCATTAGAAAGACCAAAAGGCATCACCAAATACTCAAAGTGGCCCTCGGGCGTATTAAATGCGGTTTTCCACTCATCCCCCTGCCTGATCCGCACCAAATTATACGCCCCACGGAGATCAATCTTAGAGAACCACTTGGCCCCCTTTATGCGAGCAAACAAATCAGTCAGCAACGGCAATGGGTATTGATATTTAACCGTGATTTTATTCAAAAGCCGATAATCAATACATGGTCTCAAAGAGCCGTCTTTTTTTGACACAAAGAAAAAACCGGCTCCTAAGGGAGATGACGATGGACGAATATGTCCCTTTTCCAAGGACTCCTTTATATATTCTCGCATAGCAGTATGTTCAGGCACAGACAGATTAAATAAACGACCCTTTGGGTATTTACTACCCGGAATTAAATCTATAGCACAATCGCACTCACGGTGCGGAGGTAGCGAACCCAGCTTGGGTTCTTCAAAGACGTCACGATAATCAGACAGGAACTCAGGGATTTCAGAGGGAATAGATGATGAAATGGACACCAAAGGTACGTCCCCATGAGTCCCCTTACATCCCCAGCTCAACACAGACATAGCTCTCCAGTCAAGGACTGGGTTGTGAGACTGCAGCCATGGCAATCCTAGCACCAAATCATCATGTAGATTATACAGCACCAGAAAACGAATAGTCTCCTGGTGATCCGGATTAATACACATAGTCACTTGTGTCCAGTATTGTGGTTTATTATTAGCCAATGGGGTGGAGTCAATCCCCTTCAGAGGAATAAGAGTCTCCAAAGGCTCCAAATCATACCCACAACGATTGGCAAAGGACCAATCCATAAGACTCAAAGCGGCGCCAGAGTCGATATAGGCGTCCGTAGTAATAGATGACAAAGAGCAAATCAGGGTCACAGACAAAATAAATTTAGACTGTAAAGTGCCAATGGGAACGGATTTATCAAGCTTTTTAGTACGCTTAGAGCATGCTGATATAACATGAGTAGAATCCCCACAATAGAAACACAACCCATTTTTCCGTCTAAAATTCTGCCGCTCGCTTCTGGACAGAATTCTATCACACTGCATGTTTTCTGGCGTCTTCTCAGTGGACACCGCCAGATGGTGCACTGGTTTGCGCTCCCGCAGACGCCTATCGATCTGAATGGCCATTGTCATGGACTCATTCAGACTTGCAGGCACAGGGAACCCCACCATAACATCCTTAATGGCATCAGAAAGACCCTCTCTGAAAGTAGCCGCCAAGGCACACTCATTCCACTGAGTAAGCACAGACCATTTACGGAATCTTTGGCAGTAAATTTCAGCTTCATCTTGCCCCTGCGATAGGGACATCAAAGTTTTTTCTGCCTGAAGTTCCAAATGAGGTTCCTCATAAAGCAAGCCCAAGGCCAGAAAAAACGCATCCACATTGCGCAACGCAGGATCCCCTGGTGCCAATGCAAAAGCCCAATCTTGAGGGTCGCCGCGGAGCAAGGAAATCACAATTCCAACCTGCTGTGCAGGGTCTCCAGCAGAACGAGATTTCAGGGACAAAAATAACTTACAATTATTTCTAAAATTCTGAAAGCTAGATCTATTCCCCGAGAAGAATTCCGGCAAAGGAATTCTCGGCTCTGATACCGGAGCATGAACAACAAAATCTTGCAAATTTTGTACTTTCGTGGTGAGATTATTCAAACCTGCAGTTACACTCTGTAGATCCATTATAGACAGGTGAACATAGAGCCATTCAAAGATTAGAAGGAGAGAGAAAAAAAAGAAAGACTGCAGCATAGACAGACTGGCAAGTGATCCAATTAAGAGCACACTAACTACTAGAGAAAAAAAAAAAAAATTTCAGCAGACTTCTTATTTCTCTCCTTTCTCAGCCAAGGATTTTTAACCCTTTAGTGGGCCGGTCAAACTGTCATGATCTCCATGGCCAGAGAACTAGCATAAGCCTCAATAGGAACAAGCTCTTGGAAGATGTAACTGTACTGACCATGAACTAAACCTACCGCATCATCTAGAAGTAGCCAGGTAGCATGTCCTACTTTTTATCCCTATATGCCCAGCGCCGGCCGGA
This sequence comes from Ranitomeya variabilis, assembly GCF_051348905.1. Lineage (NCBI taxonomy): Eukaryota > Metazoa > Chordata > Amphibia > Anura > Dendrobatidae > Ranitomeya > Ranitomeya variabilis. Next base: position 117,436,149 of record NC_135237.1, on the reverse strand, counting down.
GAACTAAATAATGCTAGCAGAGGGAAATATAAGACCTGACTCACCTCTAGAGAAATGCCCAAAAAGGAGACAGAAGCCCCCCACATATATTGGCGGTGATATGAGATGAAACAACAAACGCAGCAGGAAAATAGTTTTAGCAAATTTGAGGTCCGCTTTCTAGATAGCAGAAGACAGAAAGCATACTTTCATGGTCAGTAGAAAACCCTAACAAAACACATCCAGAAATTACTTTAGGACTCTGGCATTAACTCATAATACCAGAGTGGCAATTCCTGATCAACAAGAGCTTTCCAGACACAGTAACGAAACTGCAGCTGTGAACTGGAACCAAAATACAAAAACAAAACATGGACGAATGTCCAACTTATCTAGTAGATGTCTGGGAGCAGGAACAAGCACAGAGAGGCTTCTGATAACATTGTTGACCGGCAAGCATCTAACAGAGAAGCCAGGTTATATAGCGACACCCAGATCTAATCAGAACAGGTGAACAGGGAAGATGATGTCACAAGTTCAATTCCACCAGTAGCCACCGGGGGAGCCCAGAATCCAAATTCACAACAGTCTGCCATATATGCCTAGTTAAAGCGGGCATCAGGACGTAATCTGCATCTTGCTACCAGCCTCCAGTAAGTGTATATGGCTGAAAATGATGCAGGACAAGGCATACGGTGACCTCATCTGCAACATTATAGTCTTTGGCCCTATCAGCGCATGCGCCCGAATTCCGTTTTGCTGGGGATTTGGATGGAAGCCCCAGTGTTACCATTGATCCAAGGAGAAAAGACTATGTCAACCCAGTCTTAGGCCTCATTCAGATGTCAGAGATTTTTGGTCAGTGTTTCAGTTTTCACCATCAGTGTTTCAACAGTGATTTTTTTGTTAGAGAAAAAAAATTGCAAAACTTCTTCTACCCATTGCAATGTGAAAGGGTTTGCCCAGACTTAGGGTACTAGTCTGCAGTCACTCCATGTGACTGCAGACTTGTGAATCCTCACATCGCACACACGGCGCCACTGTGAGGATTCTCAGATGCCAGCTCCAGGAGCAGCAGGTGCTTGAGTGCAAATTGTAAAGTGCTGCTGCAGTGCAGTATAGTGCAACCTTCACCAGGGGGTGCTGGTGAGGGAAGAGAGGTTGCAAACACAACGTAGCATCACTGAGCAGCAGCACAGGTGCCACAGGTAACGAAAGAGTAGTCAGACAAGCCGAATCCAAAACTGTCAGGAGCCGAAGTACCAAAGATAACAGCAAAACACATAGTTAGGGACAAGCAAGAAGTCAAAACCTACCAGGAATGTGGTAACCAAAACGTGAGACATAAGACGAAGTCGGGGTACAAGCCAGAGTCTAAGCCAGTCAGGGAGCGTGGTATCAGAGACGGAAACCAAGGGGCCGAGTCCTGAGATCAGGTTGAGTCATACACGGGTACAGGTATAGCCCAGCCAGCTTCAAAACGAGGCAGAGGGGATAAACTCCCACATGACCAGTCCAGAGACAAGACAGCTGAAAACAAACTTAGGACTGGATCATGACACAAATATTGTGCATACATGCAGAATAGTTGGGTGTGGCATCACTCTATACAAGTGTATTGATTGAGGCTGGGCGCAGTCTAGTCGGAATGTACTCAGAAGTATGCAAATCATATACTTGTGGTCACAAAACACCCGTGTCGGCGCTGGAGAATCCTCATAGTGCTCATTGTGCGAGACGTGAGGATTCAAAAGTCTGCAGTCACATAGAGTGACTGCAGACTTGAAGCCTAGGGCCGGACTTCTCCTTTAAAGGCTAACAGCACATGGATTGCACACATCGCAATGTCTGCTGTAATTATTTTTTTTTTACTAACTAATAGATTTGTTTGGGTAATTTTGACCTGTGACAGGGTCAAAAATAGACATGACTCTGATTTTTTTTTTTGACACATGATCACAAAACATACTGGAACAGTGCCATAAAATATAATGAGTACAGGTTCTATCCGTGAAAACCACAGATAGAAAACATATGTAAAAAAAAAATGAGGCCTTAGGTGGGGTGCTAAATAGAACATGACAGGTTAAAGTTGGTATGATAATTCAGAGGAAAATGCAAAACTCACATTTGAGCATAATTTATTAATCTACAAATACAAAATTTAATTCTTATTTAACTTTTTCCTTAATGGAAGATTTTTCTTTTTCTTGCTTTCGTTTTTTTCCTCCCCTTTTTCTTAGAAATAATTTTTTTTATTTTTCAATCGATGTAGCCGTATGAGGGCTTGTTTTTTTGTGGGACAAGTTGCAGTTTTGAATGACAGAATTCATTTTACTATAGAATGTACTGGAAGACTAGAAAAAGATTCCAATTGCTAGGAAACAGCAAAAAAAAAATGGCAATTGTGCCATTTTTTTTGTCTGTATTGTATTTATATTGTTTATTATGCGTTACAAATGACCTTGGCAATATAATTATCCTATTATATTTTCTTCCGGCAGCAGAGCTCATAGTGCGGATGCTGGGCAACGTCAGAATGCTATTAACCCCATATCTGCAGGTTAATAGAGTTCTTTTACGTTTCCTTTAAATTGTTATACCGCAGAGATTGGAGCAAGCTTCGATTGCTGCAGTTACAGGCAGAAACCAGCTGCACAATACAGCCAGCATCTGCTTTGTATGGTACGGGCTTAGCTCCTGAGACTGCTCCATATATGGGGATCCGACATAAGACATACTCTTACGCCCTATGTTTGGAAAAGGTTAAAATATGTCCTAAAATGTAGCACTAAAGCTCACTTCTCACAGCTGACAAGACAGCGTATACAGGAAATTCTCATGTAAATGTTGATGCTCATAGACTTTAATGAGCTAACATACACCACCATTGTGACCTTTTGGCATATGTTTGGACAAGATTTCCCTGCTGATTTTTTTTTTTTTTTTAAATCCTTATAGTTTGTACAGTTGCAGTAAATAACAATAATTTTATTTCTATTTCCATACCTCTGCAGATCTTTATTAACCAATTATTAACAAGCTTTGCAATTATGTCTTCCTATTTTAAACACACCGGTGTTTTGTAACAATTATGTGTCATTTTAATGATTATTTTATGATCAAATTAAGACTGGGGTCTCACGAGCTCATAAAAAATCGGTCTGATTTGCCTATTCTACAGCCAAAAGACAAAGAGACAAAAACAGTTGAACTTAACTAATTTTGTGGTGCTGATTAGCTCTAATTTTCAATTCCATATGAGGTTGTAATTATTTATGCCACCCTTTGTGAAGGCTTATAGAAAAGTTGCGTCTTTATTATTTTGTGATCATTATTGCATTGTTAGTAGCTAGTCTATTTCATCATCCATTTAGTCTACTGAGCTTTCAGTATTCTATCATCTTAAGGTGGCCAATCAAAAGATGCCAACTCACCTACAATGACGTAATCCTAATTACAGTTGTATCACCTACTTTTATAAATGCTTTCTGTCTAAGGTATACATATTTAGGATTTCTTAGCTTAGTTTCTTAGCATATTGACATGTTTTTGCTGCATATGCTGAGAAGTCACTTTTGCATCACAAAGCCGAAAGTTGAGTACCATGATAAGAAAAGCCTACAACCTGTATTTTAGCTGCAGAATAGGAGGTCAGGACAAGAGTTGGGCTCCACAAATATGCTGCAATAGATGTGCATTACATCTTACCCAGTGGTTGCATGGGAAGAGGCAATCTGTGCCTTTTGCAGTCCAAATGATCACACTACCAATTTCTGTTTCTGCATGATGCCCCCCATTAGGAAAGTAGTTTCCAGGAAGAAATGGATTTTACAGTATCCAAACATTTTATTTGCAATACGCCCAGTACCACATACAGAAGAACTGCCGGTTCCAAAAGCACCAGAAACCTTTTCGGTTGAGTCAAGTGAGGAAGAAGAGGAGGCTTGGTCTCATGAGGCATCTCCCTTACATGAGCCAGACTTTCTGTCCGCAACCTCAGCTGAACTACAGCTTATAACACAAAGTGAACTGAACAATCCTATTAGAGATTTGGATCTGCCAAAGAGTAATGCTGAGCTTTTAGGTTCCAGGTTACAGCAGTGGAATAGCAGGCAATATTCAGATTTCTTTATTCTGCCACAATGATAAAGATCATGTCCAATACTTCTTCATGGAGGGCATGCAACAACATCAGCAGTTTAATGGAAGCTCTGAAGACAAGTCATAATCCATAGGAATGGAGGTTCTTCATGGATTCGTCCAAAACAAGCCTAAAAACCATTTTGCTTCATAATGGAAATATCCTACCTTCAATTCCAGTTGGATATGCAGTCCACGTGAAAGAAACCTATGACAACATGAAACGCCTGAAGATGCCAACATGAAACACCTGACCTATGACAACATGAAACGCCTGAGGTGCCTGAATTAGGACCAATATTTGTGTCGCCTCTGTGGTGACTTAAAGGTGGTTGCCCTCTTAATTGGTCTCCAGGTTGGATACTCAAAGTACTGCTGCTTTCTGTGTGAGTAGGATAGTCATGCAAGAAAATATCACAACAACAAATGAGACTGGCCTCTCTGACATTCCCTTCAGTCAGGGAGTAAAAATGCCCTGCATGCAGCACTTGTTGACCCACATAAGATTTTGTTACCACCATTGCATATCAAGTGGGGTCAAATGAAGAACTTTGTAAAAACAATGGAAAAAAATGCAAAAACATTCAAGTATCTCATTGATAAATTTCTAAGGTTGAGTTAAGCAAATATAAAGGAAAGAGTGTTTATCGTACCTCAGATTCGTATGCTTCTTCATGTTGAGTAGTTTCCCCATTTGTTACAGGAAGGAAAAGGCTGCATGGGTAGCATTCGCATTAGTAGTATCTAATTTTTTGGGAAACTCAAGAGCAGATAATTATGAATAGTTGGTGTAAAATCTCAAAACATACAAGGATCTTGGCGGTAACAATTCATTTGTTACATTTCTCCAACAAAGTGCGGCCCAGTGAGCGATGAGAACGGTGAAAGATTTCACCTAGATATTGCGGCTATGCTGAAAAGATATAAATGAAAATCGAATCGAATCAAATTCATCAATGCTTGCAGATTACTGTTGGACAATTGTAAGAGATGATCCAATGCAGGAGTACTAGTAAAGAGTAGTAACTGAATGAGGACCAAATTTTGTAGAGCAATTTCTGTAACTGTTTATAACTCGCAATAGTGTTTAGACATGTTTTAGTTATTAGAATTATTGCTAAGTTTCCTTTTAAATCAGACATGGGCAAAGTGCTGCCCGCTGGCCCTCTGGCTGTTCCAGTCCGGCCCACCAACCGAGACAACCGAGGGGCTGAAACAGTGGTCCATGGGCTGCACCGTGCCCTCCCGCTCGCTCATTGCCTGCCTGTTCTCTGTCTCCGCAGTCACTCTTTATCCATGCTGCCTGTATTGGTGGAGGAGAGGCTTCCGGATCCTTCCTCCACCAATCAGCGTGCGAAACAGCTGACGCGATGATGTGATGTCATCGCGTTGGCTGTTACTTTGCTGTGAGTCAACGCACCGAAGACAGAAGCAGAGCAGAGCACTATGGGAGTGAGAAGAAGGTGAGTGTATAGTGTTTTTTTTAATCTGTATGGGATGTTTGGCTGCACATGGGGAGACTATGGGGTCTTATCTGTTATGATGACCTGGTGGTTAGGAGCACTAGGAATAACCTGATGAGCAAACTAGTAATACAGGACAAGCTCTGGGAAGTGGGAGCTCTGCTGACCGCAACCCCTAAACCTATCACAACAACTAGAAATAGCCGTGGAGCGTACCTGACTCTGCCTAGACGCCTCTTCACAGCCTAAGAGCTAACTACCCCTAAAGATAGAAAATAAGGCCTTACTTGCCTCAGAGAAATTCCCCAAAGAAATAGGCAGCCCCCCACACGTATTGACTGTGAGTTAAGATGGAAGTCACAAACACAGGAATGAAATAGGTTTCAGCAAAGGAGGCCAGACTTAACTAAACAGACTTGAGGATAGAAAAGGTATCTTTGCGGTCAGCATAAAAAACTACCAAAAAACCACGCAGAGTGTGCAAAAGAGACCCCACACCGACTCACGGCGTGGAGGTATCACTCTGCATCCCAGAGCTTCCAGCTAGCCAGGCAGAATCATGATAGCAAGCTGGACAAAAAAACAGTGGTAAACAAATAAGCTAGCAGGGACTTAGCTTTTGCTGGAGTAGACAGGTCATCTGAAAGATCCAAGAGCAAACTGAACCAGTACTAGGACATTGACAGCTGGCATCAAGTAACGATCTAAGTGGAGTTAAATAGAGCAGCCAGCCTAGGACTAAACGAGGTCAGCTGAGGACAGAACCTCAGAACCAGCAGCTCCACTGTTATGATCCTTAGTGGCTGAGGATCACGAATAGACCAGCAAGTGAATAAACTAAGGACAAGCTCTAGGGAGATGGTAACTGGACTGATCGCAAATCTGAACCTAACCAACACAACTAGAGGTAGCTGGTGAACGTGCCTAAATAATTCCTAGACGTCTCGAGCCAGCCTGAGGAACTAGCTACCCCTAAAGAGAAAGAAAGACCTCTGTCACGCCCTACAGATGGGTCTATCGGGTGGACCCTCTGGACCGCAAATACAGCGGTTGCTGATACCAGGAAGGGAGAGCCAGACCAAGAAAGCAGGTTCAAACGCTTTATTGTAAAGTAATACAAATACTAGGGGAGACACCCCAAAGGAGGGCCACAGGACCACAACACCAGGGTGCCTCTAAGGAGTCCAAGGCTTGGAGTGACCCCTATACAGGGATTTCCCCTTGACCACCAATAGAGGGTCCGATGAAGCAGACACCTGTGTTAAACCGACCTAGGAGGCTGGGAATAAATGAACTGAAAAAACAGGGCAGAACGTGGAACTAGGAAGCAGGCTGAAGACTGCAGGGAACCGTACAGGATCCAGGACTCAGGATGCCGAGAAGGCCAGACACGATCCTAGGGAAAAAGGAACACAGAGTAAGGCAGGCAAACTGGATTGGTAAGCAAAGCAGGACCAGACCTGGAGCAGCAACTTCAGGATAATAGAAGTTGCCCAGGCGGAGTCCAGGAGTGACTGAGATCCTTTTATCCCTCCAGCCTGCAGGTGATAGGCCGGGAGGAGGGGCAGTGAGTAGGAACGGGCTGGCCCTTTAAGAAGCCAGAGAGCTGGCCTGCCTGCCCCCTATGCACTCCCTAGGAGAGGGAGAGGAACGAGGAAGTGCAGCAGACATGGGAGCAAGGACCCGGGCAGCATGTCTGCAGGGATGGACCCCGGAGCGCCGGCGGACGACCGGAGCGTGACCCTGCTGGCTCAGGACAGGACCGGAGGAGATAAGAACAGGCGGGGAAGAGATAGTAGGTGCCCCGGGCCGCGAGGTGGTGACAGTACCCCTCCCTCCAGGCCCCCCCGGGCGGCGACTGGCAAGGAACCGACGTAGGAGACGAGGAGCATGGATGTTGCCCTCCGGTTCCCAGGACCTCTCTTCAGGACCAAACCCCTTCCAGTCGACCAGGTACCATGTGGCACGCCCTCTCTTCTTCACGTCCAGAATGGCACTGACCTCATACTCGTCATTGGCCGAGATAGGAGGAGGTCGCTCTCCCGGATCCTGGGAGAAGCGGTTGAGGATCACAGGCTTGAGGAGGGAACGGTGGAAAGAATTATGTATTCGCAGAGAAGGAGGCAGTCGTAGCCGATAGCACACATCGTTGAGTCTCCGGGACACCTCGAACGGTCCGATGTACCGAGGTCCGAGCTTGAAAGAGGGCACCTTAAGGCGGACGTACTTGGCTGATAACCATACCTTGTCACCTGGTTGAAACATCTGGGCATCAAGTCTTCTTTTGTCGGCATGGTCCTTCATACGCTGGGATGCTTTCTCAAGAGCTACACGAGTCTTGTTCCAGATGTCGGCGAAGTCGCGAGCCACGGCCTCTGCTGCAGGATTGGTAGTTGCGATGTCCAAGGGGGTCGGGATCCTCGGGTGCTGCCCATATACAATAAAAAATGGAGTGTTACGTGAAGACTCACCAACATGATTATTGTATGAGAACTCCGCCCAAGGCAGTAGGGACGTCCAGTTGTCGTGGTGTGCGTTGACAAAGTGCCGTAGATAACCTGCCAACACCTGGTTTACCCGTTCCACCTGTCCGTTAGTCTGTGGATGATAAGCCGAAGAGAAGTCCAAGGTAATATCGAGTTTCCTGCAGAGAGACCGCCAGAATCGGGACACGAATTGAACTCCCCTATCGGAAACAATGTTGGAGGGTAACCCATGCAACCGGAGGATATGTAGAACAAACAACTCGGCCAGCTTGGGTGCCGAAGGAAGACCAGGCAGAGAAACGAAGTGACCCATCTTGGAAAATCTGTCCACCATGACCCAGATGATAGTATTCCCGGAGGATGCAGGAAGATCCGTGATGAAGTCCATCGCAATGTGTTGCCATGGTTTTGATGGTATAGGCAAGGGCAAGAGTTGACCGGCGGGAAGCCGTTTGGGGGTCTTGTTGCGGGCACAGGAAGAACAGGCAGAGACGTAGTCTGTCACCTCTTGACGCATCCCATGCCACCAGTAGTACCGGCCGATCAACTGTAGGGTCTTAGTCAGACCCGCGTGCCCGGCTAGTAAGGAGGAATGTCCCCAGCGAAGGATGCGTTCTCGATTAGGTTCAGGCACCAGCGTCTTCCCTGGGGGTACCTGCGACAGTCGGAGCGGTGCAACCATGATCACCTTGGATGGATCGATGTTGGGACGAGGTTCCTCCTCATGATCGTCGGTAAGAAAAGACCGGGAGAGGGCGTCAGCCTTGACATTCTTATCTGCGGGACGAAAATGAAGACGGTAGTCAAACCGAGCAAAGAATAAAGACCAACGGGCCTGGTGAGGATTGAGCCTCTGGGCAGAGTGGAGATAGGCCAAGTTCTTGTGGTCGGTGTAGATCACCACCGGGTGCACCGCTCCCTCTAGGAGGTAACGCCACTCCTCCAAGGCCATTTTGATGGCAAGCAACTCACGGTCACCAATGGAGTAATTCCGCTCACAGGGGGAAAAGGCCTTCGAAAAGAAGCCGCAAGAGACCTTACGTCCGGAGGCGGCTCTCTGCGTGAGGACGGCCCCGGCACCTGTGGAGGATGCGTCCACCTCCAGAAAGAACTGCTTCTTAGCAACGGGCCTGTGCAGGGCTGGTGCGGAGGAGAAGGCCCGTTTGAGTGCCTGGAAGGAGCACTCGGCCTCTGGGGCCCATCCATTAGCAGGTGTTCCCTTGTGTGTGAGTGCAGTGAGGGGCTTGACCAGATCCGAGAAGTGCGGGATAAACTGCCGGTAGTAGTTGGCAAATCCCAAGAAGCGCTGAATGGCTTTGATCCCGACCGGCCGAGGCCAGTTCATGATGGCCGACACTTTATCAGGATCCATCTCCAGCCCAGAGTCAGAGACGATGTATCCAAGGAACGGCAGAGAAGACCGCTCGAAGAGGCATTTCTCATACTTAGCGTACAAGCGGTTCTCCCGTAATCGAAGGAGAACTCGTCGGACGTCTCTTCTGTGTGTGGGTAGGTCTGGGGAGAAAACCAAGATGTCATCTAGGTATACCACAACACATACGTACAGCAAGTCACGGAAGACGTCGTTCACGAACTCCTGGAAAACGGCTGGTGCATTGCACAGTCCGAAGGGCATCACCCGGTATTCGAAGTGACCATCACGGGTGTTGAAGGCGGTTTTCCACTCGTCACCGGCCCGGATGCGGACAAGGTTGTAAGCCCCTCGCAGGTCCAGCTTGGTGAACATCCGGGCTCCCCGGAGCCGATCGAAGAGTTCTGGAATAAGAGGCAGAGGGTACTTATTCTTTACCGTGATGGCGTTTAATCCACGGTAGTCAATGCAAGGACGCAAAGACCCGTCCTTCTTTTTCACGTAGAAGAACCCGGCTCCAACAGGGGATGTGGACCTCTGGATGAATCCCCGGGCCAAGCTGTCTGTGACGTATTCTGACATCGCCTGAGTCTCAGCAGGGGACAGTGGGTAGATTCGTCCTGTAGGAAAAGAAGCACCTGGAACCAAATCGATGGGACAATCATAAGGCCTGTGCGGGGGCAAGACCTCTGCTTCTCGTTTATCGAAGACGTCCGCATATGCCCAGTAGGCCTCCGGAAGTCCAGGCAAGGACGTAGGTGAGGGAGGCAAACGGATAGGCCGGACGGACAGCAGGCAATGGCTATGGCAGGCCGAACCCCAATGCTGTATCTCCCCACTTTGCCAGTCTATGACTGGCTCATGCATACGCAGTCATGGCAGACCGAGCAAGAAAGGTGGGGAGAGAGTGGGTAGCACGTAAAAGGCAATCCTCTCAGTATGGAGAGCTCCGATCTGAATCTCCACCTCCCTGGTAATGCCCTCAACGGAGTCTTGTAGGGGTCTCCCGTCAATGGAGGTGATGGTGCGGGGATGCTGCAGGGGGTGTATAGGGATGCCGAGGCGGAGAGCCCTGTCTCGCTGAATAAAGTTACCTGCAGATCCCGAGTCCAAATACGCCAACTCTGAGAACCGCCTGTCACCGATTTTCACCTGTATGGAAACAGTTAACGGTAGAGAGGTATCACTCTCACCTAGGATGGCCTCTCTTACCTGTCCTAGGTGGAGGAGTTTTCCGGTCTCCTGGGACATTGCCGGCGGAAGTGGTTGGAGCCACCACAATAGAGACACAACCTCCGGTGTCATGATCTCCATGGCCAGAGAACTAGCATAAGCCTCTATAGGAACAAGCTCTTGGAAGATGTAACTATACTGACCATGAACTAAACCTACCGCATCATCTAGAAGTAGCCAGGTAGCATGTCCTACTTTTTATCCCTATATGCCCAGCGCCGGCCGGAGAACTAAATAATGCTAGCAGAGGGAAATATAAGACCTGACTCACCTCTAGAGAAATGCCCAAAAAAAAGGAGACAGAAGCCCCCCACATATATTGGCGGTGATATGAGATGAAACAACAAACGCAGCAGGAAAATAGTTTTAGCAAATTTGAGGTCCGCTTTCTAGATAGCAGAAGACAGAAAGCATACTTTCATGGTCAGTAGAAAACCCTAACAAAACACATCCAGAAATTACTTTAGGACTCTGGCATTAACTCATAATACCAGAGTGGCAATTCCTGATCAACAAGAGCTTTCCAGACACAGTAACGAAACTGCAGCTGTGAACTGGAACCAAAATACAAAAACAAAACATGGACGAATGTCCAACTTATCTAGTAGATGTCTGGGAGCAGGAACAAGCACAGAGAGGCTTCTGATAACATTGTTGACCGGCAAGCATCTAACAGAGAAGCCAGGTTATATAGCGACACCCAGATCTAATCAGAACAGGTGAACAGGGAAGATGATGTCACAAGTTCAATTCCACCAGTAGCCACCGGGGGAGCCCAGAATCCAAATTCACAACAGTACCCCCCCCTCAAGGAGGGGGCACCGAACCCTCACCAGAACCACCAGGGCGATCAGGATGGGCCCTATGAAAGGCACGAACCAGATCAGAGGCATGAACATCAGATGCAGTGACCCAAGAATTATCCTCCTGGCCATATCCCTTCCACTTGACCAGATACTGGAGTCTCCGTCTGGAAACACGGGAGTCTAGGATTTTTTCCACAACGTACTCCAACTCACCCTCAACCAACACCGGAGCAGGAGGCTCAACGGAAGGCACAACCGGTGCCTCATACCTGCGCAATAACGACCGATGAAAAACGTTATGAATAGAAAAGGATGCAGGGAGGTCCAAACGGAAGGAAACAGGGTTAAGAATCTCCAATATTTTATACGGACCGATGAACCGAGGCTTAAACTTAGGAGATGAGACCCTCATAGGGACAAAACGAGAAGACAACCACACCAAATCTCCAACACAAAGTCGAGGACCAACACGACGGTGACGGTTGGCAAAAAGCTGAGTCTTCTCCTGGGACAACTTTAAATTGTCCATCACCTGCCCCCAGATATGATGCAATCTCTCCACCACCGCATCCACTCCAGGACAATCCGAGGATTCCATCTGACCGGAGGAAAATCGAGGATGGAACCCCGAATTACAGAAAAACGGGGAAACCAAGGTGGCAGAGCTGGCCCGATTATTGAGGGCGAACTCCGCCAATGGCAAAAAAGCAACCCAATCATCCTGGTCAGCAGACACAAAACACCTCAGATATGTCTCCAGGGTCTGATTAGTCCGCTCGGTCTGGCCATTAGTCTGAGGGTGAAAAGCAGACGAAAAAGACAAATCTATGCCCATCCTAGCACAAAATGCCCGCCAAAATCTAGACACAAATTGGGTTCCTCTGTCAGAAACGAAATTCTCAGGAATACCATGCAAACGAACAACATTTTGAAAAAACAGGGGCACCAACTCGGAAGAAGAAGGCAATTTGGGCAGGGGAACCAAATGAACCATCTTAGAAAAACGGTCACACACCACCCAGATGACAGACATCTTCTGAGAAACAGGCAGATCTGAAATAAAATCCATCGAGATGTGTGTCCAAGGCCTCTTAGGAATAGGCAAGGGCAACAATAATCCACTAGCCCGAGAACAACAAGGCTTGGCCCGAGCACAAACGTCACAAGACTGCACAAAGCCTCGCACATCTCGTGACAGGGAAGGCCACCAGAAGGATCTTGCCACCAAATCCCTGGTACCAAAAATTCCAGGATGACCTGCCAACGCAGAAGAATGCACCTCAGAGATGACTTTACTGGTCCAATCATCAGGAACAAACAGCCTATCAGGCGGACAACGATCCGGTCTATCCGCCTGAAACTCCTGCAAGGCCCGCCGCAGGTCTGGAGAAACGGCTGACAAGATAACTCCCTCCTTAAGAATACCTGTGGGGTCAGAGTTGCCAGGTGAATCAGGCTCAAAACTCCTAGAAAGGGCATCCGCCTTAACATTCTTAGAACCTGGTAGGTACGATACCACAAAATTAAACCGAGAAAAAAATAATGACCAGCGCGCCTGTCTAGGATTCAGGCGCCTGGCGGTCTCAAGATAAATCAAATTTTTGTGGTCAGTCAATACCACCACCTGATGTCTGGCCCCCTCGAGCCAATGGCGCCACTCCTCAAACGCCCACTTCATGGCCAAAAGCTCCCGATTCCCAACATCATAATTCCGCTCAGCGGGCGAAAATTTACGGGAAAAGAAGGCACAAGGCCTCATCACGGCGCAGTCAGAACTTTTCTGCGACAACACTGCCCCAGCTCCGATCTCAGAAGCGTCGACCTCAACCTGAAAAGGAAGAGTCACATCAGGCTGACGCAACACAGGGGCAGAAGAAAAACAGCGCTTAAGCTCCTGAAAGGCCTCCACAGCATCAGGGGACCAATTAGCAACATCAGCACCCTGTCTAGTCAAATCGGTCAATGGCTTAACGACATCCGAAAAACCAGAAATAAATCGACGATAAAAGTTGGCAAAGCCCAAAAATTTCTGAAGACTTTTAAGAGAAGAGGGCTGCGTCCAATCACAAATAGCTTGAACCTTGACAGGATCCATCTCAATGGAAGAGGGAGAAAAAATATATCCCAAAAAGGAAATTCTCTGAACCCCAAAAACGCACTTAGAACCCTTGACACACAGAGAATTAGACCGCAAAACCTGAAAAACCCTCTTAACTTGCCGGACATGAGAGTCCCAGTCATCCGAAAAAATCAGAATATCATCCAGATACACTATCATAAATTTATCCAAAAAATCGCGGAAAATATCATGCATAAAGGACTGGAAGACTGAAGGGGCATTAGAAAGACCAAAAGGCATCACCAAATACTCAAAGTGGCCCTCGGGCGTATTAAATGCGGTTTTCCACTCATCCCCCTGCCTGATCCGCACCAAATTATACGCCCCACGGAGATCAATCTTAGAGAACCACTTGGCCCCCTTTATGCGAGCAAACAAATCAGTCAGCAACGGCAATGGGTATTGATATTTAACCGTGATTTTATTCAAAAGCCGATAATCAATACATGGTCTCAAAGAGCCGTCTTTTTTTGACACAAAGAAAAAACCGGCTCCTAAGGGAGATGACGATGGACGAATATGTCCCTTTTCCAAGGACTCCTTTATATATTCTCGCATAGCAGTATGTTCAGGCACAGACAGATTAAATAAACGACCCTTTGGGTATTTACTACCCGGAATTAAATCTATAGCACAATCGCACTCACGGTGCGGCGGTAGTGAACCAAGCTTGGGTTCTTCAAAGACGTCACGATAGTCAGACAGGAACTCAGGGATTTCAGAGGGGATAGATGATGAAATGGACACCAAAGGTACGTCCCCATGAGTCCCCTTACATCCCCAGCTCAACACAGACATAGCTCTCCAGTCAAGGACTGGGTTGTGAGACTGCAGCCATGGCAATCCCAGCACCAAATCCTCATGTAGATTATACAGCACTAGAAAACGAATAGTCTCCTGGTGATCCGGATTAATACACATAGTCACTTGTGTCCAGTATTGTGGTTTATTATTAGCCAATGGGGTGGAGTCAATCCCCTTCAGAGGAATAAGAGTTTCCAAAGGCTCTAAATCATACCCACAACGATTGGCAAAGGACCAATCCATAAGACTCAAAGCGGCGCCAGAGTCGATATAGGCGTCAGTAGTAATAGATGACAAAGAGCAAATCAGGGTCACAGACAAAATAAATTTAGACTGTAAAGTGCCAATGGAAACAGATTTATCAAGCTTTTTAGTACGTTTAGAGCATGCTGATATAACATGAGTAGAATCCCCACAATAGAAACACAACCCATTTTTCCGTCTAAAATTCTGCCGCTCGCTTCTGGACAGAATTCTATCACACTGCATGCTTTCTGGCGTCTTCTCAGTGGACACCGCCAGATGGTGCACTGGTTTGCGCTCCCGCAGACGCCTATCGATCTGAATGGCCATTGTCATGGACTCATTCAGACCCGCAGGCACAGGGAACCCCACCATAACATCCTTAATGGCATCAGAGAGACCCTCTCTGAAAGTAGCCGCCAA
This sequence comes from Ranitomeya variabilis, assembly GCF_051348905.1. Lineage (NCBI taxonomy): Eukaryota > Metazoa > Chordata > Amphibia > Anura > Dendrobatidae > Ranitomeya > Ranitomeya variabilis. Next base: position 117,421,078 of record NC_135237.1, on the reverse strand, counting down.
GGCACACTCATTCCACTGAGTAAGCACAGACCATTTACGGAATCTTTGGCAGTAAATTTCAGCTTCATCTTGCCCCTGCGATAGGGACATCAAAGTTTTTTCTGCCTGAAGTTCCAAATGAGGTTCCTCATACAGCAAGCCCAAGGCCAAAAAAAACGCATCCACATTGCGCAACGCAGGATCCCCTGGTGCCAATGCAAAAGCCCAGTCTTGAGGGTCGCCGCGGAGCAAGGAAATCACAATCCCAACCTGCTGTGCAGGGTCTCCAGCAGAACGAGATTTCAGGGACAAAAATAGCTTACAATTATTTCTAAAATTCTGAAAGCTAGATCTATTCCCTGAGAAGAATTCCGGCAAAGGAATTCTCGGCTCAGATACCGGAGCATGAATAATAAAATCTTGCAAATTTTGTACTTTCGTGGTGAGATTATTCAAACCTGCAGTTACACTCTGAAGATCCATTATTAACAGGTGAACACAAAGCCATTCAAAGATTATAAGGAGAGAGAAAAAAAAGAAAGACTGCAGCATAGACAGACTGGCAAGTGATCCAATTAAGAGCACAGAAAAAAAAAAAAAAAACTCTCAGCAGACTTCTTATTTCTCTCCTTTCTCAGCCAAGGATTTTAACCCTTTAGTTGGCCGGTCAAACTGTCATGATCTCCATGGCCAGAGAACTAGCATAAGCCTCTATAGGAACAAGCTCTTGGAAGATGTAACTATACTGACCATGAACTAAACCTACCGCATCATCTAGAAGTAGCCAGGTAGCATGTCCTACTTTTTATCCCTATATGCCCAGCGCCGGCCGGAGAACTAAATAATGCTAGCAGAGGGAAATATAAGACCTGACTCACCTCTAGAGAAATGCCCAAAAAAAAGGAGACAGAAGCCCCCCACATATATTGGCGGTGATATGAGATGAAACAACAAACGCAGCAGGAAAATAGTTTTAGCAAATTTGAGGTCCGCTTTCTAGATAGCAGAAGACAGAAAGCATACTTTCATGGTCAGTAGAAAACCCTAACAAAACACATCCAGAAATTACTTTAGGACTCTGGCATTAACTCATAATACCAGAGTGGCAATTCCTGATCAACAAGAGCTTTCCAGACACAGTAACGAAACTGCAGCTGTGAACTGGAACCAAAATACAAAAACAAAACATGGACGAATGTCCAACTTATCTAGTAGATGTCTGGGAGCAGGAACAAGCACAGAGAGGCTTCTGATAACATTGTTGACCGGCAAGCATCTAACAGAGAAGCCAGGTTATATAGCGACACCCAGATCTAATCAGAACAGGTGAACAGGGAAGATGATGTCACAAGTTCAATTCCACCAGTAGCCACCGGGGGAGCCCAGAATCCAAATTCACAACACTCCGGGCGACTCTCTCCTCACGCTCCCGGGGACTCAGCCGGAGACGATCCACCTCCATGGGTTCGGGTGCTTCGGCAGACGAGGCGTTACCTGGTAACAGGGGCCTCTGAAAAGAGGGCGCCAATCGAGGTGGTCTTCTCTCCTGGGTTCTCTCCTTGGTGCGTTCTTGTAGGCGGCGGTCCATCCGGACGGCAAGGGAGATGTATTCGTCCAGGGTACCGGGAAGGTCTCGTATGGCAAGCTCGCCCTTCAGGCGACTGGATAACCCTCTCCGGAAGACACCGATCAGGGGCTCGTCAGACCAGCGAAGCTCCGAAGCCAAAGTGCGAAACTGTATGGCGTATTGGCCAACCGACAGAGTACCTTGCTGTAAGCTGAACAACTCCTCCGTGGCCGAAGCCACTCGACCTGGCTCATCAAAGATCTTCCGGAAGGTGTCCAAGAAGGACCGCAGATCGGATACAATGGGGTCCTCTCTCTCCAGTAGTGGGTTGAACCAGGCCAAGGCCTCGCCCTCCAGGTGTGATGCCAGAAAGGCCACTTTCGCCACATCCGTAGGGTATTGATGAGGGAGAAGCCTGAAATGCAGCTGGCATTGGTTGATGAAACCCCTGCACATTTTTGGATCCCCAGAGTACCTGGTGGGTTTGCAGAGACGAGGGGAAGAGAAGACGCCTCCTACGGCACCGGGATCCAACACGGGTGCAGCAACCGGGGCAGGAGACCGCTGCAGATTCGAGAGCCGCTCGTCCACAGACGTCATGTACTCCAGCATCTGGGTCTGTATCCGTCCTTGTTGATCCAGCTCTTGATGTAGATCTGCAAGATGAGAGGAGTAAGATGCATCCACCCCCTGAGGGGAACCTAGACGGGCCTCAAGGGTCCGCATGAACGCAACAACCTGTTCCTGGCTCTGGCGGAGACTAGCAAGCTCCCTCTGAGCATCGAACCTGGCATCAGCGGGGTCCATGGCCTGGGCAAAATCTGTCACGCCCTACAGATGGGTCTATCGGGTGGACCCTCTGGACCTCAAATACAGTGGTTGCTGATACCAGGAAGGGAGAGCCAGACCAAGAAAGCAGGTTCAAACGCTTTATTGTAAAGTATTACAAATACTAGGGGAGACACCCCAAAGGAGGGCCACAGGACCACAACACCAGGGTGCCTCTAAGGAGTCCAAGGCTTGGAGTGACCCCTATACAGGGATTTCCCCTTGACCACCAATAGAGGGTCCGATGAAGCAGACACCTGTTTTAAACCGACCTAGGAGGCTGGGAAGAAATGAACTGAAAAAACAGGGCAGAACGTGGAACTAGGAAGCAGGCTGAAGACTGCAGGGAACCATACAGGATCCAGGACTCAGGATGCCGAGAAGGCCAGACACGATCCTAGGGAAAAAGGAACACAGAGTAAGGCAGGCAAACTGGATTGGTAAGCATAGCAGGACCAGACCTGGAGCAGCAACTTCAGGATAATAGAAGTTGCCCAGGCGGAGTCCAGGAGTGACTGAGATCCTTTTATCCCTCCAGCCTGCAGGTGATAGGCCGGGAGGAGGGGCAGTGAGTAGGAACGGGCTGGCCCTTTAAGAAGCCAGAGAGCTGGCCTGCCCGCCCCCTATGCACTCCCTAGGAGAGGGAGAGGAACGAGGAAGTGCAGCAGACATGGGAGCAAGGACCCGGGCAGCATGTCTGCAGGGATGGACCCCGGAGCACCGGCGGACGACCGGAGCGTGACCCTGCTGGCTCAGGACAGGACCGGAGGAGGTAATAACAGGTGGGGAAGAGATAGTAGGTGCCCCGGGCCGCGAGGTGGTGACAACCTCGCTTGCCTCCAGAGAAATAATCCCCAAAGATATAGAAGCCCCCAACAAATATTAACGGTGAAGTAAGAAGAAGGCACATACGTAGGGATGAAATCAGATTCAGCAAAAGAGGCCCACTAGTACTAGAAAGCAGAAAATAGAGCAGGGGTCTATGCGATCAATAAAAAACCCTTACAAAATATCCATCCTGAGACTTCAAGAACCCACGCACCAACTAATGGTGTGTGGGGAGAAACTCAGTCCACTAGAGCATCCAGCAAGCGAGGGAATCACATTTTAGCAAGCTGGACAAGAAAACATGATAAACACTGCTGATCAAAAAATGAGCAAACAAAACTTAGCTTCTCCTGGATGGACTGGGAGCAAGGTAGTCAGAAGGAATCTGAGTAGCACTGATTACATCGACAGCTGGCAACAAGTGAAAGTAAAACAGAGCTATATAGGAACCTCCCAGAGGATAACGAACCAGCTGATAGCCAGAGACCAGCAGGATAACAAACAAAGCCACCAGGGGGAGCCCAAAGCAAAAGTCACACCATACCACCAGTGAACACAAGAGGGAGCCTGAAAACAGAGTTCACAACAGTACCCCCACCTTAAGGAGGGGTCACCGAACCCTCATCAAAACCCCCAGGCCGATCAGGATGAGCCACATGGAAGGCACAAACCAAATCGGCCGCATGAACATCAGAGGCGACAACCCAAGAATTATCCTGACCATAGCCCTTCCACTTGACCAAATACTGGAGCCTCCGTCTAGAAACACGAGAATCCAAGATCTTCTCCACCATGTATTCCAATTCTCCCTCAACCAGCATCGGGGCAGGAGGCTCAACCGGAGGAACCACAGGTACCACATACCTCCGCAACAACGAGCGATGGAACACATTATGAATAGCAAATGATGCCGGGAGGTCCAGACGGAATGACACAGGGCCAAGGACTTCCAGAATCTTATAAGGACCGATAAACCGAGGCTTGACCTTAGGAGAGGAGACCTTCATAGGAACGAAGCGAGAAGACAACCACACCAAGTCCCCAACGCGAAGTCGGGGACCCACACAGCGACGGCGGTTGGCAAAGAGCTGAGCCTTCTCTTGTGACAACTTCAAATTGTCCACCACATGATTCCAAATCTGATGCAACCTATCCACCACAACATCCACTCCAGGACAGTCAGAAGGCTCCACTTGACCCGAGGAAAAACGAGGATGAAACCCCGAATTACAAAAAAAAGGAGAAACCAAAGTAGCAGAACTAGCCCGATTATTAAGGGCAAACTCGGCCAACGGCAAAAAAGTAACCCAGTCGTCCTGGTCAGCAGAAACAAAACATCTTAAATAAGTCTCCAAGGTCTGATTAGTTCGCTCGGTTTGGCCATTCGTCTGAGGATGGAAGGCCGAGGAAAAAGACAATTCAATGCCCAACTTAGCACAAAAGGTCCGCCAAAATCTAGACACAAACTGGGATCCTCTGTCAGAAACAATGTTCTCAGGAATCCCGTGCAAACGAACCACATTTTGAAAAAACAGTGGAACCAACATAGATGAGGAAGGCAACTTAGGCAAGGGCACCAAATGGACCATCTTAGAAAAACGATCACACACCACCCAGATGACAGACATTCTCTGAGAGACAGGGAGATCTGAAATAAAATCCATGGAAATGTGCGTCCAAGGCCTCCTCGGGACAGGCAAAGGTAACAGCAAACCACTGGCACGAGAACGGCAAGGCTTTGCCCGAGCACAAATTCCACAAGACTGCACAAAGGAACGCACATCCCGCGACAAGGAAGGCCACCAAAAAGACCTGGCCACCAAGTCTCTGGTACCAAATATTCCAGGATGGCCCGCCAGCCAACACCGAAGAATGAACCTCGGAGATGACTCTGTTGGTCCATCTATCCGGGACAAACAGTCTCTCCGGTGGACAGCGGTCAGGTCTATCCGCCTGAAATTCTTGCAGCACACGTCGCAAATCTGGGGAGATGGCAGACAAAATCACCCCTTCTCTAAGGATACCAGCTGGCTCTGAATCTCCAGGAGAGTCAGGCACAAAACTCCTAGAAAGAGCATCAGCCTTCACATTCTTCGAACCCGGCAGGTACGAGACCATGAAATCAAAACGAGAGAAAAACAACGACCAACGAGCCTGTCTGGGATTCAGCCGCTTGGCCGACTCGAGATAAATCAAATTCTTGTGATCAGTCAAGACCACCACACGATGTTTAGCTCCCTCGAGCCAATGTCGCCACTCCTCAAATGCCCACTTCATAGCCAACAGCTCCCGATTACCGACATCATAATTCCGCTCGGCAGGCGAAAACTTTCTTGAAAAGAAAGCACATGGCTTCATCACAGAGCCATCGGGGCTTCTCTGCGACAAAACAGCCCCCGCTCCAATCTCGGAAGCATCAACCTCCACCTGGAAGGGAAGTGAGACATCTGGCTGACATAAAACCGGAGCCGAAGAAAACCGACGCTTCAGCTCCCGAAAGGCCTCCACAGCCGCAGAAGACCAAATAGTCACATCAGAACCCTTCTTGGTCAAATCCGTCAAAGGCTTAACAACGCCAGAAAAATTAGCTATGAAGCGACGGTAAAAATTAGCAAAACCCAAGAACTTCTGAAGACTCTTAACAGACGTAGGCTGCGTCCAGTCATGAATAGCCTGAACCTTGACTGGGTCCATCTCAATAGTAGAAGGAGAAAAAATGAAACCCAAAAAAGAAATCTTCTGGACTCCAAAAAGACATTTTGAGCCCTTCACAAATAAAGCATTGTCACGCAGGACCTGAAAGACCATCCTGACCTGCTTAACATGAGACTCCCAATCATCCGAAAAAAACAGAATATCATCCAGATACACAATCATAAACTTATCCAGATATTCACGGAAGATGTCATGCATAAAAGACTGAAAGACTGAAGGAGCATTAGAAAGTCCAAAAGGCATCACCAAGTACTCAAAATGGCCTTCAAGCGTATTAAATGCAGTTTTCCATTCATCACCCTGTTTTATACGCACAAGGTTATACGCACCACGAAGATCTATCTTGGTGAATCAACTAGACCCCCTAATGCGAGCAAACAAATCAGTTAACAATGGCAAAGGATACTGAAATTTGACCGTGATTTTATTCAAAAGGCGATAATCAATACAGGGTCTCAGGGAACCATCCTTTTTAGCCACAAAAAAAAATCCTGCACCAAGAGGGGATGAGGACGGGCGAATATGTCCCTTCTCTAAAGACTCCTTTATATAACTCCGCATGGCAGCATGCTCCGGCACAGATAAATTGAAAAGTCGCCCCTTAGGAAACTTACTACCAGGAATCAAATTTATAGCACAATCACAGTCCCTATGAGGAGGTAGAGAATTGAGTTTGGGCTCCTCAAATACATCCTGGTAGTCTGACAAAAACGTAGGGACTTCAGAAGGAGTGGACGAAGCAATTGACACCACAGGAGCGTCACCATGAATTCCCTGACAACCCCAACTTGACACCGACATAGCTTTCCAATCCAGGACTGGATTATGAGTCTGCAACCATGGTAGACCCAACACGATGACATCATGCAAATTATGCAGTACAAGAAAGCGAATCACCTCCTGGTGAACAGGAGTCATGCACATGGTCACTTGTGTCCAGTACTGAGGTCTATTCGTAGCCAATGGTGTAGAATCAATTCCCCTTAGTGGAATAGGGAATTTTAAAGGCTCCAAATCAAAACCACAGCGCCTGGCAAATGACCAATCCATCAGACTCAGGGCGGCACCTGAATCTACAAAAGCATTAACCGGGTAAGATGACAGGGAACAAATCAGAGTCAAAATGAACTTAAGCTGTAAAGTACCAATGGTGACAGATTTATCAACCTTTTTTTTGCGCTTAGAGCATGCTGAGATAACATGAGCTGAGTCACCACAGTAAAAGCACAACCCATTTTGCCGTCTATAATTTTGCCGTTCACTTCTGGTCAGAATTCTGTCACATTGCATAGATTCAGGTGTCTGTTCAGAAGACACCGCCAAATGGTGCACAGGTTTGCGCTCCTGCAAACGCCGATCAATCTGAATGGCCAGAGTCATTGACTCATTCAGACCTGCAGGCGTAGGGAACCCCACCATGACATTCTTAATGGCTTCAGAAAGACCTTCTCTGAAATTTGCAGCCAGGGCACACTCATTCCACTGAGTAAGCACCGACCATTTCCGAAATTTCTGGCAGTACACCTCTGCTTCATCTTGCCCCTGCGAGAGGGCCAATAACATTTTTTCAGCCTGGTTCTCAAGATTAGGTTCCTCATAGAGCAATCCAAGGGCTAGAAAAAACCATCTACACTAAGCAATGCAGGATCCCCTGTCGCCAGTGCGAAGGCCCAATCTTGGGGGTCACCACGCAAAAAGGAAATGATAATCTTAACTTGCTGAACGGCATCACCAGAGGAACGACGTTTCAAAGAAAGAAACAACTTACAATTGTTCCTGAAATTCAGGAACCTAGATCTATCTCCAGAAAACAACTCCGGAATAGGTATTCTAGGCTCTGACATAGGACTGTGAACAACAAAATCCTGAATACTTTGAACCCTAGCAGCAAGATGATCCAGACTGGAAGCCAAGCTCTGGACATCCATGTCAGCAGCTGAACTCCGAGCCACACCAAGATTAAGAGGAGGAGAGAAGCTAGCCACAGCAGCTAGACACACGGCAAAAACAAAAAAAAATAAAATAAATTTCTCAAGGCTTCTTTTCTCCTGCTTCTGCCATGCAATTAACACTTTACTGGCCGGCTGTACTGATATGATCCTTAGTGGCTGAGGATCACGAATAGACCAGCAAGTGAATAAACTAAGGACAAGCTCTAGGGAGATGGTAACTGGACTGATCGCAAATCTGAACCTAACCAACACAACTAGAGGTAGCCGGTGAACGTGCCTAAATAATTCCTAGACGTCTCGAGCCAGCCTGAGGAACTAGCTACCCCTAAAGAGAAAGAAAGACCTCGCTTGCCTCCAGAGAAATAATCCCCAAAGATATAGAAGCCCCCAACAAATATTAACGGTGAAGTAAGAAGAAGGCACATACGTAGGGATGAAATCAGATTCAGCAAAAGAGGCCCACTAGTACTAGAAAGCAGAAAATAGAGCAGGGGTCTATGCGATCAATAAAAAACCCTTACAAAATATCCATCCTGAGACTTCAAGAACCCACGCACCAACTAATGGTGTGTGGGGAGAAACTCAGTCCACTAGAGCATCCAGCAAGCGAGGGAATCACATTTTAGCAAGCTGGACAAGAAAACATGATAAACACTGCTGATCAAAAAATGAGCAAACATAACTTAGCTTGTCCTGGATGGACTGGGAGCAAGGTAGTCAGAAGGAATCTGAGTAGCACTGATTACATCGACAGCCGGCAACAAGTGAAAGTAAAACAGAGCTATATAGGAACCTCCCAGAGGATAACGAACCAGCTGATAGCCAGAGACCAGCAGGATAACAAACAAAGCCACCAGGGGGAGCCCAAAGCAAAAGTCACACCATACCACCAGTGACCACAAGAGGGAGCCTGAAAACAGAGTTCACAACACTCCACTCACAGCCACCAGAGGGAGTCCATGGACAGAACTCGCCGAAGTACCATTCATAACCACCGGAGGGAGTTCGAGAACAGAATTCACAACAGTACCCCCCCCCTTGAGGAGGGGTCACCGAACCCTCACCAGAGCCCCCAGGCCGATCAGGACGAGCCAAATGAAAGGCACGAACAAGATCGGCAGCATGAACATCAGAGGCAACCACCCAAGAATTATCCTCCTGACCATAACCTTTCCACTTGACCAGGTACTGAAGTTTCCGTCTCGAAATACGAGAATCCAAAATCTTCTCCACCACATACTCCAACTCCCCCTCAACCAACACCGGGGCAGGAGGGTCGACGGAGGGAACCATAGGAGCCACATATCTCCGCAATAACGACCTATGGAACACATTATGGATGGCGAAAGAAGCTGGAAGGTCCAAACGAAACGACACAGGATTAAGAATTTCAGAAATCTTATAAGGACCAATGAAACGAGGCTTAAACTTAGGAGACGAAACCTTCATAGGAACATAACGAGACGATAACCAAACCAAATCCCCAACACGAAGTCGGGGACCAACACAGCGACGGCGGTTAGCAAAACGTTGAGCCTTCTCCTGGGACAATGTCAAATTGTCCACCACGTGAGTCCAAATCTGCTGCAACCTGTCCACCACAGAATCCACACCAGGGCAGTCCGAAGACTCAACCTGTCCTGAAGAAAAACGAGGGTGGAAACCAGAATTACAGAAAAAAGGCGAAACCAAAGTGGCTGAGCTGGCCCGATTATTAAGGGCGATCTCAGCCAAAGGCAAGAAGGACACCCAGTCATCCTGATCAGCAGAAACAAAGCATCTCAGATATGTCTCCAAAGTCTGATTGGTTCGTTCGGTTTGGCCATTTGTCTGAGGATGGAAAGCCGAAGAAAAAGACAAATCAATGCCCATCTTAGCACAAAAGGACTGCCAAAACCTCGAAACAAACTGGGAACCTCTGTCCGACACGATGTTCTCCGGAATGCCATGTAAACAAACCACGTGCTGGAAAAACAACGGAACCAAATCAGAGGAGGAAGGCAACTTAGGCAAAGGCACCAAATGGACCATCTTAGAGAAGCGATCACAAACCACCCAGATAACCGACATCCTTTGAGAGACAGGGAGATCTGAAATAAAATCCATGGAAATATGCGTCCAGGGCCTTTTCGGGACCGGCAAGGGCAAAAGCAACCCACTGGCACGAGAACAGCAGGGCTTAGCCCGAGCACAAGTCCCACAGGACTGCACAAAAGAACGCACATCCTGTGACAAGGAAGGCCACCAAAAGGATCTAGCCACCAAATCCCTGGTACCAAAGATTCCAGGATGACCAGCCAACACCGAACAATGAACCTCAGAGATAACTCTACTAGTCCATCTATCAGGGACAAACAGTTTCTCCGCTGGGCAACGGTCAGGTCTATCAGCCTGAAACTCCTGCAGCACCCGCCGCAAATCAGGGGAGATGGCAGACAAATTTACCTCCTCTTTGAGAATACCAGCCGTCTCAGGAACTCCCGGAGAATCAGGCACAAAACTCCTTGAAAGGGCATCAGCCTTCACATTTTTAGAACCCGGAAGGTACGAAACCACAAAATCGAAGCGGGAGAAAAACAGCGACCATCGAGCCTGTGTAGGATTCAACCGCTTAGCAGACTCGAGATAAGTCAGATTCTTGTGATCCGTCAAGACCACTACGCGATGCTTGGCTCCCTCAAGCCAATGTCGCCACTCCTCGAACGCCCACTTCATAGCCAACAACACTCGATTGCCCACATAATAATTGCGCTCAGCAGGCGAAAACTTTCTAGAAAAGAAAGCACATGGTTTCATCACCGAGCTGTTGTGAATTCTGTTTGTGGGCTCCCCCGGTGGTGTTTTATGGTATTGCCACTTATTTGCCTTCTTCTATCCTTGATCACCTGTTGACACCCATTAGGGGAGTTTCCTATTTAAGGCTGCTTGGCTGCTGGTCCGATGCCGGCCAACAATGTATCAGTAGCATTCTGTTGCATTCTCCTGCCTCAAGATCCTGTTCAGCTAAGTTGAATTTTGTTTCTAGTTAATGCTATTTTTGTCCAGCTATTTGCAATGTGACTCTCTGTAGCTGGAAGCTCTCGTGGACTGAAATTGCCACTCCAGTGGCATGAGTTGTCACTGGAGTTTTAAAGTAATTTCAGGATGGTGTTTTTGAGTAGTGTTTTGAAGTTGACCGTGAAGTGACTCTTTCCTGTACTTCTGCTATCTAGTAAGCGGACCTCACTGTGCTAAATCTGCTGTTCATCCTACGTATGTCATTTCCTCTTAGCTCACCGTCAATATCTGTGGGGGGCCTGCTATCTCCTTTTGGGGTTCATCTCTGGAGGTAAGGCAGGCCTGTATATTCCGCTGATAGGGGTAGTTAGATCTCCGGCTGGCGCGTGGTGTCTAGGGCATCGTAGGAAACACTCCCCGGCTACTTCCAGTGTCGTGTCAGGTTCAGGTCACGGTCACTTTAGTTCCCATCACCCGAGAGCTAGTCCGTTGTTATTTTGATTTCCCTGCCATTGGGAAAATCATAACAGTTTGGCCGGCACACATGTGTTAAAACTATGCACTAAAGCAGGAAAGGATATAAAAGGTTTTTTTTTTTCCTTCTGTGTTTGGAAAGTGCACCTTAGTGCTTATTTGTACTCCTTGCTTAAACTGCAGTCTTCAGCCTTTTTTTTTTTCCTCCTCTCCTCTTAATCTCTGAATGGCTTTGGTTACACCTGTTTGTATCATGGATCCACAGAGTTTGGTTGCAGGTCTGAATAACCTGGCTTCAAAGGTCCAGAACTTACAAGATTTTGTTATACGTGCTCCAATGTCTGAACCTAAGATCCCTATGCCTGAATTTTTTACCGGAGACAGATCCCGTTTTTTGAATTTCAGAGAGAATTGTAAATTGTTTTTGTCTCTGAAATCTCACTCTGCTGGTGATCCTGCGCAACAGGTTAAAATTGTTATTTCTCTATTGCGGGGTGACCCACAAAGTTGGGCATTTGCATTGTCGCCAGGGGATCCTGCGTTATTAAATGTAGATGCGTTTTTTCTGGCTTTGGGGTTGCTTTATGAAGAACCTAATTTAGAGGTTTTGGCTGAGAAAGCCTTGATAGCTCTTTCCCAAGGGCAAAATGAAGCTGAGATATACTGCCAGAAATTTCGTAAATGGTCGGTGCTTACTAAATGGAATGAGTGCGCTCTAGCAGCTAATTTCAGAGAAGGTCTCTCTGATGCCGTGAAGGATGTCATGGTGGGGTTCCCTGTGCCTACAGGTCTGAATGATGCCATGAAATTGGCTATCCAGATTGATCGGCGTTTACGGGAGCGCAAATCTGTGCACCATATGGCGGTATCTTCTGAGCAAAAATCTGTGCACCATATGGCGGTATCTTTTGAGCAAAAACCTGTGCACCATATGGCGGTATCTTCTGAGCAAAAACCTGTGCACCATATGGCGGTATCTTCTGAGCAAAAACCTGTGCATCATTTGGCGGTGACCTCTGAAAAGGCACCAGAGCATATGCAATGCGATAGTGTATTGTCTAGAGGCGAACGACAGAATTACAGGCGCAAAAATGGGTTGTGCTTCTATTGTGGAGATCCAGCTCATGTTATATCAGCATGCTCTAAACGCATAAAGAAGGTTGATAAAAAGGTTGATAAATCTTTTTCTATGGGTACCTTGCAGTCTAAATTTCTTTTGTCCGTGACATTGATTTGTACTTTATCATCTGTTACTGTGGATGCTTATGTGGATTCTGGCGCCGCTCTGAGTCTCATGGATTGGTCCTTTGCCAAGCGTTGTGGGTTTGATTTAGAGCCTCTGGAGGTTTCTATTCCCTTAAAGGGTATTGATTCTACACCTTTGGCTAGCAATAAACCACAATATTGGACACAAGTGACTATGCATCTTTCCCCAGACCATCAGGAGATTATTCGTTTCCTTGTGTTATATAATCTACATGACGTATTAGTACTTGGATTACCATGGTTACAGATTCATAATCCAGTCTTGGACTGGAGATCAGTGTCTGTGCTGAGCTGGGGATGTCGGGGGATTCATGGGGATGCACCTTTGGTTCCCATTTCTTCATCTACTCCCTCTGAGATCCCAGCATTTCTGTCAGATTTTTATGATGTCTTTCAGGAGCCTAAAACTGATTCTCTCCCCCCTCACAGAGAGTGTGACTGCGCTATTGAGTTGATTCCCGGTAGTAAATTTCCTAAGGGTCGCTTGTTTAATTTGTCTGTACCTGAACATACTGCTATGCGGGAGTATATCAGAGAATCTTTGGAAAAGGGTCATATTCGCCCCTCTTTGTCTCCATTGGGGGCAGGGTTTTTCTTTGTGGGTAAAAAGGATGGTTCATTGAGACCTTGTATCGACTATCGACTTCTGAATAAGATTACAGTTAAATACCAGTACCCGTTACCTTTACTGACTGATCTTTTTGCTCGCATAAAGGGGGCAAAGTGGTTCACTAAGATCGATCTACGTGGTGCGTATAATTTGGTGCGGATTAAGCAGGGGGATGAGTGGAAGACCGCATTTAATACGCCTGAAGGCCATTTTGAGTATTTGATAATGCCTTTCGGTCTCGCGAATGCCCCTTCCGTTTTTCAGTCCTTTATGCACGATATTTTCCGTGAATATCTGGATAAATTTATGATTGTGTATTTGGATGATATTTTGATTTTTTCGGAGGACTGGGAATCTCATGTTCAACAGGTCAGGAGAGTTTTTCAGGTTTTACGAGCTAATTCTCTATTTGTGAAGGGCTCAAAGTGTATTTTTGGGGTTCAGAGAATTTCCTTTCTGGGATATATTTTTTCCCCTTCATCTATGGAGATGGACCCTGTTAAGGTTCAGGCTATTTGTGATTGGATACAACCTACTTCTCTAAAGAGTCTTCAGAAATTCTTGGGATTTGCTAATTTCTATCGCCGATTCATAGCGGGTTTTTCTGCCATTGCTAAACCTTTGACTGATTTGACCAAGAAGGGTGCTGATGTTGCTAATTGGTCCTCTGCGGCTGTGGAGGCCTTTCGGGAGCTTAAGCGCCGCTTTTCTTCCGCTCCTGTGTTGCGCCAGCCTGATGTTTCGCTCCCGTTCCAGGTTGAAGTAGATGCTTCCGAGATCGGAGCAGGTGCAGTTTTGTCGCAGAAAGGTCCTGACTGCTCAGTGATGAGACCATGTGCGTTTTTCTCTCGAAAGTTTTCGCCCGCTGAGCGGAATTATGATGTTGGAAATCGGGAGCTCTTGGCCATGAAGTGGGCATTTGAGGAGTGGCGTCATTGGCTTGAGGGTGCTAGACACCAGGTGGTGGTCTTGACTGACCACAAAAATCTAATTTATCTTGAGTCAGCCAGGCGTCTGAATCCTAGACAGGCGCGCTGGTCGTTGTTTTTCTCTCGATTTAACTTTGTGGTCTCATATCTGCCTGGGTCTAAGAATGTGAGGGCGGATGCCCTCTCTAGGAGTTTTGAGCCTGATTCGCCTGGTGATTCCGAACCTACTGGCATCCTGAAGGATGGGGTGATATTGTCAGCTGTCTCCCCAGACCTGCGGCGCTCTTTGCAGGAGTTTCAGGTGGATAGGCCTGATCGCTGTCCGCCTGGTCGACTGTTTGTCCCTGATGACTGGACCAGTAGAGTTATTTCGGAGGTTCACTCTTCCGCGTTGGCAGGTCATCCTGGAATTTTTGGCACCAGGGATCTGGTGTCTAGGTCCTTCTGGTGGCCTTCCTTGTCTCGAGATGTACGTATTTTTGTGCAGTCTTGTGATGTTTGTGCTCGGGCTAAGCCCTGCTGTTCCCGGGCCAGCGGGTTGTTGTTGCCCTTGCCTATTCCTAAGAGGCCTTGGACGCACATCTCTATGGACTTTATTTCTGACCTTCCTGTTTCTCGTAGGATGTCCGTCATCTGGGTGGTGTGTGACCGTTTTTCCAAGATGGTTCACTTGGTACCTTTGCCCAAATTGCCCTCCTCCTCTGAGCTGGTCCCTCTTTTTTTTCAGAATGTTGTGCGTTTGCATGGTATTCCTGAGAATATAGTGTCTGACAGGGGTACTCAGTTTGTGTCTAGATTTTGGCGGGCGTTCTGTGCCAGGATGGGCATCGACTTGTCTTTTTCGTCTGCATTCCATCCTCAGACTAATGGCCAGACTGAGCGTACTAATCGGACCTTGGAGACTTACTTGAGGTGTTTTGTGTCCGCTGATCAGGACGATTGGCTTGATTTTTTGCCATTGGCAGAGTTTGCCCTTAACAATCGGGCCAGTTCTGCCACTTTGGTTTCTCCATTTTTTTGTAATTCAGGGTTTCACCCTCGCTTTTCGTCCGGTCAATTGGAGTCTTCGGATTGTCCTGGAGTAGATGCTGTGGTTGATAGAATGCATCAGATTTGGGGACAGGTTGTGGACAATCTGAAGTTGTCCCAGGAGAAGACTCAACAGTTCACTAATCGTCATCGGCGTGTCGGTCCTCGTCTTTGTGTTGGGGACCTGGTTTGGTTGTCTTCTCGATTTGTTCCTATGAAGGTCTCGTCTCCTAAGTTTAAGCCTCGGTTTATCGGCCCTTATAGGATTCTGGAGGTTCTCAATCCTGTGTCCTTTCGTTTGGACCTCCCAGCATCTTTTACTATTCATAATGTTTTTCATCGGTCATTATTGCGGAGGTATGAGGTGCCGGTTGTTCCATCTGCTGATCCTCCTGCTCCTGTGCTGGTTGAGGGTGAGTTGGAGTATGTGGTGGAAAAGATCTTGGACTCCCGTGTTTCCAGACGGAAACTTCAGTATCTGGTTAAGTGGAAAGGCTATGGTCAGGAGGATAATTCTTGGGTGACAGCATCTGATGTTCATGCTCCTGATTTGGTTCGTGCATTCCATAGTGCTCATCCAGATCGCCCTGGTGGTTCTGGTGAGGGTTCGGTGCCCCCTCCTTAAGGGGGGGGTACTGTTGTGAATTCTGTTTGTGGGCTCCCCCGGTGGTGTTTTATGGTATTGCCACTTATTTGCCTTCTTCTATCCTTGATCACCTGTTGACACCCATTAGGGGAGTTTCCTATTTAAGGCTGCTTGGCTGCTGGTCCGATGCCGGCCAACAATGTATCAGTAGCATTCTGTTGCATTCTCCTGCCTCAAGATCCTGTTCAGCTAAGTTGAATTTTGTTTCTAGTTAATGCTATTTTTGTCCAGCTATTTGCAATGTGACTCTCTGTAGCTGGAAGCTCTCGTGGACTGAAATTGCCACTCCAGTGGCATGAGTTGTCACTGGAGTTTTAAAGTAATTTCAGGATGGTGTTTTTGAGTAGTGTTTTGAAGTTGACCGTGAAGTGACTCTTTCCTGTACTTCTGCTATCTAGTAAGCGGACCTCACTGTGCTAAATCTGCTGTTCATCCTACGTATGTCATTTCCTCTTAGCTCACCGTCAATATCTGTGGGGGGCCTGCTATCTCCTTTTGGGGTTCATCTCTGGAGGTAAGGCAGGCCTGTATATTCCGCTGATAGGGGTAGTTAGATCTCCGGCTGGCGCGTGGTGTCTAGGGCATCGTAGGAAACACTCCCCGGCTACTTCCAGTGTCGTGTCAGGTTCAGGTCACGGTCACTTTAGTTCCCATCACTCGAGAGCTAGTCCGTTGTTATTTTGATTTCCCTGCCATTGGGAAAATCATAACACCGAGCCATCAGAACTTCTTTGAGATAGAACAGCCCCTGCTCCAATCTCAGAAGCATCGACCTCGACCTGAAACGGGAGCGAAACATCTGGCTGACACAACACAGGGGCAGAAGAAAAACGACGCTTCAACTCCTGAAAAGCCTCAACGGCCGCAGAGGACCAATTGACCACATCCACACCTTTCTTGGTCAAATCAGTCAATGGTTTAACAACACTAGAAAAATTAGCGATGAAGCGACGGTAAAAATTAGCAAAGCCCAGGAATTTCTGAAGGCTCTTCACAGAAGTAGGCTGAGTCCAATCATAAATGGCCTGAACTTTAACAGGGTCCATCTCGATAGTAGAAGGGGAAAAAATGAAGCCCAAAAATGAAACCTTCTGAACTCCAAAGAGACATTTAGACCCCTTCACAAACAAGGAATTAGCACGAAGGACCTGGAACACCATTCTGACCTGCTTCACATGCGACTCCCAATCGTCCGAAAAGACCAAAATATCATCCAAATATACAATCATGAATTTATCCAGGTACTTTCGGAAGATGTCATGCATAAAGGACTGAAACACAGATGGAGCATTAGAAAGCCCGAATGGCATCACCAGGTACTCAAAATGGCCCTCGGGCGTATTAAATGCTGTTTTCCATTCGTCGCCCTGTTTAATACGCACAAGATTATACGCCCCTCGAAGATCTATCTTGGTGAACCAGCTAGCCCCCTTAATCCGAGCAAACAAATCAGACAGTAGCGGCAAAGGGTACTGAAATTTAACGGTGATTTTATTGAGAAGGCGGTAATCTATACAAGGTCTCAGAGAACCATCCTTCTTGGCCACAAAAAAGAACCCTGCTCCCAACGGTGACGACGACGGGCGAATATGCCCTTTCTCCAAGGACTCCTTTACATAACTCCGCATAGTGGCGTGTTCTGGCACAGATAAATTGAACAGTCGGCCCTTCGGAAACTTACTACCAGGAATCAAATTAATAGCACAATCACAATCCCTATGAGGAGGTAGGGCACTGGATTTGGGCTCATCAAATACATCCCGGTAATCTGACAAGAACTCAGGGACTTCAGAAGGATGAGAAGACGAAATTGACAACAATAGGACATCCCCATGTACCCCTTGACAACCCCAACTAGATACAGACATTGATTTCCAATCCAATACTGGATTATGGACCTGTAGCCATGGCAAACCCAAAACGATCACATCATGCAGATTATGCAACACCAAAAAGCGAATATCCTCCTGATGTGCAGGAGCTATGCACATGGTCAATTGAGTCCAGTACTGAGGCTTATTCTTGGCCAAAGGCGTAGCATCAATTCCTCTCAATGGAATAGGATACTGTAAGGGCTCCAAGAAAAAACCACAGCGCCTGGCAAACTCCAAGTCCATCAAATTCAGGGCAGCGCCTGAATCCACAAATGCCATAACCGAATAGAACGAAAAAGAGCAAATCAGAGTAACGGACAAAATACATTTTGGCTGTACCGTACCAATGGTGGCAGACCTAGCGAACCGCTTAGTGCGTTTAGGACAATCAGAGATAGCATGAGTGGAGTCACCACAGTAAAAACACAGCCCATTCTGACGTCTGTATTCTTGCCGTTCAGCTCTGGTCAAGGTCCTATCACATTGCATAGGCTCAGGCCTCTGCTCAGAAGATACCGCTAAATGGTGCACAGTTTTGCGCTCACGTAAGCGTCGATCGATCTGAATGGCCAAGGACATAGACTCATTCAGACCAGCAGGCATGGGAAATCCCACCATAACATCCTTAAGGGCTTCAGAAAGACCCTTTCTGAAAATTGCCGCCAGGGCACACTCATTCCACTGAGTAAGCACAGACCACTTTCTAAACTTTTGACAATATACCTCCGCTTCATCCTGACCCTGATACAAAGCCAGCAAGATTTTCTCTGCCTGATCCACTGAATCTGGTTCATCATAAAGCAACCCAAGCGCCAGAAAAAACGCATCTACATTACGCAATGCAGGATCTCCTGGCGCAAGGGAAAATGCCCAGTCTTGAGGGTCGCCACGTAGCAAAGAGATAATGATTTTTACTTGTTGAATGGGGTCACCAGAGGAGCGGGGTTTCAAAGCAAAAAACAGTCTACAATTATTTTTGAAATTCAGGAACTTAGATCTATCCCCAGAAAACAAATCAGGAATTGGAATTCTGGGTTCTAACATCGGGTTCTGAACTACATAATCTTGAATGCCTTGTACCCTTGCAGTGAGTTGATCCACACAAGAGGACAGACCTTGAATGTCCATATCTACACCTGTGTCCTGAACCACCCAGAGATTTAGGGGAAAAGAAAAACAAAACACGCTGCAGAGGAAAAAAAAAATGGTCTCAGAACTTCCTTTATCCCTCTATTGAGATGCATTAACACTTTACGGGCCAGCTGTACTGTTATGATGACCTGGTGGTTAGGAGCACTAGGAATGACCTGATGAGCAAACTAGTAATACAGGACAAGCTCTGGGAAGTGGGAGCTCTGCTGACCGCAGCCCCTAAACCTATCACAACAACTAGAAATAGCCGTGGAGCGTACCTGACTCTGCCTAGACGCCTCTTCACAGCCTAAGAGCTAACTACCCCTAAAGATAGAAAATAAGGCCAAACTTGCCTCAGAGAAATTCCCCAAAGAAATAGGCAGCCCCCCACACGTATTGACTGTGAGTTAAGATGGAAGTCACAAACACAGGAATGAAATAGGTTTCAGCAAAGGAGGCCAGACTTAACTAAACAGACTTGAGGATATAAAAAGGTATCTTTCCGGTCAGCATAAAAAACTACCAAAAAACCACGCAGAGTGTGCAAAAGAGACCCCACACCGACTCCCGGCGTGGAGGTGCCACTCTGCATCCCAGAGCTTCCAGCTAGCCAGGCAGAATCATGATAGCAAGCTGGACAAAAAAACAGTGGTAAACAAATAAGCTAGCAGGGACTTAGCTTTTGCTGGAGTAGACAGGTCATCTGAAAGATCCAAGAGCAAACTGAACAAGTACTAGGACATTGACAGCTGGCATCAAGTAACGATCTAAGTGGAGTTAAATAGAGCAGCCAGCCTAGGACTAAACGAGGTCAGCTGAGGACAAAACCTCAGAACCAGCAGCTCCACTCACAGCCACCAGAGGGAGTCCATGGACAGAACTCGCCAAAGTACCATTCATAACCACCGGAGGGAGTTCGAGAACAGAATTCACAACAGTACCCCCCCCCTTGAGGAGGGGTCACCGAACCCTCACCAGAGCCCCCAGGCCGATCAGGACGAGCCAAATGAAAGGCACGAACAAGATCGGCAGCATGAACATCAGAGGCAACCACCCAAGAATTATCCTCCTGACCATAACCTTTCCACTTGACCAGGTACTGAAGTTTCCATCTCGAAATACGAGAATCCAAAATCTTCTCCACCACATACTCCAACTCCCCCTCAACCAACACCGGGGCAGGAGGCTCGACGGAGGGAACCATAGGAGCCACATATCTCTGCAATAACGACCTATGGAACACATTATGGATGGCGAAAGAAGCTGGAAGGTCCAAACGAAACGACACAGGATTAAGAATTTCAGAAATCTTATAAGGACCAATGAAACGAGGCTTAAACTTAGGAGACGAAACCTTCATAGGAACATAACGAGACGATAACCAAACCAAATCCCCAACACGAAGTCGGGGACCAACACAGCGACGGCGGTTAGCGAAACGTTGAGCCTTCTCCTGGGACAATGTCAAATTGTCCACCACGTGAGTCCAAATCTGCTGCAACCTGTCCACCACAGAATCCACACCAGGGCAGTCCGAAGACTCAACCTGTCCTGAAGAAAAACGAGGGTGGAAACCAGAATTACAGAAAAAAGGCGAAACCAAAGTGGCTGAGCTGGCCTGATTATTAAGGGTGAACTCAGCCAAAGGCAAGAAGGACACCCAATCATCCTGATCAGCAGAAACAAGGCATCTCAGATACGTCTCCAAAGTCTGATTGGTTCGTTCGGTTTGGCCATTTGTCTGAGGATGGAAAGCTGAAGAAAAAGACAAATCAATGCCCATCTTAGCACAAAAGGACTGCCAAAACCTCGAAACAAACTGGGAACCTCTGTCCGATACGATGTTCTCCGGAATGCCATGTAAACGAACCACGTGCTGGAAAAACAACGGAACCAAATCAGAGGAGGAAGGCAACTTAGGCAAAGGCACCAAATGGACCATCTTAGAGAAGCGATCACAAACCACCCAGATAACCGACATACTTTGAGAGACAGGGAGATCTGAAATAAAGTCCATGGAAATATGCGTCCAGGGCCTTTTCGGGACCGGCAAGGGCAAAAGCAACCCACTGGCACGAGAACAGCAGGGCTTAGCCCGAGCACAAGTCCCACAGGACTGCACAAAAGAACGCACATCCCGTGACAAGGAAGGCCACCAAAAGGGTCTAGCCACCTAATCCCTGGTACCAAAGATTCCAGGATGACCAGCCAACACCGAACAATGAACCTCAGAGATAACTCTACTAGTCCATCTATCAGGGACAAACAGTTTCTCCGCTGGGCAACGGTCAGGTCTATCAGCCTGAAACTCCTGCAGAACCCGCCGCAAATCAGGGGAGATGGCAGACAATATTACCCCCTCTTTGAGAATACCAGCCGTCTCAGGAACTCCCGGAGAATCAGGCACAAAACTCCTTGAAAGGGCATCAGCCTTCACATTTTTAGAACCCGGAAGGTACGAAACCACAAAATCGAAGCGGGAGAAAAACAGCGACCATCGAGCCTGTCTAGGATTCAACCGCTTGGCAGACTCGAGATAAGTTAGATTCTTGTGATCCGTCAAGACCACTACGCGATGCTTGGCTCCCTCAAGCCAATGTCGCCACTCCTCGAACGCCCACTTCATAGCCAACAACTCTTGATTGCCCACATCATAATTGCGCTCAGCAGGCGAAAACTTTCTAGAAAAGAAAGCACATGGTTTCATCACCGAGCCATCAGAACTTCTTTGTGATAGAACAGCCCCTGCTCCAATCTCAGAAGCATCCACCTCGACCTGAAACGGGAGCGAAACATCTGGCTGACACAACACAGGGGCAGAAGAGAAACGACGCTTCAACTCCTGAAAAGCCTCAACGGCCGCAGAGGACCAATTGACCACATCCGCACCTTTCTTGGTCAAATCAGTCAATGGTTTAACAACACTAGAAAAATTAGCGATGAAGCGACGGTAAAAATTAGCAAAGCCCAGGGCTCTTCACAGAAGTAGGCTGAGTCCAATCATAAATGGCCTGAACTTTAACAGGGTCCATCTCGATAGTAGAAGGGGAAAAAATGAAGCCCAAAAATGAAACCTTCTGAACTCCAAAGAGACATTTAGACCCCTTCACAAACAAGGAATTAGCACGAAGGACCTGGAACACCATTCTGACCTGCTTCACATGCGACTCCCAATCGTCCGAAAAGACCAAAATATCATCCAAATATACAATCATGAATCTATCCAGGTACTTTCGGAAGATGTCATGCATAAAGGACTGAAACACAGATGGAGCATTAGAAAGCCCGAATGGCATCACCAGGTACTCAAAATGGCCCTCGGGCATATTAAATGCTGTTTTCCATTCGTCGCCCTGTTTAATACGCAAAAGATTATACGCCGCTCGAAGATCTATCTTGGTGTACCAGCTAGCCCCCTTAATCCGAGCAAACAAATCAGACAGTAGCGGCAAAGGGTACTGAAATTTAACGGTGATTTTATTGAGAAGGCGGTAATCTATACAAGGTCTCAGAGAACCATTCTTCTTGGCCACAAAAAAGAACCCTGCTCCCAATGGTGACGACGACGGGTGAATATGCCCTTTCTCCAAGGACTCCTTTACATAACTCCGCATAGCGGCGTGTTCTGGCACAGATAAATTGAACAGTCGGCCCTTCGGAAACTTACTACCAGGAATCAAATTAATAGCACAATCACAATCCCTATGAGGAGGTAGGGCACTGGATTTGGGCTCATCAAATACATCCCGGTAATCTGACAAGAACTCAGGGACTTCAGAAGGATGAGAAGACGAAATTGACAACAATGGGACATCCCCATGTACCCCTTGACAACCCCAACTAGATACAGACATTGATTTCCAATCCAATACTGGATTATGGACCTGTAGCCATGGCAAACCCAAAACGACCACATCATGCAGATTATGCAACACCAAAAAGCGAATATCCTCCTGATGTGCAGGAGCTATGCACATGGTCAATTGAGTCCAGTACTGAGGCTTATTCTTGGCCAAAGGCGTAGCATCAATTCCTCTCAATGGAATAGGATACTGTAAGGGCTCCAAGAAAAAACCACAGCGCCTGGCAAACTCCAAGTCCATCAAATTCAGGGCAGCGCCTGAATCCACAAATGCCATAACCGAATAGGACGACAAAGAGCAAATCAGAGTAACGGACAAAATAAATTTTGGCTGTACCGTACCAATGGTGGCAGACCTAGCGAACCGCTTAGTGCGTTTAGGACAATCAGAGATAGCATGAGTGGAGTCACCACAGTAAAAACACAGCCCATTCTGACATCTGTATTCTTGCCGTTCAGCTCTGGTCAAGGTCCTATCACATTGCATAGGCTCAGGCCTCTGCTCAGAAGATACCGTCAAATGGTGCAGTTTTGCACTCACGTAAGCGTCGATCGATCTGAATGGCCAAGGACATAGACTCATTCAGACCAGCAGGCGTGGGAAATCCCACCATAACATCCTTAAGGGCTTCAGAAAGACCCTTTCTGAAAATTGCCGCCAGGGCACACTCATTCCACTGAGTAAGCACAGACCACTTTCTAAACTTCTGACAATATACCTCCGCTTCATCCTGACCCTGACACAAAGCCAGCAAGATTTTCTCTGCCTGATCCACTGAATCTGGTTCATCATAAAGCAACCCAAGCGCCAGAAAAAACGCATCTACATTACGCAATGCAGGATCTCCTGGTGCAAGGGAAAATGCCCAGTCTTGAGGGTCGCCACGTAGCAAAGAAATAATGATTTTTACTTGTTGAATGGGGTCACCAGAGGAGCGGGGTTTCAAAGCAAAAAACAGTCTACAATTATTTTTGAAATTCAGGAACTTAGATCTATCCCCAGAAAACAAATCAGGAATTGGAATTCTGGGTTCTAACATCGGGTTCTGAACTACATAATCTTGAATGCCTTGTACCCTTGCAGTGAGTTGATCCACACAAGAGGACAGACCTTGAATGTCCATATCTACACCTGTGTCCTGAACCACCCAGAGATTTAGGGGAAAAGAAAAACAAAACACGCTGCAGAGGAAAAAAAAAAATGGTCTCAGAACTTCCTTTATCCCTCTATTGAGATGCATTAACACTTTACGGGCCAGCTGTACTGTTATGATGACCTGGTGGTTAGGAGCACTAGGAATGACCTGATGAGCAAACTAGTAATACAGGACAAGCTCTGGGAAGTGGGAGCTCTGCTGACCGCAACCCCTAAACCTATCACAACAACTAGAAATAGCCGTGGAGCGTACCTGACTCTGCCTAGACGCCTCTTCACAGCCTAAGAGCTAACTACCACTAAAGATAGAAAATGAGGCCTAACTTGCCTCAGAGAAATTCCCCAAAGAAATAGGCAGCCCCCCACACGTATTGACTGTGAGTTAAGATGGAAGTCACAAACACAGGAATGAAATAGGTTTCAGCAAAGGAGGCCAGACTTAACTAAACAGACTTGAGGATAGAAAAGGTATCTTTGCGGTCAGCATAAAAAACTACCAAAAAACCACGCAGAGTGTGCAAAAGAGACCCCACACCGACTCACGGCGTGGAGGTGTCACTCTGCATCCCAGAGCTTCCAGCTAGCCAGGCAGAATCATGATAGCAAGCTGGACAAAAAAACAGTGGTAAACAAATAAGCTAGCAGGGACTTAGCTTTTGCTGGACTAGACAGGTCATCTGAAAGCTCCAAGAGCAAACTGAACCAGTACTAGGACATTGACAGCTGGCATCAAGTAACGATCTAAGTGGAGTTAAATAGAGCAGCCAGCCTAGGACTAAACGAGGTCAGCTGAGGACAGAACCTCAGAACCAGCAGCTCCACTCACAGCCACCAGAGGGAGTCCATGGACAGAACTCGCCGAAGTACCATTCATAACCACCGGAGGGAGTTCGAGAACAGAATTCACAACACTTATCATGGACAAGGCTATGAGGTCTTATCATGGACATGGGGAGGCTATATGGGTTTTATCATGGACATGTGGAGGCTATGGGGTCTTAACATGGATATGGGTAGGCTATGGGGGTTTTAACATGAACATGGTGAGGCTGTTTGGGGTTCATATGGTGGCCATGGGGAGGCTGCGTAGGCCTCCGATGCTGGCCATGGGGAGGCTGTATGGGGCTCATGCTGTGTGGGCCTCATATGCTAGACATGGGGAGGCTGTGTGGGGCTGATATGGTGGCCATGGGGAGGCTGCGTTGGCCTCATACGATATTTTAAAGGGGCCGTATTCGGGTTTAAACTGTGTATATGGGGATGTCAGCATACTTGATTCTGCTCAATACTAAGTGATATAATTAATATTAATATAATTAGTAATATAATAATTATAATTAATATGTTGATATTAATATTGAGCCTAACTAATTTCAGTCTATTGGTTCAGCCTTCCACAACAGTCACAGTCTCTCATGTGGCCCCTCGGAAAAATTAATTTATTAAGTTATTACAATAAATATCAGAAAATTGGCAAAACAAAATATTCTGCATCTTTATATTTGCAAAAATGATATTTCAAAGTACTAAAACTTTTATGCATTAATTATAGCAGTAAAAGGAATACACTTTGATTTCATAGAAACTAAAGCCATCTAAAAATTTTCATTGTCAGATTTGACTTCAAGAGGACAAAATCATTATGAAGTAGCTCATTTCATAACTGAATCTGACAACTTTTGAAAATAAGTAGAACAGTGTTTTCATCCAGAAAGGTTGGACAATTTTCTCTCAGTTGTTGTTCGTGTGCGGTCCTTACAATCTGTTTTTTTTATTCAGCAGCTATTCATCTTTTACAGGACCATTTACAGTTTCCTGTGTTAGAGAATTGTAATGTATCGGTAAAAATCGGATGCTACTCTGATGATCTGTATGGTATTCGATTTTTTTTTTCATGCATCCATGAAATGGCCGCATGCTGATGCGATTCTTTTCTCACGCCGAATACAGCTGATAAAAAAACGCAGATCTGCACTGCCTCATTGAATTCTTTTATCGGATTGCACTCATTCAAGTTATATGCTTGTGTGAGCGAGCCATTACTCATCATTTATTTCTTCCTACCGTAGTACCATTTTACTCAGATAATTGGTTCAATTGAATAACATCGAAAGGCCCAATCTCTCAATATTGTATTCCAGTAGTCCATTTTAACTAAATGAATATTGTATTTTAACTCCCTTAATGCACAATTCTTTTAAAATATTGAGTATTTTTTTCTCCCACTGTATTTACAGGCTATTACATTAATCTATACATATGTGCTGACAGAGCTTGAGAAATAAATTGTATGTGACTACCATGAATCTAATGAGGCCAAGAGGGAGCAAACAATGGCTTCAGATATTTCATCATGCGATGGAGTAAGCTTGTTAGTAACAATTTTTGTCTCCATTCCATTGACTGAAAAATGTACAAAGTGATCCCTGTCTATTAGGTCTATTAGCCAGTGAACAGATATGACAGGATATTTTGTGTTCACCGTTGCAAGTAGATATTCCCTGGAGTAACCAAAGATTTAGGTAGACAGTCTGAATTGACGTGCTGTGTTAGAACATGTGTTACTACTATAGCACAGTTGTAGATGTAGATGGATTTGTCATACAATGGCGTACAATGTAGGAAAGTATGCTGTCTATGTATAGTTATAATATAACAATCATAACAATGAAGAAACATTAGATTGCCATTCTATCTGAAATTTTTGGGTTTTGCATACTTTCACCTAATGTGTGTTGGGGCCTTCATAGTGGTGATGATCACCCCCAACTACCTTCACCACCTGTAATCTGGCTCTGGTGGACACAAATAATTCTTAGTTTTGTGTTGGACATTTGATACAAAATGCAGCCCTGTTAACTGTACTGAAACCAGTCATGCACGTAAGACCGGCACAGATTTTTATTCCTAAAAGTAAACACTGAGAGTCCCATCAACTGGCTTCAAGCAGAGGTCTATGTGACTGTGGATCCATTGTATATTAGCATTAAAGATCTCAAAAAGGGGTTCAGTATATTATTAGATGTCAGAGTCTTATACACATCTTTTCCAGCAGTTAGAAGCTTTGCAGTGTTGAAATTTGCTGTGCATTTATTTGTCACAAATTAAATTTTTTGTTGAAATTTAGTTGAAGCTGACGATTTTGAATTTCAGAAGATTGGCTCATCTCTAATATTTGTCTCCTCTGGAGTGGTCGACCAGCAATCATCACTCCAAGCGCAAGACGTACTATAGTCTGCAAGGTCACAGAGGAATCCAACATAACCTCTAAGCAACTAAAGGCCTCTCTCACATTAAGCAATGTAAACGTGCATGAGTTCACCATCAAGAGGACATTGAACAACAATCGTGTGCATATCAGGACTGCATGGAATAACTCCATGCTCTCCAAAAAGAACATTACTGCCCAACTTCAGTTTGTCTAAGATCACCTTGACAAGCCAGAAAGCTACTGGAACATTTTTTGGGGATGGATGAGACCAACATGGAGCTTTTTGGATTAAATGAAAAGCGTTGTTTGGTGAAAGAAAATCACTGCTTTACAGCATAGAAACCTCATACCATCTGTGAAACACATAGTTTTTATTTTTTTAAGGTTGAAGGAAGACTTTAAGTCCATTTAATTCAACCCATAGCCTAACCTAACATGCCCTAACATGTTGATCCAGAGTTTTTGCCTGTTTTTCTGCATCTGAGCCAGGACAGTTTGTGATCATTGCTTGAAAAATGTATTCTGAAATATACCAGCAAATTCTAAGGGGATTTGTTAGGACATTTGTCAATGAGCTTAATCTCAAGAGAATGTAGATCATGCTGCAAGGCAAATCCCCCAAACACATAAGTTGTTCTATTCAAAGAAGAATAAAGTAAAAGTTTTGGAGTGGCCAAGTCAAAATCCTGACCTTAATCCTATAGAAATTTTGTGGAAGGACATGAAATGAGCAGTTCATGGGTTAAAGCCCACCAACATGACAAGAGTTGAGGCTGTTTAATAGGAAGAAATTAGCTAAAATTCCTCCAAGCCGACGTGCCGGACTAATCAAAATGACCGGAAATGTGTAGATGCAGTTTTTGCTGCACAATAAGTTCACATCAGATGCTGAGAGACATACTTTTGCCATTCACAGAGATTGAATTATTTTCCTAATTTAAAAAAAATACAAAGTCTAATATTTTGACTAATTTATTTCACTTGTTTCTCCTTTAGGACTTTATGCAGAAATATGGAAAATTCTGAAGGGTTCACCAACTTTCAAGAAATACTGTACATAAAATAGGGGTTATCTGCTAAAATTATAAGAGCTTTTTAAATGATATTTCCTTTTATATTAAATAAAATATACTTTTTTTTAGCTTTACATTTTACACTATGTATTTTTCAGAGAGCACACTGGAAGCACAAGTTCCAAACCAAGACCAGGTAATTCTTTGCTCTCTGAGCTCAGAGGTTTGAAAGTTTCTTTTAGGATATAACATGAAATACTGTCTCTTCCTTTCTTTTCTTCAGCTTTGCTGCCTATTGATCTTCTTCTGAAAGTTCCTTCACTGGTGTTCAGGTCTCAAAGTAGGAAGCTAGCGACTTCGTTAGGGGCAGAATGGCCTGCTCACAGTTTTTCTACTGTGGTTCTTCACAGTCTGAAACATTCTGGTATATATTTTTAGTGAAATTTCATGCTTGTTCTTTTTGCCTATAAAAATATATATTTTTTTTTCTCAAGATGTCATTTGTGTATGATTGTTGAAAAAAATATTTCACTTGCTACATTATAACACTTAAAGCATATGAAAAGGTATTTTTAAATATTTCTAAAGTTGCTATACACAGTATAGTCAACCACCGTTGTCTCTCCTGCTTAGGGAGATGTTTTCTCTTGCCTTTCCTCTTTGCTCGGCATATCCCCAGATGATTAGAAGATGGACAGCTTTGAGAGACAATATGATTTTGTGTTACTTTACTAGGAGTTTTTTCTACTTTGTATGCCTACAGGTGCCCCCACCAATGGTTGTGATGAGATTTTTAGCCTGTGGAGGGTTTTCTGTCATGTTTATGTAATTTACATTGAGGAAAAATTAAAAATTCCTTATGAATTTTGTGGAACGTTCAAGGTCAATATGGGAGACATTGTGGAAGTAGAAATAAAAAATCTATTTGTGAACTTCACTTATCTATTCTCTTATCTTTCACTTGTCCATGGTGAGCGATAAGAAAAGCCATAAATGTTACCACTAAAATGCAGTATGTTATTACTCTAGGACATAGTTTACAGGTGTGCATAGTCACAACACTGTTGTCATTTACTGATCTAGGATGCATGAAGAGCATGCTCAGTTTGAGTAGGAGTCAGTTGCATTGTGAAAGAATACTTGGCATATTAACCAAGTTGATCCTCCATTTGTGCCCATGAGATCAGAAGTGGAGCATTCCAACTCTATTACACAGTTGCAGTTTCAGCCAAGTGTGAAATCAGAGGAACCCCATACCTTTGCCATTTATGAGAGAGACTGAGGGTAAAGCTATGGAGCTTCATTCTGAAACTAAATAGGCTTACATTGTAAAAACCACTTCTGGGTCATGCAAAGTGTAGTGTGACCCCCGAGAGTTTGAAAAGTGGTGGAAGAGAAGCGAATATCGCTGGATTCTTGAGGTAGGTGAGTGTATTTACCACAGAAGAGAAGGTTGATATTTGGAACGCTGGTCCAGCGTTCACGTCAGTGGTACCTGGCCTCTAGATGGGAGGCTCACAAATCTCTCACCTTTCAGTGTCCGCAGCACAGCATTTGATTTGACACGGCTGGTACAAAATCTGCTGTGACCCACAGATGGCGTTGTGCCAGCCTTGGCTTATCAAAAACCACAAGTTGTGGTGTCCTCCACATAAACAGTTCATGCACTTGTGTGGTCATGGTTATCAGCTAAAGGTTACTATACGGTTAGAGGATACGTTTTTGCTGAATCTCGAGATGCAGTTTTTGAATCCATTTATTGAGTCAGTCAGAGGTGAATCCCGCAGGAAGTAGATGTTTATGTTCTTCCTTTGTATTTGCCAGTTTTTTAAAATCCACTCCAAGCTTTTGCTCTACAAAAAGTACATAAAAACTGCCTCAAAAGTTGCATGTGTGATTTAAGATAATTTTAAATGAACTTCTGTACTTATTCCATTCCTCACCTCTGCACTGTCCTCCATCGCACTGTAGGATACTAATCAACAAAGTGATTTACTAAATTGATGTAATTTCCTTTTCTACAGTCAAAGTAAATCAGTCTGAAAAGGCTGCACACTGCACACAAATTTTGGCGTGAATACAGTGACCTTTATCTTTAGCTATGTAAGGTGTGGGCTATAAAAACTCGTGTAATAGCATCAGTGATCAGCTTAAATCCAAAAAGGGGTTCTCTCACGGCATGTAGTAATTTTCTAACATGAAAACGACTGAGCATCACATGCTTAAAACAAAAATGTGTACCCATAATTTTGGAAAAGTGGCAACAATTATGTCTGGCCCATTTTTGGGGTTTTTGTGTGAAATTATGTCCAATTTGCCTTTTTTATGTTTTGTTTTTGTGTTGTTCCAATAAACACAAAGTACATAAAAATGTGTATAATAAAACATGTGTAATTTCAATTTTATTTTGAACACTTGGCCATGACTGTATATAGTAACTTAGCCAAGCAATTCAGAAGTTACCCAATTGATTGAATTCAACTGTTTAATTTTTGATACAACTTTCAATAATACAATTTGGTTATATATTAAAAAAAAAGCATTGCATGATGCATGTTGTTGAGCATCACTTTGCATGATAAATGTATATATATTTATGTGTATTTGTAGAGGCGTACCAGTAGCCATAATGGTGCTTCGGTTATCTAACCTGCGCTGAAATAATAATAGTAAAGCCATTCTCTACTCTATTCCAGGGGCAACTAGCAGAATTATAAAAGTGACTCTGGAAATAAAAGGGCAACATTTATGCTGGAAAAAAAAAAGAAATGAGAGCAAAAACATTTTTTGAAAACAGATTAGATTGTTGTATTTGTAAAACAGCCATAGGAGCCACAGCCATGTTACCGATCCCCCACCACTCTGGTTCCCAGTCTTCTTTCCTTCCCTGCTTTTCTGATGATGTTTCTAACTCAAAAAATGTAACTGCAATAGTCAATCACTCACCGGAGCAGTGACTTACTACATCAATGATTGGCTTTAGCAGTCACATGTTTGATTTGAGATATCATTGATGAGGCAGAAAATAGAGTGCGATGGAGGACCTGAGAAGCATTAGAACCAGATTAGCAGTATATTAGTAAGGTAAATATGGCTTCTATTTTATCTTTAAACTTAGCAGTTTTAAAAATAATTTTGCCTTGGCTGCATAACCCCTTTTACTTGAAATATGAAGGCTTACTTGTTATGGTCCATTTGAGTTTGTGCCACCAAATAAGTCTATGTTGGGTACATATTCCATTTTTGCCTGGCATTACATGTCTATACAGTTTAATAAGAGCAGTATTTCTGACCACAATGTCTCTTGTATGATGCATTTTTAAGAGCTTTAACTCTGCAGTCTCCATCTCTAATTGTCAATTGCTCCAGATCTCAGCTTCAGAAAGATTGGGCACAAGATGCTATGAGAGTATCCGACACTCGCTTAAATGCACTGTCCAAAATTCTCTCCTTGCTTCTAATTAACAAGCAAAGTCTCATTTTCTCCTCATGTTCGTGTAGTCTAAATTCTGTGATCATTCTTCTCCTTTTTTATAACTAGAGTTTTGCGTTGAAATGATGGAGCAGTGTGGCCGTCACTCAAGTGTCCATGTTGGACTATGTCGTGTATAAATATGTGATTCTTCAGATTTTGTTTTATTCTATGCCTGATGAAGAGACCTGAGTAGTCTCGAAAGCTTGCAATTTGTTACCATCTTTTCAGTTACCCATTAAATGGTATCAACCACTGAGGACTCTCAATCCTAAAAATTTTCCATGTGGGATAACATAATACTTCATAAAAGATCAGCAGGAGAATGAAATATGTGAAGAAAGCCTTCACTAATTCTCTATGCACTGATTTCTTTGGTCCCTCTATGAAACTGTAAAAACTTTTATCCCTTAGTCTTGGTTTCTCAGTGAGTGATAGACAATTCTACATTATTTTTGCATATACTATTGGGTTATTTAAAAATAAAAGTATACAATGTATGCTTTAACAATATTTTGTAATATTTGCTAAAGGTGTAACAAACCAATATAGTGTTTACTTATTTTAGCCTTCATAACTACAGTGGGTAATATAAGTATTGAACACATCACCAATTTTATAAGTAAATATATTTCTAAAGGTGCTATTGACATGAAGTCTACAGATGTCAGTAACAACCAATCCGATCCACACATGCAAAGATACCAAAACATAATAATGAGAAATGACACAGGGAAAAAGTATTGAACACATGAAGAAAGAGAGGTGCAAAAGTCCAAGTCATGACACCAGCAGAAGTCTATCAGTAATTAGAAAGCAATCCTGCCACTTAGTGAAAAATATCAGCTGGTTCAACCTATAAAAAGGTGTCTCATTACCAAGGTGCCACACAAGAAACATCTTATAATGGGTAAAACCAGTGAGCTACCTGAAGACCTTCACTACCTTATTGTTACAAAACATACTGATGGCATTGGTTACCAAAAAATTTCTAAACAACTGAAGGTTCCAGTGTGTACTGTTGGGGCCATATTATGAAAGTAGAAAGAACATAATTTCACCATAAGCCCTCCATGACCAGTTGCTTCCCGCAAGATTTCACACAGGGGAGTGAAAGGAGTAATCAGAAGAGTTGTCCAAAAGCCAAGGACCACCTGTGGAGAGCTACAGAAAGACCTGGAATAGGCAGGTACAATTGTTTCAAAGAAAACAATAAGTAATGCACTTAATCTCCGTGACGTCTGAATGCTCACCTTGCAAACCTCCATTGCTGAACAAAATGCATGTTCAAGTGTGTTTAAAGTTTGCTCAACATCATTTAGATAAGCCTGTGAAATACTGTGAGAATATAGTATGGTCAGATAATACCTAAATTGAACTCTTTGGATGCCATAATAAACACCATGTTTGGAAGGCCAAAAGGCACTGCATATCATGCCAAAACATCATACCAATAGTGAAATTTGGAGGTGGGAACATCATGGTCTGAATTTGTTTTTAGCATATAGCACTGGCAAACTTCACATAACTAAAGGATCGATGTCACACACATGAATCGTGGACCCATTGTGCTACGGGCTGTGCTTACCTAGGAGGAGCACGGCTAAGTGGCTACCTGGTTTTTGCTAGAGCTACTGATGGTGGAGTTAGGTGTTAGGCTTGAGCTGCAGGTAGCCACCGTGTACCACTCCTAGGCAGTCTCCGATACTGCAGCTGCTGACGCCAGAGGTCAGGATCGCAGACACGGGCTCAAAATCCCTGGCAGGACAGGATTTGGACCCTATTCAGTCAACACGAGTTCTGGGTCTTTGGACAGAACGGACACAAACTCTGAGTCCCTGGCACGACAGGGTTCGGATACTGAAACAAACTACAACAGTGTGGACTTGGGAATGTTAACCAAGAGAGACACTGGTGCTGGTTCAAATACAGCTGGAATGGTTTCAGGTTCAGATACTGCCAAAATGGCTTCAGGCTCAGGTTCAGGTACAGCTGGTGCAGCTTCAGCTTCAGGTACCACTGGAGCTGTGTTAGGCTCAGGTACTGCTGGAGTGGTGTCAGTGTTCAAGTACCGCCAGAGTGGTGTCAGTGTTCAGGTGCGGCTTCAGGATTCAGGCACCGCAGGAGCAGTGACAGGGTTCAGGTACAACAGAAGCAGCTTCTTCGTTTAGGTACCGCAGTTGCGGCTTCAAGGTTCAGGTACTGCAGGAGTGGTGTCAGGGTTCAGGTACCGCAGGTGCAGCTTCAGGCTCGGGTATCTCTGGAGAGGCTTCAGGTTCAGGGTCTGCAGATGCGGCTTCAGATTCAGGGACCGCTAATGCGATTTCAGGCTCAGGGACCGCCTATGTATGTTCAGGGGCAGCCAATGCGGTTTTCTGTAAGTGTGTTCAATACACTTTCCCTGTGTCATTTCTGATTATTACACATAACTTAATTTATGGATACCTATGGTTTGATTCCTTTGTCTGTGTGGATTGGATGGGTTGTTACCAACATCTGGTGTGAATTTCATGCCAATAGCACCTTTAGAAATATAGTTACTTAGAAAATTGGTGACGTGTGCAATACTTATTTCACCCGCTGTAATTCATAGAGATGAGCAAATAGAGATGAGCACACATCATGACATCGGTGCCTATTACCATATATACTCGAGTATAAGCCGACCCGAGTATAAGCCGACCCCCCTAATTTTGCCACAAAAAACTGGGAAAACTTATTGACTCGAGTATAAGCCTAGGGTGAAAAATGCAGCAGCTACCGGTGAATTTCAAAAATAAAAATAGATGCTCCATACCATTCATTATTGCCCCATAGATGCTCCATATAAAGCTGTGCCATATATAATGCTCCATACCATTGATTATTGCCCCATATATTATCCATATATAGCTGTGCCATATAGAATGCTCTGCACCGTTCATTATGGCCCCATAGATGCTCCATATAAAGCTGTGCCCCATATACAATGCTCTGCACCGTTCATTATGGCCCTATAGATGCTCCATATAAAGCTGTGCCATATATGCTCTGCACTGTTCATTATTGCCCCATAGATGCTCCTTATAAAGCTGTGCCCTATATGCTCTGCACCGTTCATTGCCCCATAGATGCTCCTTATAAATCTGTGCCCTATATGCTCTGCACCGTTCAGTTTGGCCCCATAGATGCTCCTTATATAGCTGTGCCCTATATGCTCTGCACCGTTCAGTTTGGCCCCATAGATGCTCATTATAAATCTGTGCCCTATATGCTCTGCACCGTTCAGTTTGGCCCCATAGATGCTCCTTATATAGCTATGCCCTATATGCTCTGCACCGTTCAGTTTGGCCCCATAGATGCTCCTTATAAAGCTGTGCCATATATGCTCTGCACCGTTCAGTTTGGCCCCATAGATGCTCCTTATATAGCTGTGCCCTATATGCTCTGCACCGTTCAGTGTGGCCCCATAGATGCTCATTATAAAGCTGTGTCATATATGCTCTGCACCGTTCAGTTTGGCCCCATAGATGCTCCTTATAAAGCTGTGCCCTATATGCTCTGCACCGTTCATTATGGCCCCATAGATGCTCCTTATATAGCTGTGCCATATAGAATGCTCTGCACCGTTCAGTTTGGCCCCATAGATGCTCATTATAAAGCTGCCCCATATGGAATGCTCTGCAGCGTTCAGTTTGGCCCCATAGATGCTCCACATAAATCTGTGCCATATATAACGCTGCTGCTGCTGCAATAAAAATAATAAAACACATACTCACCTCTCTTGCTTGCAGCTCCCCAGCGTCCGGTCCCGGCGTCTCTCCGCACTGACTGATCAGGCAGAGGGCGGCGCGCACACTATATGCGTCATCGCGCCCTCTGACCTGCACAGTCAGAGCGGAGAGACGCCGGGAACATGGAGCGGCGTGTGGATCGTGGACAGGTGAATATGCGATACTTACCTGCTCCCGGCGTCCCGCTCCTTCCCCCGGACAGCTGGTCTCCGGTGCCGCAGCTCTTCCTCTGTCAGCGGTCCCCGGCACCGCGCTGATTAGAGAAATGAATATGGGGCTCCACCCCTATGGGAGTGGAGTCCATATTCATTTCTCTAATGAGCGGTCCCACATGACCGCTGTACAGGGGAAGAGCTGTGGCACCCGGAGACCGTGTGACGGGCAGGGGAGCGTCAGGATCGCCGGGACTAGGTAAGTATGCCTCAGCGCCCTCTCCCCCTCACCCGCCGACCCTGCCACAGACCGTGACTCGAGTATAAGCCGAGAGGGGCACTTTCAGTCCAAAAATTTGGGCTGAAAATCTCGGCTTATACTCGAGTATATACGGTAATCACAAGAGATGCCTTGGATGCTGGCATTTGAGTGACAGCAGAGGAAGTTTCCACTGCCCTGGTCTGGCTGCCAAGGAGTACTGAAGTGGACCAGTTTATTGTTTATCTTTTTGCTCATCTCTAATAATTTATAGGAAGGATGAGAACTCAAACTAGTGGTTACTCATGTCACCCATCATTCACACATTCACAATTAATAGAATATAAGCAAAAAAATCCGCACTACCATGATTTTGCAACACTTGTCAACCAAAGAAGTATGCTCTGCCTGGCTCTGGCTCCCCAGGTGCCAAGGAGTATTGAAGTGGATGCCGGACCAGGGTAGTATTAATATTTTTGTTTATTTCTAACATTTAATTTACATTAAGGATGAAGATACACACATGCAAAATGTTACCAAACAAATATTTTTGAGCAATCAATACACATGACCATATGTAAGTGGCTGTTGGAAAATTATGTGTGTAGTCTGCCTGACACTGAGCTATATGGTTTATATTGCATAAGTAGAAAATTAATCAATTATCGTATATACTCGTATATAAGCTGAGTTTTTCAGCAATTTTTTTATGCTGAAAAAGAACCCCTTAGCTTATACTCAAGTTAGGGTCCCACAAGATGGAGGGGGAGCAGCAGCGGTGGAGCAGCGGGTCACAGGAGGCATGAGCCGGCTGCTGCAGCAGCTAACTCCTGTGCCCACTGCTAAAGAGAAATTAATATTCACTGCTCTCCATGCCCATGGGAGTAGAGAGCAGGGAATATTTATTTCTCTTTAATAGCAGGCACACTGTCAGCCACAGCCACAGGCTTCCTGCAGCAGCTGGGCTCTGAAGTGTGCCCGCTACTTAAGTGATTGAATACTCACTGCTCTCTACTCCCGTAGGTATGGAGAGCAGTCAATATTCATTTCCTTTAGTAGCGGGCACACGTGATCGCGGCTAAGGTTACTGTGCCCGCTATTAAATATCAGTGAATATTCACTGTTTCACACACCTATAGTTCCTGCATGGGGAGCATTGAGTAGTCCAGAAGCTGAGCTGTGCTTGTAGCCAGTGCATGATGTCACTGCCATGCGCTACTTACAAGCATAAATCAACTGCTGACATCAAAACAAGACACTGCAAGGGAGCACAGGGAAGGTAAGTAAAATGATTTATGGTTTTTTTTAATGTTTTTCTGATGGGGGCCATGCATATCAGGATGGGGATGCAGGAGCCATGCATACCAGGAAGGGGATGAGGAGGCGGTGCATACTAGGATAGGGATGAAGGGGCCATGCATACCAGGAAGGGGATGAGTGGGCCATGCATACTTGTATAGGGATGAGGGGGCCATGCGTACCAAGAAATGGATGAGTGGGCCATGCATACCAGGATAGGGATGAGGGGCCATGCATACCAGGATAGGAATGAAGGGGTCATGCATACCAGGCTTATACTTCAGTCAATAAGATTTCCAAATTTTTTGTGGTAAAATTAATTGCATCGACTTATATTCAGGTTGGCTTATACTCGAGTATATATAGTATATAAATGTAATGAAAAATGTTGAAATGCAGAAATGTTGTTTTTCATTCACTTTTGTCTTGTAACTTATTTTCTACACAACAGCATCTGCAGGTATTTCAGTGTCACAGAGAAAAGTGAGACAGATCAGTGATCCGATTCAGCAGATATTAATCCAACTGCACAAAATTATTTTCATTACACAGGTAAAGATTTCAGTGATTGATTTATGCCTCTCTGAATTACTACATTGTGCCATTTCATTTTAAAATTTGAACTTATCTCAATTATTATACTCATGGTTCAGTAATTCTTTTAATGTGGGACCTAGTGGTCTTCAAAGGTTCATTATCTGTCTACAGTAGCCTGTCATTTTGTTTTAATTTATGATTGCTTTATCATATTGAATATTTAAGGTTCAAATTGAAAAATAAGTTATATCAATTTTGTATCAGCCTCAAGAACCATCTACTATATAATTGTCTAAGGGTCACTTCCGTCTGTCTGTCTGTCTGTCACGGATATTCATTGGTCGCGGCCTCTGTCTGTCATGAAAATCCAAGTCGCTGATTGGTTGCGGCAAAACGGCCACGACCAATCAGCGACGGGCACAGTCCGGCAGCAAAATGGCCGTTCCTTACTCCCCGCAGTCAG
Organism: Ranitomeya variabilis; assembly: GCF_051348905.1. NCBI lineage: Eukaryota > Metazoa > Chordata > Amphibia > Anura > Dendrobatidae > Ranitomeya > Ranitomeya variabilis. The sequence continues at coordinate 117,383,053 of NC_135237.1, read as the reverse complement.
TGCCCGCTCCATACTCCCCTCCACTCAGCGCTCACACAGGGTTAATGGCAGCAGTAACGGACCGCGTTATGCCGCGCATAACGCACTCCGTTACCGCTGCTATTAACCCTGTGTGACCAACTTTTTACTATTGATGCTGCCTATGCGGCATCAATAGTAAAAAGATCTAATGTTAAAAATAATTAAAAAAATTAAAAATAGTTATATACTCACCGTCCGTCAGCCCCTCGAATCCAGAACCGGCCTTTCCCGCTCCTCGCGACGCTCTGGTGTCCGTTCCATGTATTGCAGTCTCGCAAGATGATGACGTAGCCGCTACGTCATCATCTCGTGAGACCGCAATGCACTCTTGAGACCGGAGCACGCGAGAAACATCGGTGCGAAGCGGGGGCCAACGGAAGGTGAGTATATAACTCTTTTTTATTTTAATTCTTTTTTTTAACAGGGATATGATGCCCACATTGCTATATACTGCGTGGGCTGTGCCGTATACTACGTGGGCTGTGCAATATACTGCATGGGCTGTGCAATATACTACGTGGTAAATATAGAAAAACTGACTGAACAGCCATCTAGTCTGAACTGGTGCATAACCAAAAAGTCTTACATAGCAAATAGATAATGGCTGCACTCAAGTTTATTGTGCTAAAGCAAGGAAATGTGCAATACATGAAATGTGAACAGCATAATGGCTTGTGAAATTTATGAAAAAACACATGAGATTTTTAGCACAAAATTTGGCCAAATATTGTGAGCCCATTCACCAAACGTCAAGGTAATCTCAGATCGAATGGGTAACTAACCTGTCTGCCTAGTGTGAACACTTACCTATGGCTAATAAAATGGTAAAGCCTGTATTTATAGAGGAGGTTAGAACCAACTGTGTTTGGATGTAGTTAAAATCACAGCATGGTGAAGGGCGGGGCGTTCAAGTCAGAAAAAGCAATACATAGTAAATATAGAAAAACTGACTGAACAGCCATCTAGTCTGAACTGGTGCATAACCAAAAAGTCTTACATAGCAAATAGATAATGGCTGCACTCAAGTTTATTGTGCTAAAGCAAGGAAATGTGCAATACATGAAATGTGAACAGCATAATGGCTTGTGAAATTTATGAAAAAACACATGAGATTTTTAGCACAAAATTTGGCCAAATATTGTGAGCCCATTCACCAAACGTCAAGGTAATCTCAGATCGAATGGGTAACTAACCTGTCTGCCTAGTGTGAACACTTACCTATGGCTAATAAAATGGTAAAGCCTGTATTTATAGAGGAGGTTAGAACCAACTGTGTTTGGATGTAGTTAAAATCACAGCATGGTGAAGGGCGGGGCGTTCAAGTCAGAAAAAGCAATACATAGTAAATATAGAAAAACTGACTGAACAGCCATCTAGTCTGAACTGGTGCATAACCAAAAAGTCTTACATAGCAAATAGATAATGGCTGCACTCAAGTTTATTGTGCTAAAGCAAGGAAATGTGCAATACATGAAATGTGAACAGCATAATGGCTTGTGAAATTTATGAAAAAACACATGAGATTTTTAGCACAAAATTTGGCCAAATATTGTGAGCCCATTCACCAAACGTCAAGGTAATCTCAGATCGAATGGGTAACTAACCTGTCTGCCTAGTGTGAACACTTACCTATGGCTAATAAAATGGTAAAGCCTGTATTTATAGAGGAGGTTAGAACCAACTGTGTTTGGATGTAGTTAAAATCACAGCATGGTGAAGGGCGGGGCGTTCAAGTCAGAAAAAGCAATACATAGTAAATATAGAAAAACTGACTGAACAGCCATCTAGTCTGAACTGGTGCATAACCAAAAAGTCTTACATAGCAAATAGATAATGGCTGCACTCAAGTTTATTGTGCTAAAGCAAGGAAATGTGCAATACATGAAATGTGAACAGCATAATGGCTTGTGAAATTTATGAAAAAACACATGAGATTTTTAGCACAAAATTTGGCCAAATATTGTGAACCCATTCACCAAACGTCAAGGTAATCTCAGATCGAATGGGTAACTAACCTGTCTGCCTAGTGTGAACACTTACCTATGGCTAATAAAATGGTAAAGCCTGTATTTATAGAGGAGGTTAGAACCAACTGTGTTTGGATGTAGTTAAAATCACAGCATGGTGAAGGGCGGGGCGTTCAAGTCAGAAAAAGCAATACATAGTAAATATAGAAAAACTGACTGAACAGCCATCTAGTCTGAACTGGTGCATAACCAAAAAGTCTTACATAGCAAATAGATAATGGCTGCACTCAAGTTTATTGTGCTAAAGCAAGGAAATGTGCAATACATGAAATGTGAACAGCATAATGGCTTGTGAAATTTATGAAAAAACACATGAGATTTTTAGCACAAAATTTGGCCAAATATTGTGAGCCCATTCACCAAACGTCAAGGTAATCTCAGATCGAATGGGTAACTAACCTGTCTGCCTAGTGTGAACACTTACCTATGGCTAATAAAATGGTAAAGCCTGTATTTATAGAGGAGGTTAGAACCAACTGTGTTTGGATGTAGTTAAAATCACAGCATGGTGAAGGGCGGGGCGTTCAAGTCAGAAAAAGCAATACATAGTAAATATAGAAAAACTGACTGAACAGCCATCTAGTCTGAACTGGTGCATAACCAAAAAGTCTTACATAGCAAATAGATAATGGCTGCACTCAAGTTTATTGTGCTACGTGGGCTGTGCAATATACTGCTTGGGCTGTGCAATATACTACGTGGGCTGTGCTATATACTGCGTGGGCTGTGCAATATACTATGTGGGCTGTGCAATATACTACGTGGGCTGTGCAATGTACTACGTGGGCTGTGCAATGTACTATGTGGGCTGTGCAATATACTGCGTGGGCTGTGCAATATACTACATGGGCTGTGCAATATACTACATGGGCTTTGCAATATACTACGTGGGCTGTGCAATGTACTATGTGGGCTGTGCAATGTACTACATGGGCTGTGCTATATACTATGTGGGCTGTGCAATATGCTACGTGGCCTGTGTTATACACTATGTGGCCTGTGTTATACACTACGTGGGCTGTGTTATACACTAATTGGCCTGTGTTATACACTACGTGGGCTGTGTTATACACTACATGGGCTGTGTTATACACTATGTGGGCTGTGTTATACACTACGTGGGCTGTTTTATACACTATGTGGGCTGTGTTATACACTACGTGGGCTGTGTTATATACTGTGTGTGTGGGCTGTTATATACTATGTGAGCTGTGTTATATTCTACGTGGGCTGTTATAAACTACGTGGCTGTTATATGCTATGTGGGCTGTTATACACTCCATGGGCTGTGCTATATACTACGTGGCTGTGCTATATACTCCGTGGGCTGTGCTATATACTCCGTGGGCTGTGCTATATACTACGTGGCTGTGCTATATACTACGTGGCTGTGCTATATTTTACGTGGCTGTTCTATATACTTCGTGGCTGTGCTATATACTACGTGGGCTGTTATATACTACATGGCCGGCCGCGAACAATCAGCAACAGGCGCAGTCCGGCCGCGAATTGGCGCGGGTGGCTGTGCTATATACTATGTGGCTGTGCTATTTACTACGTGGGCTGTTATATACTACATGGCCGGCCGCGAACAATCAGCAACAGGCGCAGTCCGGCCGCTAATTGGCGCGGGATTTGAACCACGCTTCGCTAATTGGTCGCGGCCGGCTGAATCCTGTGTATTCAATGTATTATTCTAAAATCTTCATAAATAAACTACATACATATTCTAGAATACCCGATGCGTTAGAATCGGGCTACAATCTAGTTAAGTTATAAAGAAACAACAATTGAAATGTAAACAAATTCCTTTAGAGGACTTCCTTGAAGGTTATAACCATGGAAGTATAATTTTTCTGCATTTTAACGGTGTTTGTGAATCCACTACACAATATTATGCATGTCTTGTGAATGTTGGACTGACAGAATGATATTTTATGTAAGTTTTGTATTCTTTGATGATAAGTGCCAATTTCTCATTAGATGGAAGTCAATATTCTACTAATTGTTCAGAACTGTACAAGGAATTTGGTAACTGTTAATAGGGCTTCAATGGATAGTCTTCTTACCAGCTACTCCACTAAGAAGGTCACAGGGAATGCCAGGGAACGCTTTAATTTCCACCCATTTTTTCCTGCATAGGGATTTGGTTTTCCCTGCATAGGTTCTCTGGGTTGTTGTGAGCAGCCAGTGAAGCAATAAAATAGTTAATTAACCAGGTCAAAACCAGAGGGGAAGGAAACAATGGAGGAATCAGAAGGCATGGGCTAGGCCAGGAAGGTCACCGGGAACAAGTTCAAAATATCAGACAGACCAAAGAAAGTCTCCACAGTCCAGGGTTAAGTCCATTTCTGCACTGCTTAACCTCTTGGATTGCTGGTTTGGTTAAATAATCCAGGTCAGGAAACATATTAGTTAGGACAGTGTTGAACTGGGGAGCCAATGGCCCACCAGTAACTAACTCCAGGTCCTCACTTTTCAGCTACATGCAAATGTGACATTATCCTCAATCCCAAATTTATGTAACAAAGAACTCAGTAAATTGTTAAATGAATAAGATGCTGCCTTTGTCTGTACATAGTGATTCATGTATATTGTGCCCAGTGCTGCTCATATAGGAGGGTGGTGTCTCACTCTTGTACAGGGGCCCATCGGAGGATTTTCCTGTTCTCCTGTGGGCCCCAGTCTAAACCTGAATCAAGAGAAATCATACCAGAAGCCATAATACAAGGAAATAACTGCCACTGATAGGAATAGGGCGCCTTGTCCTGCCCTTGGCTACTAAACTGTCATTAGTGGCCATCAGGAGGAGACTGAGAGGGTCTGACAGGGCAGTATGCATGCTGGTCATTATGTACATACATGGTAAAATGCATTACCTAGGTGATGCGCACATTACCCAAAAAGGCTCTGGGGCAAGGCGAGTAAATAAAGTGAGTATGTGACACTGATCTGATGATTTTGTACATTCGATAACATATCCTGCAGTAGTCTCAAGCATTTTTTTTTAACACTTTCATGTGATTTCTGCAGCTCCCCCCGGCTCTTCATGATAACCTGAAAAGGAGGGTTGTTGAACGATACAAAAAATCTCTTTTCAGTCTCCAGAGCAATCCCTGCAACCTGAAAGCAGAAATTCAAAAGGTATACATTCCTAGGATCAAATGAATATCATGTATTGGAAATATTATTTCCTCTCTCCAGTTAATTTGATTTTATAAGTAGAAATTAGTGATACAAATGTTTCTACAATTACATCATCCTTTACAACCGGTATACTTGTTTTGATATCACACTAATATCCCACTTTACCCTCCTTGTTGGCACAATCCTTATGCTGTGAAGATTTTTCCTTTCCTTGTCTCACTGACATCCTACATCTCATCTTCCTGTTTGTGTGACATAACACTCTCTATATGTGTATGTTACACTGTTTGCATTTACATCAGTTACATTGCATAACACAAGTACATATAGCAATTAATAATTTGCTTTCATTAGCCTCTATGTACTTTTCATTGGTTGTGCTATATTTCTGATAAATGGATATATACTGTATATATATACAATTTCCAGCGATGAGTGACTCATCCCTTACACCTGATTGTCATCCCATCGTCCCATTGATTGAAAGCACCAGACTGTGATTTCACATTCAACTTTTCTGCTAATCCTAAAAGTTCACCTACTTTTGTTTCTCACAGACATGTTCATCATGTAAAAAACGACAGGCTAATATTTTTCTCTCATTTGTTTGGTTTGGGTTTCTTTATCTACTTTTAGGGCTTGTGTGAAAATCTGATATAGTTTTAGGTGAAATTTAAGCATCAAAAAATGGATAAGTCTTCATTTTCTGTTATATGTATGTGTATGTATATGTGCATATAGTATATATGGTTTACCGAGGGAAGAAAATTGCTAGAATGGGAAGTATAGATGTCCTGGAGTTCAAGTTATTTACAATCTCACCTATCCTTCCCAAGTGGCAATATATAAGGTCACCCTTTTATCTCTAGAGTGTTAAACATCAAATGTGTTCCCTTGTTAATGCCCCTCTTTCCATGAATGCACATGATTGCATGTCCTTGTATCCAAGGACAGTGCTGCTAATGCCCTTCATGGATATTCCAGACAAACATCTCTGAATAAATTTTGAAGGTGGACATTTAGCGCATCATGGGTCGCTGACGCTGTACATATTATTTTTAAAATAAAAGATACTTATGAAATCAGAGAACCTGTAAGTTATTTTTACATAAAACTTCATACTATTATCGAGATTAAATTAAACAGCTATTGAAACAAAAGCACTTATTAGAAATTATGGAAGTTGTGGAATATTTTTTCCTATTTATATAAAAAAATAAGTTTGCTTTTGTTGCCATTTTTCCAGACTTGTAACAATTTCACTTTTTAGTCAATGGAGCTGTGTGAAGGCGGGTTTTTTGTGGGTCGAGCTGCCGCCTTTTATTACCATTTTGGGGTAAATACAACATACTGATCACTTCTTAATGAATTTTTTCACTGAGTTGCGGTGACTAAGAACCTGCAATCACTTCATTTGACAATCCCATAGGGATTTGATCCTGCAATCACCCAATAGCTTTGTTCTATATACTGCACTACCGTACTGTTGTATAAGTTAAATCACTGCCTCCTATGAATCCCAGCCACAGGCACACCATCATGACAGGTACAGGTGTTTTCACAGACCCAAGACTGTTATGGCAACCCATTGGCACCCTGCAAACTCATTACTGGGGAGGTTGATGGGTATGTAGAATGGTGGTGATTCCTCTACTTTAAATGCTACTGTCAGAGGTGGACAGTGGAATTTAAGAGGTTAACAGCAGCAGGCACAGCTCGGGTCCACAGACTAGTGTCAGAGGGAGAACCTGACTATGTATCACAGCCATTATCTGCTGACATTAATGCAAGCTCAATATCTTGACTTGTATCAAAGTAATGGTACGTCATATGTAATGAAGAGGTTAAAAGGAAGCCATCATCAGAAAATGACCTATTGTTTTATTTGAGTTTCTGTTCCTTTTTTATTTTAGAAGTTTATTCTATTATTTTTTAATATTAAGATCATTATTTTAAAAAATAATTAGTAATCTTGCAATTTTTAAACTGGCCCCTGAGAATCTGTTCATCCAGGAAGAGTTTTCAGCAGGCTCCTTATCAGAAGATGCAGGATCAGAATGACAGTAACACCTCTCCACACAGCTAATAACACAGGATCCACCAATCACAATAGGTGATGTCACTGCTGACCCAGCTCCCTCTCCTTTCGCAGTGACCTGTGCACATGCTCATGACATGATTAAAAGCAAAATATAGTCAAACTCTGTTCATTGTGGCTATGTACACATGTTATTTCCGGAAACAGCAGAAAGTTTTGAGTAAAAATAAGGCCCATTGGCAAGTGTGAAAATTGAAATTTTTTTTTTTTAGTAGACATTGTGATTTGGGAAAAAACATTGCCGAGAATTAAAAAAACATACAGTACATTCAGTACAAAAACTTGATTTAAAAAATAAGTAATATTCTGATGATAGCTTTTCTTTAAGAGTTGTCATAAGTCTTCAGGGCCTCCCACACTAACAATCTCATGACTGGTACTTTTCAAAAGACGTATTATGAAGATGATTATAGATTTCCTAGGTGAGTATATTTTAATTGATGCTCAACGCATTAATCAGATGACTAAGACTTTTGTCCTATACACTTCACAAGCGCAACATTAACAAAAAAAACTTGTGTCTGTAATATAATCCCAGTTGTATTTACTCACATCAGCATCCTCTGTGCTTCATAGTACAAAATTTTCATCTTCCATAGTTAATATCATCCAGTTGTCCTATGAAGAACACACTCAATCAATTTGACACCATTAGTCACTCCATTAGCAAAGCCAGGAACACCTACATTATTAATGACAGCTTCTTTTCACCATCAAAAGTAGCCACTCTCAATGTGGTTTTCTTTTATCTTGGTAAGATTATGAAATAAGGAAACAATTTTCTTTTCAAACAGATTAAATATATTTTTTTTTCTCAAAAATCAGTTATCGTTAAATATAATTAATATGATTTACAGAAGTAACTGTTTTGAAAATGAAAGGTGCACACACACCTCTTTTGCCTTTTAAATAAGGGAAACAAAAACTGAGGGAACAGAAGTAACAATGAGCTATTTGAGGAACAGTATGTACATCTCACAATACGTGCGTGCAAATGGGAGTAAAATTGTAACCCCTTAGTAACAATGGCTCCTTATTTCTGAAAATAATAGTACGTAGTCACCTCCAAATGCATAACACACCGCAAGATTAGTTTCACACGTCCGACATTCATGATCTTAGTATGGACCTCAATGTCTAGACCATCTGTGAGTCTCTTGGCCCCACCTCAGCTGCCACACTTAGGCCTATTGAGTTAAGGTCAAGAGACTTGCATCTGGTTCAGACATTGCTTTCCCTTCACAGACTCATTAAAGGGAACCTGTCACCCTCAAAATCGAAGATGAGCTGAGCCCACCGGCATCAGAGGCTTATCTACAGCATTCTGTAATGTATCCTGAAAGATGAGAAAAAGAGGTTAGATTATACTCACCTGGGTGGGCGGTCGGATCCGATGGGCGTCGCTGTCCGGGGCCTCCCATCTTCTTACGATGACATCCTCTTCTTCTCTTCACTCTGCGGCTCTGGCGCAGGTGTACTTTGTCTGCCCTGTTGAGGGCAGAGCAAAGTACTGCAGTGTACAGGCACCGGGAAAGGTCAGAGAGGCACGGCACCTGCGCACTGCAGAACTTTGCTCTGCCCTCAACAGGGCAGGCAAAGTATGCCTGCACCAGAGCCGCAGTGTGAAGAGAAGAAGAGGACATCATCCTATGAAGATAGGAGGTCCCGGACTGCGACGCCCATGGGACCAGACCGCAACGGGACCGCCCCTGGGTGAGTATAATATAACCTCTTTTTCTCATCTTTCAGGATACATCGGGGGCTTATCTACAGTATTACAGAATGCTGTAGATAAGCCCCTGATGCCAGTGGGCTTAGCTCATCTTCGATTTTGGGGGTGACAGGTTCCCTTTAAGCTGGTCTGAAAGGAATAAAGTGCACAGCACAGTTCCTATAAAGTTTTATTGAGGAATATAGGTGCAAGTACGATGACAGCTGCAGCCCACAACTCAGTTTATGCCTCCCCAAGAAAAGAGCAAAAAAACCTGTTTTATATTTATTTTTTTATTTAATAAAAAAATTATAAACTGCAATGAATAACCGAACAGCTACTATATGGCACAAATTCAATTAACAATGGCCAGATCAAAACAGTCCAACCAGGAAAATTCTGGATGATTATACTCGTTTGATAGAATTGAACGTGGGATTATCATATTGAGTTTCTGTACACATTTTTGCATTCCTAATAGGATCTCTTTATCCATTTGCACAGTTACACTTGAGCCTTTGACAGTGGAAACATGTTATGATATTCTGTTGGTTCTTCTTGTTAGATTTGTGCTCATTTACATACCACTTTTGTTATTGGACACTATCACTACATTTTGTGTTAATATGTTGCTGCAAGTGTCATAGGTGCCAGGAGCCATAGATGTTGATTATATATTAACATGTGTATTACTCTTATGGTATATATGGTTGTGCACCTGGGCTTACTTTTAGTTATCTATAAAGCAAGAAAGTTTACTTCTTGGCTCTTGTTTGTGTCTGACTTTTAATGTGTATATTGATACTGGCTAAGAAAAGAAATTTATTAATGGAATATTCCCAGAGTAGAAAGTTACAATGGCATGTTAAAGTTTGGGCACCCCTGTTCAAAATTACAGTTATTGTGAACAGTTAAGCAAGTTGAAGATTAAACTAAATCTAAAAGGCCTAAAGTTAAAGATTACACATTTCCTTTGTATTTTAGGCCAAAAAAATATACCATATATACTCGAGTATAAGCCGACACGAGTATAAGCCGACCCCCCTAATTTTGCCACAAAAGACTGGGAAAACTTAATGACTCGAGTATAAGCCTAGGGTGGAAAATGTGGCAGCTACCGGTAAATGTCAAAAGTAAAAATAGATACCAATAAAAGTAAAATTAATTGAGACATCAGTAGGTTAAGTGTTTTTGAATATCCATATTGAATCAGGAGCCCCATATAATGCTCCATAAAGTTTATGATGGCCCCATAAGATGCTCCATCTTAAAATATGGCCCATTTAATCCTGCATAAAGGTTAATAATGGCCCCATAAGATGCTCCATAGACACATTTGCCCAATATAATGCTGCACAAATGTTGATTATGGCCCCATAAGATGCTCCATAAAGATATTTGCCCCATATAATGCTGCACAAAACTTGACTATGGCCCCATAAGATGCTTCATACAGACACTTGCCCCATATAATGCTCCACAAACATTAATTATGGCCCCATAAGATGCTCCATAAAGATATTTGCCCCATATAGTGCTGCACAAACGTTGAATATGGCCCCATAAGATGCTCCATAAAGATATTTGCGCCATATAGTGCTGCACAAACGTTGATTATGGCCCCATAAGATGCTCCATAAAGATATTTGTGCCATATAGTGCTGCACAAACATTGATTATGGCCCCATAAGATGCTCCATAAAGTTTATGGTGGGCCCCATAAGATGCTCCATACAGACACTTGCCCCATATAGTGCTGCACAAACCTTGATTATGGCCCCATAAGATGCTCCATACAGACACTTGCCCCATATAATGCTCCACAAAAGTTACTTATGGCCCCATAAGATGCTCCATAAAGATATTAACCCCATATAGTGCTGCACAAACGTTGATTATGGCCCCATAAGATGCTCCATACAGACACTTGCCCCATGTAGTGCTGCACAAACCTTGATTATGGCCCCATAAGATGCTCCATACAGACACTTGCCCCATATAATGCTCCACAAATGTTAATTATGGCCCCATAAGATGCTCCATAAAGATATTTGCACCATATAATGCTGCACAAATGTTAGTTATGGCCCCATAAGATGCTCCATAAAAATATTTGCCCCATATAGTGCTGCACAAACGTTGATTATGGCCCCATAAGATGCTCCATTAAGATATTTGCCCCATATAGTGCTGCACAAATGCTGATTATGGCCCCATAAGATGCTCCATAAAGATATTTGTGCCATATAATGCTGCACAAACGATTATGGCCCCATAAGATGCTCCATACAGACACTTGCCCCTTTTGCTGTTACTGCGATAAAAAAAAAAAATCACATACTCACCTCTCCATCGCTCAGGCCCCCGGCACTTTCAATATTCGCCTGACTTTGTCCCGGCACCGCTCCATCTTCAGCGTCTTCTGCACTGATGTTCAGGCAGAGGGCGCGTGCTAACCACGTCATCGCGCCCTCTGACCTGAGCGTCACTGCAGAAGATGCTGAAGACGAAGCGGCGCCGGTATGAGTAGCAGGTGAATATCGCGCAGTGCTCCCCTCTCTTTTATGCTCACCTGCTCCTGGCGCGGTGCAGTCCCTGGTTCCCCGGTGCCGCAACTACTTCCTGTATTGAGCGGTCACCGTTAAGCTCATTACAGTAATGAATATGCGGCTCCGCCCCTATGGGGTATGAAAATCTCGTCTTATACTCGAGTATATACGGTATGTATTTTCATCTTTTACATTTTTAAAATTGCGAAAAGGAAAATGGGCTGATGCAAAAGTTTGTGCACCCTGCAACATTATTACCTAGTAGCACCCCCTTTTGAAAGTATCACAGCACAGCTTGTAAACACTTTTTTTCGCCAGAAATGAGTGTTGCAATTCTTGTTTGAGGGATTTTCTTTCTTTCTTCCTTGGAAAATTCTTCCGGTTTTGTGAGATTCCTTTGTTGTTTTGCATGCACTGCTATTTTCAGGTCTATCCATAGATTTTCAATGATGATCAGATTAGGGGACTGTGAAGGCCATTGTAAAACCTCCAGCTTTGACATGTGTTTAGGATCATTATCCATTTGTAGAGGCCATCCTCTTCTCTCAACCTCTGCTTTTTTACAGATTGTGTTATGTTTTCATCAAGAATTTGTTGAAATTTCAGTTAATTCATTGTTCCTTCTAGCCGTGAAATGTTCCCCCTGGCATTGGCTACAACACAACCCCCAAGCATGGTTGATCCACCCACATACTTAATGGTTGGCGAGATGTTCTCTTCTTGAAATTCTTTGCCTTTTTTTCTCCACACATACCTTTGATCCTTGTGGCCAAATAGTTGTATTTTAACCTCATTGGCCCACAGTACTTGTTTCCAAAATGCATCAGGCTTGTTTAGATGTTCTTTTACATACTTATGTTCCTGATTTTTACGGTGAGGACACAGGAGAGGTTTTCTTCCATGAAGGACATATTTGTGCAAGTGTCTCTGAACAGTAAAGCAATGTATCAGAACTCGAGAGTCTGGTGAATCTTTCTGAAGATTTCTTTTTTTTTTTGCAGTCAAGCAGGTGTTCCAATTTGTCTCTCTACCAATTCCTGGAGCAGCTCTCACTAAAATTTTGCTTCTTCTTCCAGACTTTATCTTGACCAGTGTTCCTGTTAACTGCCACTTCTTAATTACAATTCTGACTGCTGAAGGAGCAACTTGAAACACTTTGCTATCTTCTTATAGCTTTCTCCTGCTTTGTGAGCCTCTACCATTTTTATTTTCAGAGTGCTAGCCAGCTGCTTGTATGAACGCATTACTGCTGGTTTTTGGCATTAGGTTAGAAGAAGCTGGGTTTTTATAAAGTTTGGAAATTTGGATTACCTGGCCTCTCCTAAAGATAATGAACAAGCCATAACCCTAACAGGCCAATTAAGGTCTGAAACTTTGGTCAAAGTTATCTGAGCACACAAATATCTAAGGGTGCCCAAACTTGTGCATCAGCTCATTTTCCTTTTTATAGTATACAAAATGTAAAAAATGACAGTATATATATATATATATATATATATATATATATATATATATATATTTAAAAAAATGTTTTTCCTACAATACAAAGGAAGCGTGTCATCTTTTACTTTAGGCCTTTTTTAACTTGCTTAACTGTTAAAAATAACAGTAATTTTGGCCAGTGGTGCCCAAACTTTTACATGCCACTGTAGCTGTGAAACCAGCACTGAATTCGAAAGCTCAGCATGATATTTTTGTGTCTCTCTCTGCCTTTTTTGTCACCTTGCTACTCATTCCTCCAACATCCTCCCATCTGTTTATAGTATAACAGGAGGTGTAACCTGATGCCTCTTTGTGCTGGAAGTCCATCTTGTCCTGAGCAAGATGGAGTTGAGTTGTTTTTTCAGAGTGGATAAATAGTATATGCAGGAGGGAAGAAGTTTCTCATAAGTTGAGAAAGAAGCATTAGATTTATTACAACGTTTCCTATAATGATTTGTGCTATTGATTCATGCAAAGTCTGTAGAAAGTACAGTTCCCATTTAAAGGGATACTGTCAGTAGAGAATGACTGTTCAAGCTAAGTCCCACCACTCGGTGCTTCACGGCTGAGCCAATCATTTAAATACGCCTTCCCACCTGTTTGATTTCCCTTAATTGTCACCCCTCTATTTTTTGATTGACATCTCTGGCTTCATTGGGGCAGAGAAGGGTGTAGATAGATAGAAACCAAGCAGGTGGGAAGGTATATATAAATGATTGTCCCCACCGTGAAGCAGAGAGCACCTCTACTTGGTTTGAAAAGTCATTCTCTGGTGACTGATTTCTTTTAATATCTTTCTTTTATATTGGTACTTTATATTTGTCTGTTTCAAGTTTTGCATAATATCAATGCACTAAACCACTATTCAGTCATAACACTGGACCATTTTATAGGTATCATGAAAATAACTATTTTTGTCTTTTTTAGGTTGTACAGGGTTCTCCTGAGATTATAGAATTCTTTGCTGATGACTGCCATGGATTACTACAGTCGTACGGGATGTCACTAATCTCTGAAGACAGGACAGGTTTGCTTAAAACCAACTCCTAAAACAACCCATAAAATAACATCTTGAACCCTGTTTACTTCTATTCCATGTTAATTGAACCTATGTAAGGGTCCTGGCCTTTTGATGATCGAATTATGGTTATTAAATTACCCACAAGGTTAATAATTTGGAGAAAATGTCCTAGGCACTTAGATGAGAGAATATATATTCAGGCACAATTAGGGACTAGGGACATCATAAAAAGCTTACGCTATCATGTTTAAGACAAAATATAGATAAAATATTTGATTGAAGGCTATTAGTGCTCATATAAAATTTAATTTACTGATTTTGTCATAATCAAAGCTGAGTACAGATCAAAGTGTCGCAATAAAAGAGAGGCACAATAAAAATGGTAATAATAAATTATGGCATAAAGCAGTGTTTTTCAAAGAATGTTCTGCCGGGGAGGTATGTGTGTATGTATCACTGCTGCTTTGATGTGCAGTTCTTTCTGTTTGTGTTCCCACTACAAGGCCGAATAATGTAACTAAATGCATCTTCTATTAGGGGTATAAATATGACAGCTGGCTGTAGCTCCAGCTTGACTCATCTTTTTCGTACTTGAATAGAATGTGAGCTAGTGATGTTTTCAGAGATGCGTAAAAGAACATTTCTGTAACTGGGGTGAATTAATGCCATGCACTTTATTTTTCATTTACAAATTTGGTGAAATGTCCTGCATGTTAAATTTAGTTTTGCTTCTCTGTGATGAATTGGATTTGAGTCTTTGGTTATATGTTTAAAGGGAACCTGTCACAAGAACTAACGCTATTAACCTGAAGATATGGGGTTAATTTGCAGGTTAATAATTTATGATGCTATCCAGCTCCCGCACGCAGCCAAATACAGAGGGGAGGAAATTAACATTATTTTCCCCTCCAGCATTCAGTTTCAGTCATAGAGGCGGGAATGCCACTGATTCAGTCACTGCTCTGAGAATACAGAGTGGCCGCTGTAACCACTGCCCCCGGCCCTGACTGACACTCCCTCTGTGTTGAGGCCGAGCTATCAGTCAGGGCCTAGGACATGATAACAGCAGTTGCTCTGTTGATCTCAAAACCGTGACTAAATCTGCGGCGCCCCCACCTCTGTGATTGAAACGGAATGCTGATGATTGGCGCGTGCGCAGTTGAACATTATGGGCAGAGACGTCTGCCCTTTCTATACTCTTCTTTCTCTTTGCGCATGCACTATTCTGCCGGTGCCTTTGACCTCTGTTCTCTGTTCACTTCCGGTTTCCCTGTTTCCGGTCCGGAACGGCTGTATGCCAATGCTCGTTTATCACCACTTACCAAGATATAAAAGGACGTTGACTGCGATTGGTAAGCTACTTCCCCTGACGAAGCGGTCTCAGAACCGCGATACGCGTTGGGTCCTCCCGCCTCCAGGCCCTGTTCCTCCCACTGGCCGTTCAGGTTATTGCTCCTTATCTTCTGGGCTTTCCCAGGCTTTGTGTGGTGTGCTGCCTGTTGTCCTCTTTGGGGGTATCCACGGCTGTGGGACCCCTGTTTTCATCCTTATTGCGGCCACACTGCCGTTTGCATTGGGACCGACATTTGTTGGTCATCTAGGGCAGTACTCACCTATGAGTAGTCCATATCTATTTTAAGGGGACTTGCATTTATTTTTCTTGTCTAAATATCTGCCGAGATTTTTTTATCTCTAGGACGTACATTCTTATTATAGTATGGTCGTTCCACCCAGTTGTATATCAGTACATGAAAACAGATACGGTGTTATGTGGGGTACATTTGGTTACACATGTATATTATACATTGTATTGTGAACAGGTCCATTGGGGGGAGTTCTCTCTTTCTGTCTTTGTATTGGTTTTAAATGTTTTTAGAAATTGTTACCAATAAAGTTGTTCCTTGTTTACACTCAATATTGGAGGTGTGCGGACTATGTAGTGGCTGCTTTTTGCTCTTTTCTTTATATGGTTATCTTTTAGCCACTTCTCTGCACACCCCCCCCCCCTGTTATTATTAGTGATTATTGAGTGGTGCGCCAGCACTATTGCTTTATGGGTTACTTCTTTGGAAACATCGTGCTGATGTTTTTTCTAGCTTGGCAGCACACAGTTTATTAGAACCTTTTTTTACATCTCTTATACACATTGTCTTATTTGTGTGGTTTCTAGGCGAGCATTTGGGTGCAGCGGTGATGGATTGGGATACTAGGGAGGCTGCATGGAGGGCCTCTGCGGCATTTACTGATACCACCCAGAACTGTCCAGACTCGGATTTTTCTCGCCTCACGTCAGAACTAATGACGGCTCAAAAACAAGGTATCAAATTATTATGGAACATTCGTTGTCTTGAGGAGTACCTCAAACTAAATTTGGTGCTGAGGGGACTGAGAATCCCTATTTTTCCAGCTTGGGAACCATCTGCTAGCTTCCGTAATACGTGGGAGGAAGGGTTACTGCGGTGCTCACATATCCTGATCAACATGTTGATCACACATGATAGGGAACTCCTGGCCCAGGTCAAATCTGAAATTAAGAATCTAGAAAGTGGTCTCAATAAATTTGACGAGACCTCCCAGGTCCAGCCCTTTATAGTCAAATTAAAGGAGGTTCTGGACAAATATGATAACGAAATTATGGACAAAAAGAAATCTAAATTTCTGAGAGATAAAGCAGACTTTGACCGGAAAGTTGCCTTTAATTGGAGACACCAGGGTAATCAACGTCAGGGTATGAATAACAAACAGAGCTCCACGGCACCGGCACCGAGTGCCTCTGGAATGGATGGACGGAGTTCAAGTGATTTTTTATCATCCGCGGAGAGCGAACCAGAATCAGGGCCAGGACAAGGCGAGGACGTAGGAAGCATAGGTCTCTTCACTCGGGTTACAAGGAACAGGAACTACAGGCCAACATACAATTACCAACGGAAGAGGAATCGCAAGTGACCACACTGCCACTCCATAACATCTGTGAGTATGCCAACCTGAATGGGAATGATACCTTACAAATTATTAATTTATCCCAATATCAGCTAACCACTATTGAAGCTTCGGTTTTGAGGAGGGGGCTTACTGTTATGGTTCTCAATGGCAAGAGAACATAGCCCAGCATACATAGGAACTAGCTCTTGGAAGGATGGAAACTTAAACTGACCATGAACTAAACCTGCCGCACAACTAACAGTAGCCGGGTAGCGTAGCCTGCGTTTTATCCCTAGACGCCCAGCGCCGGCCGGAGGACTAACTAATCCTGGCAGAGGAAAATATAGTCCTGGCTCACCTCTAGAGAAATTTCCCCGAAAGGCAGACAGAGGCCCCCACATATATTGGCGGTGATTTAAGATGAAAATGACAAACGTAGTATGAAAATAGGTTTAGCAAAATCGAGGTCCGCTTACTAGATAGCAGGAAGACAGAAAGGGTACTTTCATGGTCAGCTGAAAACCCTATCAATACACCATCCTGAAATTACTTTAAGACTCTAGTATTAACTCATAACATCAGAGTGGCAATTTCAGATCACAAGAGCTTTCCAGACACAGAAACGAAACTGCAGCTGTGAACTGGAACAAAATGCAAAAAACAAACAAGGACAAAAGTCCGACTTAGCTGGAAGTTGTCTGGTAGCAGGAACATGCACAGAAAGGCTTCTGATTACAATGTTGACCGGCATGGAAGTGACAGAGGAGCAAGGTTAAATAGCGACTCCCACATCCTGATGGGAACAGGTGAACAGAGGGGATGATGCACACAAGTTCAATTCCACCAGTGGCCACCGGGGGAGCCCAAAATCCAATTTCACAACAGCTTACCTTTTCGCCATCTCAGCAGATTGATAAGTTTATTCTGATTAAGGACCTCTTTCTTTTTTGCAGAAAGATCATTTTAAAGGTTTTGCACAATCATCCGCAATCCATTCCATCCCTTGAGCAAACTGAACACAGGGCATTTCAGGACCTTATGGACCTTTTATCTGAAGGGGATTCCTCTACAGGTAGGCCACAATTTCCATATAGAAACAAGTCCTTGGTTTGTCCCTCTCTTTCTACCATTCCGGCTGTAAAAATCTTTTTTGAGATGGTCAGGCAGGATATAGAAGCATTGCCTGTTGTGACCGGCACCATGGCCAATCTTACTATACAAGAGAAGAGGGCCCTAACTCTTCTCAAGTCAAATAAGGAATTTCTTATTAGAGAGGCAGACAAGGGCGGAAACATGGTGTTATGGCCCCATGATCTATACTTGGAAGAGGCCTATAGACAATTGAATGACCAACGCTTCTATCGCAAACTCCCGTCCAACACTACGGGGGTTTACTCTACCAAATTTAGACTGCTCATAGATAGGGCTTTTGAGTTGGGTATTATTAATATTCATGAACGGGACTTCATATGGGTTGAACAACCTGTGGTATCAACCTTTTATATGTTACCTAAAGTCCACAAAAATATTAAGAAACCCCCCGGCCGCCCTATAGTCTCTAGTATTGGTAGTTTGTGCGAAAAAGCGTGTTCTTACATTGACTTCTTTCTGCAGCCCCTTGTCATCACACTTCCCTCTTACATCAGGGACTCCTCACACTTCATCAGTACCTATAAAGGGATGACGTTGGCCGCAGGGGAGTTTATGGTCACCTGTGATGTCGAATCATTGTATTCGAACATCAATCATGATGATGGTATGCAGTCTGTGCTATTTTTCCTGGACCAGCAAGTCAACTCTGATAGAATGCACGACTCCTTCATTGTTGACCTGCTTGACTTTGTCCTGAGACACAACTTCTTCCTGTTTGATAGGACCTTCTTCCTTCAAACATCTGGCGTAGCCATGGGGGCACGTTGTGCCCCGGCTCTTGCAAACCTTTTTCTAGGATGATGGGAGTCAAATTTTGTCTATGTTTCTGACCTTTACAAAAGTAAAGTACGGTATTGGTCACGTTACATAGACGACATATTTTTCATTTGGTCGGGCTCCTCGGAGGAATGCTTGGGGTTTCTGGATTCTTTAAACAGCAATCCCTTTAACATTTTTCTAATTCATCATCTTTCTTCTATCACAGTCAATTTCCTCGATCTCGAGGTTAAGTGTCAGGATGGCACACTTTCCACATGCCTGCATCGGAAGCCCACAGCTGTCAATAGCTTATTAGACTACCAGAGTTTCCACCCCAAACACACGAGAGACGGGGTTCCGACGGGTCAATTTCTCCGAGCCAGACGAAATTGCACACTAGATTCTGACTTTAGGAGAGAAGCCGAAGACCTTGCAACAAGATTTCGGGGTAGGAATTACCCCAAAAGATGCATCTCTCGTGCCTATCAGAAGGCTAATCTACAGACACAGAATTCTCTGCTTGTCCCTACCAAGAGAAGATCGGACAATTATGCGCGCTTCATTACCGGATACCATACTCAATGGCCGCAGGTAAGGAGGATTTTGAATGAGCACTGGAGAATTCTAACTACGGACACTCAAACGTCCCAAGTAGTGAGTACCCAGACATTAATGACGGCCAGGAAGGCGCCCAACTTTAGGGACATTCTTACCCAGAGTCATTATACTAGGCCCACACAGAGACTCAACCGTGGAATCTTGTTGAGAGGCTCTTTTCCGTGTGGTGACTGTAGCATATGTCCCTACATGCATCCGACTCGTGACTCCTTCCGCAATCCTGTTGACCAGACACAGCATAAGCTAAAAGCATATATTAACTGCAAGACTTCACATGTTGTTTATGCTTTGATTTGTCCTTGTCCTTGCATTTATGTAGGTCAGACTTCACAGGAGTTGCGCAGAAGAGTACAAAGCCATTTGTCAACTATAAATACAGCGGCAGCGGACCACCATAAAGGTAAGACGCTGACTACGGTGGCTTCGCATTTTTTGGCTCACCACATGGGCAGCCATGCAAATACGAAGATAATCGGCTTGGAGCATATTAGGAGCTCCGGTAGGGGTGGCTCCCTACATAAGCGACTATTACAGGTCGAATCCAGGTGGATTTATTCACTTCATTCCATCACACCTCATGGGATTAATGAAGATCTCCTCTTCACAGGTTTTCTGGGTTGATCTCTTCCCGGGATGGCTTCATTATCGGTTGGCAATATCCCGGAAAGGACTTTGTGAATTTGTCCTTGGTTGGTGGCACTCTGGAAATATCCTGGAAAGGACTTTGTGAATTTGTCTTTGGATCATACTATGGACATCCTGCTGGAGTTGGCTGTGGGCTTCCAGTTACACCTCATCCAGTTGGCTGTGATCTATTCTTGAAGACTATGTTACATCCATGTGGAAACCCTTCACTCATAAAGGGACTTGGCTATGAGCCTTGTCATACTCTTTTGGACGTTATTAACTATTTCTTTGTTTCATGTCTTTATTTTTGGATTATCTTCTTGGGATGTTTCACCTCTCCTAAATGGGGGGATTAAATGTTTTGGCTGTTGGTGTGTTTTTTGTCATGTTACCTTTTTTTTTTTTTTTTTAATTACTTTTTCATTATTTTTGTTATGTCTGTATGCAATTTATTCTATGTATATGTGGTTTATTATTTATTTTTATATTTTTTGCTTATATATATATATATATATATATATATATATGTTTGTTTGTGTTTCTTTTATTATGGGGGTCTTTTGTGCTTGTACCCCCCATTTTGTGCCACTTTATCTCCCCCCTTCTGTTCCTTTCCCATCAGTCCCTGTTTGCAAGCCAATATACTCCTGTTCTTTGTGGACCACCGATCTCCGATTGGCGCGTGCGCAGTTGAACATTATGGGCAGAGACGTCTGCCCTTTCTATACTCTTCTTTCTCTTTGCGCATGCGCTATTCTGCCGGTGCCTTTGACCTCTGTTCTCTGTTCACTTCCGGTTTCCCTGTTTCCGGTCCGGAACGGCTGTATGCCAATGCTCGTTTATCACCACTTACCAAGATATAAAAGGACGTTGACTGCGATTGGTAAGCTACTTCCCCTGACGAAGCGGTCTCAGAACCGTGATACGCGTTGTGTCCTCCCGCCTCCAGGCCCTGTTCCTCCCACTGGCCGTTCAGGTTATTGCTCCTTATCTTCTGGGCTTTCCCAGGCTTTGTGTGGTGTGCTGCCTGTTGTCCTCTTTGGGGGTATCCACGGCTGTGGGACCCCCTGTTTTCATCCTTATTGCGGCCACACTGCCGTTTGCATTGGGACCGACATTTGTTGGTCATTTAGGTCAGTACTCACCTATGAGTAGTCCATATCTATTTTAAGGGGACTTGCATTTATTTTTCTTGTCTAAATATCTGCCGAGATTGTTTTATCTCTAGGACGTACATTTTTATTATAGTATGGTCGTTCCACCCAGTTGTATATCAGTACATGAAAACAGATACGGTGTTATGTGGGGTACATTTGGTTACACATGTATATTATACATTGTATTGTGAACAGGTCCATTGGGGGGAGTTCTCTCTTTCTGTCTTTGTATTGGTTTTAAGTGTTTTTAGAAATTGTTACCAATAAAGTTGTTCCTTGTTTACACTCAATATTGGAGGTGTGCGGACTATGTAGTGGCTGCTTTTTGCTCTTTTCTTTATAGGGCCTAGGACATGATTACAGCAGTTGCTCTGTTGATCTCAAAACCGTGACTAAATCTGCGGCGCCCCCACCTCTGTGATTGAAACGGAATGCTGACGAGGGAAAAAAAACATCATTTTCTCCTCGCCTCATTCGGCTGCATGCAGGCGCCGGGCAGCATCATAACGCTATTAACCTGCAGATTTACCATATATCTGCAGGTTAATAGAGTTATTTCTGGTGACAGGTTCTCTTTAACCCCTTAATGACCAGAGGTGTTTTTGGTTTGCATTTTCATTTTTTGCTCCCCTTCTTCCCAAAGCCATAACTTTTTAAATTTTTGGTCAAAATGGCCATGTGAGGGCTTGTTTTTTGCAGAACGAGTTGTACTTTTGAACTACACCATTGGTTTTACCATGTCACGTACTAGAAAACGGAAAAAAAATTCCAAGTGTTATGAAATTGCAAAAAAGTGCAATCCCACACTTGTTTTTTATTTGGCTTTTTTACTAGGTTCACTAAATGCTAAAACCGACCTGCCATTATTATCATCCAGGTCATTACGAGTTCATAGACACCAAACATGTCTAGGCTCTTTTTTATCTAAGTGGTAACAAAAAAAATTGCGCCATTTTCTGATACCCAGAGCGTCCCCATTTTTCATGATCTTGGGTTAGGTGAGGGCTTATTTTTTGTGTACCATGCTGTCGTTTTTAATGATCCATTTTGTTGCAGATCGCCCGTGATCGCCCGTTATTGCATTTTAATGCAGTGTCCCGGCGACCAAAAAAAACAAATTCTGGTGTTTTGAATTTTTTTCTCGCTACGCCATTTAGCGATCAGGTTAATCCTTTTTTTTTATTGATATATTGGGTGATTATGAACATGGCAAAAGTGAGTTGATTTGAAATTTTATGTTTTTTTTTTATATATATATATATGTTTATATATATATTTTTTTTAACTTTTGGCATGCTTCAATAGTCTCCATGGGAGACTAGAAGCTGCTACAACCCGATCAGCTTTGCTACATAGAGGCAATGATG
This sequence comes from Ranitomeya variabilis, assembly GCF_051348905.1. Classification (NCBI taxonomy): domain Eukaryota; kingdom Metazoa; phylum Chordata; class Amphibia; order Anura; family Dendrobatidae; genus Ranitomeya; species Ranitomeya variabilis. The sequence goes on along the minus strand of NC_135237.1, from coordinate 117,360,395 downwards.
AGATCGCCTCTATGTAGTAGAATTACTCTCTTGCTATGAGCACCGACCACCAGGCGGCGTTCACAGCAAGCCGGCAGTGACAAACATAGAGGTCTACAGGAGAACTCTGGTTGTGATGCCAACCCACCGGTGACCTGCAATCATGTGACGGGTGACCGGTGTGCAGATTTCCAGAGCGTTTGACAGAAGCGTTTGTTAAATGCCAGTGTCAGTTTGACAGCGGTATTGAACAGGTTAATAGCCGCGGGTGGAATCGCGATTCACTCGCGGCTATTAACCTGTTAAAACATGTTAGCTGTTCAAAACAGCCGACATCCCGGGAAAGATGTGGGCTCACCGCCGGAGCCTATATCAAAGGGAGGGTGTCCGACAGGGTACTATTATGCCCAGCGTCAGAAAGAGGTTATAGGGAGCCTGTGCTGTCAAAAAATGCTGCTAACCTGCAGATATGGTTTAATTCTGCAGTTCAATAGCGTTCTAAAGTGTTGTGGCCGCTGCACTGACAGCCTAACTACCAGGAGGATATTGACTTTACTCCTTACGGCAGCTTCTGACTTTCAGTCATAGAGGTGCGGGAGGCACAGCTTCAGTCAACGCTTGGTACATAGCGAGCGGCAGCTGTAGCCACGCCCAGGACTTGACTGACAAGTGGCTTAACACTGATGCACGCTGTTAGAATGCTATTAACCTGCAGAATAACCCCATACCTGTTATGTTAATAGCGTTTTTTTTACATGACAGTTTCCTTTTAAACCATAGTCCTAAAGATGTTTTCTGAAATCAAGGTAGAAAATTTCTGTTACCAAAAACAAAAATATTTTTAATATACTCAGGTCCCGATTCATCAAATCTTTTATGCCAGAAAACTTTCGTTAAAAGCTTTGAAAAACTGCAAAATTTTACGCCAATTTCTCCCAGCTTCACAAAAATTGACAGAGCTAGTGCGGCATAGGGTGCGCAATGCCGCAGCTCGTCTAATTCATGAAGAACTAGGACATTCCTTACTCCGGAATTCTGAACCAGAGTAAGAAAAGTGGCGAGGCGCACGGAGGTGCAAACCACTAGTCAGATGCTCCTGATTCATTAAGAGGCATGTACCTGACTTAACCACGCCGGTTTTGGTGAATTGGGGCCAAAGTCTGTGAAACACTCTTTCCAACACCTGACCTGCCTTTTGCTCCACAAATGGGCATTAAGGCAGTGGCATTATTATTAAAGTGGTTGTTTAGCACCTCTTATTTCTATCTGATCGGCTGCTGCTCACTTGGCGGGAAAGATGACTTGCTACTCATCTAATACCAGGACAAAGCCAGGTTGTATTTCAATGCAAAATGAGTTGCACCTAATTGTGCAAAGAATCCCAATGGGGAGAAACCAACTCTATATATAGCATTGAATAGAGAAAGAGGAGTATTGCGGTTAAAAGATTATTTTATTTTGTAAATATATAGTAATAATAAAAAACAGTAAAGTGCATGACAGACGGAACAAGCCAACGGTGTCAAATGACAGCAAAAATCAAGTAATGTGTCACCAGTATTACAGTAGAAGAAGCCCTATATTCAATACAATATTTAGACCATGTGCAAGATCCAAGAGGCCAAGTGACAATATATAATTGGACAAATTAGGGCATAGCTTACCACGAATAGAGCACAGCTGTCAGGAGGCACTGGACTGGATGAAAGAAACCCCAACATGCGTTAGTGCGGCGTGCATGCTGACTGCCGTATTGGAAATTTAAGTGTGGTCACACATGTATCACATTTGTCACAATAGTGGTAACAGTGGCAAAAAGTTCAAGACTTATAATTAGATAATCATGATATGACAGTCAATGTAACCACACTGGTGTGGTGGGAACTGTAATATAATTTCTTCCAAACGCCTTTCAGGGAGAGCGGGGTAGAGACTGGATGTAATAGCAGCAGGTGGAGAGAAACAAAAAGTTGATGATGGCACCACAAAACGGTCATGGCTATAAATAATAATAAAGTAAAAAACAATAATAGTGAGAAAAAATATAAAAGAATCAATTAATAATCTGGAATAGGTTAAGGGACAAGATGGGAAAGGAAAAGGGAAAAAGAGGAGCAAAGAATAGATTGGACAAAATAATAATGATGTACTATAAGAAGGAAGAGACACTAAGGGCCTCATTTAAGTAATTTAAGCCCTTAGGCGTCATAGTGTCAAGTCTTTCAATCCAATTTGTTTCACGTTGACCTAACAATTTTTTATTGTTACTCCCTCTGATCCACATGTGTAGGCTTTCAATACCGCTGACCATAAGCGACTTGGCATCACAATTATGGTAGGCCTTGAAGTGGCAGGGGATTGTTTTTAGCTAATAGGGGTCGGTCACTGTTGTGGCCATGCAAATGTCCCGACCATGCTCCTGTACTCGGACACAAAATTCCCTAGATGTCAATCCGACATATATTAAAGAGCAACCACAGGTGGCTTAATATATTAAGTTAGTTGTACTACACGAGATGTGTTGCTTAATCTGAAAGTGTTTGGAGCCGTCTGAAGAGTAAAATGTTGACCAGAGTAGGACAATTGCACAGACAGGTCAGTGGCTGCATTGCAAGTACCCTAGTGAGGGACCTCTAGAGCCAAATGGATTGGTATGAGCTGGAACATAGTGGCTTCTGACCAATAGGTCACTTACATTTTTTGATTATCTGGATGTCATAGAGGGGAAATCAGTCAGGAATGGTTCCATGGAGGGTTGTGTTTTCAATATGGACCAATGTTTTTCTCTCATATTGGTCCACTCGTGGATGTAGGTGGAGATGAATCTGATCTTATCCTCTGTTTTTCTACCTCTGTTTTTACTACTGGAGTACAGTAGACTATTATGTGGTGTCTTCCTTGCCCTGTCATACCCGCGTTTAATATATCTGTGACTATAGCCACATGAGTTGAAACGTTTACTGAGTTTCATGGCTTACGTCTCAAATTTATGGTCAGAAAAGCAGATCCGCCTCATCCTTAGTAACTGTCCAACCGGGACGGCCCTTATGGTAGCAGGGTTGTGAGAAGAATTTGCTCGTATTAACACATTAACCAATGTGGGTTTCCTGAAAACTTCTATCTGGATACGCAAGTCATTGTCGATCTCCTGAGTTATGTCCAGGAAATCTATTTTTTTATTATAATTGTACGTAAACCTTATATTGCGTGAATTCTGATTACGTTGATTCATGAACATCTCAAGCTGCTGCACCATCCCGCCCCACACGATGAAAATGTTGTCAACATATCTTAGCCAGGACAGCACATGGTCACCGCACCTAAGGAGGTAAAATGAATCTTTATCCCCTTAGTGACAGGGCCAAATTTTTTAAATCTGGCTAATGTCACTTTACATGGTAATAACTCTGGAACGCTTCAGCAAATCCCAGTGATTTTGAGATTGTTTTTTTCATGGTGCATTATAATTTATGATAATGGTAAATTTAAGTCAATATGTTTTCTGTTTATTTATAAAAAAATATCAGAAATTTGACAAAAAATGTAAAAAAAAATAGCAATTTTCAAACTTTAAATGATTATTCCTTTAATCCAGATAGTCGTACCATAGAAAAACATTAATAAATAACACTTCCCTCATGTCTGCTTTACATCAGCACCATTTGTAAAATGTTACTTTATTTTGTTAGCTTTTTATGAGGTTTAAAAATGTAGCAGTAATTTTTCATTTATTTCAAGGACATTTGCAAAATTTATTTTTTTTAGGGACTTATCCAGGTTTGAAGTGACGTTGTTGTCCTTTATATTGAAAAACCTCATAAAGTGATACCATTTTGAAAACAGCACCCCCTGACAAATTGAAAATTGCTGTCAGGTAGTTTATTAACCCTTTAGGTGATTTTCAGGAATTAAGGCAAAGTGACATGACAGGAATTAAAAAGTTTATTTTTACCACCTAAATGTCGCGAACTTCTGAACATTTTACTATAGCTGGCAGACACTAAGGCCATGTGCACACGTTCAGTATTTTTCGCGTTTTTTTCACGTTTTTTCGCTATAAAACGTGATAAAAACGCGAAAAAAACGCTTACATATGCCTCCCATTATTTTAAGTGTATTCCGCATTTCTTGTGCAAATGTTGCATTTTTTTCCGTGAAAAAATCGCATTGCGGAAAAAAAAGCAACATGTTCATTAAATTTGCGGAATTGCGGGGATTCCGCACACCTAGGAATGCATTGATCTGCTTACTTCCCGCACAGGGCTATGCCCACCATGCGGGAAGTAAGCGGATCATGTGCGGTTGGTACCCAGGGTGGAGGAGAGGAGACTTTCCTCCACGGACTGGGCACCGTATAATTGGTAAAAAAAAAAAGAATTAAAATAAAAAATAGTCATATACTCACCTTCGATGGCCCCGGAGTCTTCCCGCCTCTCAGCGGTGCATGCTGCCGCTTCCGTTCCTATAGATGGTGTGTGTGAAGGACCTGCGATGATGTCGCGGTCACATGACCGTGATGACGTCGCGGTCACGTGACCGCGACGTCATCGAAGGTCCTGCACACACCATCTATAGGAACGGACGCCGCTGAGGAGATCGGCTGTCTGCAGAAGGTGAGTATAACCATTTTTTTATTTTTTTATTATTTTTAACATGATATCTTTTTACTATTGATGCTGCATAAGCAGCATCTATAGTAAAAAGTTGGTCACACTTGTCAAACACTATGTTTGACAAGTGTGACCAACATGTCAGTCAGTTTTCCAAGCGATGCTACAGATCGCTTGGAAAACTTTAGCATTCTGCAAGCTAATTTCGCTTGCAAAATGCTAAAAAAAACCGCGAAAAAAACGGGAAAAAAAACGCAAAAAAAATGCGGATTTCTTGCAGAAAATTTCCGGTTTTCTTCAGGAAATTTCTGCAAGAAATCCTGACGTGTGCACATACCCTAAGGCTGCTATTTGGCCATGAATTGCCATGGCAAACATCAGGACCACACAATCATGATCTTAGGGTGCCGATGGGGATAAAGAGGAAGCCTCCACACTCTGTTAACCATTTATATGATATAGTCACTATTGACAGCAGCATCTAAGGGGTTACACAGATATGGACGGTGCCAACACTGATCGTGGCTGATGCAGCAAGTTGTCAGCTATAGTGTACAGCTGGCAGCTGCTGGATTGTCACCTGTATGGGGAGGCTATTCTTTTATATCTCAGGTCAGTAAAAAGATGTATCGGTGGTCATTAAGGGGTTAAAGGCAAAAAAATTGTGGGCAAGGACAAAGTGCAGCAGTTGAAGAATAAGCTCACACAAAGGGCCATCCAGGTTGAAGGTCCCCAAGAAGAGTCGGAACGCATCTAAGCTGTGGCCATGATCAATGCAGGTATAGAAAGTCTCGACATCAGCAGTAACAAGCAGTGTATTATTATCCACAAAGACGCCGTCAACCCGAGAAAGGATGTCCGTCGTGTCTTGGACATAGGATATAAAGTCTTAACCCATAAGGTATCATGTGTCTGTCATCCTGCTCCATCTTCTGTAGGCATCTTTACAACGGCTGATAGATATTGTGCACATATTCTACTACATAGAATTCCTGTATGTCCTACTCTAATTAATATGAAAGTTGGGTAATGCCAGACAGGCATCAGAAGTTTGCCTTGGCAAATTTCTAACTTAGCATACAGATGTGTTTCTCCATGCCCATTATCAGATTCAATAGAAGAGACAAGGCTTTGATGCTTCATAGACTGAATACATTATACATATTTTTGTTTTCTGATGTCATATTATGTGAAGGGATTATCCAAAACCCACCCTGCTCTTGAAAATTTATTTTACCCCATTCACTTTCTATATTTAATTGATTCATTGTTTATAAAATCTATAATGTATGTGTAACACATGTTTATTTTCATGGTAATAGGAAACACTGGAGCATTTGAATTTGATGGTGGAATAACTTATGAGCAACTGCAGGTATCGTAATATATAACTTTATGACTCAGTGTGTGAGGCCATGTCTTGTCTAAGTTGTTCTAACTCCTTGTTTTTATTATGGTATAGACGATGATTGAAGAAGTTTTAGAAGACAGTAACTACTATAATCTAACTTCAAACAGGTAAGAAAAAGAACTTAACTAATTTTGACAAAATCAAGGATAAAAACAAAACGAGCAAATGCCCTACAGTAAGTATGTAAATATAAATAGTAATAGCACATGTAAAAACAGTATACATAGTTGACACTATTTTTATTGAAATAACGTTAAACTATCCCACAGTGATGAGGTATACCCTCATGATGGATCCTAATTCTTGTACTTCACCTCGTTATTTGTCAGTAGACCTCCAAATAGATGGGTGACAGAGCAGGACACAGACCAGACTGTTTTGCACCTGCAAAAGATAAACCGATTGATAGACCTGTAGATCTACAGACAGCCTGTTATTAATATTTATTTATATAGCACCATTCATTCCATTGTGCTGTACAAGAGAAAGGGTTACATACAAATTACAGATATCACTTACAGTAAACATACTAATAATGATAGACTTATACACATGGAAAAGGACCCTGCCCTTGTGGGCTTACATTCTACAAGATGATGGAGAAGGAGACAGTAGGTTGGGGGTTGCAGTAGCTGCGATGGTGTTGAGGTGGTAGCGTGGTCATTGCAGGCTGTAAGCTTTTTGAAGAGATGGATTTTCAAGTTCCGTCTGAAGGAGCCAAATGTGATGGATAATCGGACGTGTTGGAGCACAGAATCACAGGGGATTGGTAATATTCGGGAGAAGTTTTGGAGGTGATTGAATGATGAGAAATTAAGTGAGGAGAAGATGAGGAGATCCAAAATAAACAGATACACAGGTGTGAAACAGTGATCAGTGACGGATGATATTGGAATCAGAAGACATACCAGAATAGACGGATACACAGGTGTGAAATAGTAATCAATGAATATGACAGATGATATTGGAATCAGAAGACATACCCAGATTAGACGGATACACAGGTGTGAAACAGTAATCAGTGAATATGACGGATAATATTACAATCGGAAGACATACCAACAATAGATGATAAGATAGATAGATAGATAGATAGATAGATAGATAGATAGATAGATAGATAGATAAGATGTTATCTGAGCATATTCCCTGATCACTAGTCCTATGTTAACATCTAACTTGTTGGCCTGTTAAGATTTTTTTGATTGAGAAAGCCTTTGAGTTCACTTCAGTGTTTTTTTTGCAACAGCTATTTTAGTTTCATATATCTAATAACTGTTGGACACAGTAATGTTTCTGCCTTGAAATGAGGTTTATTGTACTAACAGAAAATGTGCAATCTGCATTCAAACAAAATTTGACAGGTGCATAAGTATGGGCACCCTTATCATTTTCTTGTTTTAAATACTCCTACCTACTTTTTACTGACTTACTAAAGCACTTTTTTTGGTTTTGTAACCTCATTGAGCTTTGAACTTCATAGCCAGGTGTATGCAATCATGAGAAAGGCTACTTAAAGTGGCCACTTGCAAGTTTTTCTCCTGTTTGAATCTCCTCTGAAGAGTGGCATCATGGGCTCCTCAAAACAACTGTCAAATGATCTGAAAACAAAGATTATTCAACATAGTTGTTCAGGGGAAGGATACAAAAAGCTGTCTCAGAGATTTAACCTGTCAATTTCCACTGTGAGGAACATAGTAAGGAAATGGAAGAACACAGGTACAGTTCTTGTTAAGGCCAGAAGTGGCAGGCCAAGGAAAACATCAGAAAGGCAGAGAAAAGAATGGTGAGATCAGTCAAGGACAATCCTCAGACCACCTCCAAAGAGCTGCATCATCAACTTGCTGCAGATGGTGTCACTGTGCATCGGTCAACTATACAACGCACTTTGCACAAGGAGAAGCTGTATGGGAGAGTGATGCGAAAGAAGCCGTTTCTGCAAGCACGCCACAGAGTCGGCTGAGGTATGAAAAAGCACATTTGGAGAAGCCAATTTCTTTTTGGAAGAAGGTCCTGTGGACTGATAAAACCAAGATTGAGTTGATTGGTCATACAAAAAGGCGTTATGCATGGCGGCAAAAAAACACAGCATTCCAAGAAAAACACTTGCTACCCACAGTAAAATTTGGTGGAGGTTCCATCATGCTTTGGGGCTGTGTGGCCAATGCCGGCACCGGGAATCTTGTTAAAGTTGAGGGACGCATGGATTCCTCTCAGTATCAGCAGATTCTTGACAATAATGTTCATGAATCAGTGACAAAGTTGAAGTTACGCAGGGGATGGATGTTTCAGCAAGACAATGATCCAAAACACCGCTCCAAATCTACTCAGGCATTCATGCAGAGGAACAATTACACTGTTCTGGAATGGCCATCCCAGTCCCCAGACCTGAATATCATTGAACATCTGTGGGATCATTTGAAGAGGGCTGTCCATGCTCGGCGACCATCAAACTTAACTGAACTGGAATTGTTTTGTAAAGAGGAATGGTCAAAAATACCTTCATCCAGGATACAGGAACTCATTAAAAGCTACAGGAAGCGACTAGAGGCTGTTATTTTTGCAAAAGGAGGATCTACTAAATATTAATGTCACTTATCTGGTGAGGTGCCCATACTTTTGCACCTGTCAAATTTTGTTTGAATGCAGATTGCACATTTTCTGTTAGTACAACAAACCTCGTTTCAAGGCAGAAACATTACTGTGTCCAACAGTTATTAGATATATGAAACTGAAATAGCTGTTGCAAAAAAAACAATTTTTATACAACATTAAGCTTAAGATTAATAGTGGTGCCCAAACTTATACTGTAAAATGTTTGGAAACTCTGTTGTGCATAATTGTGTATAATCATTTGAGGGTTTTTTAGTTTTGAAAACAATACTATAATCATTGGGAGATTTGTCCAGTAAAATGTGATGTATACTCTAACGGTTGATTATTTGAACATTATACTCCTTTCGATTGACTATTTAGAGAAGTAAGAGAAAATTTGTATTTTCATATTAATTTGGAACGCGATGTAGACGTTTCCCATGGATACAATATAACAGCCAAAAGATATCATATACATGGACTTGATAATCTCAACTTGTCCTGCTTCTTTTGCTGGCATCCAACCTTTTTTTTCAGAATTAACTAAATTTTAAATAGCTTCAGCCTCTAGACATTATGTAGAACTTAATATCTGGGTGAAGCCATATAAAGTGATTTATAATTCATGTAGGATTGGTAGTGTGTATCCAACATTTCTGTATATTCAGCGGGTAAATAAGTATTGAACATAAAAGGGTGCTATTGACATGAAATTCTCACCAGATGTCGGTAACAACCCATCCAGTCCACACAGGCAAACAAATCAAACCATAAATTTCCATAAATTAAGTTATTTGTAATAATGAAAAATTACACAAGAAAAATGTATTGAACATATGAAGAAAGAGAGGTGCAAAAAGACATGGAAAGTCATGACACCAACTGAAATCTATCATTAATTAGAAAGCAATCTTGCCACTTAGTGAAATATAATATCAGCTGGTTCAACTGATGGCCTATGAAAAGGTGTCTCATTACCAAAGTGCCACACAAAAAACATCTCATGATGGATAAAACCCAATGAGCTGTCTCAAGACCTTCACAACCTTATTCTTGCAAATTATACTTATGGCATTGGTAACAAAATAATTACTTAACTACTGAAGATTCCAGTGTGCACTGTTGGGACCATATTCTGGAAGTGGAAAGAACATAATTTCACTATAAGCCAGCCACGTCTAGATGCACCCCACACAATTTCAGATAGCGGAGTGGAAAGAAAGACCTGGAATCAGCAGGATCAGTTGTTTCAAAGAAAATTATACTGTAAGCAATGCACTCAACCTCCATGACCTCTAAGCAGGCTCACTACACAAGACTCCATTGCTGAACAAAAAGCATGTTCAAGTGCGTTTAAAGTTTCCTCAACAACATTTAGATAAGCCTGTGAAATACTGGGAGAATGTAGTCTGGTTAGATGGGACCAAAATTGAACTCTTTGGATGTCATAAAACACAACATGTTTGAAGGCCAAAAGATACTGCATATCATTCCCAAAACACCATACCAACAGTGAGTTTTGGAGGTGGGAAGATCATGGTGTGGGGCTGGCATTCTTCATATAATTAAGGTAACGATGAATGGACAAATTTATTCTTGATAAAAATCTGCAAAGTATTAAATAAATTTTCCCTGTGTCAATTCTCATTATTGCACATAACTTAATTTATATACATCTATGCTTTGATTTATTTGCCTTTGTGGATTGGATGGGTCGTTACTAACTATTGATGAGAATTTAATGTCAATAACACCGTTAGAGATAAATTTTACTTACAAAAATTGCTGTCGCGTTCAATACTTATTTTATCCACTGTATGAGGCATATGGAAAATATATACCAGATACATGACTGAAAAAAAGTAGAAAAGGGAAAGGCAGGTATATAATTTATTTCTAACCTAATTCACATATTCTTGTCATTTCCAAACACTCCCTTTCATATTTTTCTTTTATCCTATTTGTCCCACTCTTATTTCAGTACATTGATATTTATAATATCAATGTACTGATCTATTACATTCAGTTACGTCACTTAACAAGTATTAAAAAACCAGTAAAAAGAGTTAAGTTAGAAGAATATTGTCCTTAAAACTCTACCTAGAATGAACTTCTGTTTCTTTTCTATCTGTGATGGCAATGACAGATAGAGAAATAAGTCTAGGTAACTTTTTAAGGAGCTGATAGTTTTGCTTGAAGGTAAAGTTGCTAGGAGCCAAAGGTTGCAATATTCTGGCAGGAGAGCTTTGAATGGGAGGAAAGCATTCATTTTACCTGATGGAAATAACCGATCTGCTACAATCTGCAGAAAAACACAAAAAGATTTAGTCTTCTGTTAGCTTTGGACCTCAAGTGCCACCTGCCTTTTGGGATCTCATGTATTCACTTGTTTTAAAATGTCTGACATATTACACTAGTATATATTATTTAAATGGAATATCATTTTTACGAGTTAAAAGCCATTTGTAAACAGATTAGTATTTTTTTTAGTTTGTGTATGTTTTAATTTCCTTTCTATGGTGATTGGCACAGTCATTTTGCTTACTAAAAGGGATATAAGCTCTCTGATTTTCCTCTTCCCATGTTATTGGCACAGTAATTTTGTCTGAGGTGCTCAGATTGGAAACCTCAATAACAACCTTCCATGGAATCATGTACAAGGAGGAGAAGCCAATCTGCCCCTCACTAATTGTGTGATTTTGTGTTCTGCATCCTGAATTATAATAAAGGTGGTAACTTTCCTTGTAATGACAATGAGATGGCTGCTGAGAAGTTATCTCTACAGAGCAGGAAATATCTATTATGGCTAGTATATTTAGTAGATAAGGATGAAAATATGTTTAAAATGAAAATCTTTTTTTTTTTACCAATTTTTTTTCAAAAGTTTTTCAAAAGGGGGGGCCCCTGTTTTTTTTTAAAGATTAGAAGGTCCTTTATTAAGATACATTTTATTCTTCAGATGGGAATTTAAGTAGATTGACATGCTTAACAAATAGGTTAATTATTATCAATATTTTTTTATACATCTTATATGTTATGTTTTCATATATATTTAAAAGAGCAATGTAGGATGACTCACTCTTTCTCTTTTGTCTCCCCTCCCTCTCTCACACTGGGAAAGGGCTTTATAAGAAGGATCAAATTCATTTTCTCCATAAACCTGAAGAAGGCTGCAAACAGCCGAAACGCGTTGCGTATATAGTTTTTATTAGTTTGAATAATTTTCTGCATCTTGATTTCCCTCGGTGGCAAAGACAGTGCCATTCCTGGTCCTCCTGTCTGGCATTTTTTTTACCAATGAAATGTTTGCTGATGATATATTTCCTTTAAAAGTTAATTACATACTGAAAATATAGGGTAAAGTAAACCATCATGAATACATCTTAATGTGCTGCTATAAAATCTGATAGAAGAATATTATTAAAATCCTGGTCCGATAAGTAAAATCGATAATTGTCTTTTTTTATTTAGATGATTACAAGAAGGAGTAGCTTACCCTCTCCTTCATTAGACCATACTCTTCTTCCTATTATAGAGCTTAAACTTTGCATCATTGAAATAAAGTTTATAAAGCTACATTTAGCAACATATAGCTTTCTTTATTGTCAATCAATCAGCCAGAGTAGATAGCTTACATCTGACAGAGGTCATTGCAAACTTAGTTCTGCCATTTGAGAGGAGCCTGACTATTGAACGCACGGCTTATCCTGTTTATAAAGACACTTAATTATATTTTGTTGTTATCATATCTGTCTTTTTCTAGATACTACTCATTCCCAGTGGGAGTCAAGAACCTTTTAACAATAAGACGATGATGGCTTTCACCTTTCCAAGGTTCAATGTTATTGTGTTTCTCCCCAACTGAAATAGTTGGTTAACTTAAAACTGCTTTACATATATGAAAGAAGATAATGGGGACTGTTGGAATCCTATGGGAAAACTTCTGAAAACTTGCAAGTGACTGTATTATCAGACGAGCTGCGCTTGTTTTGAGATGCTTTGCATAATGAAATGCTCTATAAATTGAATACTATATCTTTTGTATCTAAATGTAAAGACTTCCTGTATCTTAGTGTGTGATAATATTTAAATCCGCTTTCCTGCAGATTGATGGTATCTTAACATTTGTTTTTGCAGGAGAAAAATGCAAATAAAGTACATTATTTTGATTGGAAGATTGAATGTTTTTATTCACATGGTATGTCATGTACTGTGTTATAAAATACAACTGATAGCATCTTGCTATTTGTGAATGGATAATATATCTCTAATGCTCTGTTTTGAGAGGTTGTCAGAAACCGAAGAGAAACATACAAAATGCTTAACACAATGTTATTGTAGGTTTGACCAACTCTTCCTATCTACATATTTTAGGCATTAAAGCACCACCTTTGTGTATATCTTGTGCATAGTATTTAATTTTATTTGTTGCTTCTGGGATGCGTGACATATTGATTCATTCTTCCTGATATGTTTCTCTGATTGAAACCTACATTCCCCATGATGACTCTAGCTTCACAGAAGGGACAAAGGTTTTTTTTACTGCCTCTGCTTTTCAAAAATAAGAGCATAGTCAATTTGTTTCCTCTGCCACCTGCTTGATATAGGTTTCTCCCTTTCAGGAGGAGTTAAGAGGAGCATAATGCTGTGTCTCTTAGGAATACACTTGAGATTTTGCACATAGGCAATGTGAGTCACAGGAAACATTTAATGTATAACTATAACCTATCATTATTTCGACTCATCTATTATATCATAACTGTAGTACTAAAGATTAATTTCCACCTGCTCAATGAATAACATTGCCTCACTTTTAGTGTTATTACTGTGCTTGCATCCCTAAAAAAAAAATTATAAATCTATTTCCTGTAAAAATGCATAGAAACTCAACAAGATTATTTCATTTCAGGAGCCAGGCCTCCAAGACATTCCCAAGTTGTCTTTCATTATAAGAAAGAAAAATTACGCACTCCCAAAGAATTATAATGAAAGAAGTGGACTCTTTAATAGCCCAAATAGCCACGTTTCAATTCAATGACTGAACCTTTCTCAAGCAATAAGTAGTTGTACAAATTAAACATATATACAGTGGTTAAAAAAAGTCTTCACACCTCTGTTGAAATGTGAGTTTTTTGTCACGTAAAAAAATCATATAGAGAAGAATAATTTCAGAACTTTTCTACCTTTAATGTTATCCATAATTTGTACTATTCCAATTGAAAAAGAAGCTCAAATCAAGTTGAGAAGAAAGTAAAAATAACAAAACTAAAATAATGTGGTTGCATAATTTTGAACAGCCTCTTTTGATAAGTTATCACTTTTTTCATATTTCTATGACCTGCGCGCCCATGTAGCTTGCTTTCCAGGATTGACCCCACTGATAGATTCCCTTTTAATTAAAAAAATCTATCCACGTTTGTTATCTTTGTTATATTTCAAAACTCAAAGCTACAACTTGTTATGCAAAAAAAAAAAGCCATTTACAGCTATCTGGATGGAAAAAATAATAGTTATGGCTCTTGTAAGAAGGGGTGGAAAAAACAAAAGTACAAAAACTAAAATTGACTCCGGAGGTAAGAGGTTAAATGATCTGCAGTAATGTTTTGGCAAGCACTGGTTGTGTACTGCATGTAACAACAATCTACCAAATTCTTCATATGTCTGCCTGGGAGGTACCCTGGCAAGATGGAATGCTTTTTCTTAAAAAGAAAAACATCCTTGCCCAGCTATCTTTTTCCAAAACCTACATCAAGTCTGCCAAAAGGATATGAGGAAGCGTGTTATGGTCTGATGAGAACAAGGTTGAATGTTTTGGCCATGATTCCAAAATTTATGTTTGGCGCAAAGCCAAAACTGCACATTACCAAAAGAACATACCCACAATGACGCAGGGTGGAGGCAGCATTATGCTTTAGGGCTGTTTTTTGGAAGCTGCCACTAGGGCTTTAGTCAAAGTTAAAGTAATTATGTACAATTCCAGATATCTGATAAGTTAGAGTAGCTAGCTACTCACTCAGGAAAATAGCTAAAAAGCTAAAAACTGCAACTGACCCTGCAGGTTCCTGTATAGACTAGAGATCCTGACTTACAGTACCTAATGGTTCCTGTGTGAGCAGAGATAGCCCTGACCACAGAATAGAAGATGTCAGCTCGGACTTATGCTGCCTGAAAGGCCCTTGAGCACTGTATGTTCCTCCTAAAAAATCAGAGGGCATAGCTGAGTGTGAACTACCTACAAAAGGGAAAGTGTGCTGAAAAAAGGAAAGATACCAGACTGAGTAAGGTAAACCACAAAATAAAGTATAAAGTATGTGCTGTTACATTATATGCCTCCTGCTTCCTAAAAAGAAACTGAAGGTAGGTTCAGAGTAAAGAACAGAAACAACGAGATAAACCATAGCAGGAAATTTTGCTGCCTGGCTTTAGGTTACTGCAGAATGTCTGGACATCCACAAGAAATTATCGCCAGAAGGAAATGTCAGCAGAGGGACAGAATATAAAACCGCACCTGAAAGATGATAGGGCAGTCAAAAGAAAACACCTCTGTTATGCTAAACAGACTGCAGTCAGAATAACAGAACCTAAACACCCAGAGAAAAAGGTGTGGATGCTGTGGCTCGGCAGACAGAGAAACTGATCACAAAACACAGGCTCAAGAGTTCGAAACCAGGAGCATGACATCAGTCAACTTTTTCAACAAAACCTTCAGACCGCTGCTAAAAAGCTGAAGATGAAGAGAAATTTCACCTTTTGGCATGAGTACGATCCTAAGCATAATACCTCCAAATCGACATAAAAAGACTTTGCCAGAAGATCAAGCTTTTTGAATAACCAGCTAGAGCCCAGAATTGAATCCAACTGAACATGTGAAGGTGAACTGAAGAGGGCTCTGTACACAGGGGATTCCCTTGCATCTGCAAGGAAGAGTGGGCAATAATTGACAATTCTCTTTCAAAGACAAGTACAGCAGTACATTTACATGGGCAGTCCGTTCCTCCATTACTGAGAAATTGGCGTTTGAATTGCTACACAAAATAGGTTGTACATCTGAAGCCTCTATCACTCCAGCTCTATTCTCCTCCCAAATTGGAACAAGTGATTTTTATCGGTAGATTTAACAAACACGGAAAACCAAAATGTTCCACTTTCAGTGTAATCAAAACATACAAGAACTGTATAATAGACCTCTCTAAAGTAAACTTAAAATATGCAAGTAATTGGCTTGAAAATCATTAAATTCTGCCAGTTTTCCAGTCAACAGGAAGAAGACGTCAGTTATGTATCTCCACCAGGTCAGAACATGGTCTAAGTGGTGGGACACATAGACAAGGACCTCTTCCCGAGACACTATTATTAAGTTAGCATCTGCAGGCATAAAAAAAATCCTGCATTGTGGTACATAGACTCATTACATTAGCCATTTAAGTTTACAAGTGCCCCTCTCAAAAAATGGGATTTTACACCAAGAATACCTGTTCCAGAAATTGAAGCCTTTATTTCCGCTGCATTTCAGAATATTGAAATATCAAAACAGAACACTAGTAAATTATTCAAACACTTAAATGTGACAAGTGAAGAATTTCAAGCTTTGTTCTACCTGTCCTTTTCGGTGACATCACCATCAAATCTGCGGACAGAGGTAGTGCTCTCATCATCATGGACATAGTGTCACACATGGCGGAAATAAAAAGGCAAATGATATGTATGTCAAAAAGTGAAATGTGATGCTAAATTTGATATTTGGAAAATTAAGATATACATTGGATGAGACAAAAATATTGGAATCATTGGTTTTTAGGATTACCTGTTAATAGAGATGGGCAGACACCTGGATGCTCGGGTCTGGCGGGTTTGGCCAAACAAAAAAGTTCAGGTTTGGGTATCAGAACAGTACCTGAACCAGGGCCTCTTTCAGTTGAATTGGTGGCCCGAACATGTGTTTGCTGTGCTTCTGATCAGCAGTAAAATCATCACAGTCGATCAGACAGCCGCAGTTCCCACACTGTCAAAAGACAGTGTGAGCGCGCAGCTGTAATCGGAGGTATAAAGTTTACCTTCAGTCAGTGGTGTCAGCTGATGGGACTACTGCTCCCATCAGCTGATGCCTGCTCCTAATAACAGTGAAAGCAGGTGCGGCTAATGGGGGTATTCATCAGCCGGCACCTGCACTTTAAAAAAATAATTTTAAAAAAATGTTGTGTGTTTCTCTGCATTTTTTATAACCAGCCAGGCAAAACTGACAGTTGGGGGATGCAACCCTCAGCTGTCAGCTTCAGCAAGGCTGGTTATATCAAGAATATAAAAGTCCAAAAACCATTTTTTTTATTATTTAAATAAATGATATAATAAAACTGCATGAGGTCCCTCGCCCTTTTGACAACTAGCCTTGCTAAATCAGACAGCTGTGGGGCTGGTATTCTCAGGCTGGTAAGGGGCCATGGATATCACCCCCCCAGTCTAAAAATAGCAGCCTGCCGCCATACAGAAAAGCCTCATCTATCGGATACGCCAATTCTGGCACTTTGTGGCAAGTGGGGTTCATATTTGTGGGGTTGATGTCATTTTTGTACTGTCAGGTGACATCAAGCCCATGGATTAGTAATGGAGAGGGACAATATGCGGGCTCAGCGCAGAGCCTGCATCAAATGCAGGGACACCATAACATTCAAACACCATAGTTTGTGAAGGGGTTAAAACATGCCTTGTTGATCGAGCCAAAAATGGTGGACAAAATAGTACAGAATACTGCATCATCTGTTCAGTAAAATGCTGGTGCACGTAACAAAATGCTAATGTTCTCTTGGATAATAAAGGTCAATTCCATCAATCAAGCAAATTGAATGTCTAATCACCCAAATAAGACCCCAAGTGATTGCAAAATAGGATACATCTAAAGTCCTTGATGGTATCTGCCATACATTTTCATTATTGCTGCAGTTAGAGCCAAATGTGTTTGGCGTGATAATGGCACAGGCTGAGTTCAGCTGCAGTTCTTGTCAGCTGTGTATTAAAGCTCTGCCACCACAGTGTGGGTCAAATAAAACTCTATTTCTGGCCAATTAATCCCTCAGATGTCATGGTCAATAATGACATCTGAATCTAAACAGACAGCTTGAGTAACCTCATGTTTTTCATAACAGCCAGATAGCTAAAAAAAAAAAAGGCTTCAAAGTGTGCCTTCTTAGCATATGTCTAAGGCCATTTCAAAGTAGTAATATATAATAAAGATTTATTGTAATCTATTACAGTATATTGGCGATCAAACAATTGCATGATCAGGTCTCCTAATGTTCTTTTGAAATAATGTAGAAAAAAGTTAATTATAATTATAATGTTAAAAATTATTTCAGGGGTTGATCTGTCCTCTTCCTATAACAATTTATATAATTGTAATTATCCGTCTCTTTTTGGTGAGTTGAGGAGGCTATTGACTAAGTGGATGCCACTTTCGCTCTCAATGATTGGCCTGACAGCTTCAGTTAAGATGGATCTCCTGCCTAAGCTACTTTATTATTTTGAGACTCTCCCCATTAAGGTTCCTCTTGGGGAACTTAGGTCTCTCCAAGCTGCTATATTGAAGTTCATATGAAACAAAAGACGCCATAGAATGTCCAAAAGTGTTCTCACATCTCATAGATCACAAGGGGGCTTGTCTGTTTCGGATATTGTTAAATACTATTGGGCAGCACACCTGAGGAGGATTCCTTTGTGGGCTTCATGCTGGGCTTACAATATTTGGACTGAAATAGAAAATATATGGTTGGCTCTGATCCACCCAAACTCCCTTTTATGGTCGACTAAGCCTATTAATATACCATTTACTTGGTGGGCCATATGCAGTTTACGAGGGATCTTTGGCTCTCATTTGCAAGGTGTTTTGGTTTTGTCTCCCCCAATTCTCCATTTCTAATGACCTGGGGCTGGGTGAGGGCTTATTTTTGTATGCTGAGCTAATGTTTTTAATGATTCCATTTTGGTGTGGATAGGATTTTCTGAGTGCCCATTATTGCATTTTAATGCAATGTTGCGGCGACCCCAAAAAGTTTAATTCTGGCTTTTTTACTTTTTTTCGCTACTCAGTTTACTGATCAGAATAATTATTTTTATAGCTTGATAGATAGAGCGATTCTGAACTTGGTGATACCAAATATGTGTTTTTTTTAATTGTTTTATTTTGAATGGGGCAAATGGGGGGTGAATTGAACTTTTATATTTTTTTATACTTTTAAAACCATGTTTTGCACTTTTTGCATGCTTCAATAGTCTCCATGGGAGACTAGAAGATGCAGTTGTCCGATCACCTCTGCTGCATACAGGCGATGATCAGATCGCCTATGTGTTGCAGAAATGCTCCCTTTGCTAGGCTTACTTGCTATGAGCGCCGACCACTGGACGACACTCATAGCAATCCGGCAATGACAACCACAGCGTCTCCTGCAGCTTCCGCCGCAATCAGATTAAATGTGTCATGATTTGATCGGGATTTCTTTGGCAGCACTTCTAGGGTTAATTTATGTGGCCTCTCTTTGGGTTGGGGAGGACTATATTTACCCACCCCTGTGATGTGCCCATTGTCAGTTATACATCTGATCTCGGCTGAGCAGCTGACCCCGTGAATACCTGTGTGTATTGCTTATTCCTGTTTGCGAGTTTGTGTATGACCCGGTCTGTTCCCTGCTTTCGCATTTGTCTACTGATTCGGTACTTCTCATGATACTCCTGGTTTTGATCTCTGCTTTGTCCCCTGACTTCCTGCTCGTTAGTCCTTCTGGTACCTCGTGTCTCTCTGGTTTCTAACCCTGACTTGTCTCTTACTATTAGTCTCTCCCCTTGGCTATGGTGCTGTCCTCTGGTCTGACTTTGGCTCGCCTGACATTTCTCTTGGCTTCCCCGACTTCTTTCATCATCCACAAGAGTTCAGGGCCTAGCCCCGCCTCCAACCACTCCCATGGTGGTCACATGCTGCAGGTCCTGTTCACCTGCAGACGTGCTAACAACAGCATCTCACATCACAGCAGGAGTTCCTGGCTTTCTGAGCACATCCCCGGACATTCATACAGACCCAGGGGGTAAGTCTGCTAAGGTTTCCGTTACAAAATGCTGCTGTCAGAGATTGACAGCGGTATTTAATGGGTTAACAGCCACGGGTGGATCACAATTCCACCAGCGGCTGTTAGGGGCACATGTCAGCTGTGTCAGGAACGATGTGGGCTCACCGCCAGAGCCCACATCAAAGGGAGAGACACAACATGCGCAGTACATGTACAGCGTATGTCGTGAAAGGGTTAAGCACCAAGCATCTTCACTGTATGGCTCATTGATGGTTTCTTAACCAACGGAATTTGATATGCTTTGTAAGAAAGGCATGTCAACTAAAGGGTTAATATCAGATATATACAGGATCTCGGGTTCTCCTCAGACTGACCTCCCCTTGAAACTTCATAGGAGAAAAACTACTCCATCCTCTTATCAGAAGGTTTTGGATAGAATAGCCAACATCTGCAGGATGGAACACATGACAACCTTATTGAATGCAAGTTTAGACAGATTTGAGACCGTCTGGGCTCCCTGGGACTATTTTAGAGCCCAAAACAACAGTTAGGAGCATGTTAGTTTCTGAACAGATTTCTTCTTCCCTTCCCTCTTGTGCGTGTCTCGTCTTATTTAATATATTGGTTTTATTAGAATTGTAATAGGTGAATGGGGATGGAGTCAGGTTAACTTGGAACTTAGAACTGCTGTTGGACTGTCTGTATTTTTCTGTTCTATTGCACAATATGTTTTGATATCACTATGGGGAAACATCTTCCAATAGTTCATTCTAATTGTACTCCATTCTTTCTGATCCTGTAATTTGTAAGCCAAATTGTTTCTTATTTATGATTGTAAAATTTTATAAAATGTAATTAAAAAATACAAAAATAAAAAAATTAAATTACAGTTATTAAAAAAAAGAAATTTCAGAAACAAAGCACACACGAAAAATCCCCCTTCTTAACTACAATTACTAAATGTATTTATTTTTAAGTGATATGTCTAAACTAACGTGAACATAATTGGTGGGGGCCATGTTTGGAGATTCTCACCTTAAATGCCGCTATGCAGTGCTCATCTAAGCAGTCATGTGTTAAGCTTCTATCTGAGTTCATGCACAGAGCTGTGCACAAGCTCAACAGAAAGCCTATGGATCCATACAGCCCTGTCACAGATTGTTGTTCACCATAAAGAAAAATATGCATCCTTGGCCAAGTGTGTCTTTGTATGGGAAAGTAGGAGGTATAGCTGTTGACTTAACATTTAATGTGAGTAGGGAACTGCCTGATTCACCACAGCACAAACTCTAAATTAGACTCTGGTTGTGGATATCACCTGGGAATTGGATCAAGGTGATGAGGAGGTGATCTACAGAAGGGGAAGTAGGTGTCGTCAGTCGTAAAAAGCGGTGCCTAAATCTATCAAAAAGTTCTTTCAGACACAGATCTGCTTCTACCTTCAACTCAGTAACAGATGGATCTGAATTATTTGTCAAAACCTGAAAGCTCTTGTTGTGATTGGGGTGAACCCTATGTGCAGTCCTCGTGGGTTTGGGAAATATTTTTGATAATAAATAAATATAATAAATCGTTTGCAATGTGCCTGCTCTGCATGAGGAAAATAAGCTATGCAGGCCCCGGCACAAATTTACTAGGAACTATAGCTCTCCATCTGCACATAAAGTGGCATCACCTGCTAAGGTAGGAAAAGCAAATTGGTTTGCAATATTAGAACAGCTCTTTCTGACCACCTCCTCCTAATCCTCGTATTCTTCTTTCTGGTAGTCTGGTCACATACTCAAGTAGTACCTGGTTGGTGAGCACTTAGCTTTGATGCAAGATACCAAGTTGCCATTAGTTGTCACAGAACGAAGTGCTTGTTCTGGGTTCCAGCCTGCTCCCTGGACTTGTCATTGAAATTGAGTGTCAGCATGTGGAGCTGTAATTATGGATAGGGACAGTACATGTCATTTATGGCCCACCTGGCAAATGTTTTCCATGGCAGCGATGCACCATCACAACAAGAACAGACAGTGAAACCTCCTCGGGTGGACACTAGGTCTGATTCCAGCAGTAAGTGGAGCTTATCCCCCCCACCATGTCCACTTCAACCTCGTAAATAAACACAACCACATCTCCAGCAGTATTAGGGGAGAACACTGTATCCACTCCCTGCTGAGTACGACCTGATTTGTGACTTTGCAAAATGATGGAATTCAATGCTGTATGTTTTGGAGCAACATACAGTGGTGACTGATTTTATCTTGCAGGAACCAAGATGGAGCTTGAGTTTGTTTTGAGATGCAGCACTGACAGATGGTGAGTTATGCATGTTGCCTACTGAGGTCGTTCTAGAAGACTACTAAATTTGTTAGTAGGGACAACTGTGGCATCAATGATGCTACCCCCACATATTTATACTGGACAAAAACACACACTCACAGGGATGCAACAAGGGATGGAGGAATAACAGCAACTTCTTCACTGTTCATCACTGCCTATGGGCTGCTGTAGACCCTCAGAGGCAATATCCCATGCAGCAGGATTTGGAAGGAAAGGAGGAGGAGAAGCAGCAGGTAGATGTGGAGGGGGCATTTAGTTATCCAAGGCACAGGCAGGATTTTTTTCAGGCTCCAAAAAGAGAGTCAAAATTAGCATTTTACTAGATTAAGCTGCATTAGTGCTTTCATCGAACAGACATCTACTGACCGCATGTCTGACCAAGAAACCCCTGTCAAGTGCTCAAAAAGGCAGGTGTATTTGTCACACTCAAGTATACCAGATTGTCCTCCTTAAGCTTGGCGAATCTTGCATTTGTAAAAATGCATCAGAGATGGCTAAATGAAGATTTTCATTCACCTACAGCTCATGAAAAATTATTAGATCATCTGTAGCATTTGCTTGCCTGTCCAGTTTGTTCCATTTTGTACTGCTGCCACCAATGCCAATGCACATCGAGACCTCTACTGCCTTTCCCATATAATACATACTATGTTGATGATGTTGCTGCCACTACCAACAGATACCCATGCATCTTGTGCCTGTCAACTATATTCTACCTTCATAATGTACTGCTGTTGGGAACACTACTTTACACAGGGTAAGTATAAGAAATCTGAAACTGACCCCCAAAAATTGATAATTTTTGGATCTCTCTTTAAAAAGCGGTTGCTTCTTCACTTTCCAAACAGCAAACCTGTTGCTGATTTAAAACATGGGACAAGTTTGGAAGGCTTGCTTTCTATTACATCTTCATCTTCCAATCAGCAAGCCTTTTCCTCATCAAAAACTAAAAAATTGTGAACAGTTTGAAAAAATCCATTGCTTCTTCTTAGACCTTACTGTCTTTGTGTAGTGGGCAAGCATTTCTTGTTGTTGTCAGAGCTGAATTAATTTCTTCATTCTTTTGTTTCATCAACATTATATAATCACACAAGTTTTCTTTCACTATTTTTATGAAACCTATTGCTGCTTCCCATCTCCAAAAAAACATTATTTTATACTTTTACAGGCCAGCTATAATTATCTGTATACTGGCTGGGCACTGGCTTAGCACTTCCCATTGCTTCAGCACTGGCCAGAAAATTTAGAACTCCAGTATTTCTGAACTACTTTTTTACTGTTCAAACAAATACCAAATCTGTTGCTATTCCACAAAGATAAAAAAATGTATTTTTGATGGCTAAAAGAAGCTAAGTATTTGCTTCTTCAGTTTGCAAAAACACCAACGCAATTGTGCTCCTGTGACATGCAGAAATAGTGCTAACTGCTGTTGCTTCAAAAGCATCCAGCAACTAGAGGGCTTAACACAGTCACTGGAAACAGGGAGTGGTTAGCAGAGCCCCAGAG
The DNA here is from genome assembly GCF_051348905.1 of Ranitomeya variabilis. Classification (NCBI taxonomy): domain Eukaryota; kingdom Metazoa; phylum Chordata; class Amphibia; order Anura; family Dendrobatidae; genus Ranitomeya; species Ranitomeya variabilis. Next base: position 117,336,918 of record NC_135237.1, on the reverse strand, counting down.
GGATTGTGGGAAACTTGTTTACTGTTCTAGCAACAGCAAAAGGGATGAGTGGTGTGTTTCTGTGATCTGTCTCACAAGAGGTCAGGCAAGTGAACCATAGGGATAATAGGATTCCATTACAGAGTGGAGATGGCCTAATCCCCTGTGCTGCTAGTGGAGAAAGTCTAACAGGAGCAGGAAGATAGTTATAGGAAGAAATTGTGTCACCGAGATCATCTTCCTCAGCAAACCCTCCCCCCTCCTCCATTACACTGTGCTGGAAGGAATTCTGTGTACTACTAGGCTTTTGTAAAGAGTCTTGATCTGTATTGAACTGTGCTATCAAAAGAGACTGTTATTCAATGTTCCTCTAAGAGGCAGCTGTACTGTTTATAAAGCCTGTGCTTAAGAGACTTGAATTGTCCTGAATGTGCTGTAACATTAAACTACACTGTTCATGTTCATGAGGACTCTATCAATTGTATCTGTATGAGCAAGTGGACCCATCTTGTGCCTAAGGAAGCTGCAGTACACGGTTGCCCTGAGTAATGGTTCCCCCAGAGTTCCAAAGAATTCTTGAGACCTGTTCCACCCCTATCTGAACCTAGCAGCGTACACGTAACATTGGTGGCTTGAACGGGGAATTCTGCACGGGAATTAGCGTGTAGATGGAAAAGAGGCAAAGTGACTGGAAAAATGCAGCAGCATAGCACCTCAACTCAGCTCTGCTACACCAGTTAAAGGGAACCAGCCCTAATGCAGCACAGCACCTCATCTGAACTCTGCTACACTCGTTAAAGGGGACCAGCCCTAAAGCAGCACAGCACCTCAACTCTGCAACATCAGTTAAAGGGGACCAGCTCTAGCTTACTAGCAGTAATGGATGTGGAAATACAAATGGACAGGATCAGTGAACTGCTTCTTCAGTTAACATGTGAAGAATTGAGAACAGTAGCAGAACATATAAAGATATCAGAAGAACAGATCTCTAAAGCATGCTCCTGCAGACAACTTGTAGCCACCATTAATACACAGATGAGTGAGCTGGGGGAGAAAGAAGCTGAAGATGTCATGAGGACGTTCCTCTAGGAGCTAACACAGTTTCTTACTGGGTTGAAGTTGGAAGATGGAGGGGCGGCACCAATTACCAAGAGCAGGAATATCCTGCAGACAGAACTACAGAAATTGAAAGAATTCAAAACCTTAACAAAAGCCTTGCAGAAATCTACCCAATCCTCTGAACGTGTGACAGACTCTGACAGAACCTTTAACCTGCTTGGGTTTGATAAATCAGGAAAACAGTACTCTCTGGCACCACAAATCACCATAAGGAAAGAGTTCAAGATCCTGGGACAGATTGGAATGTGAGCAGAAAGAGAAACTGTCTTATATGAACTTGTTGCATCAGATCAATGCAGGATTACTGAAAGGCTACCAGCCGGTTGAGATAATTGAGGGGGTGGTGAAAGCGATCAGCCCAGGACTGAACCTCCATAGTATGCTAGAGATGAAAAGTCAATTGACCCTACCACAGTTGAAGATAATTTTAAAAGGACACTATAAAGAAGAGAGTTCTTCAGAATTGTTCCACCGACTCATTAACATCTCACAGAGCAATAATAAATCACCCCAATGTTTCTTGTTCAGAGTGATTGAACTTAAGGATAGACTGTTGTTCACATGCAGAGATGAAAGGGCGGAGGAGAAGTTTGATGCTGGGCTAGTCCAGAAAAAGTTCTTGAGATCATTAGGAATAGGCTTAATCAGCAAAGATATTAAGTTACAGCTGAAACAGTACCTAGAAGCTCCTGGCATTCTGGACGAAGTCCAAATTAAAAAAATGAATGAGGCAGCTAGTTTGAAGTCAGAGAGCGTACAGAAGTTAAAGAAGGGCTTGTCTCCTAAAACCACCAAAATGAGTCGGCTGAAATTGGAGACCCCCAGTTGCCAGTCCAAAGATCATGATGAAGACCGCTGAGAGTGAACCTTAAACCAACAAAAGGGAAGACAGCCAGAGCTGACTGGGAAGAAGTAATAGGAGATCTGCAAGCTGAGCTGATGGAGGTGAAAGAGTTGATTCGTTCCAGACCAGAATCTGTATCTCTCAGACCTGGGAGTGGGTTTCAAAACAGAAGAAGGCTTGTGAGGCGTGCCGTTCATCAAATCAGAGTACAGTATGTGTCCACTGTTTAAGATGTGGTGAGGAAGGACATTATGCCAAGGAATGCCAATGGTCAGGGTCGTTTGGGTTAAAAGACAGCAGGTTGCCAGTGCAGTTGTGAATTCTGTTGTGGGTTATGCTCTTGGGCTCCCTCCGGTGGTTATAAGTGGTAGTGCTGCTGTTTGTCCTTCACAGCAGTCATCAGGTGCTTCCACTTTGGACGGGGCTATTTAGTCTGGCTTCACCCTTTAGTGAGTGCCAGTTGTCCATTGTTTTTCTGGAGGATTCACATCTCTGCTTGGTTTCTCCTGCTGGATTGTCCAAATCATCAAAGATAAGTCCTGGCTTTGTTTTTGCAGTCCACATGCGGTGGACTTTATAGTTCAGTGAATTGCTATGTTTTTTCTTGTCCAGCTTTGTCTGTGTAAGGATTTATTCAGCTAAGTTGGAAGCTCTGGAGTCGCAGAGTTAGCCTCCATGCCTTTAGTTAGGTGTGGAGATTTTTGTATTCTCTGTGGTGGATTTTTGTAGTAATTTAATACTGACCGCACAGTACTCTGTCCTGTCTTTTCTTTCTAAGTAGCGTGGCCTCCTTTGCTAAATTCTGTTTTCAGTCTGCGTTTGTAATTTCCCTCTCCTCTCACAGTCAATATTTGTGGGGGCTGTCTTTCCTTTGGGGATTTTCTCTGAGGCAAGATAGTTTTCCTGGTTCTTTCTTTAGGGGTAATTAGTCCTCCGGCTGTGACGAGGTGTCGAGGGAGTGACAGGAACATCCCACGGCTACTTATAGTTGCGGTGTTAAGTTCAGGGTCTGCGGTCAGTATAGAGGCCACCTACTCCAGAGCTCATCCATGCTGCTCCTAGGCCACCAGATCACAACACAGTGCGGGGCGACTGGTAACAGTGACACAGAGGAGGCCCCAGAAGCATTTTTCTGTATTTTCATGACTATGAAAATTGTACATTCACACTGAAGGCATCCAAACTATGAATTAACACGTGGAATTATATACTTAACAAAAATGTGTGAAACAACTGAAAATATGTCTTATATTCTAGGTTCTTCAAAGTAGCCACCTTTTGCTTTGATGACTGCTTTGCACACTCTTGGCATTCTCCTGATGAGCTTCAAGAGGTAGTCACCGGGAATGGTATTCACTTCACAGGTGTGCCCTGTCAGGTTTAATAAGTGGGATTTCTTGCCTTATAAATAGGGTTGGGACCATCAGTTGTGTTGTGCAGAAGTCTGGTGGATACACAGCTGATAGTCCTACTATAGACTATGAATAGACTGTTAGAATTTGTATTATGGCAAGAAAAAAGCAGCTAAGTAAAGAAAAACGAGTGGCCATCATTACTTTAAGAAATGAAGGTCAGTCAGTCCGAAAAATTGGGAAAACTTTGAAAGTGTCCCCAAGTGCAGTGGCAAAAACCATCAAGCGCTGCAAAGAAATTGGCTCATATGAGGACCGCCCCAGGAAAGGAAGACCAAGAGTCACCTCTGCTTCTGAGGATAAGTTTATCTGAGTCACCAGCCTCAGAAATCGCAGGTTAACAGCAGCTCAGATTAGAGACCAGGTCAATGCCACACAGAGTTCTAGCAGCAGACACATCTCTACAACAACTGTTAAGAGGAGACTTTGTGCAGCAGGCCTTCATGGTAAAATAGCTGCTAGGAAACCACTGCTAAGGACAGGCATCAAGCAGAAGAGACTTGTTTGGACTAAAGAACACAAGGAATGGACATTAGACCAGTGGAAATCTGTGCTTTGGTCTGATGAGTCCAAATTTGAGATCTTTGGTTCAAACCACCGTGTCTTTGTGCGACGCAGAAAAGGTGAACGGATGGACTCTACATGCCTGGTTCCCACCGTGAAGCATGGAGGAGGAGTTGTAATGGTGTGGTGGTGCTTTTCTGGTGACACTATTGGGGATTTATTCAAAATTGAAGGCATACTGAATCAGCATGGCTATCATAGCATCTTGCAGCGGCATGCTATTCCATCCGATTTGCGTTTAGTTGGACCATCATTTATTTTTCAACAGGACAATGACCCTAAACACACCTCCAGGCTGTGTAAGGGCTATTTGACCAAGAAGGAGAGTGATGGGGTGCTAAGCCAGATGATCTGGCCTCCACAGTCACCAGACCTGTACCCAATCAAGATGGTTTGGGGTGAGCTGGACCGCAGAGTGAAGGCAAAATGGCCAACAAGTGCTAAGCATCTCTGGGAACTCCTTCAAGATTGTTGGAAGACCATTCCCGGTGACTACCTCTTGAAGCTCATCAAGAGAATGCCAAGAGTGTGCAAAGCAGTCATCAAAGTAAAAGGTGGCTACTTTGAAGAACCTTGAATATAAGACATATTTTCAGTTGTTTCACAATTTTTGTTAAGTATATAATTCCACATGTGTTAATTCATTGTTTGAATGCCTTCAGTGTGAATGTACAATTTTCATAGTCATGAAAATGCAGAAAAATCTTTAAATGAGAAGGTGTGTCCAAACTTTTGGTCTGTACTGTACAACAGCTGCAAGAGACACAGGGGCATCAGTTACTTAATGCCCAGTGTGGAGGTCTAACGTCCTACTCCTGGGAGGATTCCTTGGTCAGTAAAGATTGCCTCATCAGCCTAATTGGTGAAAGTTTCTATATACAGTGCCAGCTAGATGGACTCCTGGTAAGGGCACTGTGGGACACAGAAGCCCAAGCAACCCTTTTAAATGAAGAATGGAGAAGGCGCCACCTGCCACAGACCTGCCTTCAGTCTCTAAAGGAACTCTTAGGACCAGTGGAACTCCACGGCAAAGCCGTCATCCAGACCGGAATTCCTTTCATAGGCTGGGTGGAAGTGACTTTCCAACTCAGGGCCACGAAGAACAGCAACACCATCGAGCTGTTGTTACCTTTTTCTGATGACCAGTGATCAGAACATGGCAGAGGATCCTATCCTGGGTTATAATGTATTCAATGAGGTCATCATGAAACACAAGTCAGGGACACTGATGGTGAATGCAAATACCCAATACTGTGGCAGGAAACGTGATTCATAGAGTAAAGAAAGCACAGAATACAATGGATCTGAAAGAAGTCAAGGTAGGCCTGGGCCCAACCATCATCCTTTTAAATCAAATGGTGGGAGTGAGGTGTGGAGTCTGGGTGGAACCGGGAAAAAAAGTCTGTTCATGGCAAAAGACTCCTCTGAACTTCCAGAAGGCCTATTTCAAGGTAAGACTGTGCTTACGATTCCTACTGGTGGGTTTGCTCGAGTGACAGTGCCAGTGATGAATACCACGAAACACGAAATTAGACTGGATCCAAAGACTGTGTTAGGTCACATTGAAACCATCAAAGTGGTATATCCAGCCAGTATGAGACCCGCAAAGAGGTCTACTGTGAATTCAGTCCCCCCACCAAGGAACAGGAGTTGCCCAGGGGAGGAAATTGCACGACCCTCCTCGGGATCCTGGGATCTCCCAATACCCCTGGAACACTTGTGTGCTGAAGATCTAGCAATAGCAAAACAAGTGCTGAGAACAGTGTCATGCATTCTTTAAAAATGACTCTGATATAGGCTGTATTCCGTTGTTGCAGTTGAAAATTAATTTGAAAGACACGACCCCAGTAACCAAAAGTTACATGTTGGTGCCAAAACCATTACATCGTGAAGTGAAAGAGTATACAAAATATAATCAACAGAGGTTGGGTCCAAAAGTTGTCTTATTCCTCTCCTATTGTCTGTGTTAGGACGGTACGTTGAGACTGCTGTGATTACTGGGAACTAAACCGAAAGTCACTACCTGATCAACAACCGATACCAAAAATCCAAGATATGCTGGATAACCTATCAGGAAGTACCTGGTTCTCTGTCCTCAATCAGGGTAAAGCATACCACCAAGGGATTGTTGAGGAATCCAGTAGACCCTTGACAGCATTCATCACACATGGGGATTATATGAGTGGATCCGCATACCGTTTGGGCTCAGTTCAGCTCTAGCAGAATTCCAGAGGAGCATGGAGACATGTTTAGAAGGATTGAGGGATGATATCTGTCAGCCGTACTTGGATGACAATGTAGTACACAGCAAAACCTTCCAAGATCATGTTGAATACGTGAGGGCTGGACTTCAGTGTTATCAACAACACGGAGTTAAGTTGACCCCAAAGAAGTGTGAACTGTTCAAATGGCAAGTCTGATTTCTAGGGAAAATTATGTCCAGAGACGGTATACCATGGACCCAGCAGAAATCACTGCAGTACTGGCATTAAAAGACAAGCGGCCTTGTACTGTTGGAGAGGTGAGGGAGGCAGATCATAGGATTTCTCTCCTACTATCGCACTTATATCCGGAACTTCTCCAGGATTGCCGCCCCACTATATCTTCTCTTAGGGGGGACGCCAGAGTCAACAACACCCATTGAAAAAAAGAAGAATTTGGGCCGGACTGGACTTAAAAGAAACAACGTCGTTTCATCCCAACAGCCCATTGTCTTGACATCAGGGCACCAGGAGGTATTGGAAGAACTAGTGGATTACCTCGTAAAACCACCCATATTAGGATATCCTGATTTCAACTTACCATTTGTTCTTCATTGTGACCCTTCTCAAGTTGGACTGGGAGTTGCCCTGTATCAGCATCAAGATAGGAAATTGAGAGTCATCGGTTACGGTTCCAGAACATTGACAAACGTCGAGAGAAATTACCATCTATATTCTGGAAAATTGCAGTTCCTGGCATTGAAATGGGCTATTTGTGAACAATTTAGAGATTATCTCTATTACAGCAAATAGTTTGAAGTTTACACGGACAATAACCACTTGACCTATGTTCTCACTACAGCCAAACTGAATGCAACAGGTCAGAGATGGGTAGCTGAACTAGCTGACTTTGATTTCCGTATTAAGTATAGGCCAGGGAAATGCAATGTGGATGCTAATGGATTGTCAAGAATGCCACTAGAGACTGAGGAGTTCATGCAAGAATGCTCAGAGGAAGTCAGTCTGGAAACTATTGAGAGCACTACCCACGCGTACAGGCTCATCAAGAGGAAGATACACCATTGTAGTGTCCGTTGATGGTGGAAACCACCGTAAAAGTGAAAAAATGAGATCGCCCCCTGTCCATTCAACAACTACCAAAAAGAGCAATCCATAGAGCACAACAGGAAGATCAGATAATTGGCAGAGTACTTCCTTATGTGGACCAAAATCATTTTCCAAGTAAACGAGAGAGATAATGAGTCACCAGCAGTATTGGTTTAGTTAAAGAATGGACGAAGCTCTACCTCAGTGAAGATGGTATCCTCTATTGTAAAGGAGGGCAAAAACAGCAGTTGGTGCTACCCAGTGTACCGTACGTTGGTCTTCAAAGAACTCCATGAAAACATGGGACACCTGGGAAATGGATGGAACAGATGACAAAGGCATACAACATAGCCTCCAAAGTGGCTACCCAAGGACAGAGCAAGAGTAAGGAGTACTATGATTGAGAATGTTATGGAGCAGAATTAACATTGGGAAGTCGGGTTGTAGTCAAGAACGTACGTGAAAAAGGTGGTCCGGGAAAACTTTGTTCGTACTGGGTAGACAAGGCGTATGTGGTCGTAAGGAGGAAAGCCAATGACAGTCCAGTGTATAAAATCTGATTGGAAACGGGGACAAGAAAACCAGAATTGCCCATTGGAATTTACTACTACCCTGTGATTATCTCCCACCAGGGCCTTTTTGGGACCGGCAAGGGCAAAAGCAACCCACTGGCACGAGAACAGCAGGGCTTAGCCCGAGCACAAGTCCCACAGGACTGCACAAAAGAACGCACATCCCGTGACAAGGAAGGCCACCAAAAGGATCTAGCCACCAAATCCCTGGTACCAAAGATTCCAGGATGACCAGCCAACACCGAACAATGAACCTCAGAGATAACTCTACTAGTCCATCTATCAGGGACAAACAGTTTCTCCGCTGGGCAACGGTCAGGTCTATCAGCCTGAAACTCCTGCGGCACCCGCCGCAAATCAGGGGAGATGGCAGACAAAATTACCCCCTCTTTGAGAATACCAGCCGTCTCAGGAGCTCCCGGAGAATCAGGCACAAAACTCCTTGAAAGGGCATCAGCCTTCACATTCTTAGAACCCGGAAGGTACGAAACCACAAAATTGAAGTGGGAGAAAAACAGCGACCATCGAGCCTGTCTAGGATTCAACCGCTTGGCAGACTCGAGATAAGTCAGATTCTTGTGATCCGTCAAGACCACCACGCGATGTTTGGCTCCTTCAAGCCAATGTCGCCACTCCTCAAACGCCCACTTCATAGCCAACAACTCTCGATTGCCCACATAATTGCGCTCAGCAGGCGAAAACTTTCTAGAAAAGAAAGCACATGGTTTCATCACAGAGCCATCAGAACCTCTTTGAGACAAAACAGCCCCTGCTCCAATCTCCGAAGCATCCACCTCGACCTGAAACGGGAGCGAAACATCTGGCTGACACAACACAGGGGCAGAAGAAAAACGACGCTTCAACTCCTGAAAAGCCTCAATGGCCGCAGAGGACCAATTGACCACATCCACACCTTTCTTGGTTAAATCAGTCAATGGTTTAACAACACTAGAAAAATTCGCGATGAAGCGACGGTAAAAATTAGCAAAGCCCAGGAATTTCTGAAGGCTCTTCACAGAAGTAGGCTGAGTCCAATCATAAATGGCCTGAACTTTAACAGGGTCCAACTTGATAGTAGAAGGGGAAAAAATGAAGCCCAAAAATGAAACCTTCTGAACTCCAAAGAGACATTTAGACCCCTTCACAAACAAGGAATTAGCACGAAGGACCTGGAACACCATTCTGACCTGCTTCACATGAGACTCCCAATCGTCTGAAAAGACCAAAATATCATCCAAATATACAATCATGAATCTATACAGGTACTTTCGGAAGATGTCATGCATAAAGGACTGAAACACAGATGGAGCATTAGAAAGCCCGAATGGCATCACCAGGTACTCAAAATGGCCCTCAGGCGTATTAAATGCTGTTTTCCATTCGTCACCCTGTTTAATACGCACAAGATTATATGCCCCTCGAAGATCTATCTTGGTGAACCAGCTAGCCCCCTTAATCCGAGCAAACAAATCAGACAGTAGCGGCAAAGGGTACTGAAATTTAACGGTGATTTTATTGAGAAGGCGGTAATCTATACAAGGTCTCAGAGAACCATCCTTCTTGGCCACAAAAAAGAACCCTGCTCCCAACGGTGACGACGACGGGCGAATATGCCCTTTCTCCAAGGACTCCTTTAACATAACTCCGCATAGCGGCGTGTTCTGGCACAGATAAATTGAACAGTCGGCCCTTCGGAAACTTACTACCAGGAATCAAATTAATAGCACAATCACAATCCCTATGAGGAGGTAGGGCACTGGATTTGGGCTCATCAAATACATCCCGGTAATCTGACAAGAACTCAGGGACTTCAGAAGGATGAGAAGACGAAATTGACAACAATGGGACATCCCCATGTACCCCTTGACAACACCAACTAGATACAGACATTGCTTTCCAATCCAATACTGGATTATGGACCTGTAGCCATGGCAAACCCAAAACGACCACATCATGCAGATTATGCAACTCCAAAAAGCGAATATCCTCCTGATGTGCAGGAGCCATGCACATGGTCAATTGAGTCCAGTACTGAGGCTTATTCTTGGCCAAAGGCGTAGCATCAATTCCTCTCAATGGAATAGGATACTGTAAGGGCTCCAAGAAAATACCACAGCTCCTGGCAAACTCCAAGTCCATCAAATTCAGGGCAGCGCCTGAATCCACAAATGCCATAACCGAATAGGACGACAAAGAGCAAATCAGAGTAACGGACAAAATAAATTTTGGCTGTACCGTACCAATGGTGGCAGACCTAGCGAACCGCTTAGTGCGTTTAGGACAATCAGAGATAGCATGAGTGGAGTCACCACAGTAAAAACACAGCCCATTCTGACGTCTGTATTCTTGCCGTTCAGCTCTGGTCAAGGTCCTATCACATTGCATAGGCTCAGGCCTCTGCTCAGAAGATACCGCCAAATGGTGCACAGTTTTGCGCTCACGTAAGCGTCGATCGATCTGAATGGCCAAGGACATAGACTCATTCAGACCAGCAGGCGTGGGAAATCCCACCATAACATCCTTAAGGGCTTCAGAAAGACCCTTTCTGAAAATTGCCGCCAGGGCACACTCATTCCACTGAGTAAGCACAGACCACTTTCTAAACTTCTGACAATATACCTCCGCTTCATCCTGACCCTGACACAAAGCCAGCAAGATTTTCTCTGCCTGATCCACTGAATCTAGTTCATCATAAAGCAACCCAAGCGCCAGAAAAAACGCATCTACATTACGCAATGCAGGATCTCCTGGTGCAAGGGAAAATGCCCAGTCTTGAGGGTCGCCACGTAGCAAAGAAATAATAATTTTTACTTGCTGAATGGGGTCACCAGAGGAGCAGGGTTTCAAAGCAAAAAACAGTCTACAATTATTTTTGAAATTCAGGAACTTAGATCTATCCCCAGAAAACAAATCAGGAATTGGAATTCTGGGTTCTCACATCGGGTTCTGAACTACATAATCTTGAATGCCTTGTACCCTTGCAGTGAGTTGATCCACACAAGAGGACAGACCTTGAATGTCCATATCTACACCTGTGTCCTGAACCACCCAGAGATTTAGGGGAAAAGAAAAACAAAACACGCTGGAAAGGAAAAAAAAATGGTCTCAGAACTTCCTTTATCCCTCTATTGAGATGCATTAACACTTTACGGGCCAGCTGTACTGTTATGATGACCTGGTGGTTAGGAGCACTAGGAATGACCTGATGAGCAAACTAGTAATACAGGACAAGCTCTGGGAAGTGGGAACTCTGCTGACCGCAACCCCTAAACCTATCACAACAACTAGAAATAGCCGTGGAGCGTACCTGACTGCCTAGACGCCTCTTCACAGCCTAAGAGCTAACTACCCCTAAAGATAGAAAATAAGGCCTAACTTGCCTCAGAGAAATTCCCCAAAGAAATAGGTAGCCCCCCACACGTATTGACTGTGAGTTAAGATGGAAGTCACAAACACAGGAATGAAATAGGTTTCAGCAAAGGAGGCCAGACTTAACTAAACAGACTTGAGGATAGAAAAGGTATCTCTGCGGTCAGCATAAAAAACTACCAAAAAACCACGCAGAGTGTGCAAAAAAAAACCCACACCGACTCACGGTGTGGAGGTGCCACTCTGCATCCCAGAGGTTCCAGCTAGCCAGACAGAATCATGATAGCAAGCTGGACAAGAAAACAGTGGTAAACAAATAAGCTAGCAGGGACTTAGCTTTTCCTGGAGTAGACAGGTCATCTGAAAGATCCAAGAGCAAACTGAACCAGTACTAGGACATTGACAGCTGGCATCAAGTAACGACCTAAGTGGATTTAAATAGAGCAGCCAGCCTAGGACTAAACGAGGTCAGCTGAGGACAGGACCTCAGAACCAGCAGCTCCACTCACAGCCACCAGATGGAGTCCATGGACAGAACTCAGAGAAGTACCATTCATAACCACCGGAGGGAGTTCGAGAACAGAATTCACAACACCCACCACAACAAGTTTCCACAGAAGTAGACCGATATCGATCGAGAACGACTACAGGACTACCACAGACTGAAGCTCCGGAGGTGGATAGCAACCTTGAGAGTTCCAATGAAGAAGAGCACATTGTTGTATCTCTCAGACCGGCAAGGAGAGGGATATACTATCCTCAGGAGAGTGAACTAAGTCCAGAGGCTCCAGAGTTTGTACCAAGGAGAACAGATGAAGTCCAAGTCAGTTCTGATGATCGAACCCCGATCACTGCAGAGACCGATCGACACTCAGAAGGAGCAGTATTACCAGACTGTGTGGAACCAGATGATTCAGGAGAAGTACAGGAACTTACAGAGACAGTTGCAAGAGCATCTGAGGAAGTACGAGAAATGAGTGCGGCGGAAGAAACTCCTGCAACCGAAGAACCTGTGGTATCTGAGGAACAACCCATCAGGAGGATGTCAACTCGAGAAGTGATGAGGCCCGTGATGCCGATGTATGAGACACTTGGTGAACCGAGTCGAGTGCCAAGGACTGTCGATTGGAAATAGGTATCCCTGCCATGAACCAGGTAAGCCCACTTGAGTGGTGTTCACCACCGAGAGGCAGTATAGTAGATGTTGCCTGGTGGAAAGACTTGTTTTCACACTCTGATTTTCCTTAAAAGACTTTATAGAAACAAAGAACTGTTAAGGCCTAGTGAGAGAGAGAACTGGATGAAGACGTACGAAAAGCTCCAGCTGAAGAGATGCTGTTTGTTTTAATTGTTTATTTCTTACAGGAATCCAACAAGTAAAAGGTTGTAAGAACAGGTTGTTATTGATATTTATGAATGTTATGCTAATATGTATATGAAGTGACATGACTCCCACCATGGTCTTAGAATTGGTCAGATCGATCAATTGAGGCAAATGTCAAGGCCGACATTCAAAAAGGAGGGAAGAGTGTGACATGCAGAAATAGTGCTAACTGCTGTTGTTTCAAAAGCATCCAGCAACTAGAGGGCTTAACACAGTCAAAGGAGACAGAGAGTGGTTAGCAGAGCCCCAGGGGGATTGTGGGAAACTTGTTTACTGTTCTAGCAGCAGCAAAAGGGATGAGTGGTGTGTTTCTGCGATCTGTCTCACAAGAGTTCAGGCAAGTGAACCATAGGGATACAGGATTCCATTACAGAGTGGAGTTGGGCTAGCCCCCTGTGCTGCTAGTGGAGAAAGTCTATCAGGAGCAGGAAGATAATTATATGAAGAAATTGTGTCACCAAGATCATCTCCCTAAGCAAACCCTCCCCCCTCCTCCATTACACTGTGCTGGAAGGATTGCTGTGTACTACTGTGCTTTTGTAAAGAGTCTTAAGGCTGAGTCACACATAACGATATCGTTAACGATATCGTTGCAACGTCACGCTTTTGGTGACGTAAGCAACGATCCCGCTAACGATCTCGTTATGTGTGACAGCGACCAACGATCAGGCCCCTGCTGGGAGATCGTTGGTCGATGGGAATGATCAGGACCTTTTTTTGGTCGCTGATCACCCGCTGTCATCGCTGGATCGGTGTGTGTGACGCCGATCCAGCGATGTGTTCACTTGTAACCAGGGTAAATATCGGGTTACTAAGTGCAGGGCCGCGCTTAGTAACCCAATATTTACCCTGGTTTCCATTGTAAAAGTAAAAAAAAAACAGTACATACCCACATTCTGATGTCTGTCACGTCCCCCGGCATCCACAGGGTTGACTGTGTCAGCTCCGGCCGTAAAGCAGAGCACAGCGGTGACATCACCGCTGTGCTCTGCTTTACGGCCGGTGCTGACACATTCAGTGCAGGGAAGCTCTCGGCAGCAGCGCGTGCATTACCAGCGCTCCTGCCGAAAGCAGTTTTAACCCTGTGGACGCCGGGGGACATGACAGACATCAGAATGTGAGTATGTACTGTTTTTTTTTTTTACTTTTACAATGGTAACCAGGGTAAATATCGGGTTACTAAGCATGGCCCTGCACTTAGTAACCCGATGTTTACCTTGGTTACCCGGGTGCTGCAGGGGGACTTCGGCATCGTTGAAGACAGTTTCAACGATGCCGAAGTCGTTCCCCTGATCGTTGGTCGCTGGAGAGAGCTGTCTTTGTGTCCCCAGTGACCACACGACTTACCAACGATCACGGCCAGGTCGTATCGCTGGTCGTGATCGTTGGTAAGTCGTTTAGTGTAACGGTACCTTTAATCTGTGCTGAACTGTGCTATCAAAAGAGACTGTTAATCAATGTGCCTCTAAGAAGCAGCTGTACTTTTTGTAAAGCCTGTGCTTAAGAGACTTGAATTATACTGAATGTTCTGTGACATTAAACTACACTGTTCATGTTCATGAGGACTCTATTAATTGTATGTGTGTGAGCAAGTGGATCCATCTTGTGCCGGAGGAAGCTGCAGAACATGGTCGCCCTGAGTAACGGTTCCCCCAGAGTTCCAAAGAATTCATGAGACCTGTTCCGCCCCTATCTGAACCTAGCGGTGTACACTAGGGTTGAGCGAAACGGATTGTTCATTTTCATAAGTCGCCGACTTTTGGCAAAGTCGGCGTCTCATGAAACCGAGCCGATCCCTGTGTGGGGTCTGCCATGCGGTACGCGACTTTCGCGCCAAAGTCGCATTTCAATGACGCTAAAAGCGCCATTTCTCAGCCAATGAAGGTGGACGCAGAGTGTGGGCAGCGTGATGACATAGTTCTCAGTCCCCACCATCTTAGAGAAGGGCATTGCAGTGATTGGCTTGCTTTCTGCGGCGTCACAGGGGCTATAAAGGGGCGTTCCCGCTGACCGCCATCTTACTGCTGCTGATCTGAGCGTAGGGAGAGGTTGCTGCAGCTTCTTCGGAAGCAGGGATAGTGATAGGCAGGGTACATAAGCTACAAACCGCTTGTGCTGTAGCGATTTCCACTGTCCAACACCACCTTTTGATTGCAGGGACAGTGGAAGCTACATTTTTTTTTCCTCAGCGCTGTAGCTCATTGGGCTGTACTAGAAGCCTCCCTGACCCTGATAGCTGCGTTGCTGTGCCTGTGTGTACGCCGCTGTGCAAACCAACTGCTTTTTTCAAAGCACAAATCCTGTTTTTCCTTCCTTTCTGCACAGCTATCTTGTGTGTTTGTCCACACTTTTGTGTGCAGCAGTCCTTTTTATAGCTGCCTGCCATACTTTTCTGAGATAACTGCAGGGAGATAAATATTGGCAAGTCTGCCTCCGAGCCATTGCTGTGTGTGGTATCTGTCTCTCATTGTGTGCCACCGAAAACACTGTGTAATACTTGGCCATTTTTTTTTTGGGGGGGGGGTACATTCTCCCTTTTTCAAAAAAAAAATTAGTGGGAGATAAATATTAGCAAGTCTGCCTCCGTGCCATTGCTGTGTGTGGTATCTGTCTCTCATTGTGTGCCACCGAAAACACTGTGTAATACTTGGCCATTTTTTTTTTTTAGGGTAAATTCTCCCAGAAAAAAAAAATAAATAGTGGGAGATTAAGATTGGCATTTCTGCTTGAGTGCTGGTCCTGTGTGTGCCATCTGTCTCAAATTTTTGGGGCACAGAAAACCTAGTGTGTAACATTGGGCCTGATTTTCCTTTCAGTGTCAGGCACCTATAAAGGTATATATAAATCCTACAGAAGTTTGAGTTCACCTGATAAGTTGTTTTACAGTAACAAATAGCGTTACTTTGGTTACGTTTTGCAAACAATGAGGAAGTCTAGTGGAAGAGGTCGTGGCCGTGGGCGGTCATTGTCAGCTGGTAATGATGGTAGTGGTGGTGGAGCATCAGGTGGTCATGGTAAAAGCAGTACAGCACCTAAGTCTCAAGTTGTTGAGCCAGGTTCGTTGTCTGGCTACACAAGGCCTCGAACGCTCTCTTTTCTGGGAGTAGAAAAAACCACTTTTGAAGCCGGAGCAGGAGGAACAAGTATTGGCTTTCATTGCTGACTCTGCCTCTAACTCTTTCGCCTCCTCCTCGGAAAGTGCCAAATGTCAGAGCAGTGCATCGTCAGTGGATGCTCCCGGTCAGGAACAAGTCGCTTCCTTGTGTCCTTCACTAAAAACAACAGTGAAGGATGCGTCAGTCGACACAACAGGTTACTCCATGGAGCTCTTTACACATACCGTTCCTGGGTTACACAGTGAAACAGTTAACAGGCTATGCCCATTAGAAGTTGAATCGGACATGGAGTGCACAGATGCACAGCCACAGCCAGATTACTATGCTGTTCCTTTGACTCAGACCAGAACATTGCCCTCGCAGTGTACTGAGGCAGAATCAAAACCAGCGGAGACTATGGTGCTCCGTCACGAACGCAATACCACCGGCTTACACGGTGGCACAGACGAAGTTGCACACAACATAGAAGAGGAGGTCATAGATGACCCAGTTGTTGACCCCAATTGGCAGCCATTGGGGGAACAGGGTGCAGGCAGCAGTAGTTCTGAAGCGGAGGAGGAGGAGCCGCAGCAGACATCAACATCACAACAGGTTCCATCTACCGGGCCCGTATCTGGCCAAAAACGCGTGGCAAAACCTAAACCAGTTGGAGGACAGCGTGGCCATCCGGTTAAAGAAGCTCAGTCTGCAATGCCTGAAAAGGTATCCGATAGTAGAAAGAGTGCAGTCTGGCATTTTTTTAAACAACATCCAAATGATCAGCGCAAAGTCATCTGTCAAAAATGTTCAACTACCTTAAGCAGAGGGCAGAATCTTAAAAGTCTAAATACAAGTTGCATGCATAGACATTTATCCACCATGCATTTGCAAGCCTGGACTAACTACCAAATGTCCCTAAAGGTTGCAGCACCCTCGGCCAATGAAGCTAGTCAGCAACGCTACATCCCTTCCCTCCCTGTGAGCCGACCATTTCCCACACCACCTGCAGTATCTGTGCAGCTTTCGTCGCCAGGCCAAAGCAGTCAGGGAATCACCAGGTTAGTAGTAGGAAACACTGCATGTAGGGCACCGGCAAGAATACCATCTCCAACCCTCTCTCACTCACCCATCTCCACCGGCACCACCGCTAGTTCCACGATCTCCAGCTCTCCAGTCCAGCTCACCCTACATGAGACTCTTGTTAGGAAAAGGAAGTACTCATCCTCGCATCCGCGTACACAGGGTTTGAACGCCCACATTGCTAGACTAATCTCATTAGAGATGATGCCCTACCGGTTAGTTGAAAGCGAAGCTTTCAAAGCGCTGATGGACTACGCTGTACCATGCTACGAGCTACCCAGTCGGCACTTCTTTTCTAGAAAAGCCATCCCAGCCCTCCAACAGCATGTTAAAGACCGCATCGTCCATGCACTCAGGCAGTCTGTGACTACAAAGGTGCACCTGACAACAGATGCATGGACCAGTAGGCATGGCCAGGGACGTTACGTGTCCATCACGGCACACTGGGTGAATGTGGTGGATGCAGGCTCCACAGGGGACAGCAATATTGGGACAGTTCTGCCTAGCCCACGGTCAAGGAAAGAGTTGGCTGTAGGCGTTCGCCCCCCCTCCTCCTCTTCCTCCTCCTCCTGCAGAAGCAAGAGCTCGTCCACAGACCGCAGTCGCACATCCACTCCATCCGCAGCTGCCACTGTTGCACACCAGGTGTGCCATTATGGGACAGCTAGTGGCAAGCGTCAGCAGGCTGTATTGGCAATGAAGTGTTTGGGCGACAACAGACACACCGCAGAAGTTCTGTCCGAGTTCTTGCAGAAAGAAACTCAGTCATGGCTGGGCACTGTACATCTTGAGGCAGGCAAGGTAGTGAGTGATAACGGAAGGAATTTCATGGCTGCCATAGCCCTTTCTCAACTGAAACACATTCCTTGCCTGGCTCACACCTTAAACCTGGTGGTGCAGTGCTTCCTGAAAAGTTATCCGGGGTTACCCGACCTGCTCCTCAAAGTGCGCAGACTTTGCTCGCCTGTACACTCCAGCCGTATGCAGAACTATCAGCGTTCTTTGAACCTTCCTCAGCATCGCCTAATCATCGACGTTGCAACAAGGTGGAACTCCACACTGCACATGCTTCAGAGAGTGTGCGAACAGAGGCGTGCTGTTATGTATTTGTGGGAGGATACACGGGCAGGCAGTTGGATGGCAGACATGGAGTTGTCAGGTGTGCAGTGGTCGAAGCTACAAGACCTGTGTCAAGTCCTTCAGTGTTTTGAGGAATGCACATGGCTGGTTAGTGCAGACAACGCAATAATAAGCATGAGCATTCCCCTAATGCGTCTGCTGATGCAAAGTTTGACGCACATAAAGGAGCAGGCGTCTGCAGCCGAGGAAGAGGAAAGCCTGGATGACAGTCAGCCATTGTCTGGTCAGGGCCGTGTAGAGGACGTGGTAGCGGGTGAAGAGGAGGAGGAGGATGATGGGGATGAGTACTTTTTTACTGAGGAAGCTTCTCCTGGGCCAACAGAAATTAGTGGCGTTGCAAGGCCGGGTTCTGTTTTTGTAAGGGAGACAAGTGACGTAGATTTGCCTGTAACTGCCCCTCAAACCAGCACAACCGCAGATTTGCCAACTGGAACTTTGGCCCACATGGCGGATTATACCTTATGTATCCTCAAAAAGGACCCACGCATTATTAAAATGATGAGCGATGACGATTACTGGTTGGCCTGCATCCTTGACCCTCGCTATAAAGGCAAATTGCAAAATATTATGCCAAATGAGAACCTCGAACAAATATTAGCAACCAAACAAGCTACTCTTGTAGACCGTTTGATTCAGGCATTCCCAGCACACAGCGCCGGTGATGGTTCTCACACGAGCTGCAGGGGGCTACAGGGCAGAGGTGTTAGAGGTGCACAGATCAGAAGTGGCGTTGGACAGAGGGGTTTTCTGACCAGGTTGTGGAGTGATTTCGCAATGACCGCAGACAGGTACTGCAGCATCTATTCAAAGTGACAGGAGACAACATTTGTCCAGTATAGTTACTAACTATATTTCAGCCCTTATTGATGTTCTCCCTCAACCGTCATTCCCATTTGATTACTGGGCATCCAAATTAGACACCTGGCCTGAATTGGCAGAATATGCGTTGCAGGAGCTTGCTTGCCCAGCAGCTAGTGTGCTATCAGAAAGAGTATTCAGTGCTGCTGGTTCAATATTAACCGAAAAAAGGACTCGTCTGGCTACCCAAAATGTGGATGATCTCACCTTCATTAAAATGAACCACTCCTGGATTTCAAATTATTTTGCCCCACCTTTCCCGGCTGACACCTAGCTTTCCTATAAAAAGGTCTTGCTTGTGGACTGGTCTTACTGAGTGTTAAAATCTCTTAATTTGCAGCAGCTGTTTGACCAGCATACGACATGTTTACACCTCCCCCAATGGGAAAACTCCCCCCACGGGGCCGTTGTCTCACTCTCGACACTTGGCGCAAGCACCCGTTAGTTACAGTGCTGTTTGTCAGAAGAGGTGGGTGTGCTCGCTTTTGGTCGACGGCACTGCCACTGGGTCCCTCATAGTACAATGTAGTGTCTCTGGCGGTGGTGGTGCGCACCCAACGTCAGACACACCGTTGTAACATGAGGGGCCCTGGGGCGGTACCGCCGGCCACAAGAGAGTCCCCCCCCCCAGCTGAAACTGTGCTCTACCACGTGCCAAATTATCTCGCACAGCTCCACCAATGTTTAGTCTATGCGCTGACATCATTCAATGCCTGGCACTGACAATCAATACCAATTTGTTGACATCTATGATGATAGTTACAGTAGTCTGGGTCAGTGTCCTATATTGACACCAGTAAATACTAATTTACTGCCAAATTACTTTGTCATAAACTCTGCAGATGAGCCCACCCCTGTACCTAAACATGCCACCCTTTTTTTTATTTATAGTTGTTTTGCGAGACATTAACATCTATTTATTTTTTGGGAGTACTAACTGTGTCAGACACTTCTTGCAATACTCCTCCACTGACCACAATGCTGCCTGCCTGTGTATCCATGTAACCGAATGAAAACTGCCATGCCTGCCTATTGTTTGTTATTTTAGGCCTTTGATAGCCTGTCTGCGGCCCCTACTTGCAATACTCCTCCACTGACCACAATGCTGCCTGGAGTGCCTGCCTGTGTATCCATGTCACCGATTTTAAACTGCCATGCCTGCCTATTGTTTGTTATTTTAGGCCTTTGATAGCCTGTCTGTGGCCCCTACTTGCAATACTCCTCCACTGACCACAATGCTGCCTGGAGTGCCTGCCTGTGTATCCATGTAACCGATTTAAAACTGCCATGCCTGCCTATTGTTTGTTATTTTAGGCCTTTGATAGCCTGTCTGCGGCCCCTACTTGCAATACTCCTCCACTGACCACAATGCTGCCTGGAGTGCCTGCCTGTGTATCCATGTAACCGATTTAAAACTGCCATGCCTGCCTATTGTTTGTTATTTTAGGCCTTTGATAGCCTGTCTGCGGCCCCTACTTGCAATACTCCTCCACTGACCACAATGCTGCCTGGAGTGCCTGCCTGTGTATCCATGTAACCGATTTAAAACTGCCATGCCTGCCTATTGTTTGTTTTTTTAGGCCTTTGATAGCCTGTCTGCGGCCCCTACTTGCAATACTCCTCCACTGACCACAATGCTGCCTGCCTGTGTATCCATGTAACCGATTTAAAACTGCCATGCCTGCCTATTGTTTGTTATTTTAGGCCTTTGATAGCCTGTCTGCAGCCCCTACTTGCAATACTCCTCCACTGACCACAATGCTGCCTGGAGTGCCTGCCTGTGTATCCATGTAACCGATTTAAAACTGCCATGCCTGCCTATTGTTTGTTATTTTAGGCCTTTGATAGCCTGTCTGCGACCCCTACTTGCAATACTCCTCCACTGACCACAATGCTGCCTGGAGTGCCTGCCTGTGTATCCATGTAACCGATTTAAAACTGCCATGCCTGCCTATTGTTTGTTATTTTAGGCCTTTGATAGCCTGTCTGCGGCCCCTACTTGCAATACTCCTCCACTGACCACAATGCTGCCTGGAGTGCCTGCCTGTGTATCCATGTAACCGATTTAAAACTGCCATGCCTGCCTATTGTTTGTTATTTTAGGCCTTTGTTAGCCTGTCTGCGGCCCCTACTTGCAATACTCCTCCACTGACCACACCAATGCTGCCCGTGTACCCCTGGAACCTATTTAAAAGTTCATAGAGCCTAGTTATATATTTTATTTACTATTAATAAGGCCATGATGGACTACGCTGTACCACGCTACAAGCTAACCAGTCGACAGTTCTTTTGCGAGAAAAGCCATCCCAACCCTCCACCAGCATGTAAAAGACCGCATTGTCCATGCACTCTGGCAATCTGTGAGTACAAAGGTGCACCTGACAACAGACGCATGGACCTGTAGGCATGGCCACGGAAGATTACGTGTCCATTAAGGCGCAATGGGTTAATGTGGTGGATGCATGGTCCACAGGGGACAGCCTACTAAGTCTGTCTGCAGTCCCTAATTCAAATTGTCCTCCACTGTCTAAATCGGAGCTTCCACCTTCTGGCTTTCGGCCTATAGTATCAGAAATTAAACTGCATTTGGCCTTCAACTTTGGTTACGGCCTACTAACGGTGTCTGCCCCTCCCTGGTGTTTGCCCTCAACTGAATAAAGCTGAGCTTCCACCTTCTGGCTTTCGGCCTATAGTATCAGATATTAAACTGCATTTGGCCTTCAACTTTGGTTAGGGCCTACTAACGGTGTCTGCCCCTCCCTGGTGTTTGTCCTCAACTGAATAAAGCTGAGCTTCAACCTTCTGGCTCTCATTAAGTGCTGTGTTTTTAAAAATTGGTGGTTAGGGCCTACTAACGGTGTCTGCCCCTCCCTGGTGTTTGTCCTCAACTGAATAAAGCTGAGCTTCAACCTTCTGGCTCTCATTAAGTGCTGTGTTTTTAAAAATTGGTGGTTAGGGCCTACTAACGGTGTCTGCCCCTGCCTGGTGTTTGTCCTCAACTGAATAAAGCTGAGCTTCAACCTTCTGGCTCTCATTAAGTGCTGTGTTTTTACAAATTGGTGGTTAGGGCCTACTAACGGTGTCTGCCCCTCCCTGGTGTTTGCCCTCAACTGAATAAAGCTGAGCTTCCACCTTCTGGCTTTCGGCCTATAGTATCAGATATTAAACTGCATTTGGCCTTCAACTTTGGTTAGGGCCTACTAACGGTGTCTGCCCCTCCCTGGTGTTTGTCCTCAACTGAATAAAGCTGAGCTTCAACCTTCTGGCTCTCATTAAGTGCTGTGTTTTTAAAAATTGGTGGTTAGGGCCTACTAACGGTGTCTGCCCCTCCCTGGTGTTTGCCCTCAACTGAATAAAGCTGAGCTTCCACCTTCTGGCTTTCGGCCTATAGTATCAGATATTAAACTGCATTTGGCCTTCAACTTTGGTTTGGGCCTACTAACGGTGTCTGCCCCTCCCTGGTGTTTGTCCTCAACTGAATAAAGCTGAGCTTCAACCTTCTGGCTCTCATTAAGTGCTGTGTTTTTAAAAATTGGTGGTTAGGGCCTACTAACGGTGTCTGCCCCTCCCTGGTGTTTGCCCTCAACTGAATAAAGCTGAGCTTCAGTCTTAGGCTTTTGGCCTAAAGTATCAGATATTAAACTGCATTTGGCCTATTAGTGTGTTTGGGCCCTTAAAACAGTGTCTGCTGCTCCTGGGTTTGCTACTCCACTGAACAAAGCAATGTCGCCTGTTTAGTCCTGTTACCAATTTTGAACTGCATGTAGCCTACTTTATTCTTTGGCCCTATATCTGTTTCCTCCTCATCCTGCCCATTGCCCAGCCACTGCTAGATGAGTCTGCTGGTACATTGACCTAGACCACTACATTCCCCTTGCACTCTACACAGCCAGAATCTGACCCTGCTGAAAGTAAGGTTCCCCTTCCCGCATGTTATACCACCTTACACAGGGACAAAGAGGAAGGTGCAGATGAAAGTGCAGGTTCCTTCATCAGGTGGGGGGGCATACTCGTTGGCGACGTCACTGGCACAGGGCCCCTCAGAGTACGCAAAAGTGTCACTGCTGTTGGGAGGCGCCCCCGCCGTGCAAACACACCGCTGTACTTTGAGGGGCCCTGTGCCAGTGCCAATGCCAACGAGTGGGCCCCCCCTGCTTGCTTAGGATCACAGCACTTGCAAACTTGACATACTTACCTCTCACTGCTCCACCGCCGTGACGTAGTCCACGTTTCCTGGGCCCACTAAAACCTTGAACCAGCCCTACCCCCCACAACTTTTGCCAAAAGACCCCCAATTTCCAATGCCCAACTATTATTATAAAGTTAATTAAGATTGACAAGCTTCAGAAAACAAGAATGGATGTTTTTGGCATTAAAATGGGCACTGTAGGTGTTTTCCTGGCCTCCACTCACTGCCGACTATGCTTCCCCATTGACTTGCATTGGGTTTCGTGTTTCGGTCGATCCCCGACTTTTAGCGATAATCGGCCGACTGCACTCGACTCGACTCTGGACAAAGTCGGGTTTCACAAAACCCGACTCGATCTTTAAAAAATGAAAGTCGCTCAACCCTAGTGTACACGTAACACTTTTCAAAATGGGATACATTTTGGGCACCTACTTGTAAAAAAAACCCCATGGTTTCTTCCATATGCACAATATGTACATAAACACTTTAACAGCCAGTGTCTGAGCCAAAAAAAAAACATCATTTGGATATTTTTTAATTTAAAAAAGTCAGAGAGTGCTGTGTATTTGTCATATTTGTTCAAGTCACTTTGACATTACCATGGCTATGTTTGCACTAAAAATCTTTAAAGGGATTGTATAGAGTCCTAGGAGGCCTCACAGTGTCATACACGCCTTTTAAGTGCAATCAAAGGCTTTGCAGTTTGATTAATGATGAATTCATCTGCAAAAAAGGAGCCACCTAAACTTATTTTCAAAATAGTATTCTGTAAGAGCATCACCTGCTAAGAGCAGATGGCCAATACTCATAGCTTACAAGGAAACTAAAAATGTGTGACATAAAATGTGGTCTCAATCAGAAGTGTTCTTTTTAAAGATATGGTCTTCCGTGCTTGCTTTCTAATTCCATTTTATTAGCATGTTTTGTTTGTGTATGTTTTTTCTTGCATAACACAAACCAACATTATATAGTGTTTTGTTTTGCACCAGAAATAAGTGGCTTCATTTTCCCTTGGGTCATATGCTGGGCCTTTCTATTGGCAATCTATTTAGTTTTAAGTGCATTGTTTCTATTATAAAACTAATGTAATGCTTCTCTAATGATCTGGATGCTGGTGTCTTGTACATTCTGCATGCCAGTTTGATCTGAATTATTTGGCAGTATTCATTTCCTCTTGACTGATCCTGCACGGGCAGTTTAATGACCTCTCGTTCCAAAATCACGCTGGCATTTTCTACTCTGGGAATTGAACCAGTTTATTGTGTTCTGGATAATATTTCAAGTAAAATTGCTGGTAAATAACTGTTTATCCATATTACCTTATTGTGCATTCAGTATTTGTATTCAACTTCTGCCATTATTTTTCTTTTTCTAATGTTTCATTAATCCAATATTAAGTACTTCTGAAAGTTTGACACTCTCTTTTATTCAGAAGAATTTAGCAATATTTACTAAAATATGTTATTTTAGATTGCTTTTCAAAAGGTTTACAATTAAAAGTGAAATGTGAAAACATCAAATAATTTAGAATATCTAATTAATGATCTGGTACATACAAGACCCTCTCAATAACAGATAAAGAATTTTTACTGTAGGTATTAAAGCCAAAATAACAATAATATTAAGATAAATGTATGATTAATTACATTTTAATAACTTAATGAAAATAACTTTTCTTATTTGTTTTTGTGTTATTACAGAAAAAGGCTACCTTATTTAGGCTGATTATTAAAGAGCACTATCTGCAACAAATTCTAGAAAGAGTTTAAAGGGGTTGTTCTCTCTTCAACTACTTAAAATAGCACCCTAATATCCTTAACATGTTTTTTATTTTTAGAACTTTGCTTCCCAGTCTCCCATATCATCACTTGAAAGGCCCATTTTTTTACACTCTTCATATCCACCTGCAGCTGCTTCTGGCTACGATTAGGAATTTAGCTGTCGTAATGCTAAGCACTGGCAGTGAAACTGCTGGCCATTCTTCCTTGCAGAGCTGTATCTCCTCCTTTCCCCACACCAGATTAATAAGTGTTGTGCTGGCTTTAGATCCAGTGTCGAAAGTTCATGGTTAAAAGAGATATTTGAGAAGGTATCTAAAATGGCCACCATCACATACAGCTCTGGCAAAAATTAAGAGACCACCACATCAAAACCCTGTCATGGGCAGTCCAATCTCCAGACCTGAACCCCATTGAAAACCTCTGTAATGTAATCAAGAGGATGATGGATAGTCACAAGCCATCAAACAAAGGAGAACTACTTAAATTTTTGCTCCAGAAGCAATGTGAAAGACTGGTGGAAAGCATGCCAAGACACATGAAAGCTGTGATTAAAAATCATGGATATTCCACAAAATATTGATTTCTGAACTCTTCCTGAGCTAAAACATTAGTATTGTTGTTTCTAAATTATTATGTACTTGTTTTCTTTGGTCTGTAAGCACTGTTTTGTTTTGTTTTTATTTTGACCATTTTTCTTTGTCAGAAAAAAATGCTAAATTTATTGCTTGGAAATTCAGAGACATGATGTCAGAAGTTTTTAGAATAAAATAACAATTTACATTTTACTCCAAAATATACCTATAAAGAGAAAAATCAGACAAACTGAACATTTTGCAGTGGTCTCTTATTTTGTGCCAGAGCTGTAGATCAAGCTGCAACCAGTCCAAGGCATAGGTTTACTGAAGAAACACTGCTCGAGACAGAAGTCTCTGCTCAGCTGTAACATTTATGCTGACATTACTGCATGGCTCTCCTCCCCCCATGTAGGGATGCCGACATACTCACCACCACAGCTGCGCAGTCACCTCCCTGCCAGCTGGAGTGCATCCTGCTTGTGCACACTGCACATCCTGGTGATCTGCCTAGTGTGCTCATGTGCTACCCTGTACTTAAAAGGGCAGCATGCACATATAGTAAAATTCCCACAGCCAATAGCTTGGAGGCATTTTGTGTCTGAGTGCACCTGCAAGATGGCTTCCAGACAATTGCTGGGAGGCATCTTGTATATAAGGCTCCCTCCCATATAAGGAGTCGCTAAAGCAATAGCATTCATTAGTGTGTTATTTCTCCCATTAGTTAGTTGTTAGGTCCCCTGGTGCTTGTGTGATCAGCATCCTGAACACAAACTCCTGGTCCTTGTGTGGCCAGTGTCCTGAACCTGTACCTCTGGTCTTTGCTTGGTCAGTCATGAACCCAAACCACTGGTCCTTGTGTGGCCAGTCTTGAACTGTGCTCCCTAGTCGGCCATAGTCAGTACCAGAATCTGAGACCCGTGTTTTTGTACATATGCCTATCCGAGTCTTCCGTGTATCCAGACTGCTAAAACCAGTATCTGAATGAGTTCAGTCTGAATGTAGCACTAGTCCGTATTAGCGAACCTGACCCTTGGGGTCAGCATCTGCAGTACTGGGATCTGCCTATGAGTGGTACCTGGCAGCTATCTGCAGTACAGCCTGTCTCCACCATCAGGAGCTCCAGTAAACACCAGGTAGCCACCTAGCTATGCCTGTTCTTATGCAGGCCCAGCCCTGTGGCACAGTGGGTCCACGAACTTGTGCCACCTGCGTACATGACATCAGCAATGTTCGAGCAAGCTCCTATCAGGTTGAGGGGCAGCATCATGAATGTGTATAACTGATCTGCTCATGCTGTCTTACAGGTTTGCAAATGCACATGAAGAAGCACATGCGCTAAAGCATGGAAAAAACTTTCCTAGGCAGATTGAGCATAAATGGCTTTGTTTCTCCTGCTTCAGTCCTGCTCCATGCTGAGTTGTAAACTGGTCAGGCTTAGTGAACAGATCAGTTATGCTCATTAACAGAGACTGAAAATACAATGGGACTGATGCAGGCTCAAATGAAGAAGAAAAAGGTCAACCCCTGAAGTTCATGTCAGAGATGATGTTACATTTGAGTCTACACTTAGCTTTCTGGGACTTTCAAATAAAAATCATTGACTGTTAACAGAAAGCTTGCACACTGGAAGACATTTTTTTTTCATATTTTGGGTAACCATTTTATAATAGAATATCTAGCAATGATATATATTGTAATATCTAATATTTATATATAATAGCATGAATATTATCAATAATGTGAATATTAGTAGTATGATTACATAAAATGTATTATTATGTAATTGTATTTATTTTATTATTAATTCAAAGAACATGTCCATTTCGTAGCTTGGCATTTAATTTGCCTTTCTCAACTTCTTCCATATTTTGATTTTAGCAGTATATATTTTCGGAATTTGTATGATTTTGTAAGCTCCCCTTCACAGCATTTCTTGACAAGCGCAAAATAGAAAAATAAAATATTCAGATGAAGGTATCATTAGATCTAAACCTTATCATAAAAACTATGGAGCTATTGAACCACACATTTCTAGTCGACTTACAATGTTGTATTAGCTCAGTTAATATTTTTCTGTAAAAACGCATACAGTATATGCTGATAATTGCTTTTACAGTGAAGCATATTATGCAATTTAATGCTGGATTCAAAAGCTCCCAAAATGATTAGAACCAAAGCTAATATATTTAACATTGATTTTCCAGACATGAGAAATTGTAAGCATTGTTTAGTGCATCCTGTATGGTTAAGGTGAGTAAGAGTATTAAACCATAAGCAAATATTTTGTCATTAATTCCTCGCTTTATTGGTTAACAAGATAAATGCTTCAAAGCGGATTTAATGTAAATAATGTTGAAACCGTAATCACATTACTAGTGTCAGGACTCTGAACATTTTTTACCTTTTGTGCATTACTGCCCTTTTCCAAGATGGCGTCTTTGGTCTCAAGTGCACTGTGTCTTCCTGCTATAAAACTCCACCCCAGCCTTCAGTCTGTGCTAGAGTATTCTGCCTTGCATCCAGCTCCTGACCTCAGATTACTCCCTGGCTATACAACTGCTCCTGTGAACCTGTGTGGTGATCCTGCTCCTCTGCTCTGAGTTCCTGCTGCATACACCAGTTCCCAGTAATCCTCCTTCATCTGCTGCTCGTGTTTACTTCCATCTCATTTGCTGGACATGTAAGCTGTTTCTGCTCTGCAAAAACCCGAGACTATTAATCAGGCCTCCCTGTTGTGAATTTACCTTTTGGCTCCCTCTAGTGGCTACTAGTGATTTTACTCTGGGTATGTCTTTCATCCCTTGTATGCTCACCTGGGTCGTTAGGTCAGGGGTGTTGCTATATAAGCTCCCTGGACCTTCAGTTCAATGCCTGGCAACGTTGATATCAGAGCTAATCTGTAGTGCTCTTGTCTACTGATCCTGGTTCCTGCTTGATTAAGCTAAGTCTGCTTTCTTGCTTTTTGCTATTTGTTTTTGTTTGCATTTTTGTCCAGCTTGTACATAATCTGTATCCTATCCTTGCTGGAAGCTCTAGGGAGGCTGGAGTTCTCCCCCCGGGCCGTTAGACGGTGCGGGGGTTCTTGAATCTCCAGTGTGGATTTTTTAGGGTTTTTGTTGACCATATAAGTTATCTTACTACATTCTGCTATTAGTAAGTGGGCCTCTCTTTGCTAAACCTAAGTTCATCTCTGTGTTTGTCATTTCCTCTTACCTCACCGTTATTATTTGTGGGGGGCTTGTATCCTGCTTTTGGGGTCTATTCTCTGGAGGCAAGAGAGGTCTTTGTTTTCCTCTTCTAGGGGTAGTTAGATCTCCGGCTGGCGCGAGACATCTAGCGACCAACGTAGGCATGTTCCCCGGCTACTTCTAGTGTTGGCGTTAGGAGTAGATATATGGTCAACCCAGTTACCACTGCCCTATGAGCTGGATTTTTGTACTTCGCAGACTTGCTGATATCTCTGAGACCCTCGCCATTGGGGTCATAACAGTTTGCCAGGCCAGTATTAAATGTTAAATGCATTGCAGAAGCGGGATTATAAGAAAGAAAGTTCTGAGTTTTTTTTTCTCTCTCTCATTTTTTTTTCTTTTCCCCTTTACCTCTGAGTGGCTTGTGTTTGCTGCAGACATGAATGTCCAGACCTTGATTACAAGTGTGGACCAGCTTGCTGCTCGTGTGCAGGGCATACAAGATTATGTTATCAGAAATCCTATGTCAGAACCTAAGATACCGATTCCTGAACCGTTTTCCGGAGACCGATCTAAATTTAGAAATTTCAGGAATAATTGTAAATTGTTTTTGTCCCTGAGACCCTGTTCATCTGGAGACTCCGCTCAGCAAGTAAAAATTGTTATTTCTTTTTTACGGGGCGACCCTCAGGATTGGGCCTTCTCGCTGGCGCCAGGAGATCCGGCATTGGCTGACATTGATGCGTTTTTTCTGGCGCTCGGTTTGCTTTATGAGGAACCCAATCTTGAGATTCAGGCAGAAAAAGCCTTGCTGGCGATGTCTCAGGGCCAGGACGAGGCTGAAGTGTATTGCCAAAAATTTCGGAAATGGTCCGTGCTGACCCATTGGAACGAGTGTGCATTGGCTGCAAATTTTAAGAATGGCCTTTCTGAAGCCATTAAGAATGTGATGGTGGGTTTTCCCATTCCCACAGGTCTGAATGATTCTATGGCCCTGGCTATTCAAATCGACCGGCGGTTGCGGGAGCGCAAAACCGCAAATTCCCTCATGGTGTTGTCTGAACAGGCACCTGATTTAATGCAATGTGATAGAATCTTGACTAGAAATGAGCGGAAAATTCATAGACGCCAGAATGGCTTGTGTTACTACTGTGGTGATTCTACACATGTTATCTTAGCATGCTCTAAACGTCTTACTAAGGTTGTTAGTCCGGTCGCCATTGGTAATTTGCAACCTAAATTTATTCTGTCTGTAACTGATTTGCTCACTGTCATCGTATCCTGTCATGGCGTTTGTGGACTCAGGTGCGGCCCTGAGCCTTATGGATCTGTCATTTGCCAAGCGCTGCGGATTTGTTCTTGAGCCATTGGAAAATCCTATCCCTCTTAGGGGTATTGATTCTACGCCATTGGCAAAAAATAAACCGCAGTTTTGGACACAGGTTACCATGTGCATGACTCCCGAACATCGGGAGGTAATACGTTTTCTTGTTCTGCATAAAATGCATGATTTGGTTGTTTTGGGTTTGCCATGGTTACAGACCCATAATCCAGTCTTGGACTGGAAGGCTATGTCAGTGTCTAGTTGGGGCTGCCATGGAATTCATGGAGATTCCCTGCCCTTGTCTATTGCTTCTTCTACGCCTTCGGAAGTTCCGGCGTATTTGTCTGATTATCAGGATGTCTTCAGCGAGTCTAAGTCCAGTGCACTGCCTCCTCATAGGGAATGTGACTGTGCAATAGATTTGATTCCTGGCAGTAAGTTTCCTAAGGGGAGACTGTTTAATCTGTCGGTACCTGAACATACCGCGATGCGTTCATATATCAAGGAGTCTCTTGAGAAGGGGCATATCCGTCCTTCTTCTTCCCCTCTTGGTACGGGATTCTTTTTTGTGGCCAAAAAGGACGGATCTTTGAGGCCTTGTATTGACTATCGGCTTTTAAATAAGATCACTGTCAAATTTCAGTATCCTTTGCCGCTGTTGTCAGATTTGTTTGCCCGGATTAAAGGTGCCAAGTGGTTCACCAAGATAGACCTTCGTGGTTCGTACAACCTTGTGCGCATTAGGCAGGGTGATGAATGGAAAACCGCATTCAATACGCCCGAAGTTCATTTTGAGTACTTGGTGATGCCATTTGGGCTCTCTAATGCACCTTCAGTTTTTCAGTCCTTCATGCATGACATTTTCCGGAAGTATCTGGATAGATTTTTGATTGTTTATCTGGATGATATTCTGTTTTTTTCTGATGATTGGGACTCGCATGTGGAGCAGGTCAGGATGGTTTTTGAGATTCTGCGTGAAAATTCTTTGTTTGTAAAAGGCTCAAAGTGTCTCTTTGGTGTACAGAAGGTTCCCTTTTTGGGATTCATTTTTTCCCCTTCTGCTGTGGAGATGGATCCAGTCAAGGTCCGAGCTATTCATGATTGGACTCAACCCTCGTCAGTTAAGAGTCTTCAGAAGTTCTTGGGTTTTGCTAACTTCTACCGTCGTTTTATCGCAAATTTCTCTAGCGTTGTTAAACCGCTGACGGATAT
Organism: Ranitomeya variabilis; assembly: GCF_051348905.1. Taxonomy (NCBI): domain Eukaryota; kingdom Metazoa; phylum Chordata; class Amphibia; order Anura; family Dendrobatidae; genus Ranitomeya; species Ranitomeya variabilis. Next base: position 117,305,925 of record NC_135237.1, on the reverse strand, counting down.
GACCAAGAAAGGCTCTGATGTAGCTAACTGGGCTCTTGCTGCCGTGGAGGCTTTCCAGGAGTTGAAACGCCGGTTTACTTTGGCACCTGTTTTGTGCCAGCCTGACGTCTCACTTCCCTTTCAGGTTGAGGTGGATGCTTCGGAGATTGGGGCAGGGGCCGTTTTGTCGCAGAGAGGCCCTGGTTGCTCTACTATGAGACCTTGTGCCTTTTTCTCTAGGAAGTTTTCGCCGGCAGAGCGAAATTATGATGTGGGCAATCGGGAGTTGTTGGCCATGAAGTGGGCATTTGAGGAGTGGCGTCATTGGCTCGAGGGTGCTAAGCATCGTGTGGTGGTCTTGACTGATCACAAGAATTTGATGTATCTCGAGTCTGCTAAGCGCCTGAATCCTAGACAGGCCCGCTGGTCATTGTTTTTCTCCCGTTTTGACTTTGTGGTCTCGTATTTACCAGGTTCTAAGAATGTGAAGGCCGATGCTCTGTCTAGGAGCTTTGTGCCTGATGCTCCTGGAGTCGCTGAACCTGAGGGTATTCTTAAGGAAGGAGTTATCTTGTCAGCTATTTCTCCAGATCTGCGACGTGTGTTGCAGAGATTTCAGGCTGGTAGGCCTGACTCTTGTCCACCTGACAGATTGTTTGTGCCTGCTAAATGGACCAGCAGAGTCATTTCCGAGGTTCATTCCTCAGTGTTGGCAGGGCACCCGGGAATTTTTGGCACCAGAGATCTGGTGGCCAGGTCCTTTTGGTGGCCTTCCTTGTCAAGGGATGTGCGGTCATTTGTGCAGTCCTGTGGTACTTGTGCTCGAGCTAAGCCTTGCTGTTCTCATGCCAGCGGGTTGCTCTTGCCCTTGCCTGTCCCGAAGAGACCTTGGACACACATCTCTATGGATTTCATTTCGGATCTTCCGGTGTCTAAGGGCATGTCTGTCATCTGGGTGATATGTGATCGTTTCTCCAAGATGGTCCATCTGGTTCCTTTGCCTAAGCTGCCTTCCTCTTCTGATCTGGTTCCTGTGTTCTTCCAGAACGTGGTTCGTTTGCACGGCATTCCTGAGAATATTGTGTCGGACAGAGGATCCCAGTTTGTTTCCAGGTTCTGGCGATCCTTTTGTGGTCGGATGGGCATTGATTTGTCGTTTTCGTCCGCTTTTCATCCACAGACTAACGGACAAACGGAACGAACTAATCAGACTCTGGAGGCGTATTTGAGGTGTTTTGTCTCTTCTGATCAGGATGATTGGGTGACCTTCTTGCCGTTGGCTGAATTTGCCCTTAATAATCGGGCTAGTTCTGCCACCTTGGTTTCGCCATTTTTCTGCAACTCCGGTTTCCATCCTCGTTTTTCCTCGGGACATGTGGAGTCTTCTGACTGTCCTGGAGTGGATTCTGTGGTGGCTAGGTTGCAGCGGATCTGGAATCATGTGGTGGACAACTTGAAGTTGTCACAGGAGAAGGCTCAGCGTTTTGCCAACCGCCGTCGCGGTGTGGGTCCCCGACTTCGTGTTGGGGATTTGGTATGGCTGTCTTCTCGATTTGTTCCTATGAAGGTCTCCTCTCCCAAATTTAAGCCTCGATTCATTGGTCCTTACAAGATATTGGAGATCCTTAATCCTGTATCCTTTCGCCTGGATCTTCCGGTGTCGTTTGCCATTCACAACGTATTTCATAGGTCCTTGTTGCGGCGGTACGTTGTGCCTGTGGTTCCTTCTGCTGAGCCTCCTGCTCCGGTGTTGGTTGAGGGCGAGTTGGAGTACGTGGTGGAGAAGATCTTAGATTCTCGTCTCTCCAGGCGGAGGCTTCAGTACCTGGTCAAGTGGAAGGGCTATGGTCAGGAAGATAATTCCTGGGTGGTCGCCTCTGATGTGCATGCGGCCGATTTAGTTCGTGCCTTTCACGCCGCTCATCCTGATCGCCCTGGTGGTCTTGGTGAGGGTTCGGTGACCCCTCACTAAGGGGGGGGTACTGTTGTGAATTTACCTTTTGGCTCCCTCTAGTGGCTACTAGTGATTTTACTCTGGGTATGTCTTTCATCCCTTGTATGCTCACCTGGGTCGTTAGGTCAGGGGTGTTGCTATATAAGCTTCCTGGACCTTCAGTTCAATGCCTGGCAACGTTGATATCAGAGCTAATCTGTAGTGCTCTTGTCTACTGATCCTGGTTCCTGCTTGATTAAGCTAAGTCTGCTTTCTTGCTTTTTGCTATTTGTTTTTGTTTGCATTTTTGTCCAGCTTGTACATAATCTGTATCCTATCCTTGCTGGAAGCTCTAGGGAGGCTGGAGTTCTCCCCCCGGGCCGTTAGACGGTGCGGGGGTTCTTGAATCTCCAGTGTGGATTTTTTAGGGTTTTTGTTGACCATATAAGTTATCTTACTACATTCTGCTATTAGTAAGTGGGCCTCTCTTTGCTAAACCTAAGTTCATCTCTGTGTTTGTCATTTCCTCTTACCTCACCGTTATTATTTGTGGGGGGCTTGTATCCTGCTTTTGGGGTCTATTCTCTGGAGGCAAGAGAGGTCTTTGTTTTCCTCTTCTAGGGGTAGTTAGATCTCCGGCTGGCGCGAGACATCTAGCGACCAACGTAGGCATGTTCCCCGGCTACTTCTAGTGTTGGCGTTAGGAGAAGATATATGGTCAACCCAGTTACCACTGCCCTATGAGCTGGATTTTTGTACTTCGCAGACTTGCTGATATCTCTGAGACCCTCGCCATTGGGGTCATAACACCTCCCTGGTTGAGCTAAGATATGATTTGAACTGCCTTATAAGCTTATCTATCTGTGTTTGGACTAAGACAAGGATTTATTCGTGTCAAGTATTCTCAAGAATAACTGTGCTTCATAGACTTTCTGCTTGATTGCATTTTCCTCTGAAGTTTCCTATAGACTGCTAAGCTACGTTTAATATTACACCAAGTGTTGTGGACTTGAGTTTCTCTCTGCACCTGTTTGAATCACAGTGTGATAATATAGACTTTACCACTTATAAAACTGTGTCCTGTAGTTGTCTTGTTCCACGCAAAGAGTCTCCTGAGTTATGCCCTATAATTATTACAGGATACCCTAGCCATAAAAAAAGGAGACTGCTGGAACAATGACTGCAGAGAGCAGGTTAGAGCAGGTGTTTTCCATAATTAGATCACTGCAGAAAGATGTGGAAGGTCTGCAAAAGAAGTTTGGAAGCTTTGAACACAATCAACAAGTGTTTGGACAAACTTTGCAGGACTTACGCAACCGCATGGCAGCCCAGAAAAACAAACTTGCTGGCATAGAGTCCCAGTATGGACGGGCTTTTCAGGACATAAGCACGCAAATAGCTGCACAAGTGATTTTACCCTATGGGCAACCGCCACCAGCTAGCCCACCTAAGTTGCCCCCATTCAGATTTAATGGTGATCGCGACAAAGTTCGTGGCTTTGTGAATCAATGTATGCTATATTTTTATGTGCATGCTAACCATTTTTCTACTGATAGATCCAAAGTATTGTGTGTAATAATGAGTCTCGTGACCCATGGTTAAATAACTTGGATGATTTCTTGGCCGCTATAGCATTAATGTTTGATGATCCTAATCGCCGTGCAACTGCTGAATCTGCTTTGTTGTCCTTATGCCAGGCTAAACGTTCTGTTATTGAGTATGCCTCTGAATTCAGGAGATTAGCGGTAGATACCAATTGGGACACTTATGCACAATTGCCTATTTTTAAAATGGGTCTGTCTAGTATTATAAAAGATGAACTAGCTTGCTCTGAGTCACCACAAGAGCTAGAAACATTTATACAGCATTGTGTGCGCATAGACATTCGCCTTACTGAGCGTAGGCAGGAGAAATTTGCTGCATATAACCGTATTCCTAACTTTTCCCTTCCTCCCAAAGAGCCTGCAGGTAAAACCTCTCGGGAGGTGAAGGAGGTGCCCATGCAAATTGATTCCGTTCAGAGGCGCGAGATCAATGAGCGCCGGGAGCATCGCCTTCGAGAAAGTCTATGTTTCTACTGCGGCCAGTCTGACCACTTCTTGATCAATTGTCCTAAGTGTCCTAGACGGCCTAACAAGGTGCTAGCAGCAGTAGGGGAGTATGACAACTGTGATGATGAATCTGACATATCTGAATGTAGCCTGCCTTTAAACGCTGTATTCCATTCACTTTCTATGACTTCACCCCCCAAGGAGCTGAAGGAAAAGAACTCTCACTGTTCTCTCCCTATTAAGATCCTGTGTTTAGGACAGTGGATTTCCAGTGCAGCTATGATTGACTCAGGTGCAGGTGGCAATTTCATGGATATTGCATTTGCCAAGGAACATGGTATTGAAATTCAGAAAAGAGCCTCTCCAATTACCATGGAAACAGTGGATGGGTCACCTTTAATCTCTGGGCCTGCGGATCAGGAGACCGTACCCCTTGAAATTTTGTTGGAGCCTAATCATCAGGAGCAACTTTCTTTCTTGCTAATTTCTTCTCATTTTCCTGTGATTTTAGGCATTCCTTGGTTGCGTTCCCAGAACCCAATTATCAACTGGGAGACCAAGGAGATTATCTGTCCAACAAGGAGTCACTCAGCGTTAACAGAAGCTGTCCCTGAGTCCACGGCTACGGAACCACATGTACAGGTATTTTCTTTACCTCCAGCATATAAAGAGTTCTCTGACATCTGTGACAAGAAGAATGCAGATCAGCTTCCTCCACACAGGCATTATGACTGTCCCATTGAGCTGCTTCCTGGGGCAGCTATTCCTTTTGTTAACGTATACCCTTTGGCGGCACCTGAGCTTCAAGCCTTAAAGGAGTATATTGATGAAAATCTGGCCAAAGGCTTCATACGTCCTTCTTCCTCAACAGCAGGGGCACCTATATTTTTTGTAAAAAAGAAGGATGGAACCCTGAGACCCTGTGTTGACTATCGGGAACTCAATAAGGTAACCGTACGAAACCGTTACCCTTTGCCTCTGATTCCCGAATTACTGGAAAGAGTCCGCCATGCTAAGGTGTTCTCTAAACTGGATATTCGTGGGGCTTATAATTTGGTGCGGATTCGTCCAGGGGATGAGTGGAAGACATGATGTCGGTGTGGACACTTTGAATATCTCGTGATGCCCTTCGGGCTTTGTAATGCCCCTGCAACGTTTCAACACCTTGCTAATGACATTTTCAGAGATTTGTTGGACCAGTTTGTGGTGATCTATTTGGACGATATTCTAATCTTTTCTGACTCTCTACAGAAACATGAAGGACATGTCAAAGCTGTTTTAAGACATCTGAAAGAGAACCATCTGTATATCAAGCCGGAGAAATGCGAGTTCCATCGTTCTGAGATACAGTTCTTAGGTTATATCATCTCTCCCCTGGGGCTGAACATGGAATCTGGTAAGATTCAGGCTATCCTTGACTGGCCGGTACCCAAGAACGTTAAGGAGCTCCAACGTTTTATTGGTTTTGCAAATTTCTACAGACGCTTCATTTGAAATTTTTCTGATATTGTCTGTCCCATTACTTCTTTGACAAAGAAGGAAAATCCCTTTAAGTGGTCATCACAGGCTTAAGAAGCTTTTGATCGGCTTAAGATCTGTTTCACATCAGCACCGCTGTTGATACACCCAGATCCAACACTTTCATTCATTGTGGAGGTGGACGCTTCGGATAATGCATTGGGGGCTTTTCTCTCCCAAAGAACTGAAGAGAAGGTCCTGCTACATCCTTGTGCTTTCTTTTCCCGTAGACTAACCTCAGCAGAGAAGAATTACGACGTGGGAGACAAGGAATTGCTGGCTATTATTGCGGCTTTCAAAGAATGGAGGCATCATCTGCAAGGAGCTGCACAACAGATCATAGTGCTAACTGACCATCACAATTTAGAGTTCCTTAGATCCGCTAGATGTCTTTCTCCTCGTCAGGCTCGTTGGAACTTATTTTTAAATCAATTTAACTTTGTTATCTCGTACCATCCAGGTTCTTGTAATGGGAAGGCTGATGCTTTATCCCGAATCCATGCTACGGATTCCGTACCTGGAGCCCTGTCCAAGACCATTCTATCTAATGCCAATTTCATCGGAGTTATCCACGATCAGGACTTGTGGAAGGAGTGCAGGGAGGCCTATGACGGTGATGTATTTCTGGCCAACCCACCTGTGGATATTAATCTTGTCTTTAAGGGTGGCATGTGGTTCAGAGATCGACGTATCTACGTCCCTGAGGTCGTCCGTCTGCAGATCCTCAAGTTGGTACATGACTCCAAGTTGGCTGGTCACAGGGGGGTACAGAAGATACAAGAGTTCCTGAGCCGATCCTTCTGGTGGCCAACTTGCCTGAAGGATACCAAGGACTATGTTCTCTCTTGCGAGGTATGTGCCCGTTACAAGACTCCTCATGTGGCACCTACGGGTCTTCTACAACCATTACCTGTTCCGTCCCACCCTTGGGGGTCTATATCAATGGACTTTATTGTGGAGCTGCCTACATCGGGGGGCATGAATACAATCATGGTGGTAGTTGATCGCCTGACTAAAGCTGCTCATTTTGTTCCATGCACCGGCCTCCCCTCAGCTAAAGATACAGTGAACTTGGTTATACAGAATGTCTTACAGTTGCATGGGGTTCCAGATGAGATCATCTCTGAGCATGGAGTACAGTTCACTTCAAGATTCTGGAAGGGGTTTTGCTCTGCAATCAATATTAATGTCTGTCTCTCTTCCGCTTACCATCCCCAGACAAATGGTCAGACTGAGCATACCAACCAGACGCTGGAACAATATCTAAGATGCTATGTCAGCCATCTCCAGGATGATTGGTTGGAGTTGCTGCCGTTAGCCGAATTTTCATATAATAATTCTCAGAGCGCCTCCACTAAATTTACACCTTTCTTTGCCAATCTGGGTTATCATCCGTGTATTTTACCTAGGTCTCCAATTAATTCTCCGGTTCCGGGCAGTGGAGGAAAGGCTGACTGCAATGAGACAAAATCTGGAGGTTCTGAAGGAATCCCTGACCACAGCTCAAGAACGTTATAAGAGATCGGCTGATAGATTCCGTAAACCTGCACCCATGTTCAAGGTAGGAGATTCCGTGTCATTAGCAACTAAGAATCTGAAGTTAAACATTCCTTCACAAAAACTTGGACAGAAATTCATTGGCCCTTTCAAGATCAATGGTATTGTGAGCTCTGTGGCCTGCCGGCTGAAGCTGCCTAGGACTATGAAGGTACACCCAGTTTTTCATGTATCTTTACTAAAGCCTGTATCTCCTAATACCTTCCAGGGACGTGTTGTGCCACCTCCGCAGCCTGTGGTGATTGATGGGCAAGAACAATTTGTGGTGGAGGAAATTATTGATTCCAGGATTCACAGGAATCGGCTCCAATATCTGAAAAGATGGCAGGGATATCCCCCTGAGGAAGACTCTTGGGAACCTGTGGAAAACATCAATGCCCAACAGAAGATTTCTCGTTTTCATCAAAGATTCCCTGAGAAACCAGGTCCAGGATCGTCCTGAGGCCGCTTCTAAGGAGGGAGTAATGTCAGGACTCTGAACATTTTTTACCTTTTGTGCATTACTGCCCTTTTCCAAGATGGCGTCTTTGGTCTCATGTGCACTGTGTCTTCCTGCTATAAAACTCCACCCCAGCCTTCAGTCTGTGCTAAAGTATTCTGCCTTGCATCCAGCTCCTGTCCTCAGATTACTCCCTGGCTATATACCTGCTCCTGTGAACCTGTGTGGTGATCCTGCTACTCTGCTCTGAGTTCCTGCTGCATACACCAGTTCCCAGTAATCCTCCTTCATCTGCTGCTTGTGTTTACTTCCATCTCATTTGCTGGACATGTAAGCCCTTTCTGCTCTGCAAAAACCCAAGACTATTAACCAGGCCTCCCTGGTTGAGCTAAGATATGATTTGAACTGCCTTATAAGCTTATCTATCTGTGTTTGGACTAAGACAAGGATTTATTCGTGTCAAGTATAGACTTTACCACTTATAAAACTGTGTCCTGTAGTTGTCTTGTTCCATGCAAAGAGTCTCCTGAGTTATCCCCTATAATTATTACAACTAGGTTATTGCAGTACTGGAGAAGTCTAAAATGTACAGTATCTACGCTGCACTTTATGGGATGTAATCCACAATTAAATGATATGGTGAGAGTGATAAACACAGTTAATTTGCAACGCTGAAGTCTTGGGTTCAAATCCCACCAAGGACAACATCTGGATGGAATTTGTATGTTCTTCCTATGTTTGCATGGGTTTACTATGTGTATTTTTGTTTCCTCCCAAACTCCTAAGACATACTGGTAGGGAATTTAACCCCTTTCTGCCATCAGATGTACTATTCCATCCATGTGACCTGGGCCCTAATTCCCAAGCACGGAATAGTATGTCACATGTGATCAGCCGCGCTCATGCTGGGAGCGCGGCTGATCGCAGCCGGGTGTCAGCTGATTATCACAGCTGACACCCGGTACAAAGTGCCAGGAGTGGTCCCGGACCACTCCAGGCACATTAACCCCTGAAACACTGCGATCGCACAAGATCGCAGCGTTCCAGTGGCATAGAGAAGCATCGCGCAGGGAGGGGGCTCCCTGCGTGCTTCCTTCAGATCCTCAGAACAACGCAATGTGATCGCGTTGTTCTGAGGTTCTCCCTGCCAACAGACCCCATGGATCCAAGATGGTAATGGGGTCCTTCCGGGTCCAGCAGGGAGGTGGCTTGTCAGCGCCTGCTGAAAGTAAGACCTGAGAAGCCTTCCTCACTGCCTGTCAGATCGCTGATCTGACACAGCGCAAAAAAAGTTAAATATATATTATACTGTGTAAAAATATATTTTCCTAAAAAAAAATAAAAAAAAATAAATAAATATTGTTCCAATAAATACATTTCTTTATGTGAATAAAAAAAACAATAAAAGTACACATATTTAGTATCACCGCATCCGTAATTACCCGACCTATAAAACTGTCCCTCTGGTTAACCCCTTTAGTGAACCCCCATAAAAAAACAAGGCAAAAAAACAATGCTTTATCATCATACCACCGAAACAAAAAGTGGAATTACACGCAATCAAAAAAAGGATATAAATAAACATGGTACAGCTTAAAACGTCATCTTTTCCCAGAAAAATCGAGCCGCCATACAGCATGATCATCGAAAAAATTAAAAAGTTAAAGCTCTCAGAATTAGCAATGCAATAATAATTATTTTTTATATAAAATAGTTTTTATTGTATAAAAGTGCTAAAACATAAAAAATGATATAAATGAGGTATCACTGTAATCGTATTGACCAGAAGAATAAAACTGCCTTATCAATTTTTTTCACACGCGGAATGGTATAAACGCCCCCCAAAAGAAATTCATTCATTGCTGGTTTTTGTTCATTCTACCTTTCAAAAATCATAATAAAAAGCGATCAAAAAATGTGCCTAAAAATGGCACCAATAAAAATGTCAACTTGTCCTGTAAAAAACCTCACATGACTCTGTGAGCCATAATATGGAAAAATTATAGGTTTCAAAATGTGGTGATGCAAAAACAATTTTTTGCAATATAAAGCGTCTTTTAGCATGTGACAGCTGCTAAACATAAAAACCCACTATAAATAGTAAATCAAACCCCCCTTTATCACCCCCTTAGTTAGGGAAAAGTAATATAATAAAAATATATATTTATTTCCATTTTTCCATTAGGGTTAGGGCTAAAGTTAGGGTTAGGGTTGAGGCTAAAGTTAAGGTTAGGGTTGGGGTTAAGTTAGGGTTAAGGTTACGTTTATGGTTGGGATTAGGGTTAGGGTTGGTATTATGGTTAGGAGTGTGTTGGGGCTAGGGGCCTGTTGGGCTTATGGTTGTGGTTAGGGTTGTGATTAGGGTTAGGGGTGTGATCGGGTTATGAGTGTGGTTAGGGTTATGGTTAAGGTTGGAATTAGGGTTAGGGGTGTGTTGGGGTTAGGGTTGGAGTGAGAGTTGAGGGATTTCCACTGTTTAGGCACATCAGGGGCTCTCCAAACGCAACATCGCGTCCGATCTCAATTCCAGCCAATTCTGCATTGAAAAAGTCGACAAACAGCAAGGTAGATATGGTACCAAACTAAGTAAAATTTAGCTTTTAATAATAATATTTTAAAACCTTTTGGACAAAAACGAGAAAACAGACATAAATAATACTAGAAATGAATGCACCCAGACCATATGTCTATTTCTCCTTGGTGTATCCAAAAATTACTCAAAAGCATTCCAGGGTCAAACCCCGCTCCTAAACGCTTGCAATTTGAGCAACAATGAAGCATTGACCTTTGGCCTCATGCAGCTATTCCTCTGTATTCACAAAAATCAGCGTAACTTAGATGCAATGAATACTCATCATATAATACATGACAGCCATAAATATAAAGGACAAATGCTAGAATATGGAACGGTCTCACCCAGATAGTGTGCGTTGATTTCACCTGGTTTCACATGGACGGTTCCACATAGATGCCTCGAGTCAGTCCCAAGGGAAATGTGGGGAAACGGGTATAATTTAGTTCCCGTATACTTAAAGACCCACCACTGGGATATTAACGCATCAGAATTTTTAATCCCTGTAGCCTCCCAACGCGTTTCATTCTCTCAAATCATCAGGGGAGGAAGATTAAGTAAGTAAATGCCAATTTGGGGGAGGGGAGATGTTTCCCTCACAAGGGATAAACAACCTCCTTGTTCAGTAGCATCCTGCGGTCTGCCGCCGCTCTTGTCTATGCTTTATATAAAAACCTACTTGTTAGGAATTAATCCCCATAACACCGGGGTGCCAAAAGGTCAGGAAAACCACCTCCCTCACTTCCGGGATTCTCCATATGCGTCTCCTCGTGCAACTCGCCGGAAATTTAGGGTAAAAGCGGATGTACCGCCTTTGGATGTCCTAACTACGCACAAACAGTGCGCCCTCCTAATGACGTTGTTTCTCATGCGTTCCAGGCATGCGTTCCAACAACCTCTACGTCCTCATATGTTTTCATTTAGAAAGCATATGTACTAGTTACACCAGAGGTGGGTATCAATATGTTACGGTTATAAAAAAACCTTTTCTGCCAGCCTATATTTTTGCTGGTTCGTAAATAAATTTCTCTAATTCTCCTAACAACCCCGATACTAAGGGGGAGGAGAAGATAAGCAAAGTACCCATTCTAACCTAAACCACAGACACAGATTAGCATGGACCAACTTAGAGTATAGGAAAGACAAAAGTAAGTGCAACCACTAACATAACCCTATTCTGCTCATTATATGGTTATAGGGTGTATTATATGGTTTATCTTACTTTGATGCAATTTATATTATGCATGTCTCCCTTATTTGTGAAGGTTGTTCCGTAATCCCAAAAGTTTTTCTCTTTTTCTCAAAACATTTAGGCTGCTGTTTCACCATGGTCACGTAGATTCACACTTGGGGGTTGTGCGCGCGTCTTTGCCTGATTTGTCCACTTTGGGGCTCGTCGGACTATTGATGTGCGTGCACCTGCCTGTTGTGACATCTGCGTGACATGCGATCTGGTGATATACTTGTAATTTGGTTGCCTGGGTCACCGCGTCTGGTCTCGGTCATGGGGGCTCCGGGTTGTGGGAGTGGCTTCCGTTACGTCACTGGGCATATTCGCATCGCGGTCATGTGATGTGGGCGTGCCTAGCGGATTGTGCGCTTGCGCTCTCGCGATGCGCTGCCTGCTAGGCCTTTGACCCGGCGGTGGATCCCGGTGAAGGACGCATCTGTTTATTGAAGGTACGGAGGTACTATGTAACAGAGCGTCTGATTGGTAGTCCGGGTATCACATTTTAGGTATGGGGTGATATCATTTGTTACCTGTGTTTTTTGGCGCCGGATTATGCTGATCTATAATTGGTTCTGCAGATTCCTTTATGCACATGGACATTGGAGGAACATTACCATGGAAACAGGGATGCCTTGCTTCTATTTGCCGATTGGAAGATAAACATCATTCTTCTTGTGTACATGACTATATATTTACTCTATCTATATGGGGAATTGCATTTTAACGATTTGTATGTACTATATGGTTATTTGATGTGTATTTTGTTGTGTTTTTTTATGTAATTGATGACTGGTTGGTGATTGGGGCCCTGCGTGGTATCCAAACTATATAAGCCAGTATGTTGTGTTGATATGTATGCTTGAAAAAGACCACGTTTTTGGTCGAAACGTTGCTGTACCATGGCTTAAATAAATTTTTCACTTTTGATAACTACACCTGGTTGGAGCGCTGTTCATCTACTTGAGTTTGTCTGGATATCCGGGATGGTTCCCTGGACATAGAACGGGCGCCCCATGAAGTGAGTGCTGTCAGTCCCTCTTCCTTTTATTTCCTTTGGACTGAACTTGGACTGGCGTGCACCCCTACCATAATGATGGATATATCTACTGATCTAGAGGTGGGTGGACTAGATAATGCCATGACTTTTTCGTATACCGACGATGACGCTGCACGGATACTTTCTGGCTCTAATACAGACATGACCTTTTTGAGTAAACCCACAACAGATATGCTTAAGAGAAAGTGGGAGAATGAGAGGAGGAGGTTTTTCTCTCTTGAACTTCATGTCATGACCCTGACGGAATATTTCAGGGTCAGGACGATTCCACGTGGGTTGCGGCCACATCTTAGGCCAACCCTTTTACCTGACAATGTACAATTTTGTCTTAAATTTGAGTCCATCTCGAATAAATATGCCTTCGATATTATGTTACTAAACATTGAATTTTTAAGGAAGGAATTGGAAGTGATAAAGAAAAATATCACGGAATTGGAAGAACAACTGAGGAGTCAACTGACAGCACAGGATTGGGGTACCGTAAAAAATAAGATCGATGGAAATATGGATAAATTCCGAATTGATATCGAGTCCACCAAGAGAGTTAAGTGGTTTCGTGATGTGGAAGATTATAAAACTGGTAAAGTTTTTTCTTGGCAGATGGGACCTAACCGCTTCCCGTATAATAAGAAGAGCAGAATTGGGACAGCTAAAGGACGTAAGAAATCGCAGGGGAGAAGGGATATTAATTTTGGTTATACCTCTGCTGAATCAGATTCCACTGAGGATTCTACTAAAGGGAATCCTGAAGGACTATGTTTTTTAGAGAGAAGAGAAAATCCAGGAGACGCGGCCGCAGGGGAGGTCGGAAGCATAAGAGATCGGGGTCTGCACAAAGGCCAGCATTAAGCGAAGAAATTCACAATGAAGACGAGGAATATGAAAGACAATCAATGATGAACAGCGAATTGGTGGTAAATATTTCGTCTAAGACACTCTCTGATACTGAACTTAAAGTATTATCAAAGGGTCTATCGTTTTGTCCCTCTAGTAATCCAGACTGGTTCTCTCTAGAGATAGATCTACATACCTTTTTTAGAAGATTGAGGTTGTCAGCTTATTTTGCTGAGAAAACAGGTGACACTAATCCGGTATTGGATAAATCAACGGGGGGTTTCTCTCTGCGGGAGGTGGGGTTGTACAAAAAAAGTGATTTTTTGCCACCCTGTAGGAACCACTTTGTGGAGTCCTACATTGAATTAGTACAGAGGGATATGAATAATTTGAAAAAACTTTTAAACCCCCAATTTATCAGAATATGACCTCGGCAGATAGGAAGGTCTTGAACACTCTAGCTGATAACACCTCAATAACCATCAAACAGGCCGATAAAGGCAGGGCGGTGGTGATTATGGACAGTTGGAAGTACAGAGCAGAGATTTTACGCCAACTAGATGACCATTGTGTATATGAGAGGCTTTCTTGTAATCCTACTGCTCGTTTTCAAGGGGAACTACAGCTTGTGGTCAGTGATTCCTTAGTCATGGGACTCATTGACCACAAGCTGTCAGAATATTTGATTGTTGATACACCGGTGGTACCGGTACTGTATGTGCTGCCCAAAATCCATAATGATCTGCTGAACCCTCCCGGGAGACCGATAGTCTCAGGGAGGGGTTCCCAGTTTAATAAAACTGCTATCTTTCTGGATCGGGTGCTCCGTACATATGCTGTCTCAGCACGATCATATATCCGTGACACAAATGATTTCTTGAATAAGATAAATGAATTGACTGTTTCTGAATCCACCATTTTGGTTTCATTCGATGTTGTATCTTTATACACATCGATTGAACATGAGAAGGGACTTGACGCTGTGTCATCTGTGCTATCAGGCTCTGACGTGGCCCCAGAGTGTGCACGACTTGTCCTCACACTGCTGGAGCTCATCCTCAGGAGGAATTATTTTCTCTTTGGGGATGAGTTCTTTTTGCAGTTGAGGGGTACCGCCATAGGGTCCAATGTGGCCCCAACTTACGCTATCATCTACATGGCGGTATTTGAGGACAGGTATGTGTACAATTCCAGCCTCTGGCGCCACGTCAGAGCCTGGTGGCGCTATATAGATGATATTTTTGTTGTGTGGGAGGGGAGTCTAATGGAACTTGAACAATTACATGATTACCTGAATGGGATTTACCCAGAACTTCAGTTTACTTTAACGCAGTCGATCACCCAGATACAATTTCTGGATACCCTTGTATATAAGGAAGTAGATAGATTAAAAACAGATATTTTTGTCAAGGATACTGACAGGAATAATCTGTTATTGTTTGACAGCAATCATCCAAGGAGAATGGTAAACTCTCTGCCTTGGAGCCAATTACTAAGGGTACGGAGGATAGTGTCTGATGATACTATAGTGGATCAACGTTTGGGTGAGATGTGCTGTAAGTTTGCAGCTAGGGGCTATCCCAAAAAGGAGCTAGAGAGGTTCAACACGAGAGCTTTATCGTTGTCACGTGACTCAGTTCGCAAGAAAACCTCATCGAAACGCTCTTGTGAGTGGATCCCGTTTGTATCAACATATAATTCCGCTAGCAATCGGGTTGATAGGATTTTAAAAAAAACATTGGTCGTGTCTGCAACATGGTTTACCGTCTGTTTCAGCCTTTGGCTATTATCCTCTGATGTCATACCGAAGGGGACGTAATTTGGGGGACAAATTGATTAAATCAGATATTGGGACATCGAAAGTCCATATCCAACATACTTTAAGCACACCCCGGAAGGGGAATTTCCCATGCCTGGGTTGTGCTTGTTGCAATAATTTGCTGAAAGGTGAATTTTTCCATCATCCCCATACCGGAAAAAAGATCTTTTTAAAGGGACGATACACCTGCACCTCCAGTTTTGTGGTCTACATGATTGTTTGCCCATGTGGTCTGGTTTACGTGGGCGAGACCACAATGGAGGTGAAGGCCCGTATCAGCAAACATAAAAGCACCATTAGAACAGGTCTTACTGATCTACCAATTCCCAAACATTTTTTGGACAATAAACATTCGGTTAATCAGTTACGTTTTAGGGTTATAGACAGTGTCCCTACTCTGAGAAGAGGAGGTGATAGGCTGACATTGTTAAAAAAGGAGATGAGATGGATCTATGAATTGGGATCCTTACAACCTAGGGGTCTGAATTTGGACTTCAATTTACAAGTATGTGTCTCCAAAGAGTAGTGTTGCTTCTTTAAGTTGTTGTAGTGTTATCGTCAGTATTCTTGTTTTTATTAACACTCTTTTGTATTTTTTGTATTTTTTATTCTATTCTCCTTGATAGGTAATGGATGTGACAGTCGGTGGACAGACCATTGGAGTTCTTTTGGAAATTGCATTTAAGATTATGTCTTCTACGCAATGAGGAATATATGGATGTTGTATATGGGCCTCTGGTATATTGTCTCCCGACTGCCTCATTATAAGGTTATAGGGTGTATTATACGGTTTATCTTACTTTGATGCAATTTATATTATGCATGTCTCCCTTATATGTGAAGGTTGTTCTGTAATCCCAAATGTTTTTCTCTTTTTCTCAAAGCATTTAGGCTGCTGTTTCACCATGGTCACGTAGATTCACACTTGGGGGTTGCTTGCACGTCTTTGCCTGATTTGTCCACTTTGGGGCTCGTCGGACTATTGATGTGTGTGCACCTGCCTGTTGTGACATCTGTGTGACATGCGATCTGGTGATATACTTGTAATTTGGTTGCCTGGGTCACCGCGTCTGGTCTCGGTCATGGGGGCTCCGGGTTGTGGGAGTGGCTTCCGTTACATCACTGGGCATGTTCGCATCGCGGTCATGTGATGTGGGCGTGCCTAGCGGATTGTGCGCTTGCGCTCTCGCGATGCGGTGCCTGCCAGGCCTTTGACCCGGTGGTGGATCCCGGTGACGGACGCATCTGTTTATTGAAGGTACGGAGGTACTATGTAACAGAGCGTCTGATTGGTAGTCCGGGTATCACATTTTAGGTATGGGGTGATATCATTTGTTACCTGTGTTTTTTGGCGCCGAATTATGCTGATCTATAATTGGTTCTGCGGATTCCTTTATGCACATGGACATTGGAGGAACATTACCATGGAAACGGGGATGCCTTGCTTCTATTTGCTGATTGGAAGATAAACATTCTTCTTGTGTACATGACTATATATTTACTCTATCTATATGGGGAATTGCGTTTTAACGATTTGTATGTACTATATGGTTATTTGATGTGTATTTTGTTGTGTTTTTTTATGTAATTGATGACTGGTTGGTGATTGGTGCCCTGCGTGGTATCCACACTATATAAGCCAGTAAGTTGTGTTGATATGTATGCTTGAAAAAGACCACGTTTTTGGTCGAAACGTTGCTGTACCATGGCTTAAATAAATTTTTCACTTTTGATAACTACACCTGGTTGGAGCGCTGTTCATCTACTCGAGTCTGCTGGTGACTGTGTCCTCAGGCGATGGATCCACCTTGTTTCACACTGCAGCACCCTCTGGTCCCAATCACCTCCCCTTTTTGGTTTCTCAACCTTGTCAATGCCCATAAATTTTAAAATTTTAAATGGGCGTAATTTCCATCATGCATGGTGTTAATATGTCTGGATAACGGGGTATCTCTTTTAAGCTCTATGTCTCTGAGGTGTTCGCCCACTCTTCTGCGCCATTCTCTGATCGTTTTTCCCACATATTCCAGACCACAGATACAGTCTGCTTTGTAGATCACCCCTTTTGTTCTGCAATTTATAAAATGTCTTATTTCAAATTTTTTCTTAGTGACATTACTTTCAAAGAATTTCCCTTTTTTTATCACTGGACAGGCCACACAACCACTACATGCAAAGCACCCCTTAATTTCGTGTGTCAACCAATTCTCTTTTTTTGGGGGTGCGTAATGACTCGACACCAACCTATCCTTCAGGGACCTTCCTCTCTGGAAAGTAATACTTGGGTGGTCACCCACCAGATCCCCAATATCCTCGTCCATTCTTAGGATTGGCCAGTATTTTTCTAAAATTGCCCGCATTTTATCTGCTCCATTACTGTAGGTGGTGATAAATCTACAGATTTCGGGCTCTATTTGAGGTACTGTGGGTTTTAGAAGTTGTGTCCTATTGGTTTTTCTTGTCTCGTTGAATGCCTTCCTTAGGATGCCATGTGGATAGCCCCTTTGTTGAAATCGTTTCCGCAGGTCGTCAGCCTGATCCAAAAAGTCACTTTCTAGGGTGCAATTTCGTCTAAGGCGTAAATATTGCCCTTTAGGAATACCCCTCCTCAGGGGTGTCGGATGGTGACTCTCCCACCTGAGGAGGGCATTTGTCGCAGTTGGTTTGCGATAGACTTTGGTATTAATAAAAACGCACAGTAATGACCCCAAAGTATAAAAAATAAATAAAAAATAATAATACAAAATATATATATATATACTATAATTGATGGACCACCACGTGTACGATAGTTATAGTGAAGAACCACTAGAGAATGGAAACCAAAGCTCCCGACGTAAGGACCCGAACCAATAAGAACAGGACAGGGAATATTGATAATATTAATTAATTTATTTTATTATATTGAATGACAATAGTGACATTAATTGAAAATATATAGAAATAAAATGAATATAAAAATACATATATTAGTAAAAAGATTTTTGTGCACACTAAAAGCCGCAACACTAATAGGGCAAGCCAGATCCTCACAATAAATTATGGCATGTATGGCACTTTATCCCAATATACACACTAAATAAAATAATAAAAATATATATAAGAGTTGTGTGTATAAAAATCAATTTGTGCCAGTGATAAGGATATCACAAAAGAACTCCAAACAATTCACTCTCAAGTATCAAAGTGACCATGAAAAAGATATATATAAGTGCTATGTGCAACAGTTGAACCACTATTAAGAACACATAAAGTGCAAAAAGAATTACCAAAAGGCCAAAAAAGTGCTATGTGCCTATGGAAAAAATGCCAGTTACTTACAGTGGTGAAGTAAGGGAATGACCCCAGGCTGCCAGCGGCTGATTAGTGTGTACCCCGACGCGCGTTTCAGACACGCAGTCCTTCGTCACGAAGGACTGCGTGTCTGAAACGCGCGTCGGGGTGCACACTAATCAGCCGCTGGCAGCCTGGGGTCATTCCCTTACTTCACCACTGTAAGTAACTGGCATTTTTTCCATAGGCACATAGCACTTTTTTGGCCTTTTGGTCATTCTTTTTGCACTTTATGTGTTCTTAATAGTGGTTCAACTGTTGCACATAGCACTTATATATATCTTTTTCATGGTCACTTTGATACTTGAGAGTGAATTGTTTGGAGTTCTTTTGTGATATCCTTATCACTGGCACAAATTGATTTTTATACACACAACTCTTATATATATTTTATTATTTTATTTAGTGTGTATATTGGGATAAAGTGCCATACATGCCATAATTTATTGTGAGGATCTGGCTTGCCCTATTAGTGTTGCGGCTTTTAGTGTGCACAAAAATCTTTTTACTAATATATGTATTTTTATATTCATTTTATTTCTATATATTTTCAATTAATGTCACTATTGTCATTCAATAAATTAATTAATATTATCAATATTCCCTGTCCTGTTCTTATTGGTTCGGGTCCTTACGTCGGGAGCTTTGGTTTCCACTTTGGTATTAAGCATACCCTCTGCGTTCTTTTGGATCAGCAAATTAAGGAAAGCTAATTCAGTAGCATGATACTCAAAAGTGAAGAATAGACCTAGGGGGTTCTTATTCAATTTTGCTACAAAGTTCTTCAAGCTTGATGCATCGCCATTCCATATTACCAGGACATCGTCAATATAATGTGTCCAGTCCACATTGTAATTTTGGCGGCATCTTCTACAAATTCTTCCCCAAAGACACAGTTCTCCTCCCACCAGCCCAGGAGCAAGTTCGCATACAAGGGCGCACAAGGGCTGCCCATCGCAGTGCCCCTGAGCTGGTGGTAGAAAGAACCGTCAAACGTGAAAAAATTGGTTGTCAGGCAGAAATTTAACAAATTCACAACAAATTGATTGTGTAGATTAAATTGACAACCCCTCGTATTTAAAAAGGACCGCTTTCAATCCATCATAATGATTAATGGAGGAATAGAGGGCTTCCACGTCTATACTGCATAGAAGGGAATCCGTTTCCACTTGTATTCCCTCTATTCTTCTCAATACATCAGTTGAGTCCTTTACAAAAGAATTGAGTGACAGAACAAAGGGTTTCAGAATTTCATCAATATAAATTCCTGCATGGTGCCCAATGCTGCCTATCCCAGAGACTATTGGCCTACCCTTCAAGGGGGTTAACCCCTTGTGAATCTTGGGTAGGCAATAGAACGTCGCCAGGATTGGATGGGTGGGAAATATGAAGTCATACTCATTTTTATTAATGACAGAGTCACTCAAGCCTTTATCCAAAATTACCTTAAGTTGTTTCACGAAATCTGATAAGGGATTTTACATTAATTTGTCATAATACTTTCTATCTTTCAAAATGTTATAGCACATCTCTTGATATACCAGATGGTCCATCACCACAACATTGCCACCTTTATCAGAGGGCTTTACTGTGATGTTTTTGTCATTTTCAAGAGATTTTAATGCATCCATTTCTATTTTTGTCAAGTTTCGGTAACCCCCCAGTCTTTCGTTCTCCAATTTTTCCAAATCTTTTGATACCATTTCTAAGAACACGTCAATCGTGGACTGGTCACCCTGTGGCGAAGGCATCTTTTTACTTTTAGATTTTAATTTTAAAATCTAAAGTGTGTCTGCCTGTGGGTGGATTTCCCGAGAGGACGTAGAGGTTGTTGGAACGCATGCCTGGAACGCATGAGAAACAACGTCATTAGGAGGGCGCACTGTTTGTGCGTAGTTAGGACATCCAAAGGCGGTACATCCGCTTTTACCCTAAATTTCCGGCGAGTTGCACGAGGAGACGCATATGGAGAATCCCGGAAGTGAGGGAGGTGGTTTTCCTGACCTTTTGGCACCCCGGTGTTATGGGGATTAATTCCTAACAAGTAGGTTTTTACTTAATCTTCCTCCCCTGATGATTTGAGAGAACGGGGATTAAAAATTCTGATGCGTTAATATCCCAGTGGTGGGTCTTTAAGTATACGGGAACTGAATTATACCCGTTTCCCCACATTTCCCTTGGGACTGACTCGAGGCATCTATGTGGAACCGTCCATGTGAAACCAGGTGAAATCAACGCACACTATCTGGGTGAGACCGTTCCATATTCTAGCATTTGTCCATTATATTTATGGCTGTCATGTATTATATGATGAGTATTCATTGCATCTAAGTTACGCTGATTTTTGTGAATACAGAGGAATAGCTGCATGAGGCCAAAGGTCAATGCTTCATTGTTGCTCAAATTGCAAGCGTTAAGGAGCGGGGTTTGACCCTGGAATGCTTTTGAGTAATTTTTGGATACACCAAGGAGAAATAGACAAAATGTCTGGGTGCATTCATTTCTAGTATTATTTATGTCTGTTTTCTCGTTTTTGTCCAAAAGGTTTTAAAATATTATTATTAAAAGCTAAATTTTACTTAGTTTGGTACCATATCTACCTTGCTGTTTATCAAATTTTGGATTGGTAGAAATGTTTCTTTATTAATATTATTTAAGGCTATGGCCGGTTTTCTGGCTAAGACCATAGACACGGATGCATGGTATTCAGAGGCCCAGGAGGTCTTTTCTGAAAAAAGTTTTTCTCAACCTAAATATACCCCTTCATATAACAATGCTTTCAAGGAATTGACCAAAGCTTATAAAAGTCAGATCTCCAGTTGGTGGGAAGTCCAAAGCCTAGAGAGCTATGCAAAATCTGGCATAGTCCCACGACACCTGAGGATTACCCTACATCCGGGATTTAGATACAGGAATTCATCTTTTAGTGAACAATGGGAGAAGGAGGCTACTGCTAGCTCCCTTAGATTCATGCATATCCTCTTAGAGGAGGAAAAGAAAACTCTTGCAAATGCAAACGACAAACTTAAAGAACAAATTGACATAACAAAAAATTTTTCAAGCGAGACAGATTTTGCGGCAAAAGAACTGACTCTCCAAAATACAGTAGAGAGATATCAATATAATTTAAAAGAACGAAAACACTGTAATTTCGTTAGGGATTTGCAGGATTTTAGAGAAAAAAAGGCATATCAACTTCCCACCAACAGGAGTACACCACGAAATTTTGAGACTGACTTATCCTCAACGGATACGGATCTATGAGACATAGAGACACGTCATAAGGCTGGGAGAAATAGACAACGGGGACGTGGGGGTCAAAGAGGACGACCAAATGAAAGATCAACCGGAGTACGTTTTTTGGATCAAGGTTACCCGTTGAGGAATCGAATGAATCACAGCAGTCAGAATTAATAGATGAATCACAGATTATCAATCTATCATCAAAAATTTTGAATGAGAGTGAAGTTAAGATTCTCAACAAGGGCTTAAACTTTGTTCCGTCATCTGATTTCCACGTTTTTGACAGCCTAAAAGACCTTCACCTCTTTGCAAGAAAGCTGAAGTGGTGAAAACACTTCATTAGGGAGTATAAACGGCTGTGCCAAAACATGGATATCCCTGATTCCCTCCTGTCAGATGTAAGACTGCTGTATGATTTATCAGAACCGGTCCCTGGAACTACAGGGGAGGGCCCGTTCACAAAATTAAAATCTAAAAGTAAAAAGATGCCTCCGCCACAGGGTGACCAGTCAACGATTGACGTGTTCTTAGAAATGGTATCAAAAGATTTGGAAAAATTGGAGAACAAAAGACTGGGGGGTTACCGAAACTTGACAAAAATAGAAATGGATGCATTAAAATCTCTTGAAAATGACAAAAACATCACAGTAAAGCCCTCTGATAAAGGGGGCAATGTTGTGGTGATGGACCATCTGGTATATCAAGAGATGTGCTATAACATTTTGAAAGATAGAAAGAATTATGACAAATTAATGTCAAATCCCTTATCAGATTTCGTGAAACAACTTAAGGTAATTTTGGATAAAGGCTTGAGTGACTCTGTCATTAATAAAAATGAGTATGACTTCATATTTCCCACCCATCCAATCCTGGCGACGTTCTATTGCCTACCCAAGATTCACAAGGGGTTAACCCCCTTGAAGGGTAGGCCAATAGTCTCTGGGATAGGCAGCATTGGGCACCATGCAGGAATTTATATTGATGAAATTCTGAAACCCTTTGTTATGTCACTCAATTCTTTTGTAAAGGACTCAACTGATGTATTGAGAAGAATAGAGGGAATACAAGTGGAAACGGATTCCCTTCTATGCAGTATAGACGTGGAAGCCCTCTATTCCTCCATTAATCATTATGATGGATTGAAAGCGGTCCTTTTTAAATACAAGGGGTTGTCAATTTAATCTACACAATCAATTTGTTGTGAATTTGTTAAATTTCTGCCTGACAACCAATTTTTTCACGTTTGACGGTTCTTTCTACCACCAGCTCAGGGGCACTGCGATGGGCAGCCCTTGTGCGCCCTCGTATGTGAACTTGCTCCTGGGCTGGTGGGAGGAGAACTGTGTCTTTGGGGAAGAATTTGTAGAAGATGCCGCCAAAATTACAATGTGGACACGTTATATTGACGATGTCCTGGTAATATGGAATGGCGATGCATCAAGCTTGAAGAACTTTGTAGCAAAATTGAATAAGAACCCCCTAGGTCTATTCTTCACTTTTGAGTATCATGCTACTGAATTAGCTTTCCTTAATTTGCTGATCCAAAAGAACGCAGAGGGTATGCTTAATGCCAAAGTCTATCGCAAACCAACTGCGACAAATGCCCTCCTCAGGTGGGAGAGTCACCATCCGACACCCCTGAGGAGGGGTATTCCTAAAGGGCAATATTTACGCCTTAGACGAAATTGCACCCTAGAAAGTGACTTTTTGGATCAGGCTGACGACCTGCGGAAACGATTTCAACAAAGGGGCTATCCACATGGCATCCTAAGGAAGGCATTCAACGAGACAAGAAAAACCAATAGGACACAACTTCTAAAACCCGCAGTACCTCAAATAGAGCCCGAAATCTGTAGATTTATCACCACCTACAGTAATGGAGCAGATAAAATGCGGGCAATTTTAGAAAAATACTGGCCGATCCTAAGAATGGACGAGGATATTGGGGATCTGGTGGGTGACCACCCAAGTATTACTTTCCAGAGAGGAAGGTCCCTGAAGGATAGGTTGGTGTCGAGTCATTACGCACCCCCAAAAAAAGAGAATTGGTTGACACACGAAATTAAGGGGTGCTTTGCATGTAGTGGTTGTGTGGCCTGTCCAGTGATAAAAAGTAGGGAAATTCTTTGAAAGTAATGTCACTAAGAAAAAATTTGAAATAAGACATTTTATAAATTGCAGAACAAAAGGGGTGATCTACAAAGCAGACTGTATCTGTGGTCTGGAATATGTGGGAAAAACGATCAGAGAATGGCGCAGAAGAGTGGGCGAACACCTCAGAGACATAGAGCTTAAAAGAGATACCCCGTTATCCAGACATATTAACACCATGCATGATGGAAATTACGCCCATTTAAAATGTATGGGCATTGACAAGGTTGAGAAACCAAAAAGGGGAGGTGATTGGGACCAGAGGGTGCTGCAGTGTGAAACAAGGTGAATCCATTGCCTGAGGACACAGTCACCAGCAAGTCTTAATGAGATGCTTACTTTTAGTTGCTTCCTTTAAATACATGGCCTGAGATAGGGACTGTTAGGGCCAGCCGCCGCGGAGTGGGGGCGCCATTTTTGTCATCCCCCTAGGGTGCCAACCTCCACTGTTTAGGCAGGGCAAGTAGGCTAGTATGACAACAGGCATACAACTGTTGGCACCCTGGTTCCCACTTTATTATTTGACAACTAACCAATGCTCTAATAACATTCGGAACTGTGGTGTTTGTTTTCCTTTTTCTTTTTTCCTCACCTGTGAACAGGGCGAGTAGGGCATAGTGAGGGCCAGCCATCGTTGAGTGGGGGCACCATCTCGTGTATTTAGGGTGCCAACCCCCGCTGGGAGGTAGGCAAAAAGTGAGAGCAGAATAGGGTTATGTTAGTGGTTGCACTTACTTTTGTCTTTCCTATACTCTAAGTTGTTCCATGCTAATCCGTGTCTGTGTTTTAGGTTAGAATCGGTACTTTGCTTATCTTCTCCTCCCCCTTAGTATTGGGGTTGTTAGGAGAATTAGAGAAATTTATTTACGAACCAGCAAAAATATAGGCTGGCAGAAAAGGTTTTTTATAACCGTAACATATTGATACCCACCTCTGGTGTAACTAGTACATATGCTTTCTAAATGATGTCCTGTTGTTTGATTATCTTATCCTCAATATTACGTTCCCACCATAGGGTATTGACAAGTTACGGGCCCATGCAGATACGCAATATATGGAAGGTAAACCACTGGGAGTACTGAAAGAGATTTTTAAGGCTCCTGAGAGTGGAGGATTGAGTGTACCTGACATTTATAAGGGGTCGTAGTAACATGGTATTCCGCCGATAGGACATGTCTGTTGAGCACTGAGGCAACACTGGAGTAGAGGAGTTAAAGAAGTGATTTTTCAGGCATACCCGAGAGTGTTATCTGTTTGATACACTGAAGGGGCGGAATCATACCGCTGCAGGTTGGAGGCGGTACGTTTGAGATGACGAACAGGCAGAGGGCACTGATTTTGATAGCGTCAGGTGGGCGTGTCTAAAGTGCATCTGCCTGTGGGTGGATTTCCCGAGAGGACGTAGAGGTTGTTGGAACGCATGCCTGGAACGCATGAGAAACAACGTCATTAGGAGGGCGCACTGTTTGTGCATAGTTAGGACATCCAAAGGCGGTACATCCGCTTTTACCCTAAATTTCCGGCGAGTTGCACGAGGAGACGCATATGGAGAATCCCGGAAGTGAGGGAGGTGGTTTTCCTGACCTTTTGGCACCCCGGTGTTATGGGGATTAATTCCTAACAAGTAGGTTTTTATATAAAGCATAGACAAGAGCGGCGGCAGACCGCAGGATGCTACTGAACAAGGAGGTTGTTTATCCCTTGTGAGGGAAACATCTCCCCTCCCCCAAATTGGCATGTACTTACTTAATCTTCCTCCCCTGATGATTTGAGAGAATGAAACGCGTTGGGAGGCCAGGGGGATTAAAAATTCTGATGCGTTAATATCCCAGTGGTGGGTCTTTAAGTATACGGGAACTGAATTATACCCGTTTCCCCACATTTCCCTTGGGACTGACTCGAGGCATCTATGTGGAACCGTCCATGTGAAACCAGGTGAAATCAACGCACATTGTCTGGGTGAGACCGTTCCATATTCTAGCATTTGTCCTTTATATTTATGGCTGTCATGTATTATATGATGAGTATTCATTGCATCTAAGTTACGCTGATTTTTGTGAATACAGAGGAATAGCTGCATGAGGCCAAAGGTCAATGCTTCATTGTTGCTCAAATTACAAGCGTTTAGGAGCGGGGTTTGACCCTGGAATGCTTTTGAGTAATTTTTGGATACACCAAGGAGAAATAGACATATGGTCTGGGTGCATTCATTTCTAGTATAATTTATGTCTGTTTTCTCGTGTTTGTCCAAAAGGTTTTAAAATATTATTATTAAAAGCTAAATTTTACTTAGTTTGGTACCATATCTACCTTGCTGTTTATCAAATTTTGGATTGGTAGAAATTTTTCTTTATTAATCTGCGTTGAAAAAGTCAAACAGTGCTCCTTCCCTTCCAAGCTCTGCCGTGCGCCCAAACAGTGGTTTACCCCCACATATGGGGTATCAGCAGACAAATTGGACAACTACTTTTGTGGTCCAATTTCTCCTGTTACCCTTGTGAAAATAAAAATTTGGGGGCTAAAAAATATTTTTTGCA
Source organism: Ranitomeya variabilis (assembly GCF_051348905.1). Taxonomy (NCBI): domain Eukaryota; kingdom Metazoa; phylum Chordata; class Amphibia; order Anura; family Dendrobatidae; genus Ranitomeya; species Ranitomeya variabilis. Next base: position 117,279,671 of record NC_135237.1, on the reverse strand, counting down.
GGAAAAAAAATATTTTTTATTTTCATGGCTCTGCATTATAAAGTTTAGTGAAACACTTGGGGGTTTAAAGTTATCACAACACATCTAGATAAGTTCCTTGGGGGGTTTATTTTCCAAAATGATGTCACTTGTGGGGGGTTTCTACTGTTCAGGCACATCAGTGGATCTGCAAACGTAACATGACGCCCGCAGACCATTCCATCAAAGTCTGCATTCCAAAACATCACTACTTCTCTTACGAGCTTTGCCATGGGCCCGAACAGTGGTTTAATCGCACATATGGGGTATTGGCATACTCATAACAAATTGCACAACAACTTTTGGGGTCCAATTTCTCCTGTTACCCTTGGTAAAATAAAACAAATTGGATCTGAAGTAAATTTTTTGTGAAAAAAAGTTAAATGTTCATTTTTTTAAACATTCCAAGAATTCCTGTGAAGCACCTGAAGGGTTAATAAACTTCTTGAATGTGGTTTTGAACACCTTGAGGGGTGCAGTTTTTAGAATGGTGTCACTTTTGGGTATTTTCTATCATATAGACCCCTCAAAGTCACTTCAAATGTGACTTGGTCCCTAAAAAAAATGGTGTTGTAAAAATGAGAAATTGCTGGTCAAATTTAACCCTTATAACTTCCTAACAAAAAAAATGTGGTTCCACAATTGTGCTGATGTAAAGTAGACATGTGGGAAATGTTACCTATTAAGTATTTTGTGTCACATATATGTGTGATTTAAGGGCATGAAAATTCAAAGTTGGAAAATTGTGTAATTTTCAACATTTTCGCCAAATTTCCATTTTTTTCACAAATAAATGCAAGTCATATCAAAGAAATTTTACCACTATCATGTAGTACAATATGTCATGAGAAAACAATATCAGAATCACTGGGAGCTGTTGAAGCATTCCAGAGTTATAACCTCATAAAGGGACAGTGGTCAGAATTGTAAAAATTGGCCCGGTCATTAACGTGCAAACCACCCTTGGGGTAAAGGGGTTAAAATGTGATGACAATCTTTAGAAAACGCTGCAGAATATATTGGTTCAGTATATGCAATAAAACATGGTTGTGTACTGCACAAAGTAGCTCTAAACAATAAGTTAGAAAGGGGAACAGCAGAAGTTGTTACTTCTACTGCTTTTGTGTGCAGCTGCTATGCATTATCACATGCTCACACAAGCCAAATGAGGCAGGAAAAAATCAGGGAGCAAATAGGTGCTCTCCTCGAGCAGGAATACACATAACCCAGTAGTAGGTTTAAAGCGTAACGTCGATTTAGATGACTTTTCAGAATAAGCTTTTGTGTTTACAAGAGTTATAACCATTTTTGTCATTATGTTATTGTATGTTGCATTTTTCACCAGTTTTCCCCTCTGTAGGCTCCATCTCCATTTTTTAGTTGTTTCTAAGGAACTGAACAGATACTAACTATTATGATGTCTTCCTTTCACATCTCGACCTTGACTTGCTCCTAATACATTTACTTTTGTCTGCAGGAGCCACAGTTTTTATTCTGTGGGTGGTGTGTTATGATCCCAATGGCAAGGATCTCAGAGATACAGCAAAGTCTGCAAACATAAATACCAGCTCATAGGGACGTGGTAACTAGGCTGACCATATACCTGATCCTAGCACAAACACTAACAGTAGCCGGGGAACGTGCCTACGTTGTTCCTAGACGTCTCGCGCCAGCCGGAGAACTAACTAACCCTATCAGGGAAAATAAGACCTCTCTTGCCTCCAGAGAAAAGACCCCAAAGTAATACAAGCCCCCAACAAATAATAACGGTGAGGTAAGAAGAAAAGACAAACGTAAGAATGAACTAAATTTTAGCAAAGAGAGGCCCACTGACTAATAGCAGAAAATAGTAAGATGACTTATATGGTCAGCAAAAAACCCTGCAAAATATCCACGCTGAATATCCAAGAACCCCCAAACCGACTAACGGTGAGGGGGGGAGAATATCAGCCCCCTAGAGCTTCCAGCAATATCAGGAATCACATTTTGTACAAGCTGGACAAAAATAAGAACAAGCAAAATAACAAAAAATAAGAAAGCAGGACTTAGCTTATCTTGCAAAGAACCAGGACCTGAAGACAGGAGCAAACAGAAATGAACTGATTACAACGATGCCAGGCACTGGACTGAGAATCCAGGAAGTTTAAATAGCAACACCCCAGGCCTAACGAAGCAGGTGAGTACCAACCTGGTAAAAGACAATCCAAGTGCCAAATCACTAGTGACCACAAGAGGGAGCCAAGAAGTATAGTTCACAACAGTACCCCCCCTTTAAGGAGGGGTCACCGAACCCTCACCAAGACCACCAGGGTGACCAGGATGAGCAGCGTGGAAGGCACGAACCAAATCGGCCGCATGAACATCAGAGGCAGCCACCCAGGAATTATCCTCCTGACCATAGCCCTTCCATTTGACCAAATACTGAAGCCTCCGTCTAGAAAGACGAGAATCCAAGATCTTCTCTACCACGTACTCCAACTCGCCCTCAACCAACACCGGAGCAGGAGGCTCAACAGCAGGAACCACAGGCACAACGTACCGCCGCAACAAAGACCTATGGAACACGTTGTGAATGGCAAACGACACCGGAAGATCCAAACGAAAAGAAACCGGGTTAAGAACTTCCAAAATTTTATAAGGACCAATAAAGCGAGGCTTAAACTTAGGAGAGGAAACCTTCAGAGGGACATACCGAGAAGACAACCAAACCAAATCCCCAATACGAAGTCGGGGGCCCACACCGCGGCGGCGGTTGGCAAAACGCTGAGCCTTCTCCTGTGACAACTTCAAGTTGTCCACCACATGATTCCAAATCCGCTGCAACCTATCCACCACGGAATCCACCCCAGGACAGTCAGAAGACTCAACATGACCCGAGGAGAAACGAGGATGAAAACCAGAGTTGCAGAAGAATGGCGAAACCAAAGTAGCGGAACTAGCCCGATTATTAAGGGCAAACTCCGCCAATGGCAAGAAGGTCACCCAATCATCCTGGTCCGCAGAAACAAAACATCTCAAATAAGCCTCCAGTGTCTGATTAGTTCGCTCCGTTTGACCATTAGTCTGAGGATGGAAGGCAGATGAAAACGACAAATCAATGCCCATTTTAGCACAAAAAGATCGCCAGAATCTGGACACAAACTGGGATCCTCTGTCGGACACGATATTCTCCGGAATGCCGTGTAAACGAACCACATTCTGAAAAAACAAAGGAACCAGATCGGAAGAGGAAGGCAACTTAGGCAAGGGTACCAAATGGACCATCTTGGAAAAAAGATCACACACCACCCAGATGACAGACATTCCTTGAGACACCGGAAGATCAGAAATGAAATCCATGGAAATGTGTGTCCAAGGCCTCTTCGGGACGGGCAAGGGCAGAAGCAACCCGCTAGCACGAGAACAACAAGGCTTAGCCCGAGCACAAGTCCCACAGGACTGCACAAATGACCGCACATCCCGTGACAAGGAAGGCCACCAAAAGGACCTAGCCACCAAATCTCGGGTACCAAAAATTCCCGGATGCCCCGCCAACACCGAGGAATGAACCTCGGAAATGACTCTGCTGGTCCATTTATCAGGAACAAACAGTCTGTCGGGTGGACAAGAGTCAGGTCTACCAGCCTGAAATCTCTGCAACACACGTCGCAAATCAGGAGATATGGCCGACACGATTACTCCCTCTTTAAGAATACCAGCTGGCTCCGAGACTCCAGGAGAGTCAGGCACAAAGCTCCTAGAAAGAGCATCAGCCTTAACATTCTTCGAACCAGGCAGGTACGAGACCACAAAGTCAAAACGAGAGAAAAACAATGACCAACAAGCATGTCTAGGATTCAGGCGCTTAGCAGACTCGAGATACATCAGATTTTTGTGATCAGTCAAGACCACCACACGATGCTTAGCACCCTCGAGCCAATGACGCCACTCCTCAAATGCCCACTTCATGGCCAACAACTCCCGATTACCAACATCATAGTTCCGCTCAGCAGGCGAAAACTTCCTAGAGAAAAAGGCACATGGTCTCATCACAGAGCAACCAGAGCCTCTCTGCGACAAAACAGCCCCAGCACCGATCTCAGAAGCATCCACTTCAACCTGAAAGGGAAGTGAGACATCAGGCTGACACAAAACAGGCGCCGAAGTAAACCGGCGCTTCAGCTCCTGGAAGGCCTCCACGGCTGCAGGGGCCCAATTAGCCACATCAGAACCTTTCTTGGTCATATCCGTCAAAGGTTTAACAACGCTAGAAAAATTAGCGATAAAGCGACGGTAGAAATGAGCAAACCCCAAGAACTTCTGAAGACTCTTAACAGACGTGGGCTGAGTCCAATCATGAATAGCTCGGACCTTGACTGGGTCCATCTCCACAGCAGAAGGGGAGAAAATAAAACCCAAAAAGGAAACCTTCTGCACTCCAAAGAGACACTTTGAGCCCTTCACAAACAAAGCATTATCACGCAAAACCTGAAACACCATCCTAACCTGCTTAACATGAGAATCCCAATCATCCGAGAAAACCAGAATATCATCCAGATAAACAATCATAAATTTATCCAGATACTTCCGGAAGATATCATGCATAAAGGACTGAAACACTGAAGGAGCATTAGAGAGCCCAAAGGGCATCACCAAGTATTCAAAATGACCTTCGGGCGTATTGAATGCAGTTTTCCATTCATCTCCCTGCCTAATGCGCACAAGGTTGTACGCACCACGAAGATCTATCTTGGTGAACCACTTGGCACCCTTAATCCGAGCAAACAAGTCTGACAATAGTGGCAAAGGATACTGAAACTTAACAGTGATTTTATTCAGAAGCCGATAGTCTATACAAGGTCTCAAAGACCCGTCCTTCTTGGCCACAAAAAAGAATCCCGCACCAAGAGGGGAAGAGGATGGACGAATATGCCCCTTCTCCAAAGACTCCTTGACATAAGAACGCATCGCGGCATGCTCGGGTACAGACAAATTAAATAATCGTCCCTTAGGAAATTTACTGCCAGGAATCAAATCTATAGCGCAGTCACAGTCCCTATGAGGAGGAAGATCACTGGACCTGGACTCACTGAATACATCCCGATAGTCACACAAATACTCAGGAACCTCTGAAGGAGTAGAAGTAGCAATAGACACCGGCGGAGAATCACAATGAATTCCCTGACAACCCCAACTCGACACAGACATAGCCTTCCAATCCAAAACAGGATTATGGGTCTGTAACCATGGCAGACCTAACACGACCAAATCATTCATTTTATGCAGAACAAGAAAACGAATCACCTCCCGATGTTCAGGAGTCATGCACATGGTCACTTGTGTCCAAAACTGCGGTTTATTTTCCGCCAGTGGCGTAGCATCAATTCCTCTGAGAGGAATAGGAATTTTTAAAGGCTCCAGGACAAAACCGCAGCGCTTGGCAAACGACAAGTCCATAAGACTCAGGGCAGCACCTGAATCCACAAACGCCATAACAGGGTAGGAAGACAATGAACAAATTAAAGTCACAGACAAAATAAATTAAGGCTGCAAATTACCAATGGAGACAGGACTGACAACCTTGGTTAGGCGTTTAGAGCATGCTGATATAACATGTGTAGAATCACCACAGTAAAAACACAGCCCATTCTGTCGTCTATGATTTTGTCGTTCGGTTCTAGTCAGGATTCTATCACATTGCATTGCTGGATCAGGGTTTCTATCACATTGCATTGAAACAGGTGTCTGTTCAGACAACACCGCCAGAGGATTAGCGGATTTGCGCTCCCGCAAACGCCGATCAATCTGAATAGCCAGCGCCATAGAATCATTCAGACTTGTAGGAATTGTGAAACCCACCATCACATTCTTAATGGCTTCAGAAAGGCCATTTCTGAAATTTGCGGCCAGAGCACATTCATTCCATTGAGTAAGCACGGACCATTTCCGAAATTTTTGGCAATACACTTCGGCTTCATCCTGGCCCTGAGAGATAGCCAGTAGAGCTTTTTCTGCCTGAATTTCAAGATTAGGCTCCTCATAAAGCAATCCGAGCGCCAGAAAAAACGCATCAACATCCGCCAATGCCGGATCTCCTGGCGCTAACGAGAAAGCCCAATCCTGAGGGTCGCCACGCAAAAAGGAGATAACAATTTTAACTTGCTGAGCTGAATCTCCAGACGAACGAGGTTTCAAAGATAGAAACAATTTACAATTATTCCTAAAATTCCTAAATTTAAATCGATCTCCAGAGAACAGCTCAGGAATAGGTATCTTAGGCTCAGACATAGGACTGCTAACAACAAAATCCTGAATGCTCTGCACTCGTGCAGCAAGCTGATCCACACTAGTAATCAAGGTCTGAACATTCATGTCTGCAGCAAAGCTTACAGCCACTCTGAGAAAAAGGGGAAGGAAGAAAGAGGAGAAAAAAAACCCTCAGAACTCCTTTTCTTTTAATCCCACTTCTGCAATGCATTAACTATTCATGGCCTGGCATACTGTTATGATCCCAATGGCAAGGATCTCAGAGACACAGCAAAGTCTGCAAACATAAATACCAGCTCATAGGGACGTGGTAACTAGGCTGAGCATATACCTGATCCTAGCACAAACACTAACAGTATCCGGGGAACGTGCCTACGTTGATCCTAGATGTCTCGCGCCAACCGGAGAACTAACTAACCCTATCAGGGAAAATAAGACCTCTCTTGCCTCCAGAGAAAAGACCCCAAAGTAATACAAGCCCCCAACAAATAATAACGGTGAGGTAAGAAGAAAAGACAAACGTAAGAATGAACTAGATTTTAGCAAAGAGAGGCCCACTGACTAATAGCAGAAAATAGTAAGATGACTTATATGGTCAGCAAAAAACCCTGCAAAATATCCACGCTGAATATTCAAGAACCCCCAAACCGACTAACGGTGAGGGGGGAGAATATCAGCCCCCTAGAGCTTCCAGCAATATCAGGAATCACATTTTGTACAAGCTGGACAAAAATAAGAACAAGCAAAATAACAAAAAATAAGAAAGCAGGACTTAGCTTATCTTGCAAAGAACCAGGACCTGAAGACAGGAGCAAACAGAAATGAACTGATTACAATGATGCCAGGCACTGGACTGAGAATCCAGGAAGTTTAAATAGCAACACCCCAGGCCTAACGAAGCAGGTGAGTACCAACCTGGTAAAAGACAATCCAAGTGCCAAATCACTAGTGACCACAAGAGGGAGCCAAGAAGTATAGTTCACAACAGTGGTGCTGGGGAAAATATCATGACCAGAAGCTGTGGTTGGCATATGTATTGCAGTCTGGCAGTATGTGTGTGTGATATTCAGCAGGAGTTATTAGCACCTTGCTATGGCCAATGGGAAAGCAATATACCATATTTGCCAGTTATAGTTTATACTTACTATGGTGCTCTTCTGTTAGGCTGCCGTCACACTAGCAGTATTTGGTCAGTATTTTACATCAGTATTTGTAAGCCAAAACCACGAGTGTGTGATAAATACAGAAGTGGTGCATATGTTTCTATTATACTTTTCCTCTAATTGTTCCACTCCTGGTTTTGGCTTACAAATACTGATGTAAAATACTGACCAAATACTGCTAGTGTGACGGCAGCCTTATACTGCACTTGTTCAGTCTGATTGATTTATGTTTCTGAACTGAATCTGATTATGTAATTGTCCTTGACCTCTTGGTATTGATGTGGCTTTCTGACCATGCCCCATTCCCTGCCAATCAGCAGCTAACCCATTGATTCAACCATGGCTCCTATAAAAGTCCAAATCCTAGTGCAAGGTTCAAAGAGTAGTGGCCAATGTCCCCTTTGGACCGAATAAACTGAGTAGCTATCATGAAGTCTGTCTGTTGAAGTTTTATCCATAGCTTCCTAACTAACACATACAGTTCTACTTGACACTTCCATACATAGTTCACATAGACAGACAGATTCCTGCTTTTCTGCCACTTTCCAGAACATGTAGAGAAGAAGCACCAGAATACAAGACATTAAACCACAGTGCTGAGCAGTGTAACTATGAATCCAGCTTTGGGGTAAGATAAGACACTTAACAGAACTAGCAACACCTTCTCTGTTACTCTACGTATTATTATTATTATTTATTGTTATAGCGCCATTTATTCCATGGCGCTTTACATGTGAGGAGGGGTATACATAATAAAAACAAGTACAATAATCTTAAACAATACAAGTCATAACTGATACAGGAGGAGTGAGGACCCTGCCCGCGAAGGCTCACAATCTACAAGGGATGGGTGAGAATACAGTAGGTGAGGATAGAGCTGGTCATGCAGCAGTTTGGTTGATCGGTGCTTATTGCAGGTTGTAGGCTTGTCGGAAGAGGTGGGTCTTCAGGTTCTTTTTGAAGATTTCAATGGTAGGCGAGAGTCTGATGTGTTGTGGTAGAGGGTTCCAGAGTAGGGGTGATACGCGAGAGAAATCTTGTATGCGATTGTGGGAAGAGGAGATAAGAGGGGAGTAGAGAAGGAGATCTTGTGAGGATCGGAGGTTGCGTGTAGGTAAGTACCAGGAGACGAGGTCACAGATGTATGGAGGAGACAGGTTGTGGATGGCTTTGTATGTCATGGTTAGGGTTTTGTATTGGAGTCTCTGGGCAATGGGGAGCCAGTGAAGGGATTCACAGAGGGGAGAGGCAGGGGAATAGCGGGGGGACAGGTGGATTAGTCGGGCAGCAGAGTTTAGAATAGATTGGAGGGGTGCGAGAGTGTTCGAGGGGAGGCCACAGAGCAGGACGTTGCAGTAGTCAAGGCGAGAGATGATGAGGGCATGGACTAGGGTTTTTGCAGATTCTTGGTTGAGGAATGAACGGATTCATGAAATATTTTTGAGTTGAAGTCGGCAGGAAGTGGAAAGGGCTTGGATATGTGGTTTGAAGGAGAGATCAGCGTCAAGGATTACCCCAAGGCAGCAAGCTTGTGGGACTGGGGAGAGTGGGCAGCCATTTACTGTAATGGTTAGGTTCGTTGGGGGGGTCGCGTGAGATGGGGGAAAGATGAATTCTGTTTTGTCCATGTTAAGTTTCAGAAATCTAGCGGAGAAGAAGGATGAAATAGTGGACAGACATTGAGGGATTCTGGTTAGTAGGGAGGTGATATCTGGTCCAGAGATGTAGATCTGTGTGTCATCAGCATAGAGGTGATACTGAAAGCCATGAGATTCTATGAGCTGTCCCAGCCCAAAGGTGTAAATGGAGAAGAGCAGGGGCCCTAGAACTGAACCTTGTGGGACTCCGACAGATAGGGGGCGAGGTGAGGAGGTGGTGTGTGAGTGGGAGACGCTGAAGGTCCGGTCTGTTATGTATGATGAGATCCAGGATAGGGCCAAGTCTGTGATGCCAAGGGATGAGAGGGTCTGTAATAATAGGGAATGGTCCACTGTGTCAAAGGCAGCCGACAAACTATAGACTTCAAAAGACAACTGTCATCTGCTCCCTCGGTAAGCTAGCAATCTGTGTTGGTTAATATGAATTTGAACTGCTAATTGTTAGTTCGGGAGATTAATTTATTAGAAAGGGATTGATTGTTTGTGTAAACGGGTAATACAGGTTGCTAAAAAGAAAAATAAATGACCAAAATATATGTTTGTATAAATGACAATAAAAAGTTACATGTGTTTGTTTATCATAGCACAATTGTATGTTGATTAATAATAGTGAGACCCTGTAATATCCAATGAAAGGTTTTCCTATAAGAAATAAAGGTTTTTCAGATGTAATAGTTTTAATCTATTTTATCTTTTGAAGCGCCTGTGTGGTAACCCTTATATTGGCCAAACCATACAGATATTTAAAATACAGATTAAAGGTAACTTGCCACAAGGTTTTCCATATGTAAAACTTAAACCACTACCTTTTAGTCATCTTTAAAAACATTCCTGCTACATCGTCATACAGTAGGAGCCTATCTCATCCACCTACCTAAGAAAATAACATTTATAATTCTCCCTCTCTACATGCTAATCAACATCATCTGGCCTAATGGGTGTCTGCAGACTGTGCTCATAGCCTCTGTTGTCTTCTCAATTGTCATTTTCCTACCTTTATTGTCATGGTTGACGTCTTTTATGTCATCCACATACTCTAATCAGCTCTAGCATTTGCACATTGGTGAACAAAATCTGCGCAAGTGCAACAGATTCTGGGGATGATATTGGTCACATCAATCAAGGCAGAAGGACTGCGATTGCAGAGACAGGGGAGGCACCTGCCACCAAGCATAGTCTAGAGACACGCATCCGTCTAGAGGACGTGGGTTAGCATACAGAGGGGAGAATTATAAAAGTTACATCTTCTGATGCCTTGAAAATTAGCTTCCAGCATAGTATCTCTCAGTTCAGTCCACCAGAGGTAAATAGAAGAAGAGACTGCTAGTTCTATATTTACACTACATACACAATTATTGGACAAGTTAGTATTTTGACCATATCATAATTTGTATGCAAATTTTCCAACTCCAAGCTGTATAAACATGTTTGCATATTGGACGAAGCAGATCAGGTGATATGTATAGTGCAACAAGAGAGGGTGCAGCCCAAGGGTACTGGCACCCTTTATCAAGTTGTGAAGAATTATTAGGCAGCTTGTTTTCCAAAATTGGCCAAAAAAGAGATTTAACTGTCCCTGAAAGTAAAACATTGTTACAAGTATTACAGAGGTATGCAGCACTCGTGAAATTGGGGCATGATCACAGAACCAACAAAAAAAGTTTTATTTCAAATAGTCAACAGGGTGGTCAAAAGTGTGTTGACAAAAAAGACGCACATTTAAGGGGTTTTGCCACTAACAACACTACATTTTATAAATACATCTCGGAATAATAATAATTTCCACATTTGGATGTGTTTAAAATAAAATGAACCTATGCTGGGATAATCGTATAGATGTGCCCCTGCTGTGTACTGTGTAATGGCTGTGTCTTACCGTACAGCTCCTGGGCAGGGGCGGACGTAAAAGAGAGGATATAGACATTATAGCATCGGGATCACAGCTGATTCTTTTTTTGAGGTAAAATGTTTCCCTTCCTGTTTCAAACAATGAATCATTTGCAATCCTGTGCTTTCCTGCCTGTATACTTTTTTGCTTCCTCCCCTGCCCAGGAGATGTGCTGTGATCAGACCATGTTCCTGCAGGGTCAGACACAACCACATGACATAATATAATCTCAGCACAAGAACTTTTAATTTAAACACATCCAATTGTGGAAGTTATTATTATTGCAAGATCTATTGATTAAAATTAACTTTTGTCTATGGGAAAACCCCATTAACTACCAAACGATTTTAGAAAAATCAAACGTGAACTGACCAGGAACCCATTGTCCTCCAGTGCTGTCATATTCCAGGACTGTAACCTTCCTGGAGTGTCCTGAAGTACAAGATGTTCAGTGCTCAGAGACATGGCCAAGCTAAGGAAGGCTGAAGTCTGACCAACAAAGAACACTGAACGATAGTGACTCTTGACAGATCAGATGAATGAGCCCATGGGTGGATCAGTAACAGGTACAGACCTCCACTTCAACTCAGATGCTAGCAAAGTGGAGGTGGGGTACTGCTATGGGCTGGTAAGATGAGTTAGTTGGCCCTTTTTTGGTTGATGGGGTGACTATGGACTCAAAATCAACTCCTAAAAATCTACTGCAATTTTTAGTAGACACTTTCATCAAGCAGTGGTACAGAAAAAAAGTTTGCATCTTGCAAGAAAACGATTATTTTTATGCAGGGAAATGCTCTATCTTATGTATCGAAGTGCTCCACTGCTCGGCTTAAAAGTCTTAAAGACGAAAGAATAATGACATGGTTCCTTCCTCTCCTGACCTAAACCCTATTGAGAATTTGTGGGCTCTTCTTAAACTGGAGGCTTACAGTAAAGGAAAACAGTACACCTCTCTTAACAGTGTCTGATAGGCTGAGATTGCTGCTGCCCAAAAAGTTGATCATCAACAAATTAGAAAACGTACAGACTCCATCAACAGAAGGCTTATGACTCTTATTGAAAAGAAGGGCGGCTGTGTTAGTTATTGATATTTTTTTTGAGATGTCATTAATGTGTTTTTGTACATTTTGAGTTGTTTGATTATTCTTACTTTAACAGATGAAAATACACAATTAAGATAGCAAAATTTACATTTTCATTTACTTAGATAATAGTTTTGCATACATAGATATTCCCCTAAAAAGACAAAAACTTCTCTTTTAATTTCTTAAATATTCAGATGTATTAACCTTTTGGTTGACTGTCAGCACTGTAACTGTTCAATAATAAAAATTAATCATCAAAACTACAAATTGCCTAATTCTAATAAAGGAAAAATATATGTCTTTGTACCGTGTTAGCCAGTAGATAGAAAAATATTAACATTTGAGAGTTATCAGTGGTTGATACCTTTTAACCGCTAACTGAAAAGACTGTAGCAAATTGCAAGCCTTCAAGACTACTCAGGTCTTTACATCAGGGATAGAATGATGAAGAGACTTGAGTAGTCTGGAAAGCTTGCAAAATTTGTTACCAATTTTCACTAAGCCATTAAAACATATCAACCACTGAGGACTCTCAAATTTGAGTATTTTTCTAACAATTCTACACACAGTGTATTGAGTACTCAGTTATATCAATCGTTATGACAATACTTGTGTGTGCTTTATAGGGATTTCTACGTGGATTAACAATGTAAGCATTTTTCTAACAAAGTTGTTTTTTTGTAATGTTCTTGCATTTTTAAATACATGTGACAAAGAATTATAATTCTCTGATGAGATTACAAAGTTTCTTATATTTACCACCACTATTTGTTGTAAAGTTTGTTGAGATGTGAGTGACCATCATTATCAACATTTACTTTCTCAAAATGACGTAAAGCATACCTGGGAGGTATAGTCACTTAACCTAGGACATTTAAAACTTTTATTTGTTTGATGGAAGGGTAGATATTTCCCTAAAATGCTTTTCATTTTCCAGAGAACTATACCCAACATGATAATTATGAAATGCATGCTCATAAATGTGAGTTTAAACATGTGCTTTAATGAATTGGAAACTCTATCTTTTGGAAATGTTGTGCATACATCTGTTTAATACTCATATGCCAACTTGCTTTCTGGTTAATTATCTCTGTCGTACATGACACTGTAAGAAAGAAACAGTAAATAAGTTGAACTCTGAACATTTGCTGCCTTTATCTGCAGCCAATTATTTTTAACAGCAAAATCTGTACAATTCTCCACAGGAAAAAAAATTCTTGTGGTTCATACTGAAAAACAGTAACACTTTATTGGTAGTCTAGCCAATAATTTTATTTTAACTAGCCACCTTTGCATTTTGTTTTTGTACACTTTTGTTATGGGGTAAGTCTAAAAAGACAAAACAAAACAGAATGTAAGAAATACAAAAAAATGTAGAAATAGCTACGAAAGAAATACCATAAACAAACATTTCCAGTGACAGCAACCACGATAGGCACAATTTTTTTTAAAAACATTTCAGTAGTTTAGTTTACTTTGGCCATATTTCCAACTGCTACAATTACCCACTTATACTGTAATAAGACAGTGATCTCCAGTTTTTTTTCCCAAGCGAAATTCAGATTTTTTTCCCAATTTAGTCAATACTCTACCTCAATAAACTTCAGTTTTAGCACAAATAAAATATTCCAGTACAATATTTTTTTATTTTTTTTTTAAGTTCCATGCTGAGTGTTTTTGAGCAGGCTCAGAAAAAGTAAATTACCTGTCATCTTGTCAGCATGTTCAATCAATAACATAGGGACAGGTTTACCATCAATGTTTGAGAAACTAATCCAAGGGTGACAACAACCTTTAAGGCTTCATTCAGCATTCTTAACTAAGTAAAAATGCTCAACACAACCAATCAGTAAGATGCCAAATGATCAAAGTTTGACTGTTGCTTTATATGGGCAAATTTAGATTTTGAATGACAATTCTCTTCAATTAATTTTTATTCTGCAATTTTTCATCTTACAATAATTTTCAATTTTCTCTCTCTCTCTAATTATAAAATTCTTGCATTTTGCACACTGATCTCCGGGTATTATGGTAGAAACTTACACTTCATCGTCTTTACAGATTGAATTAATGCGCCTTTACATATATGCCATCAGTTTGGGTTATACAATCATGATGGTATGGTTCTCCTATAAAAGACACATCTCTGTTTGAGGGCGTATAGTTAACCAAAGAGTCTCAACTGTTGCTGTACCTCCATCCAAATGGAAGCAAAGTCCACTGACTTAGAATAATGGAACAGTAAAAAAACGTATGAGATAGCCACAGGTAATACACAATTTTTTCGAGGATGAATAAAACTCTTTTTTTGTGAACACTGAAAGCAAATCCTGAATATGCATTTCTGCCTCGCACCAATGCCTTCCTTAGGCCTGTTTATATCATAGCAAACATGAAATGAATAAATAAAGCTATAAAAACCAATAAAAATTAGGAAAGGTAAGCTCAGAGGGCAATGATGGGGTAGTATCAAAACTTATGAAGTATAGTGACTAATTAAGGGAGGAGAGGAAGAATCTTCACCTTAGTTTATGGTAGCCAAGGCAAGCAATTATGATAAACAAGATGTCCTGGAGATCAGTCAGGGTAAACAAGGTGTGATGGAGATCAATCAGGAAATACAAGGTGTGATGGAGATCAGTAAGGGTAAACAAGGTGTGCTAAAGATAAATAAGGGTAAACAAGATGAGCTAGAGATCAATCAGGACAAATAAATTGTGCTGGAGTTCAAACAGGGTAAATGATTTGTGATGGAGATCAATTAGGGTATACAAGGTGTGCTAGAGATCAATCAAGCTAAACAAGGTGTGCTGGAGAACAATCAGGGAAGACAAGCTGTACTGGAGATCAATCAGATTGAACAAGTTGTGCTGGAGATCAGTCAGGATAAGCAAGGTGTGGTGGAGATAAATCACTGTAAACAAGGTGTGCTGGAGATAAAAAAGGGAAAACAAGTTGTGCTAAATATCAATCAGGATGAAAAAGTTGTAAAGGAGATCAATCAGGGCAAATGATTTGTGATGGAGATTAATCAGGGTAAACAAGGTGTGATAGAGATCAATCAGGATAACCAAGGTGTGATGAGATCAATCAGGGAAGGCAAGATGTGCTGGAGATGAATAAGAGTATACAAGCTGTACTGGATATCAATCAGGTTAAACAATGTGTACTGGAGATCAATCAGGGTAAAAAAAGTGTGATGGAGATCAATCATGGAAAACAAGGTGTGCAAAAGGCCTGTCACCAATTGGTTCTTTGGATTTTACATTGAGTCGACCCCTTTGGTATATTTTGACTATGATTCTCCCTTATGCATAATGTGTGCTGCAGACATGCTTATTTGTAGTGATAAAAACATCCAATCAATGAAACACAGTCAAAAATATATAATAGTCCCCTTGGGGACTAATGCGGGAGTCATTATACAGCTTGGGGACTAATGCAGGGGCATTAGTCCCCAAGCTGTATAATGGCTCCCGCATTAGTTCCCAAGCTGAATAATGGCCCCAACATTAGTCCCCAAGCTGTATAATGGCCCCCCGCATTACTCTACAAGCTATATAATGACCCTTGCATTAGTCCCCAAGCTGTCTGTATAATGGCCCCTGTAAGATTGTGCTCACCGTATGTGTTGGGGGACACTCGCTTGGCACGGGATTCAAGCACACGGGCACGATTTTTAAACACAAAAACAGTCCATACAGTTTATTTAAGACTCATAAACTGCACCGTAAGCCAGGTTACACATCATTGGCTTACACATAGTCCGTTACTTCATTAGTCTGCAGCAACTAAACACGCTGGTCCTCTCCTGATCAGTTGCTGAGGGTTACCACACAGTTCATATAGCAGAAACATTTCTCTGCCATAACTACAGTACATTACAATCCCCTTGTCCGGGATTACCTTCCAGGAGCTCTGCTCCTCACGCTGACTCCTTGTCGGTCCTGTCTTCTGAGAAAGCTGCCTCACGAGAATCACCAACTTGCCTGGCAGGCATAACTCAGTCAGTCAAGACCCACCAAAGGACAATAGCTTCCCCAGCACAGATCGTCCAGGTCCACGGTCTTTCAGGTGCTCCAGGAAGACTCCACTCACAGGAGCTTCCAACACAGACCATCCAGGACCATGATCACACTGTGCTCTTCCGGACGTCCAGCCCACCAGGGACCATCCAACACAGAGGCATGTGGCCTGTCCAGGTGCTATTCAGGACTTCGTCCAACACCCCAGGCCACCAGGTCCAAAGCCCCACCATGGGCTATTCAGGGAGATAGCACTCCCAACATATAGGCTCTCCAGGACCTTCAGCACAGACCATTCAGATCCAAACTCAGAGACCTTACAGTAATCATGTGACACACACCCTGGTCATATTATATACCTTTAACCACTGCCCTAGATGGGAGTGTGTGTGTGGCTAGTTTGACCCGCCCATGTCTCATAACTAGCCTTGCCAGCCTCCCTTTAGAACTACACAACTACTTGTGGGACTACAGGTCCCAGAACACAACATTGCTTCAGGCTGACAATGCAGAGTTCCTTCCTCTGCGACACACATACCGACCATTCACCACAATGCCGGACACTGTCTTACTATCCCCATTACGCCTCCATGCATGTCCTGGAGAGCACATACAGCGCTCCCTAGCTGTAACAGGGGTCGCTGCATCACACCCCACATTAGTCCCCAAGCTGTATGATGACCCTTGCATTAGGTCCCAAGCTGTATAATGGCCCCACATTAGTCCTTTCTGAGCTCTGGGCAAATGCCCCCTCTGTGCCCCGGTAGCTATACTACTGAACCAAGGAAAAGCAAATGCATAATATTCTTGATCACTGTTTTATTTTGAAGCCAGCTTGAGATGACATTTTTCCCTAAAGGTAGTGATTTTCTGTATGTGATTTTGGGTTTGTTTTGGAGATGTTTACAGAGTGTCTCTGCAAAGAACTTGCCAATGGCAGGTTAAGATATATGCCTGATTGCTGCATGTCAAGTATTATATAGTCAGAAATTTGGGTTTCAAATAATTTTCTTGGCTTATTGTCCACAAATCTTTTAGGCAATCGTTTTGTGAAAGCAGCTATACCCGACTGAGTGCATGGTTGTACATGTAGGCCAGCTGGATAGTTCTTTCTAAACTGATTTTTTTAAATGTTTCCTGCTTAAATTGAAAATTCATTGTCAGGGCAGTTTTACAGATTATTTTAACTTGCCTAGGAAGGCATAGGAAATATTCTTTAGCCAGGGTGCATAATGGGTGCTTCTGAGGTCCAGATAATGATGATACCTTTGTAAAATGGGTTCATCTTTTGATCTTTTCTATATTAAGGTACACAATGAGATCAAAAAATTCAATTTGCTTACTGGATGTATGGTGTGTAAAGGATAAGCCACAGATATCCTGATTAAGGACTTTAATAAATTCTGCACCTTAAGATTATTCTCATATGTGTTAAAATAAGTGGTCATCAATAAAGTGGTGTTATAAAATGATATTTTCTATTATTGATGTTTATCTGCTGTGTTTGCAGTGACGGTACTGATAAATCAGATCTGGAACAAAGATGATTGAGAGTGGTGTTTTCAGTGATGGTGATGGTACTTATGTAGCACAATTCTCTCAGCAAGACTAATGTAGCATCATGTAGCAGGGTTATAGAAGTGCACTGCTGGCACTATGGATTTGGAATTACTTATCTGAATATTTAGGTGGTATCCCACCATTCAAGGAGGAAAGACAAAGCAGCACCAGACTCTACATCTGGGACAGGTATCAGGTGAAATATGAACACAGAAGAGGTGGTCTGGTCTTTATTGTCGTGATGCTGTTTCTGGCATGCTCCCTCCCCTCCAATTTCTGGCCAAAGAGGAGGAGTAAATAGCGATTAACTGCTGAAAGTGACACATCACTTAAAGGGGCTGTCTGGGCATTGGATTATTGTACCAGTGTAAAGCCTGTAATACATAGAGGAAATACAAAATTTACTTGCTCTTAAGATTCTTGCTTGTTCCTGAACTTTCACATGTGGAAGCTCCTTACTTTCTGCTTCTATCCATTTAAAGCTCAGAGTACAGAGATTTCCTTCCTTTGTTTTAATGGAACTCAGCTTGTCAATCAAACTGAGCCCTGTAAGGAGGTAACGGGCCCATCAAGAGCTGTCAGAGCAGAGAGTGCTACATGGTGGTGTCATAGGGTGCATGACCTGTAAATCTCCTTGTGTACATAGAACGAGGAGAGCAGAAGCGACTGGAGCATGAAGCAACTCATCAGTTATACCTTCAGTCACTGCTGCTTTGCAATAGACGGCTTTGACTTCATGCTCTCATCGGCCCTCGTCCTCCACAATTGCCCCTTCTCCAAATCATCTGGTTGCTGGGATCACTATAATGACGTCAAAATATTATTGAGCTTGGAAAACCCCTTTAATACCTGTGTTGCTGGTAACATGATGTGACCCCTCCTATTCCTATACTAATAGTGAGTGCAACCTGCATAAACATGACTGTGGCAGCTCCTGGTTATTTCTAATTATTGTTGTTATTATTATGTATTATTATAGCACCATTTATTTATTCTAATTTACAGAGTGGGTAGTTTGGGATGTAATGTGTCTCAGGGAACTGTAGGCCCTGTTCAGTCACGCAGCCTGCTCATAATATGTTCAGTCATTCTGACCCTAAAATTGAATTTAGAACTGGTCCCAGGGGCACATGCTTCTTTGCAGCAACAGCCACTAACAAGATATATACTGCATATTGAAGTCTATACTAGTCACTTGAATAGGCATCTTGGCTAATGTGAATGTAACCACATGAACTACAAGTATTTGTTTCACTTTATAATACATTACCAAAATTAAGTTATAAATAGATACCTTATTTTTTGAATATAAGACACACTTTGTTCCCCCAAAATTTTTGGGGAAGATGGGGGTGCCTCTTAAAGTCCGAATGTAGCTTACCTGAGGGTTGTCGGAGGCAGAAGACGGGTGATGCTGGTGGCCGTAGGCTGGTAGGAGTGGGAATTTAGAGGTTTGACACTGTGCGGTTATGCTGCGAGTCCCATGCTGATAGGAGGTTTGTTTGATGGTGCGGGGGGCTCTGCTGACATTTTGTGAAAGCCTGGAGTCCCCGCACTTCTATGGTTTTCAATGCGGTGGACTTTGGGAAAATGGCTGCCGGAAGCAGCGCATATGCAGATTGAGATTTCAGAGCCGATTTACGCATGCCCCATCTCTGTCTGTCATTTTCCCAGAGTCCATCACATTGAAAACCATGGAAATATGGGGGCACCAGGCTTTCATGAAATGCTTGCTGAGCCCCCACATTGCCGAACATCCCCTCCTACCAACGTGGGATGGGACTCACAGCATAGCCCCGCAGTCGCACCTCCAAGCTCCCTCCTTCCCCTAGCCTGGGATGGGACTCGCAGCAGCATCGCTACTCCAAACACCTTCTGTGACCCCACTCTGCCGCCGCTGTCACCCTCCGGTAAGCTGAATTCGGTCTGTAAGACAGACCCCATTTGATGCATTACATTTTTTTTCTTATTTTCCTCCTGAAAATTTGTGGTGTCTTATGGTCTGGTGCATCTCATAGTCTGTAAAATATGGTATACTACATTTGCTTGTTTAATAACAACTGATTTATTGCGTAAAGAGTACCAGGCGCACAACTATATAAGGGTGCCTGGGTAGGTTCCCACACCGTAAGTATATATTAAAGGGAACTTGTCACCCCCCCAGGCGTTTGTAACTAAAAGAGCCACCTTGTGAAGATTTTCCTTCCTAATCAGATGCAGCACAGCCGTCATTCATACCCCCTTGGCGCCGGGCATGCCACGGCGATTAGGTATCAGCTGACGCTGCACAGTCTGAAGAAGGCGGAGGGAGATGAGTGAGAGGTGAAGATATGCACTGCGCATGCTCATGAATCCCAGCCCCGTAGTGTGAATAAATCAGAAGACACTGCGGGGCGGGATCTCGGGCAGCACGGCCGCACAGGCGCAGTCAGCCTGACAACAAATGATGTCAGAAGACGGGCAGCGCTAACTGCGCATGGCCATGGTTGAACATAACAGCGCAGGCTCCGGGACAGATTCAAACAACGCTGAGGAGGTGACACCTGGCGCCAAGGGGGTATGAATGCCGGCTGTGCTGCGTCTGAATAGGAAGGAAAGTCCCGCCTCCCTGGCGATTTCACGGTATGAGAGGGCACGTTTTATAAGTTTATTTCAGCATGTGCAGGGAGCATAACTAAAAGAGCCACCTTGTCCAAATGAAGCATTAGTGCTGCACAAGGTGGCTCTTTTAGTTACAAATGTCAGGGGGGGTGACAGGTTCCCTTTAAGTAAACCCAGCACTCATCTTAAGTGATCAACAGAATTTAATGTAGTTCACTGTAGTGAAAACGTTTTGGTCTTGACCTCAGACCTTCATCAGTTACAGTGTATAGGAGTGCCAATTCACTGAAGGCATCAGTCAATCACAATTAGATCGCTATTTCGGAAATGATATTGGAAGAGGAACAGTATGGCATGGTTAGAGTAAGCTTCTGTGCAAAACTACTGTATTGCAATATGCCGACATGGTGCTCATGGACGCGGAGTCTACCGCTAGTCCAATCCATTGGGGCAGATAAAGTACACCTGCGCAGGAGCCACAACAGGAAGCAAGGAAGAGGACATCATCGTATGAAGATGGGAGGCGCCGGACCCGGACCGCGACGCCCATCGGACCGGACTGCATCGGACCGCCCCCCAGGTGAGTATAATCTAACTTGTTTTTCTTATCTTTCAGGTTACATCGGGGGCTTATCTAAAGCATTACAGAATGCTGTAGATAAGCCCCTGATGGCGGTGGCCGAAGCTTATATACGAAAAAGTAGGTGACAGATTCCCTTTCATTTTTTTGCTGAGATCAAACCAATCTACTATTGTAGTGATATATCTTCTAAGGAAGCACTAATAAGAAACCTTTCTCCTGTATATGGTTCTTGTCTTTTCTCAGTTTTACTGCTGACAGACTTTGACAATTTGTCTTGAAAGTTATTTTTCTGTTGATGTAAAGAATTGCTTAGGCGCGTTCTGATTCATGACTCCCTGATGGTTCTTGGAAAGGCTTGTTGAGATTTGTTGCTGCATTTTGTTTTATTTATTAGACTATAATCAGTGCTGGATATGCAACCTTGAAACTGGGAATATTACTTTAAATACCCTCCAATGTAATTGATTAATGGAATTTACAGTTTTAGTATCTTAATATTTAGTTTTAAACTAAAATTAAAGACTTTTTTACATAACAATGAAAACTCTGCTACACTTTTCAGTTCTGAGCAAAACCTAAAACATAAACATGATGAGCATATACCCTGCTGTAAGCAAATAAGTAAAAGCAATAGTGCATGTAAATAACAAAAATTCTGGCATGTGCAGTAAGTATTTTTGTTCTTATTATGCCTTTTACCAATTGGGTTAAAGGGAACCTGTCAAGGTAATATTGCCTTGCGCTGGCGTGTACTCTGGAGGACAGAGAATGAACTTCAATCCAATATTGCGGCCAGCATGCAGTCAGCGGGTAAGGAAAGGGTGAATCAAACACCCGAAAACCCCACCCATATGACCCAAAACAGGTCCCGCCAAATTCAGGTGACAGGTTCCCTTTAATTAATTTTATATTTTGATAGATTGTACAGGATGGGACATTTATATGGATACACCTAAATAAAATGGGAATTGTTGGTGATATCAACTTCCTGTTTGTGGCACATTAGTATATGGGAGGGGGAAAACTTTTCAAGATGGGTGGTGACATTTTGAAGTTGGCCATTTTGGATCCAACTTTATTTTTCCCAATGGGAAGAGGGTCATGTGACACATCAAACCTATTAAGAATTTCATAAGAAAAACAATTGTGTGCTTGGTTTTAACATTACTTTATTCTTTCATGAGTTATTTACAAGATTATGACCACTTATAAAATGTGTTCAATGTGCTGCCCATTGTGTTGGATTGTCAATACAACCCTCTTCTCCCACTCTTGACACACTGATAGCAACACCACAGAAGAAATGCTAGCAGAGGCTTCCAGTATCCATTGTTTCAGATGCTGCACATCTCACATCTGACCCCAAAGATAAATGTCTAATTGGGTCAGATCGGGAGACCTTTGTGGCCATTCAACTCGCCCACGACGACCAACTCACTTTCCAGCAAATAGAGAGTCTGGTTTGGCTTTCAACATAAGTCATGTGGCAAGGCTCGTTAAATAGTTAGTCTTGAAATTTAGGATTTCTACTTCAAAAAGGTAGTACTAGAGTTTAAGTCTTCTTCTCTGAAGAGGCAAGTTTCATATTTAATTTTCCAGATGACCATTGCATGGTTTATAAGTCTTCTAACATTGGCATGTCAGGCATGTCACTCTCCACAAGGAGAGATATTACTGCTTAGGCCCAAGTTCAACGGCAAAAAAGATTTGCCCCTCAAAAATTATTATTTTTGCTTAAAATTATTTAAATTAAAACAATATTAATTTCAATGTAATTTCTATTTTCTCTTTTTTGCCAACTTTTTGTGGCAAAAGTGGAGACATCTTGGGCTCTTTAATTCCTACAAACTTTTTATTTTTTTTTAGCCTGGCTACCTTTTAAAGTATGCCATACAGTGGTATCCAATTTACCATTTTAAATAAGTGGTTTGATAAATTTACATTTAGAGAATTAAAAAATCAGTTTTTTCAGCGAAATTGCTGAAATAAGGTACAAAACCCACAAAAATTATGAAACCCAAAACAACAAAAACACAGATGCCACATGTCCAGGCTTACTTTAAAATTTGATGCCATTTTTCTTCCAGGGAAATAATTGTATAGTGTGAAAAGTAATCTAAAAACTAGTAGCAAGTATTCAGAACACAAAATTATGTGATTAAATTATATTTGTGATGTAAAAGTGCATTATTCAGTGCAAAATGGGGGGTCTGGCCTGAAAGAGCTTTCTGCACTCATCATTAGGGAGAAAATTAAATTCTAAGAGTCTGATCATGGCACATTTCCATACTTTTAATCTACATGGTATTATAAACTGCATTTATGTTCTTCATAGGCAAGGTTTCTAACACTTATAGTTGTGGTAAGAGGAATCAAATAATGCAATTAAGCCATATGTAACACCTCTTTGCACTTATTTCTTAAAAACATATTATTATTCACCAAAAAAAGTTTGATGTGATGGCAGTGTATTTCATTGCTTTGTAGTACATGGAGTTTGTTGAAAAAATGTCAAGGAGAGTTGGTAAGAAAATTACAGTAGACATAATAAAGGGTAACTCGCGTACATTACAGAAAATACCTGAATGTGAGAAAAAAAGTCTAGATGGATGTTAAGGATGGGGAAGGAGAAAGGGTATGTGCACACGTTGCGGATTTTGCTGCGGATCCACAGCGTTTCTGCAGCTGCGGGTCCGCAGCAGTTTCCCATGAGTTTACAGTTCAATGTAAACCTATGGGAAACCGAGAACTCTGTGCACATGCTGCGGAAAAAAACGGGCGGGAATGCAGCGGTTTACAATCCGCAGCATGTCACTTCTTTGTGCAGAATCGCGGTGATTCTGCACACATAGGAATGCATTGATCCGCTTACGGTACTTACCGCATGGGGCTATGCCCACCATGTGGGAAGTAAGTGGATCATGTGCGGATGGTACCCGGGGTGGAGGAGACGAGACTCTCCTCTAGGCCCTGGGAACCATATTTGTGTAAAAAAAAAGAATTAAAATAAAAAATAATGATATACTCACCTCTCAGTGCTGCACGCGGCCGTCCGGTCACAGGGTTGCTATGTGAGCAGGACCTGTGATGACGTCGCGGTCACATGAACGTGACGTCACAAAGGTCCTTTTCACATAGCATCTTTGGAACCGGACCGCCGCGTGCAGTGCCAAGGAGATCGGGACGTCGGAGGGTGAGTATAACCATTTTATAAATTATTTTTAACATTACTATTGACGCTGCATATGCAGCATCAATAGTAAAACAAGTGCAGGAGTAAACCCGCAGCGGAAACCGCAAGACAAAACGCGATAAATCTGCAGGGATAACCGCAGCAGTTTTGCCCTGCATATTTATCAAATCCGCTGCGGGAGAACCCGCAGAGGAACTTTCCTACATGTGCACATAGCCAAAGAAAGAAGAGCAGGTCTTTATTCCCAAGGCTCTATGTATTATTTACTTCCACACAGCCTGTTGGTAACCAAAGTTAGAGAGTCAATCAAGTCTTTTGGGGGAAATCTTGACATAACTGACTTTCCAGATTCCCAGAAGTGCACTGGAAGCAGGTAAATAATTTTACCAGGTAGTAAAGTGTTCTCTACTTGGGAAATGGCTGTCCTAGTGGAAAAAGTGGTACAATTCTGCTCACCATTATCACGTGTATTATTGGTCACATTTTTGAGGCCTCTGAGAAGTTTACTGTATGCGTGCCACCTGAGGGTAAGATCTCTCCCACTGTAAATATATTTCAGATGGCACCCAGATGTTAAACATATTAAAAATTGCAGTAATTATAAGAATTTGGGTAACATTAACATTTTTGAAATATTAATTCAACCAGAGAAGGATAGAGAAAATGTTTTTCTTCTCTTAAAGTATCTATGAAAAAGGTAATATGAGGTGTTATCTTTAAGGAGTAAAGACTATTAGGATTACAGAAGATTATTTGATATAGAATTTAGCTCATTTTAATGGTATAGACATTTCCCAAGCGTGCACCGCTGGATGCTCTAAGATAAAAGGCTCTGATTTGTTCACATTTATAGAATAAAAATCCAGAGAGCTTTCTATATTTGGCAACAGGATCAAATGCTTTAGTTAGTCTGTCTAAGGCTAGACAAATGTAGCAAAAATTTATTAGCAATTCCTGAGACTCTGATTTCATGTGGGCTTAGAGAAATACCATGCAAAGAAGCAGATAAGTGTATCGGTCCATGTGCTGTCTGTATGTGCCAAAGACCACACACGTAGAGCACGCGGATCTTTTACAGCCAGTCATAAAGGCAGCTCCTGCACCCCCCTGAAATGTTAAAGAGCACACAGAACTGCAGACAGAGCCAGTCACGTCCTCAGGTAAGTCTGAAACCAGCCTTAGTTTGTGTAAGTCTGAGCAATAGATTTATAAGGAACAGGGGTAAGGGGTAATCCTGCTTATTGCTGTGATATAGAGAAATAGAGTGAAGGGTTACATTTATTAAAGGGAAACTGTCAGCATGATTTGACACCTCAAACTATTCATATGCACAAGTAGCTTCTTCAAGGACAAGTCCCGCAATACTGTTACATGCCCAG
Source organism: Ranitomeya variabilis (assembly GCF_051348905.1). NCBI lineage: Eukaryota > Metazoa > Chordata > Amphibia > Anura > Dendrobatidae > Ranitomeya > Ranitomeya variabilis. The sequence goes on along the minus strand of NC_135237.1, from coordinate 117,254,272 downwards.
ATAAATCAGTTTTTGAACTGATATGAAAATGAAGCTGAAGGACTATGGTAGAGGCATCTGTCACTCCAACTCTAGTCTCTGCTTAGTGTCGGCTTCTCCTGCCTAAAGTAACACAACATAGAGGCTTTTATTCAATTAGGAAAAGGCTGGGTGGGGAATAGAGCTGGAGTGACAGAGATTTCAGATCTACAGCCTAATTTGCATATCAATTCACATGCTAATTTCTCAGTAACAGAGGAATGGGTTGGCAACATAAAGATATTGCTGAAATTGTTTTTGACAGAGCGACATGTCCATATAAACAGTTTGAGGTGTTAATAGATGTGTGAGCCTACGGGGCATCAAAACAAGGTTTCACAGACTTACATTGTAACAGAGATTTCCGGACCACGCATAGAGCATAGACTGAGCCAGGTAGTCTAAAGTTCGGTGACATTACTGCAAAGAGGCGCAGAAAGGTGCTGGATCCAGCAGAAGGCAGCGTTAGGTGAGTATATCAATACACTCACATACAGTATACTACATGCACATATACACAGATTAAATGAAAAAATATATATTCCTGTGAGCGCTTCATTAAATCTGGCGGTCTTACTGGAGCAGCTCCTATAGGAATAAAATGCAGCTGCTCGCTTCCAGTCATCAGAGCGATGCAAGGAGTGGTTACAAGTCACAGATCACTATGCAGGGAAAGTACTGTAATCACTCCCCGACACATTCATTAACTGCCTGTTTTGCAAATACAAGCTGCACACACACACTGTAGAGCTGGTTGTCAATCAATAGGTAGGGGAGGAGAATAACAGCTTGCTCGCTCTATAGCACGCAGAGACTGTTACAGATCCCTGCATTGGCACACTGACTGGAAGCAAATGGTTGCAGGAAGAATATAACTTTATTTTCTCCCTGTTACTGGTGTAACCACTTGCACCAGTGACCCCATTCCGTGACATCTCCTCCAGTTACTTTCCCCGGCTGTCACCTCTCACCTAACAAAAATATTCAATCTTTCTCTCACTTCCGGTATTTTTCCATCCTCATTTAAGCATGCCATCATAGATCCATTACTTAAAAAACCATCCCTCGATCAAAACTGTGCCGCTAATTATAGACCTGTCTCTAATCTTCCCTAAACTCCTTGAATGCCTGGTCCACTCCCATCTTACCCGCTATCTCTCAGATAACTCTCTTCTCGACCCTCTTCAACCTGGTTTCCGCTCTTTACACTCTACTGAAACTGCCCTCACTAAAGTCTCTAATGACCTACTAACAGCTAAATCTAATGGTCACTACTCCATGCTAATTCTCTTGTATCTCTCCGCAGCATTCGACACTGTGGATCATCAGCTCCTCCTCACTGTGCTCCGCTCCATCGGCCTCAAGGACACCAATCTCTCCTGGTTCTCCTTCTATCTCTCTGACTGATCCTTCACTGTATCTTTTGCTGGTTCCTCCTCCTCTCACCTTCCCCTTACTGTTGAGGTTCCTCAAGGATCAGTCCTAGGCCCCCTCCTCTTCTCTTTGTATACTGCCCCTATTGGACAAACAATCAGTAGATTTGGTTTCCAGTACCATATCTATGCTGACGACACCCAATCTTCTGATATCACGCCGACCTTTTTAGAAAACACCAGTGATTGTCTTACCACTGTCTCTAACATCATGTCCTCCCTCTATCTGAAACGGAACCTGTCAAAAACTGAACTCCTCGTGTTTTCTCCCTCTATTAACCTACCTTTGCCAGACATTGCCATCTCCGTGTGCGGTTCCACCATTACTCCAAAGCAACATGCCCACTGCCTTGGGGTCATTCTTGATTCCAAGCTTTCATTCACCCCCCACATCCGATCACTGGCTTGCTCTTCTTATCTGCATCTCAAAAACATTTCTAGAATTTGCCCTTTTCTTACTTTTGACTCTGCAAAAATTCTTCCTGTTTCACTTATTCATTCTCGTCTGGACTATTGTAACTCTCTACTAATCGGCCTCCCTCTTACCAAACTCTCCCCGCTCCAATCTGTCCTGAATGCTGCTGCCAGGATCATATTCCTCACCAATCGTTACACTGATGCCTCTACCTTGTGCCAGTCATTACACTGGTTACCCATCCACTCCAGAATCCAGTGCAAAACTACTACCCTCATCCAAAAAGCACTCCATGGCTCAGCACCACCCTACATCTCCTCTCTGGTCTCAGTCTACCACCCTACCCGTGCCCTCTGCTCCGCTAATGACCTCAGTTTAGCATTCTCAATAATCAGAACCTCCCACTCCCGTCTCCAAGACTTTACACATGCTGCGCCAATTCTATGGAATGCACTACCTAGGTTAGTACGATTAATCTCCAATCCCCACAGTTTTAAGCGTGCCCTAAAAACTAATTTGTTCAGATTGGCCTACTGCCTCAACGCACTAACCTAACTATCCCTGTGTGGCCCATTCAAAAAAAAAATATATAATCAGGTTCCTCGCATCGTGTTCTCATACACTTTATGCAGTTAATAGCACTCTGTGTCTTTACTGCTACATACTTAGGCAGTTAACTGGTTCATGCAGCTTTACATGAACACCTGAGCCTTACACTATGGCTGGTCCGAATAACTAAAGCAATTGTTACCATCCACCTCTCGTGTCTCCCCTTTCCCTCATAGTTTGTAAGCTTGCGAGCAGGGCCCTCATTCCTACTGGTATCTGTTTTGAACTGAGATTTCTGTTATGCTGTAATGTTTATTGTCTATACAAGTCCCCTCTATAATTTGTAAAGCGCTGCGGAATATGTTCGCGCTATATAAATAAAATTATTATTATTATTATTATTATTATTATTATTATTATTAGCTACTGCTTCAGTAAGGCAGCCAGGCAAGACTTCTAAATGTATAGTACTGCATATTACTACTATACCTGCATATGGAAGTGACATTTACATACTAGTTAAAATGCTGCTTTCTCAGTAGCAGAGGAATGGACTGGCCATGTAAATGTATGCTGAACTTGTCTTTGAAAGAGTTACATGTGTATATAGTTTGTGGTGTGAAATCCTGCTGACGGATTCCCTTAAATGAATTAGATACTTCTCTTAACTGCCAGGTGCCATTGCCAGAAAAGTATTTCGGTCAGGAAATATAGTACATTTTTAGAGTTAGTTCCGTTGTTAAAATGGCATGAATTTTCATGAATTTGATGAGAGGCCATGCCGTTTCCACACTATGTACATGTTATATCGATAATAACATACAGTAGTTCCTTCGCGGGCAGGGTCCTCTCTCCTCCTGTTCCAGTTGTGACTTGTATTGTTCAAGATTATTGTACTTGTTTTTATTATGTACACCCCTCCTCACATGTAAAGCGCCATGGAAAAAATGGCGCTATAATAATAAATAATAATAATAGTTCGCCGGGACTGGCCATGTAAACGCCAAAAGTTGCAATATTTTTGTTAGTTCCACAAAAATATTGCGACTTATGAAGGCATGTTACTCCAGAATTTTGTCTTACGCTCCTTAATGAATAGGGGCCGTAGACTTTACTGTTGAAGTTACTGTTGAAGTTCAACAGAATGATTGTAATTTCTTTTATTCAAAGTTGCCTGTCACAAATGTAGGCCATCTCACCCCCACATAAAAATAAGTTCTCTTTCACCAGGACTTCCAGAAAAATAAAGAAAAGTCAAAGCCATATTGAAGCCTAAGCGTCTACTACTATAAAAACAACCCCAAACTCTTCTTCTCAGAGTGGGAATACATTCGATAACACTTTCTTGAATCCTGCTTTAATTAAAGAGAGCTAAACAAAGAGACAGCTAATTAATTTCAATTGGAAAAGAAAGTTTTATTTCAGGTAAGAAAACAGAGAGCTCAGGCTGGAAAAAGAAGAGCGCGCAAATGAATTTCAGACGATAAGGCTCTCAAATGACATTTAGTTATCTCACAAATGAAATCAACACAAAAGTTAAATTGCTTCTATGACACTGCATACTAAATTCATGCTTAGAGCAGCATTCTCAAATTAAATTGATATAATACCTCTCCAGGTTCAAATCACATTCCTCTCCAGCAAACGGAGTATGCAAAACATACGCCATGAGCCATTGTATAACTGTCTCTGCCCTGTTTTCATTATAGCTCAGCTCCAGTAAGATTTTTTCAAAGCTGCAGTCCGTGACAGGTGGAACTGTAATATGTATATAAATATATCTGCAATTCGTTACATTAACATTTTAGGTGTATTCTGCCACACTGCTTCACTGTAGGCGACCAATCTTACCATCTTGTATTTCAAATTTTAACCCTTTAATGACTAGAGCTGTTTGCCCTAATGCCCGTCTACATTTCATTTTTTTTTTTTTAAATTGAAATACCTGAATAAGGCCATGTTTTATCCAAACAGAAACTGTATTATTTTACCGTGATGTTTGGGTGTACATATAAATTATCTTATCTCATTTATAGGGATTTTTTATATTATGTCATTTTGCTTATTTTTATTCATACAGTTCACATATAAATATAAAAATGTATTAAGTAGTTTAAGTATTAAATGGAAAGTGTAACTTGAATCTTCTGGGTTCTATTAAAATTACATTATTTATTTTGCTCAAGCTCTGGATAATAAAACTGCTATGCTCAGTAAATGATAGTGGAGATGGGGTGCGGGTACAAAAATGATAGTGGAGATGGGGTACGAGCACAAATAATGGCCCCTCTGGTTTGCGTGAGATCAACAATCACAGATGTACAGTAGTTCACACATATATTGCAGATATTAGCAAACATTCATAAATTGCAACTGTTTGTGGTAATAATGCATGATTTTTGTTGATTGTGGGCTTACTTCACTTGAATAGTATCAAAACACCACAAAATGGAGCATTAAACCGCAAAAACTGTGTATCATAAAACAGTACATTTTATTTTAGAAATCAGTTATGAGTGACACGTAAAGATAAATATCACAGAGTAAGTAATTAGAATAGAGCAGTTGCTTAGGTTAAGGGTGCACCACAAACATGGTGACAACCCAAAGACAAAGGCATGGAGATAAAGTTATCTCATAGATATAACCAAAACAAGGGTCATATTCAAAAATACAATCTGAAGTGCCAGTGCAACATATTTCATCCATAGCCCAAATGGAGTGGTCACATAAATCTAAGTTAGACTCTCATTATAAAGATCATTTATGTAAATCAATGGCCATGTGGCTAATATAGTCTAGATAATAAAAGAGGCATGAGACCACCCTTTAGATCTTACCCATATCTGTGTCCATGGGGATACCCACGCACCCCTACACGCATTTCACAACAGCTTCCTCACTTGAATAGTAGCAGCAGATACCCGCAGAAATCTTGAAAACTATGAGAAACTGATATACAAAATATTATAGAATATCGTGCAACGTATCATCAAGCGTTTATTTGCTGAAACTCAAAAAGCAATTTACCTTAGGTTCTTAATGAGGACAAATGCCTGAGCGAGAAGCAAGTGATGATATATTCACCAGCAAGAGATTATATTGCATATACTGTATGCCCCAGGTTAAGAAATGCTTGATGGTAATGGAGGTAAAGTCTTATGGTGTACTAATATGAGCTAGGGTCCTTAAAGGGAATCTGTCACCCCCGGACTTATATGACCTATTAATATGGGCATACAGGTCACAGAATTGTTACACTAGTCCTACCTGTATGCCTCATATTAATGGTTTTGTTGCTGAGAAATGTTATACATTATTTCTTTATGTTAATAATTTCTTCCAGGCTCCAGGGCATGCAGTGCTTGGAAGAAATCCCTGTCTCCTTTCTTTATTGTAATACTTACTCCCTCCCATCAGCGTCAGTTATGGCACCGGGATTCTGCACCTGCCCCCTGCACTCCTTCAGACATACATACCTCCTCCTCCCTGCTATGGCACTGTATTCTTCTGCACAGATGCTGGCGACTTCCGCTCAAGTGTCCTCAGGTGTGCACGCCAGTAAGGTGCTCTCCCCACTTTCTCCCGGCAAAGTCATCACCATATACACATGGTTCCTAGTGATGACTGTGCAGGGAGCAAGTGGGTATCTGGCAATAATGTAATAGGAGTATACAAAGCCACAGGGCTACTTATAAATATAATATAAAGCTAACATCTTTTAAAATGTTTATTTGTTTATTTTTGTCATTTATATATTACTATTGATTCCTCAGTGCTTTAAAAACATGAACCAGGTGTGGAGGCCACAGGAATAGTCCATACCTTTGGATGACTAAACAACTATATCAGCCGCACCAAGCCTGTCTTCAACTCTATTTGCCATTTTTTTAAAATGTTGTCCAAATAAAAAAAAAACTGTTTTGGCTACCACCTCCTCTTCCACCTACACCACTACATTCACTTCCTCCACCTCGTCTTGTTGGACTTTTTCCCCCTGGTTGTAGCTTGTTAATTTATTTTGGTTGATTCTATGTTCTTTTAGATAAGTTACCTAAATAAAAAAAATAAACCAAAAATTCAGTGTTGGATTACGCCTCCCTTGCCTCTTCCACCTATACCGCCCCATCCTCCTCTTCTTCTACTTGGGCCTATGCCTCTTGGTTCTAGATTGCTAGTTTTAGTTTTATAAATTCTGTCTTGTTTCAAGTCAGTTTCATAAGAAAAAAAAAAGATTAAAAAATATAAAAATATCCCCCCCACAAAAAAACAGTGGAAGAGTCCCTTGCCTCTTCCACCCATACCGCCACGTTCATTTCTTCTTCCACTTGGACCTATGCCTCCTGGCTCTACATTTCTATTAGTTTTACTATTTCTTGGTTTTAAAGCAAGTTCCATAAAAAAATATTAAAAATATAAAAACTCTGAAAACAAAATACAAAAAATACACACACACACAAAAATTGTGTTGGATTACTTCTATCTTGCCTCTTCCACTTATAACGCCATATCCACCTCCTCCTTCATTTTGACCTGTTCCTCTAGGTTCAAGATTATTATTTTTTATTTCTGCTCTGCTTAGCATAGGGACAAGACGAAGCTGTACTGAGGGACAGTATTGAATTCTGCGTGTGTGCAGTTTTCCAAAAACACCCTCTATGTGTACTATGCACCTGTGTCTGCGATAGTACTGTACATGCTCAAAAGTCTTTATAATCTTCAACCTTGGTGGTGGGAGTGATGTGCGTCTAAACAAATGTATTTACTCTTATGCAGCCATGTCTGTGATAGTACTTAGCCAAAAGCCGTTGTGTGTACTCTGCAACCATGTCTGTGTCAGCATTGTGCCAAAAGTTGCTGGTGTGCTCTGCAAACATTCTCTGTGGAAGTACTGTGCCAAAAACCGCTATGTGTACTCTGCAACCCATATGTGTGGGAGTATTTAGCCAAAAGCTGCTGTGTGTACTCTGAAACCAATATCTATGTGAATGCTTAGCCAAAAGTTGCTGTGTGTACTCTGCAACCCATATCTGGGAGGGTACTGTGCCAAAAGCTGCTGTTTGTACTCTGCAATCCATATGTCACGGTCCCACCCCTCAGTTTGTTGTGGATGTAGTTACTAACAGCTCAGCCATTCAATCTGGTATAGGGGTGTGCTGAAGCTGTCAGTAGTTTGATTAACAACTTGGCCATCCAATCTCATACAGGGATGTGCTGAGCTGTCAGTGTGTTGATTGACAGCTCGACTATCGAATCTGAGACTGTGAGGCATTGGCTGTCTCTAAGTGTTCATTATTCCAGGTAATTGCCATACTACTTAACTGAGCTGTGTCTCCCAGAACTCTGCCAGACGTACATTCCGCTTGTGAGGTTTATTTTCCTGTGCCCTGAGTTCTGTATGCTTGATCTACTGCCTGACCTTGGACTTCATTCTGACCATCCACCTGTTTAACCCCTTCAGCTCTGATCCATTATCCTCCCTGTACTCTGACCTCGGAACATTACCTGACTATGCTTTTGTCTCTTCCTTCTGTTTTTGATGTACCCTCCTGGCTTCTGACCTTGGACTCCTTGACCATTCTGACTCACGGCTTGGCCGTGAGAAGTGACTAGCGAAACATCATATCTGTGGGAGTACTCAGCCAAAAGTCACAGTGTGTACTCTACAACCATGTCTGTGATAGTACTGTGTCAAAAGCCGCTGTGTGTACTCTGCAATCCATATCTGTGGGAGTAATTAGCCAAAAGCTGCTGTGTGTACTATGCAACCATATCTGTTATAATACTGTGCCAAAAGCGCTGGTGTGCTCTGCAACCATTATCTATGGGATTAGTATGAGGAGAAAGAAAGAGTATATGGGGCAATTACCAGAAGCTGATTATTGTCAGACTGGTCTACAGACATGGCAGTGCACACCGGGGAATACCTGCTTTTCTAAATCATCTTTATGCACGTTATATTTTTTGTATATTTCGTACTTATCGATATTAATAATGAATTTTTTGTATATTTAAATAAAATATTACCTTTTTAAACCCGATATACTCTTTCTTTCTCTTCGTACTAATGTTAGCATGGAGTGGGTTGCCTCTGTTTCAGGCTTTGGGTCTCTTCTCGCTATTTAGTGACAATAGCCCCCTTCTATCTCAAATATGTGTTCTGGTTTTGTTACATTATCTATGGAAGTACTGTGCCAAAAGCTGCTGTGTACTCAGCAACCATGTCTATGATAGTACTTATCCAAAAGACACTTTGTGAACCCTGCAACCCATATCTGTGGAAGTACTTAGCCAAAAGCTGCTGTGTGCACTCTGTAACCATATCTGTTATAGTACTGTTCCAAAAGCTGCTAGTGTTCTCTGCTATCCATCTCTGTGGGAGTACTTTGCCAAAAGCCGCTGTGTACTCTTCAACCATGTCTGTAATAGTACTGTGCCAAAAGCCACTGTGTGTAATCTGCAACCCATATCTGTTGGGGTACTTAGCCAAAAGTTGCTGTGTGTACTCTGTAACCATGTCTGTTATAGTACAGTGCCAAAAGCCAGTGTGTGTACTGTGCAACCATGTCTGTGGTAGTACTGTTCCAAAATCAACTGTGTGTACTCTGCAACCATGTCTGTGACAGTACTGTGCCAAAAGCCACTGTGAGTACACTGCAACCCACACCTGTGGGAATACTTAACCAATAGCCACTTTTGAATTCTGAAACCCATATTTGTGAGAGTACTTAAGCAAAAGCCACTGTGTGTACTTTTCAACCATGTCAGTAACAGTACTGTGTCAAAAGCCATTGTGTGTACTCTGCAACCTATATCTGTGGGAGTACATAGCCAAAAGCCGCTGTGTGTACTCAGCAACCATGTCTGTGATAATACTGTGCAAAAAGCTGCTGTGTGTATTCTGTCGACTACACCAAATGTAACAGGTCCCAAGGTAGTAGTTATAGATGAGCATAGTACAATCAGCACCCCAACCTGCTAAAGAAATAGGATAGGTGGACCTTTGGGTCCCTGGGTGTGTGTGGAGTGCAGTGTTTTGGTGAGGTAGATTTTCATACTCACTTCTGATTTTCCTACCACAAAGCCAATTCTTTTGGTCTTCAGAATGAGACTGCCACACCAGCTTATACTGGCAAAGTCTTCTTTATTTAACAACACATTCAGATGAAGGGAGCAGGATGTAACATGTTTTCCTTGATGTTATTTCACAGGCAACAACACTTTCATGGTGATGATGGACACAGACATAGTTCTTACACTACAAATACCGGAAGAGTGTTTCAGCCCTAAGAGTAACTCAATTTCCTTGGAACCTCAACTTAAGGGAGCTCTCGCTCAAGTTTACTGTTCCCACAACCTGGCTATCCTGGATCCACCTTCTAGACAAGGCTTTGTGTTCCACTGGGTCCCCTCTTAATCATTGCCCCAGTTCCAACAAACATAAAAATTAGAAACGGATTACTATTCCATTATCCCTATCTGGAGTATTCATGCGTGGTTGTCAGCTTTGCACAATAACTTTTTCAAGGTAAACACTTCGGGTCCCCGGTACCCTTAGGCAACAGCATTGGGGAGTTATTCCAAGAGACAGTGGCTGGAACTGCCGGTAGCAAGCCTCATGGTGGACCACCACCTTGACCCATAAAAAAAACTATGGGCTTTTTATCTGCGGCTCCTCTACTGTATGCTACTGAAGGTGAAAGTTTGGCTCTGTGGGTGAACTGTGAAAACATGCTCTCTGGATGAACTTTGTAAGCTGCTTCTATGGGGGTACTGTGCTCCATGCTCTCTGGATGAACTTTGTAAGCTGCTTCTGTGGGGGTACTGTGCTCCATGGTCTGTGGGTGAAATTTGTAAGCTGCTTCTGTGGGGGTACTGTGCCCCATCATCTGTGGGTGAAATTTGTAAGCTGCTTCTGTGGGGGTACTCTGCCCCATGATCTCTTGGTGAAATTTGTGAGCTGCTTTTGTGGGGGTAATCTGCCCAATGCTCTGTGGGTGAAATATTTAACTGGACTGCCAAGTAGCAAGCCTCGTGGCGGACATCCAGCTCGATCCAAAATCATATAAACAGGCTTTCATTGGTGGCTGCTGTAATGTACGCTACTGGAACTGAATTTTTTTCAGCTGTGGCAGAAATGTGAAAACATGCTATGTAGGTGAAATTTTTTATCACTTCTGTGGGGGTGCTGTGCTCCATGATCTGTGGGTGAAATTTGTAAGCTGCTTCTTTGGGTGTACTGTGCCCCATGGTGTGTGGGTGAAATTTGTAATGTGGGTGAAATTTGTAAGCTGCTGCTGTAGGGTACTGTGCCCCATGGTCGGTGGGTGAAGTTTTTAAGCTGCTTCTGTGGGGATACTGTGCCCCATGCTCTGTGGGTGAAATTTGTAAGGTGCTTCTGTGTGAGTACTCTTACCCATGGTCTGTGGGTGAAATTTGTAAGCTGCTTCTGTAAAGGTACTCTGCCCATGCCCTGTGAGTGAAATTTGTATGCTGCTTCTGTGGGGGTACATTGCCCCATGCTCTGTGAGTGAAATTTGTACTCTGCTTTTGTGGGGGTACTTTGCCCCATGGTCTGTGGGATAACTTTTAACTGGACTGGTGGTAGCAAGCCAGAGTCTCTGTGGGGGAAGTTAACATTTTTATGTCATTAGTTTACTGACTATATTACAATGATTACTATGGTGAAAGTTTGTTTGCAGGTCAATTGTGCTGCTCTTACCCACATTTTGCTTCCTTTTGCAGCCCCGAGCCCTTAGTCCAAACATTTTTCAACCAATTGAAAGCACTGAAGCTTGGGTCCCCATTGACTTATATGAGGTTTGGCGTCCGGGGCCAAGTTAGGGTCCCAAACTGGACTTTAAAAAAAAGTCCTGCCGAACCCAGACATCCACATGTCCGCTCAACCCTACTTATTGTCCACAATAAAACCTAAGTGACCACAGTGATTTTACTCATATTTGGATAGATTTAGTATACTTAACTATACATACAGTGGGGAAAAAAGTATTTAGTCAGCCACCAATTGTGCAAGTTCTCCCACTTAAAAAGATGAGAGAGGCCTGTAATTGATATCATAGGTAGATCACAACTATGAGAGTCAAAATGAGAAAAGAAATCCAGAAAATCACCTTGTATGATTTGGCAAGATTTGTTTTGCAAATTATGGTGGGAAATAAGTATTTGGTCATTAACAAAAGCTCATCTCAATATTTTGTTATATATCCTTTTTGGCAATGACAGTGGTCAAATGTTTTCTGTAAGTCTTCACAAAGTTGGCACACACTGTTGGTGGTATGTTGGCCCATTCCTCCATGCAGATCTCCTTTAGAGCAGTGATGTTTTGGGCCTGTCGCTGGGCAACACGGACTTTCATCTCCCTCCAAAGGTTTTCTATGGGGTTGAGATCTGGAGACTGGCTAGGCCACTCCAGGACCTTCATATGCTTCTTACGAAGCCACTCCTTCGTTGCCCTGGCGGTGTGCTTGGGATCATTATCATGCTGAAAGACCCATCCATGTTTCATCTTCAATGCCCTTGCTGATGGAAGGAGGTTTGCACTCAAAATCTCACGATAAATGGCCCCATTCATTCTATCATGTACACGGGTCATACATTCTGGTCCCTTTGCAGAGAAATAGCCCCAAAGCATGATGTTTCCACCCCCATGCTTCACAATAAGTATGGTGTTCTTTGGATGCAACTCAGCATGCTGTCTCCTCCAAACATGAGTTTTGTTTCTGCTAAACAGTTCTACTTTGGTTTCATCAGACAATATGACATTCTCCCAATACTCTTCTGGATAAATCAAATGATCTGTAGCAAACTTCAGACAGGCCCGGACATGTACTGACTTAAGCAGGAGGACACGTCTGGCACTGCAGAATCTGAGTCCCTGGCGGCGTAGTGTGTAACCGATGGTAGCCTTTTTTATGGTGGTCCCAGCTCTATGCAGGTCATTCACTAGATCCCCCCGTGTGGTTCTGGGATTTTTGCACATCGTTCTTGTGATCATTTTGATCCCACGGGGTGAGATCTTGTGTGGAGCCCCTGATCGAGGGAGATTATCAGTGGTCTTGTATGTTTTCCATCTTCTTATTATTGCTCTCACAGTTGATTTCATCACACGTATCTGCTTGCCTTTTGCAGATTCAGTCTTCCCAGCCTGGTGCAGGGCTACAATTTTGTTTCTGGTGCCCTTTGACAGATCTTTGGTCTTCACCATAGTGGAGTTTGGAGTGTGACTGTTTGAGGTTGTGGACTGGTGTCTATTATACTAATAACAAGTTCAAATAGGTGCCATTACTACAGGTAATGAGTGGAGGACAGATGAGCCTCTTAAAGAAGAAGTTACAGGTCTGTGAGAGCCAGAAATCTTGCATGTGTTTTTTTAGGTGACAAAATACTTATTTTCCACCATAATTTGCAAAATAAATCTTGCCAAATCTGACAAGATGATTTTCTGGATTTCTTTTCTCATTTTGACTCTCATAGTTGTCGTCTACCTATGATGTCAGTTACAGGCCTCTCTCATCTTTTTAAGTGGGAGAACTTGCACAATTGGTGGCTGACTAAATAATTTTTTTCCCCACTGTATAAGGGAGAATTTGTATATCTTTCCATAGATTTTTACCGAACATATAACTTTTACAGTCTAAACATAGGAGTGTAATTATTTGATATACTGGAGATTATATGGTTTTAAAGCTTCGGTTATACTGTTTTGCAGCCAAATTGGTTCAGAGACGAAAACAGTTTAACTGAACTAATTTTATGGTGCTGAAAATGAATATGATGCTTAAATATTGTGATTAGATCTACTGTTCAAGATCCAGAGAAGGCTGTATATACTTATGACACCATTCATGCAGGCTTATATAAAAATTGTGTCTTTATTATTTCATCATTATTCCATTGTTAGGAGCTAGTCTATTTCATAATTAATTTAGTCTATTGAGCCTTCAGTATTCTATCCTCAGCTCCTGCACCTTCACTAACAGTTTGCCTAAGACCATGAGCCCCCTCGATCGCTGTAAGCCACCCTACCATGGCACTCACCTGTGCGACCACAGTCCGGAAATTTGAGATGTTATCCCTTCGACATTCTCCTTTGCTTCCACCTCTTCCTCTGGGCCTCTCCACCTCCTCACGCAGACTATTGAAAGTGTGCTCCAGCATGTAGATGACCGTCTTAGCATGAGCTAACCATTTTTGTAGCCATTTCAAAACTGTGCAGAAGGGTGAAGAGGTCTTTCATCTGTGTCCTCTCCACAAGTGTGATTTGCGGCACCTCCGTACTGCGTTGGGCAAGGCTATGCAAAAGGACATACTACACCAGGGTTTGTTGCTGCTGCTACAGTCGCCGCAACATGTGCAGAGTTGAATTCTCCCATGTCGGAACATCGCAAATCAAATGATTAACTGGTAGGTCTAAAAGACCTTTGTAGCGATGCAAGTCGATGACCAGCGGGGTGCGATCGTCGGAGGTGAGCATACAGCATCCAGGATAGTGGTGGAGAAATTGCTGTACCACCAGGTTGAGGACATGAGCAATGCAAAGCACATGTGTGAGGTTGCCCCAGCATAGGACCGCCATCAGGTTTGCACTGTTCTCGCACACGGCCTTCCCTGGCTCCAGGTTCAGTGGAGACAGCCATTGCTCTAACTTGGCCTCGATAGCTGTGTGACTGTGATCCCCAAAGCATGTTAATTTGAACACTGCCTGATTGCGGTGAACCATGGCTCCACAATACACAGGTGGGAGGGATTCTATCTGCACTCTTGGAACACGTGTCTGACTAAGGGAGAGGTTGGGGCACAGGTGGAGGCCCTAGAGGAGGAGGAGGAGCCAGTAGCAGTGGAGGAACTGTTAGATACAGAGGTTTGTCCTGCAAGCCTTGGGGATTCAAAGACTTGTGGAGAAGCCCCTTGACCGCCTACCCCTACAGCCACCAGAGTCACCTAGTGTCCAGTTAGTGAGATGTAACACCCCTGCCTATGTTTGCTCATGCAGGTGTCAGTGGTGAAATGCACCCTGGCAGACATAGATTTTTTCAGGGAATGAGTGATGTTGTCTGCAACATGCTGGCGTAGTGCAGCCACAGTTTTTTTTAGAGAAGTAATGGCAACTGGTCAACTGGTACTGGGGGACTGCGACAGCCATCAACTTTCTGAAACTGTCCCTATGCACCAGGCATAAAGGCAGCATTTTCGTGGCCAACAGATTAGAGATGGTGGAGTTCAAGCTCTTAGCTTGGGAATCTGCACAAGAAAACATTCTTTTATGTGACCACAACTGTGGGGTCAAGGGCTGGCTGCTGTGCTTAGAGAGGGTGGAGTACGGAGAACAGACTAAACTGCTGAACGGTGAGTGAGGTGCAGGCGGAGATGTTATGGTGGATTGAGAAAGATGTGTTGTGCTAGGTGACATAAATACAGTTGTCATGTCCACTTCTGTAACAGCTGGCGACCGGGCTCTCATTCACCGCAACTGTAGGGGGTAAACTGGGGTTCTTGTGGCCAGAGACCTGACTTGGCACGGTGACAGAGGAGGAAGAATCAGCAGTTGTGGTGGATGGGATGCCAGTGGTTGTCGAGGCCCGCTAGTCAACATTTTAGCGCAATGAGATTCCCACACTAAGGTATGTTGATCACACATGTGGCGGTCCATGCAGAATGGCCCATCAGTGGTTCCCCACAGTCCATTGGGCATTTGGAAATTTGTGATGCAGGGGAATAAAAGGGTGATTGGGGTGCCACCTCTGAGGATTGTACTGTGTGATGTTAAGGTGGAAGAAGAGGAGAGGCCACGTGATGCAGCACTTGCCATCCACTGTAACACATGCTCTTTCTGAGCCTCATCTAGAAGGTGTACCACTGTGTGGCTGCCAAAGAAACGGAGTAGAGTAGCCTGTCCATTAACAGATGTTGTCAATGGTCTGATGAGATGGTGTTTGTTCAGTTGTGCTTTCATTAACACCTAATCGACACATCGAACACCAATCCAATTCACACTTCCACCACAACCTCACTTTTTCCTACTCATGTTGTATGTATCCTTCCCCTCTTTTAACCAGATGTTTCACAACCTTTGGCCCACACCTGTCAATCAACTCTCACTAAATTAACAATGACTTTTTATTTTCTTAGATTGTCTGCCTGAACAACAGTTATACCTAACGATTTTGATGAGTAAATGTGACCTCCTGATTCTTCACTGCAACACAGTTTTATCCTAAACGATTTTAATTAGCAAATAGGGCCTCCTGGCTTAACCCCTATATTAGGCTTAACACTTTTTAAGTGTAAATCTGGCCTTCTGATTTCTCACTGAAATACAATTTTATCTCAAACGATTTGGATTAGCAAATGGGGCCTGAGTCCTGAGACTACAACACAGTTTTTTGCACAATCTAGTTAGATGCTTGAAGATTGATTTCACACAGGACAGGATCCTATCTAGCTAACTGACAAGTTCACTTGCAGCATTAGCAGGAGCAGCTTCTCTGCACTGTGACACTGAGAAAATGGCACCAGAAAAGCAAGATGTCCGCTTTTTATATGGCCAGGAACGTGTGACTTCGGCAGCCAATTACAGAAGAACCTGTGTCATGATGTCGTGGATAGTTTCTGCACCCTGATTGACTGCTGGAATAAACAATAAATTAAAGTTACTAAAGAAAAAAAATTCAACTATGCAGTTCCTCTGACCTAGACACATCTCCTCCATTCAGCAAACACGTCCCCTCATTTCCCCGCTCATCATGCAGCACCACTATCCTTAGCCAAAACAATAACAAAAGCATTAGTGGAAACGGGATGATTTACCAAACTGTGACCGAATTTTGCTTTGATTAAAAATGCTTGTGAAACTGAACACGAATACAAAAGTGCTACGTTCATGCCGAAATTGAGATTGGCGAACGTTTTCCGAGCAACATCTCTGATCTTTACTATATGCTTTACATAACTACATATGGATAAAACCTGTTTTGTTTCCTCTTCTGTTGATTGGTCAGATTGTTACTTCACTGTTATTCACTGGTCACACAAATAATTCATGATTTTGCCTTTATATAAAAAAAATGTTATCATGTCATCCTATATAGGACGTGGTAAGAGTAACACGGTAAGAAATTTAATAGGAAAAAGAGCATTGCAAGATTATTTTGTAAGTAGGATTTATTGCTGTTCGGTTAGTTGAAAAAATGAGTTTGTGGGTTAACATTTAGAATTGGAGAGATATATCAACATTATGGCTCCTGATCGCAAAATGATAAAACAGCACTAAATAATATCAGGATCTATGTAATTAAATGGAATACTGTATGGTTAGAGAAAAAAAATCTTAAGTTGTTTCTTCATAGAGAAAATGTGAACATTTTGGGAAAAACGAAGTGATATGTTTTTATCACTGAGGTTACAGGAGTATGCAAGCTGTATTGTAACATCATTATTGTCTTTATTACTACTATTAAAGGGAACCTGTCAGCAGGATTGTGCTAAGTAATGTACAGGCAGTGTCAGGTTGGCGCCGTTATACTGAGTAAAATGATACCTTTGTTGATGAAATCCGTCTTGTTGTTGTTGTTTAATATTGATTTTCAGTGTTGCGTTAATGATATGCTCGTGCTCTGGAGCGGGACTGTGGGGGGGGGTCTTTATTCGGTGCTCTTATTAGGTATTCATCTGTATTGCTTCTGACAGGTCACTGATCCCTTATTGACCTGCCCCTTATTTTACATAATAAACATTATATATATTGAAAAAAAAATCACCTGAAGCAGGCAGGCATTCACTGGCGGCGCCTACGCTGCAGCATTAGCATCTATAGGTGATCCAACAGAAGCTACTGCGCAGGCACCCACGGCGCCATTTTCGAGGAGGCTTTTTTTAAATGAATTTACTTACATAATCAACTAAAACTATTTTATACACATTACACATGCGATCATACTGCAGCGCAGGAGCGGCTGCTGGCGGCTGCCTGCTACATGTGATTTTTTTTACAATATAAATAATATTGATTATGTAAACTAAGGGGCAGGTTACTGATGGATCAGTGACCTGTCAGAAGCCTTACATACAGTGCCTTGAAAGTATTTGGCTCGCTGGAACTTTTCAACCTTTTTCCACAGATCATGCTTCAAACATAAAGATACCAAATGTAAATTTTTGGTGAAGAATAAACAACAAGTGGAACACAATTGTGAAGTTGAACAAAATGTACTGGTTATTTAAATTTTTTTTCGAAATTCAAAAACTGAAAAGTGGGGCGTGCAATATTATTCGGCCCCTTTACTTTCAGTGCAGCAAACTCACTCCAGAAGTTCATTGTGGATCTCTGAATGATCCAGTGTTGTCCTAAATGCCTAATGATGATAAATATAATCCACCTGTGTGTAATCAAGTCTCCATATAAATGCACCTGCTCTGTGATAATCTCAGGGTTCTGTCTGAAGCACAGAGAGCATCATGAAGACCAAGGAACACAACAGGCAGGTCCGTGATACTGATGTGGAGAAGTTTAACGCTGGATTTGGATACAAAATGATTTACAAAACTTTAAACATCCTGAGGAGCACTGTGCAAGCAATCATATTGAAATGGAAGGAGTATCATACCATTGCAAATCTACCAAGACCTGGCTGTTCCTCTAAACTTTCATCTCAAACAAGGAAAACACTCACTCTGGATGAACTGCAGAGATCTACAGCTGAGGTGGGACAGTCTGTCCATAGGACAACAATCAGTCGGACACTGCACAAATCTGGCCTTTGTGGAATAGTGGCAAGAAGAAAGCCATTTCTCAAAGATATCCATAAAAAGTGTTGTTTAACGTTTGCAAGGAGCCACCTGAGAGACACACCAAACATGTGGAAGAAGGTGCTCTGGTCAAATGAAACAAAAATCGAACTTTTTGGCAACAATGCCAAACGATATGTTTGGCGTAAAAGCAACACAGCTCATCACCCTGAAAACACCATCCTAACTGTCAAGTATGGTAGTGGCAGCATCATGGTTTTGGGCCTGCTATTCTTCAGTAGAGACATGGAAGATGGTTCAAACTGATAGGAAGATGGATGGAGTCAAATACAGGACCATTCTTGAAGAAAACCTGTTAAAGTCTGCAAAAGACCTGAGACTGAGACGGAGATTTGCCCCCCAACAAGACAATGATCCCAAACATAAAGCAAAATCTACAATGGAATGGTTCACAAGTAAACGTATCCAGGTGTTAGAATGGCCAAGTCAAAGTCCAGACCTCAATCCAATCGAGAATCTGTGGATAGAGCTGAAAACTGCTGTTCACAAATGATCTCCATCAAACCTCACTGAGCTCGAGCTGTTTGCCAAGGAAGAATGGGCAAAAATTTCAGTCTCTTGATGTTCAATACTGATAGAAACCTACCCCAAGCAACTTGCAGCTGTAATCACAGCAAAAAGTGGCACAACAAAGTATTAAGTTAAAGAGACCGAATAATATTGCACGCCCCACTATTCAGTTTTTGTATTTCCACAAAAATTTAAAATAACCAATAAATTTCATTCAACTTCACAATTGTGTTCCACTTGTTGATTCTTCAACAAAAATTTAAATTAGTTATCTTTATGTTTGAAGCATGATATGTGGAAAAAGGTTGAAAAGTTCCAGGGAGCCGAATACTTTCGCAGGGCACTGTATGAACACCTAATCAGAGCACCACATGAAGACCCCCCCACAGGCCGCCCCAAAGCATGAACATATCATTAACTAAAAATTGAAAATAAAGATTAAACAACAACCAAAAGATGGATTTCATCAAACAAGGTATCATTTTAATCAGTATAACGGGGTCAGCCTAACACTGCCTGTAGGTTATGCAGCACAATCCTGCTGACAGGTTTCCTTTAACGGTAATAAAATACTGTACCATGGATTCAATTAATGACTGTGGATAGCTTAGCTGCTGGATTTCAGAGAGGCTTTCTACCATAGACATTTATGCCATTTATACTGTATAAATTAGTAAATTAAATACAGTATACCCTTGTTTAATCCCTGAAATTATACCACTGATATATATATATATGTCTATTCTTAGGATGACAAATAACCGGTGATCAGGGTGTACTGTAAAGACAACAGTGGGAACCACTGTGATTAGGGAGACCCAAAAGCTGAACCACCATAGATATGGAAAACACCAGAAAGTCTTAAAGCCTTAGAAATTTTTTCAATAAGCCTTTATTTCTAGAAATGGCAACAATATATTAAAAAGTGTATAAAAAGACTTTTTATATATCAAATATGAACAAATATATGAAACCGCAGGGACAGGTTTAAAAAAATGCCCATATACACAATAATACCCCGATAAAAAGATAATATATATAAATTCCTTATATCTTATTTTATTTACGCTGTGTACAAAATAAAGTGCAAAAAAGTAGAAGGTGCAATAGTCATATAAACATGTTGTAATGAGAACCACACCAAATATTACAACATTATATCTGTGAAAAGTCCATACAGCAATTCCATAACAATGTGCAAAATACGCAATAGCAGCTGTGAACAAAGCTTGACCAAATTGTGTAAACAGAAAAAAAGAGGGGAATTTAGTGCACTATCTCTGAGTAATTTGAGAAAATAACACTACATATCTTGTAAAGTGCTTTAGTGCATAAATCAATGTGAACACAGTGGACAAATGTCCGTACACAGCGATATACGGCTGCAGCAGTATAGCCGCTATATATACCTGGGGATGTGCTGGGTCCTGAGCCTGCGGGCGCCCGACGCGCGTTTCGGATATATTTCCTTCGTCAGGGGGTGCTAGAGAATAATTATGAGCGGTTTTTAAAGTGTGGACTTACCGAGCGCTGCGGCCCGAGTGTATCCGGCGCATGCGTAGTCAGGAGGTCTGCGAGTTCCGGTCTCCACGTCACATGGCTGGCCACACAGGAACGGAGTACCCGGCGTATCCTAGGAACCATGGACGCAGAGCGCCGGATCTCACAGACACAGACCGCGCATGCGCGCCACCAGGACCCCAGTGTGGGAGGAGGAATATAAATAGGTGATCCAGTTATAATAGATCATACAAAAATAATAATTAGTATTACCCAGCTTTTTGCATGGAGTATGAGAGCACGGAAAAAAGGGGAGGAAAAGGAAAAAATATATAAAAAATAAATAAAAATAAAAAAATTTTTTTACACTGCAAGTATTAGCATAGAGTTAATAAGGTTCAGGTCAGTGCCAAAATGCCTGAATAATATCAATGAAAAAAGGGAGGTAAGGGGAAACCTTATACAGGATAAATCATATCATTTACATCTGTGCATTATATATTGTAGACTATATACAGAAAATATGCATATACATATAAATATGTATACATATACCCAGATGTGGCTTGCACATATCTATTAACAACAGATTTTAAATGTCAATATAGTATCAATGGCACAATGGACAAAATTCATTATAGTAAAAATTATAATAAAGAAATAATAATATTAAATAGATATATATATAGAAAATAATTATAAATAAGGAATTAAAGGGTAAATCCTCCTCCATCCTTTTCTTCTTCTTTTTGCTTCTTATTTCAGATTCATAAATTCCATCAGACGATACCACGCTCCTTGGTCCAAATTTCCAGCATGGCAAATAAGAATATTACGTATGAGGCTCACAATTCGCCCAAGGTAAGTAAAATAAGACTAAAATCAATTTAAAAAAAAAATAAAAAAAGAATAAAATAAAATATTAAAAACACATAAAACCACAAATGATTAAGAAAAATTAAAAAAATAAAAAATAAAAATAAAGGGGCTACACAACGGTTTACAAAAAGGGTACAAAACTAAGATTTTCATTTAACCCTTTAGGTGATACCGTATTAAGGGTCCATATCCATTTTGTTTCTTTTCTCGCTAAAGCCATACTTGTTTCACCACCTCTCTCATTAATTTTCATCATTTCTATGCCGGTTACCCTCAACAGAGAAGCATCACATTCATGATATAATTTAAAATGTTTTGGGATAGTTTTTAAAGAGGAAATATCCTTCACTTCTTTCGCATCTAAAATTCCCAAAACATGTTCTCTGGTGCGTACCTTAAGTTGTCAAATTGTCATTCCCACATACACCAGAGAACATGGGCAGGTGGCATGATATATCACGGCTTTAGAGGTGCAAGTAATAGCCTGTTTAATTTTGTATGTGGTAGTACCATTATAGTTGCAGAATGTGTCAGTTCTATTAATATTAGTACATGCAACACAATGGCCGCATGGTTTGCAGCCAGGTACTGCCTTAGTACTCGTAAGGAATGATGGAATTTCCGAGTTATATGAGTAATGGCTTTTAACTAATTGATCCTTCAAATTTTTTGATCTACGGTAGGTTATATTACACGTCTCACCGATATATTGTGTTAGAACAGGATCCGATTTTAGGATTGCCCATGATTTATTTATGTATGTTTTCATTAGTTCGGTTTGGCCATGATACTGTGTGATGTATCTGACTACCCTATTTGGTTTATGTGGTTAGCTCCCATAAAGTGCTTGATGTCTTGATATGTGCTTGGCACGATTGTACCCCTTTTTAACTGTGTGTGCCAAGATACATGCAGACATGGAATAGCTGAATTTTAAGTACTGCTACATAAAATATAATTATATACAGTAATGAAGGTAATTACAGCACAATTTGGTCAATTTGTGTGTACCACCATCAGCGGCAAGACAACATTATATATTGATAGGAATTTTTTCTATCAGATAAGCCTCATCCAAGCTAAAGCCTCCAAAATTAAATGGAACCTGTCAGCAGATTTTGCCGCTATAAGATGCGGCCACTGCCTTTCAGGACTTATCTACAGCATTCTATAATGCTGTAGATAAGCCCCCGGTCTGACCTGCAAGTGAAGTAAATCAAGTTATATTATACTCACCCGGGGGGGCGGTCCGGTCCGATGAGTGTCACAGGTCCAGGTCCGGCGCCTCCCATCTTCTTGCGATGCTGCCTCCTGCGTCTTCATCGCTCCCCGGCATCGCGCTCCTCTGCATGCATTCTTCTCTGCCCTGTTGAGAGCAGAGTAAAGTACTGCAGTGTGCAGGATATGGGAAAGGTCAGAGAGGCCCAGCACCTGCGCACTGTAGTACTTTATTCTGCCCTCAACAAGGCAGAGAAGTACACCTGTGCAGGAGCACGATGCCGGGTTGCGATAAAGAAGCAGGAGGGCAGCGTTGCAAGAAGATGGGAGGCATCGGACCCGGACCTGCGACACCCATTGGACCGGACTGCCCCCCCTTGTGAGTTTAATATAGCTTATTTTTCTACACTTGCAGGTCAGATCGGGGGCTTACCTACAGCATTATGTAATGCCGTAGATAAGCCCTGAAAGGCAGTGGCCGCACCTTATAGCGACAAAATCTGCTGACAGGTTCCCTTTAAGGATCCAGTGCTAATTAAAAACAGCCTTAGACTCGTGGAACTAAAGCTTAACTGATATATACATACAGTATCTCATAAAAGTGAGTACATGTCTCCAGGGCCGGTTTTAGACTAAGTGGGTCCCTGGGCAAAAGTTTAAAGTAGGGCCCCAAATGCTCATTGCACCATCACACAGAAACATTTCTGTTGTATTTACATGCAGTGAGTTCAGGCCATTAAACAAGTGTGATCGACAGTATTGAAGTCATTCAACGCTTGTTTCCCGGCTTCTTTACCCAGACAGAGGAAGAAATATGGGTAAAAATAGACCTCGACACAGTATAATGCAGGTCCCATATAGTACATATAGTAAAATGCCCTGACCATGGTCCTTGATAGAGTATACTGCAGCCCCCCTTAGAGTATAATGCAGCCCCCCTCAGAGTATAATGCAGCCCCCTCAGAGAATAATGCAGCTGCTTCAGAGTATAATGCAGCTCCCACAGAGTATACTGCAGCCCCCCTCAGAGTATACTGCAACCCTCCTCAGAGTATACTGCAACCCTCCTCAGAGTGTACTGCAACCCTCCTTATTCTCTGTGGGACTAGCTATCCCTTTCTGTCTTGAGCTCTAACAATGTTTTTAAGAGGATTTGAATAAAGATAAAGTTTTATTATAATCGAGAAGATGTGCTGGATTATCATGGATTCATTTTGCTTGCGGGCTTGAACGCTGTTCCATGCACCTTCATTGATAACTGCACCTGCTGTGGACAATTCAAGGGTGAGCTGATGAACTTTTACTTATATTTTGCAGCCCTCCTTAGAGTATACTGCAGCCCCCCTCAGAGTATAATGCAGCCCTAAGCACACACAGTATAATGCAGCCCCCAACTCACACAGTAGAACTCAGCCCCCAGCACACACATAGTATAATGCAGCCCCCACACACACAGTATAATGCAGAATCCCCCACAGTATAATGCAGCTCCCACAAACACAGTATAGTGCAGCCCCCAACATACACAGCATAATGCAGCCCTCCCACACAGTATAATGCAGCCCCCCCACACAGTATAATGCAGCCCCCACACAGTATAATGCAGCCCCCCACACACACTATAATTCATGCCCCACAAACACAGTATAGTGCAGCCCCCAAACAAAGTATAGTGCAGCCCCCCACACACAGTATAGGACAGCCCCCACACATAGTATAATGAATCCCCCACAAACACAGTATAGTGCAGCCCCCCACACACAGTATAGTGCAGCCCACCATGCACATAGTATAGTGCAGCCCACACACAGTATATTGCAGCCCCCATACACAGTATAATGCAGCCCTCCATTAACAGTTTAATACAGCCCCACAAACACAGTATAGTGCAGCCCCCCAGTATAGTTCAGCTCTCCCACAGTATAGTGCAGCCCCCACACACACACAGTATAATGCAGCTCACCACTCTCAGTATAATGCAGCCCCCACAAACACAATATAGGGCAGCCCACCACACACAGTATAATGCAGCCTCCCCACACACACACACACACACACACAGTATAATGCAGACCCCCACTCACAGTATAGTGCAGCTCCCCAACACACACACTTTAATGCGTGTACACACTCGCACTTTAATGCATATACACACACAATACTTACCTCTCCTCCTCATTCCCCTCTGCTCTGGCTTCTGCAGAGTGTCTCAGCATCTCATCAGTTTCACTGCTGGCACAAGCTGAGTCAGAGACAGAGGGGGAGTGATGGCTCTCTCCTCCATCATCGCTTTCAACTGTATCTGCATCTATGATGCCGGTAAGTTGAATGCGAGATGCACAGGGTGGACGGCACCAGGCCCCTCTTACTCATGGGCCCCATAGTGGCACACCACTGGCTGGGGCCACTGGAGGAGAGGGCCATAGGCAGCTGCCTGGTCCGCCTGCTCCTAACACCGGCACTGCACCTCTCACATTTTTATAAATATTACATTTTTTTATGGGACAACACTGAAGATATGACACTTTGACACAATGTAAAGTAGTCAGTGTACAGCTTGTATAACAGAATAAATTAGGTCTGCCCTCCAAATAATTCAACATATAGCCATTAATGTCTAAACTGCTGGCAGCAAAAGTGAGTACACCTATAAATGAAAATGGCCAAATTGTGCCAAAAGTGTCAATACTTTGTGCGGCCACCATTATTTTCAATCACTGCCTTAGATCTATTGGGCATGGAGTTCACCAGAGCTTCACTGGTTGCCCTGGAATCCTCTTCCACTTTTCCATGACGACATCATGAAGATGGTGGATGTTAGAGACCTTGCGCTCCTCCACCTTCCATTTAAGGATGCTCAACAGATGCTCAACAGGGTTTAGGTCTGAAGACATTTCTTTAGCAAGGCTGTGGTCATCTTGGAAGTGTTCTTGGGGACATTATGTTGAAATATTCCCTGTGGCCTAGTTTCCGAAGGGACGGGATAATTCTCTGTTTCAGTATATCACAGTACATGTTGGCATTCATGGTTCTCTTAATGAACTGTAGCTCCACATAGCCGGCAGCACTCATGCAGCCTTAAACCATGATAATCCCACCACTATGATTGACTGTAATCAAGACACACTTGTCTTTGTACTCCTCACCAGGAAGCGACTACACATGCTTAGCATCATCTGAACCAAATACATTTATCTTGGTATCATCAGAGCATAGTACATGGTTCCAATAATCCATGTCTTTAGTCTGCTTGTCTTCAGCAAACTGTTTGTGGGTTTTCTTGTGCATCATCTTTAGAAGAGGCCTCCTTCTGGGACGACAGCCATGCAGACCAATATGATGCAGTGTGTAGTGTATGGTCTGAGTGCTGACTGGGTGTCTCCCAGCTCTATAACCGCTGCAGCAATGCTGGCAGCACTCATACATCTATTTTGAAAGACAACCTCTGAATATGATGAGGAGCATGTGCACTAAACTTTTTTGGTTGATCATGGTGAGACCTGTTCTGAGTGGAACCTGTCTTGTAAACTGTTGTATGGTCTTGGCCACCGTGCTGCAGCTCACTTTCAGAATGTTGGTAATCTTCTTATAGCAAAAGTCATCTCTATGTACAGCACCAATTTTTTTCCTCAGAGAGGTCTTTGCCATGAGGAGCCATGTTGAACTTCCCGTGACCAGTATGAGAGTGTGAGAGCGATAGCACCAAATGTTTCACACCCGCTCCCCATTCACACCCGAAACCATGTAACACTAATGGGTGACAAGACATCCTGAAGGGAAAATGGGCACAATTTGGAGATTTTTACTTAGGAGTGTACTCACTTTTGTTGCCAGAAATTTAGACATTAATAGCAGTGTGTCAAGTTATTTAGAGGGCACACCAAATTTACAATGCTATACAAGCTGTACACTGACTACTTTACATGGTATCAAAATTTCATATCTTCAGTGCATGATAAGATATAATAAGATACAAAACTGTGAGGGGTGTACTCACTTTTGTGAGATACTGTATATATATACATACAGTGGGGGAAAAGAGTATTTGATCCCTTGCTGATTTTGTAAGTTTGCCCACTGACAAAGACATGAACACTCTATAATTTTAAGGGTATGTTAATTTTAACTTTGAGAGATAGAATATGAAAAATAAAATCCAGAAAATAACATTGTATACATTATTTAAATGTATTTGCATTTTGGAGTGAGAAATAAGTATTTGATCCCTCTGGCAAACAAGACTTGGTGGCAAAACCATTGTTGGCATGCACAGCAGTTAGACATTTTTTGTAGTTAATGATGAGGTTTGCGCACGTCAGGAGGAAATTTGGTCCACTCCTCTTTGCAGATCATCTCTATATCTTGCACAAAATCAGCAAGGGATCAAATACTTATTTGCCCCACTGTATATTGCAAAAATTACTACATTTCTGTTTTTTTTCCAGTCAAAATGGAGTTCAGAGTGTACATTAATGAGAAAAAAATGAACTTTTTTGAATTTACCAAATGGCTGCAATAAAACAAATAGTGAAAAATTTAAAGGGGTATGAATACTTTCCATACCCACTGTATATATTATGTATAGGTATGTATACATGTCTATTTATATGTATACAGACACACACATACAGTACCGTGCAAAAATTTTAGATGTTTTAGGCGCCAGTGGAAAAAATGCGGCACAAATAGGATTGTTAATTTTTCAGTTTGTCAATTAACAAAATGCAAGGGGAATGAATAAAAGAGAAATCTAAAGCAAATCTTTATTTGGCATGACTATTTTTTGTCCTCAGAACAGCATTAAAGCATCAATTCTTCATATATAAATATACATAAGTATAAGTTCGGATTCTTTAAGACAGGCAATGTACACAACAGCCTTAATGAAGGGGCGCTGGAAAATAATCCGCATCTTAAAAAAACACTCCAGTATTTATTATTTATTTTACTGCTGGTGTGGGTCTTCTAATCTAAGTTAAAGTCGGTCTACAACAGTTTGTGACCTGCCAGATTGCTCCAGTGTTTGCTGGTGAGAGCCGCAGGTCACTTTTGTTGCAAGTCTATGAGGGCCTTGGGCAAGAACCTTAGATTAGAAGCACCACTCCAGAGCTAAAAAAAAATGCTGGAGTGTGTCATGGTCCAGTCCGGAGTTTGTTTTCTGCTTTCCTTCCTCTTTGGACTGGTCATGCGGGGGTTAACCCCCTCTGACTAGTTTTGGAGATGGCTGGGCTTTTTCATTCTTCTGTAGACTGCTGGACAGCGTCAGTGATAGTTCATGCTTCCAGGCTAGAGCAGCTGACCCGTATATTCTGGTGATCCTTCTGCCTCTGACTTCCCGTATTTGTGTGAGACCTGTTCCCTATCCCTGACTTAGTGTTCGTCTGGTGGTTTTCCTTTCAGTGTATGACTCGGTCTGATCTCTGAACCCCACCTCTTGCTTTCCATCTCTGATACCCCGTTCCCCGACCGGCTTTCACTTCTGGCTTGTACCCCGACTTCATCTGATGTCTCGCGTTTTGGATACCACACTCCTGTTTGGCTCTGACTTCTGGCTTGTCTCTGACTCTGTGCATTGTTGTGACCTCTGGTGCTTCTGCTCCTGACAGTTTCTGACTCTGCTCGCTGACCACTCTTTCGATACCTGTGACACCTGTGCGCTAAACTGCGCTGCAGTCGCATCACAGAGTGGTGCTTTAATGATTTAGCTGCATCTTGTAAATGTTGTATACCTCTGGGCTCCTCACCAGAAATGTTCTTCCAGTCAAGGATTGGAGTACATTTCTGGCATAAGTCTCACCAACAAAGTGATGTAATTTTTTAAAAATTTGTCGAAGATGCTTCACTGCACCCTGTCCCAACAACTCTTGACCCACTTTGGCAAATTTATATGTGTCTGGAGTGAAACCACCATAAGTCACAACGTTTTTTGCACAAAGTTTTGTCACCTGTCAAAGTTTTTTACTCCACAAACCTGGTGAAAACACTTTGATGAATCTGGGTCACAGTGTTAGTCAAGCAATAACAAGAAAGGTTGTAAATTCTGAATTGCTTTATGCAACTGTAGGTTTGCAAGAACCAGCAATTTTAGGAGGGTTCCTTTTTTTATTTATATGGAGTTTTTTAATTGTATAGCTAGTGTTAAGTGTTTCAGTAACTGTTGTTCCAACAATGTGGACAATTTCCTAAAGTAGATATAATTACCTTTACCTTACAATAGCCAATATGTCACATCTTATTGAGAATGTTTAGATGAAACAAAGAGATGTATTGTATCACACTGACCCCTTCCCCATAGTGTACTTACAGTTGTGTCTCTCCTCTCCCTTGAGAAATCTGTGGAAGCAGAGAGTGAATTCATGAACCATGCTTTTTATAGCCGTTTGGCAGGCTATTATGTTGGCAGTAAACAGAGAGACAATGTTTGATGTGAACAATAGAAAATGATACAGCATCTGTACATAAACGTGCAACAGCAGGAAAAATGAGCAGCAAACATCAACCAGGTCAATGGTATGACACCTGACAAAAGACCTTATTCTAAAGACTCCAAAGTGATGTTCACTGTGAACATCACTGATATTTATTTTAAAACTCACATCAGATACTGTGAACCATAGAACATGTATGCTGGGCACATAATCGATTCATCATGAAATGTTTCTAGTGTTACCTGCTTGAATAGCATCATGTACCCAAGCCCAGAGATGCGGTACGACATCTGACATGATGAGTATCTATCTACAGTTTTACCTGTCTCTGAGGGGACAAGTGTGGTGGTGCTGACTTCTAGTTGGTGGCTAGAGTTCATGCAGTCATTCTCCTGATGTATGCACAGACCAGAATCTGCCGGGAACAGCATGTGTAGCATTGTATTTTGAAAATGACCCCCTGATGCACACTGACATTTCTTTTTTACTTGACTTGCTTTCATTGGCTAGTATTTTCATTTTCTGTGTGGGCAGAGCTTGTATGACTCACAATCTACCAGCCAATTCCCTGAGCTTCATCCCAAGAGATCCATTTGCTCTTAGTACTTCTTCCTATCAATACAGTACAGACTAACTAGCGGTGAGAGCACAAGCAGTTTCATGTTAGCCTTTTTGGGCATATTTTGCAGTATCACAGTTGTAGCAATGCCAGGTAGACTAGGGTTAAATCCTAGCTTCGCAGGCTTTGATTAGTACACATGGCTAGCTCTACATATAAACAGGCTAGGTGTTCATCTAAGTCAGTCTACTGAGGAGGCTGAGCAGACAGGATGTGTCTTGAAGTTGGTGAGAGAAACAAGCCAGAACCTCTTTGAGAAGAGTCTGCATAGGCTGTGTGCCCCAAACTGAAAGTATCAGTGGTTGCTTTGGACAATAGCAGTTTTGTTAGACTGAACTGGGGCTAGCACAATGGTTTTTTAAGTAGTCAGGGTCTATACATTCGCACCTGGACAAGGCTAGAAATTTATGTTTAAGATTAAGGCATTTTGGTGCTGTTCAAACTGCGGAAAACAAAAAAACTGCATGTTTTTAGACCAAAGCTGTATTGCCTATGTGAACGCTACCTGAGGCCTAATGCTTAATGCCTACCAGAGTGAGTGAATACCCACATTTGGTGGAGAATACAGGCATTAAGTCCAAGAGAGCAAAGAGGATTGCAGTGTAAGGATTGAATATCCTGGGTAAAGGCAATGACAGCATTGTAAACACAGTCTTAAAGCATGGAGTAACTTGTTAAGCAACTGGTCCAGATGCAGCAGCAGCAGATACAGGAGCTCACAGGAGACAAAAAAAACTTCTCATCCAGCTGTTTCAACAGCAGGAGCAAGAGTTAAAGTAACATCTTCTGCAGCAGGATCAGTAGCAGTTACAGAAGGTTCAGCATTAGCATCAGCAGCAGATGGTTCTACTGGTAGAAACTGTTTGGGTCAGGTAGACTGCACTGCCTGCCAGTAAAAAAGTAAAGGTAGTCATGTGAGGCGAAAAGTACAGGATGCCTTTTAGAAAATGACTCTGGAGAATGATGTTGAGGCTTTTCTGACTGTCTTTGAAAGAGTGGAAGACAGGGAGAAACTGCCTCCAGAGCAATGGTCAGAAGTCTTAGCTCCATACTTTACTGGGGAACCACAGAAGGTGTATTATTACCTTGCCTTGTATGATGCCAAGGAGTATGATAAGCTGAAGGTGGAGATTATGGCACTTTGGATATAACCCTGGCAGTCTAAGGGACAAATCTCTGTCCCAGATGTTCGACCTGTTACACCTGGTACAGAAGTGGCTGCATCCTTAAACCTATTCTCCAGCACAAATGGTGGAAAGACTGGTTGTCCACTCATCACCTACAGCTGGTTTGCCCTTGGAGATCTTTAGAATGCAGATGACCTTGTGAGCCTGGAGGAAAGAAATTGGCTACAGGGAACTCTCTGAACGGTCAAAGGAACCTGAGTTCACCTGTCTGGGATACCCAGAAGAAGGGGTCCAAGATCACATCTGAGGGGCGTCCAAGTTTGCAAGAGGAGTCAAAGCTAGTTAAAGGGATACACCTCATCAAATTGTCTGTTGGAGGTGTCATAACTTGGGTCATACATAAGACAATTGTCCCTTGACCTTGTACCCGATGGTCTGCAGCATGGGCTGGTGCTGCTCCTACTTTGCCTACCCTGCCTGCAGCACTGTTCTTCATCCTGGCGAGGAGCCTCAGGTATGCTGGATGACTTTGAATGGTGTCCAAATAATGGAACTTCTAGACTCTAGGGAGTTTGGTGACCTTGGTGAGCGCCATACTTCCCATGTGCTAGTAGAACTGGGTGTGGTAAGATGTATTCATGGAGATGCCAAGAACTATCCAATGACTCAGGTCCATATATGAACAGTCTGTGATTTTGTGTCCCACCAAGTGGGAGTGGTCAAGGACTTGCTGCAAGATATTGTTATTGGATGTAACGTTCCATTTTTCTGGGACATATGGGCTAAAGCTGTAGCACCCAGTCGTCCGGTATGCCACCAAGAGTCAGCTATGATATAAAAGTCACATGATGGAAATGGTGAATTGTCTTTCACTGTACTCACTAGAAAGGTTGATGAAGAAACATCCCTGAAGCCAATGTATTTGATTTGGAGAAGTCCCAGAACAACTTTGGGGTTTGCCATCTCATGTAAATGGGGTTCCCTATAAGACAGGAACCAATAATCGTTTTCTGCAAGGGAAGCGGCATAATGATTTGTTTTGTTGTAGGACTTAAGTGAAAGGACAGGTAAAAGAGCGCCTTCTCAAGTCTCAAGAGGAAAAATCCAGGGATAATCCTTAAGCTCCAGTGATACAATCTAAGCCTGGGGATAGGGTATTTGTGTTAGTGCCCACAAGAAAGAGCAAGTTCCTTACCCAATGGCAGGTGCCCTGTATGGGGGTCGAAAAGTGGGAGAGGTCAACTATAAAGTACACCAACCAGGGAAAAGGAAAGCTTTTCCCATACATTATGGGAACCTACTAAAACCCTGGAAAGATAGGGATTCACTCAAAACTCATCGC
Source organism: Ranitomeya variabilis (assembly GCF_051348905.1). NCBI lineage: Eukaryota > Metazoa > Chordata > Amphibia > Anura > Dendrobatidae > Ranitomeya > Ranitomeya variabilis. The sequence goes on along the minus strand of NC_135237.1, from coordinate 117,222,409 downwards.
TGGTTGATGCTGTCATAAGCCAACTTTTTGGGTGTCAAAGTGGCAGGAACTTTGCTGCCACCCAAACATCAGCATGGCTGAAAATCGGTACCCAAAAATAGGGGCAAATTCTTGGAGTTTCAAGGTCACCTTTGTGTCATAAAGCATGGGTTGGGTTAATTTAAAGCCCTGTAGGCTCGATGTGTTGACAGATGGAACTCAGCCCTCGGCTTTGGGCAGAGGGGGGAGGGTATGTAGGAATAACAGGCATGCTTGGGTTAAATCCTAGCTCTGCAGGATTTTATTAGTACATCTGGCTAGCTCTTCATATGAACAGGCTAAGTCAGTCTGCTGGGGAGGCTGGGCAGACTGGATGTGTCTTGAAGTTGATGAGAATCAACAGTCAGAGAACAAGTTCAGCCCGGACTTCCTCTTCATGTCCAATCTATACGTAGGTGGGGACAGTGATGCAAGCGCTGTTTGGGCACTGGGGTCACGTGTCACAACACCGCACAATAGCCTTGGGGAAAGCGATTACCAACCCCGTGGGAATGGCGCTGGCACGGGAGGTGAGTATAGAAGATTTATTTTATCGGGGCCAAACATTTAGATCAAGAAGGGGTTATCCTAGTAGTGGACAGCCCCTTTAAGTTTTCTTGAGAAATGGAAAACAATGCATACAATTATATATGCAACAGCCATTTTACATAATTTAAGGGGAAAAATAAAGAGGAGATAATATAAGACAGGAGGGAAAGGGAATGTGATTAAGGGAGAGGAGAGGGGAGTCTTACATCTAGCAAGGAAACTAAACAATACAAAATCAAACAAAAAGAGCAAATTAAAGGCCAACTGACCGAAAGTACCCAGAAAATATAAATCATTCCAAAAGTTTCAATATAATATTTATTTATAATAGAGTTTCTGTGTTTCAATCAAAAGTGGAAGAGGAAATGGAAAAGACTCTTATATTAGGAGGAAATATGTTATTCCAAATGGACCATCTTATGTCGTATTTCAAAACTGAAATAAACTGAAATATTTCTTATTGCATTGGAAAGCTCAAATAAATTGTTTGATGAAATTGTCTCAGTCATTTCAGAGATTGTTGGAGTAATTGTTTGTTTCCATTACTAAGGATTTTGTGACCATAAAAATATGAGTAAGGCTACGTTCACATTTTTGTTGTGCGCCGCAGCGTCAACGACGCAACGCACAATGCAAATGTGAACGCATGCACAACGCAGCGTTTTGTGACGCATGCGTCCTTTTTTTGCTTGATTTTGGACGCACAAAAAATGCAACTTGCTGCGTCCTGTGCACCCTGACGCGTGCGCCGCAGCGACGCATGCGTCACAAAACGCAAATGCAACGCATGTCCATGCGCCCCCATGTTAAATATAGGGGCGCATGACGCATGCGGCGATGCAGCGGCGCCCGACGCTGCGTCGCACAAAGCTAATGTGAACGTAGCCTAACTATGGGGTATTTTCTACCTTTCTGGTCACCAGGGGTTTGACTTGAATATTTGTGTCCATGTGCCGACTATATTCTTATCTGCATCTATCAATGTTCTATAGAGAAGAAGATAAGAATTATGCAAATTGAATGTGAGTGGTCACATGACCACCTGCTAGACCTGGAAATAAAAATTGTAACTTTATCTTATCACTTCACTAGTTTTCTCAACCTGTCTCTGGTTGAAAAGTGTGTAGATCTCTTTCTATCATACTCAAACACATAGCTGCTTTAATGTGTAGCTACGGAGAAGTGCAGTAGGGTTCTTTAACTCTTTATAGCTTTGTGGAAGTCTAAAATTTTTACTGATTGAAGTTTTTTTGTTTAAAATAATAAAAGTCTCTGTGTTTAGAACTTTAAGTTTAAAGTTAGTTACCTGACAAACCTGAACCCCCAATAACATGCAAAATAATTAAGTACTTCTTGTGTTTATCACTCAATGCTAATGAGAGGGATATAATCTGGCCTAGGCCATTCTATACCCATGAGTATATATTGGCAAAGACATAATATGAATGAAACCAAGATTACTACACAGATACGGGAACTGAACCGAGCTTACTACAGAGATATTGGGGCAGAACCAAGCTTACCACAGAGATATGGGAGCATAACCAAACTTACTACTGAGATATGGGAGCAGAAGTGAGTTTACTACAGAGATATGGGAGCAGAACTAAGCTTGCTACAGAGATATGGGAGCAGAACCGAGCTTATTACAGAGATATGGGAGCATAACTAAGCTTACTACAGAGATATGGGGACAGAACCGAGCTTACTACTAAGATATTGGGAGCAGAACTGAGCTTATTACAGAGATATGGGAGCAGAACTGAGCTTGCAACAGAGATATGGGAGCAGAACCGAGCTTACTACAGATATATGAAAGCAGAACCGAGCTAACTACAGAGATATGGGAGCCAAACTGAGCTTCCCAAAGAGATTGTGTAGCAGAGTCAAGCTTACTACTAACATATTGGGAGCAGAACTGAGCTTATTACAGAGATATGGGAGCAGAACTGAACTTACTACAGAGATAAGGGAGCAGAACTGAGCTTACTACAAAGAAATGGGAGCAGAACCAAGCTTGCTAAAGAAATAAGAGAACAGAACTGAGATTACTGCAGAGATAAGGGAGCAGAACCGAGCCAACTACAGAGCAATAGAGATAATATGGGAGCAGAACCAAGCCTACTACAGAGATATGGGAGCAGAATAGAGCTTATTACAGAGATAAGGGAGCAGAACTGAGCTTACTAAGTCTACTACATAGACTGTTTACATAGATACAGCAACAGAACCAAGCCTCCTACATAGATATGGGAACAGAACCAAGCTTACTGCTTAGCTATGGTACCATAACTGAGCTTACTATATAGATACAGGAACATAACCAAGCTTACTACGTAGACACAGTGCCATAACCCAGCTCACTGCATATACAGAAGTTACCTAGTGATACCTTTTTGAACACCATATTTAAAAAAAGAAAAAACCTTTTGAAACTTTATTTTCACCCTCAAAAAATATTTTCAGATTCTGTGTTAGGATTACAGATGTTTGCATGCTCTTTGTGCTCGTCACATCACTGCTCCATATGCAGTTTGCATAGAGCCAATCACATGCCAACCACTTTCTTTTCTGATAAACCCAACTGAAACATTGAGAGAAGTAGAAGAGAAAGTGTAGTCTCTATAAAAATTGCATATGAGATGTGCCGAGCATATGGAGTGGTGATGTGTTGAGCGCAGAGAGAGTAAAAACAGATGAATCCTAAAAGCACATTAAACAAGATTAAGAGTCAGTGAAATTCTACAAATGTTCTAGATGCCTCTTTAAAGTCATCTAGTCACCTTGAGAAAACCATTAACATACAGACAGTTGCTACCTACTTGCCTGTTGTGCCCGGCATCGTTCTTCGCCTTCACGGAGAAGTTACAGACCACTCCTGCCTGAGATTCAGCTGTTACCATTACATCAAGCAGAGAAGTGGCTTCTTTTCGTCTCTGCTCTGTTGACAGGGCACTGGATAAATAAAGTATTACTGTAATGTGACAATACTGAGTCTGGACAAGAGAGGGAGAAGATCTGAGCTAAAGATGACTGTAGATTGTTCAAAAGCAGCTGGGTATTTGTGGCATGTAGATTTCTGTATGTGTGGTAAGTGGAGGTGTCCTGAGTGGGGAAACAGTTCTTGACAGAAAAAGGAAACAAGATTGTCATCAGAGAGCAGAAGAGGGGTATTAGTAAAGCCAAACACTGACAAGTTCCAGAGTATTCTTGTCTATGTATATGAGAGTTAGTAACTAGTGTTGAGCATTCCGATACCGCAAGTATCGGGTATCGGCCGATACTTGCGGGTATCGGAATTCCGATACCGAGATCTGATACTTTTGTGGTATCGGGAATTGGTATCGGGATTAATATCAATGTGTAAAAGAAAGAATTAAAATAAAAAATAGGGATATACTCACCTCTCCGACGCAGCCTGGACTTTACCGCCGTAACCGGGAGCCGTTGTACCTAAAAATGAGCGCTTGAAGGGCCTTAGATGACGTCACGGCGCTTTGATTGGTCCGTAGCGGTCGCGTGACCGCTACGCGACCAATCACAAAGCAGTGACGTCACCTAAGGTCTTTCAAGCGCTTGAAATACCTTAGAAGATGTCACTGCTTTGTGATTGGTCGCGTAGCAGTCACGTGACCGCTACGCGACCAATCAGAAGCTGCGGACGTCTTCTAAGGTATTTCAAGCGCTTGAAAGACCTTAGGTGACGTCACTGCTTTGTGATTGGTCGCGTAGCGGTCACGCGACCGCTACGGACCAATCAAAGCGCCGTGACGTCATCTAAGGCCCTTCAAGCGCTCATTTTTAGGTACAACGGCTCCCGGTTACGGCGGTAAAGTCCAGGCTGCGTCGGAGAGGTGAGTATATCCCTATTTTTTATTTTAATTCTTTCTTTTACACATTGATATGGATCCCAGGGCCTGAAGGAGAGTTTCCTCTCCTTCAGACCCTGGGAACCATACAGGATACCGTCCGATACTTGGTGTCCCATTGACTTGTATTGGTATCGGGTATCGGTATCGGATTAGATCCGATACTTTGCCGGTATCGGCCGATACTTTCCGATACTTTCAAGTATCGGACGGTATCGCTCAACACTATTAGTAACCTGTGAAAGAAAAAAGGAGGAAGATAGAGAAAGAAGATGAGTGGAAGATTGGAGAGCTGATAATCATTGGGAATCTTAAAGTCCCCCATGATGAGAGTGGGAATGTCACAGGATAGAAAATATGAAAGCTTGGTGGAAAAGTGATTAATAGTGTTGAGCATTCCGATACTGCAAATATCGGGTGTCGGCCGATATTCGCTGTATCGGAATTCCGATACCGAGTTCCGATATTTTTGTGATATCGGAAATCGGAATCGGAAGTTCCTATTAGTTCCCAGTCATCTTTGGCATGTGAGGTGCGTATGGTTCCCAGGGTCTGGAGGAGAGGAGACTCTCCTTCAGGCCCTGGGATCCATATTCATGTAAAAAATAAAGAATAAAAATAAAAAATATGGATATACTCACCCCTCCGACGGCCCCTGGACCTCAGCGGTGCAACCGGTAGCCCCCGTTCCTAAGAATGCAGTGAGTGTAGGACCTGCGTTGACGTCGTGGTCTTGTGACTGGTCGCGTGACCGGTCGCGTGACCGTGACATCATCGCAGGTCCTACACTCACTGCATTCTTAGGAACGGAGGCTGCCGGTTGCACCGATGAGAGCCGGGGGCCGTCGGAGGGGTGAGTATATCCATATTTTTTATTTTTATTCTTTATTTTTTACATGAATATGGATCCCAGGGCCTGAAGGAGAGTTTCCTCTCCTTCAGACCCTGGGAACCATACAGGATCGCTTCTGATATTTGTGTCCCATTGACTTCCATTGGTATCGGGTATCAGTATCGGCGATATCCAATATTTTTTGGATATTGGCCGATCCAATCCGATACCGATACTTTTGAATATCGGAAGGTATCGCTCAACAATAGTGATTAAACAACTTGTTGGTTTTGCCTGGAGGGTGATACACAACTGCCATTAGCAAGGAGAAGGGTTTGAAGAGTCTAATGGGGTGGACTTCAAAGAAAGAAAACATAAGTGAGGGTATTGAAGGATAACCTAGAAAGCACATTGTGATGAAAAGAACAGATCAACACCTCCATCTTGGCTGCTCTCATGTCTGGGGTAGAGTTGAGCGACTTTAACTTTTTTCGTATCAAGTCGGGTTTCGTGAAACCTGACTTTGTCGAAAGTCGGGTCAGCTGAAATTGGCCGATCATTGCGAAAAGTCGGGGGCCGACTCAAACACGAAACCCAATGCAAGTCAATGGGGAATCAAAGTCGGCAGTGAGTAGAGGACAGGAAAACACCTACAGTGCCAATTTTAATGCCAAAAACATCAATTCTTATTACTTAAGCTTGTCAATCTTAATTTACTTTATAATAATAGTGAGGCATTGAAAACTGGAGGTCATTTGGCTAAAGTTGTGGGGGGGTAGGGATGGCTCAAGATTTTCGTGGGCCCAGGAAATGTGGAATACGTCACGGTGGTGGAGCAGGGAGAGGTAAGTATTTCAACTTTGCAAGTGCTGTGATCCTGAGCAAGCAGGGGGGCCCACTCGTTGGCACTGGCACAGGGCCCCTCATAGTACGGCGGTGTGTTTGACGGCCCCCCCACCTGAAGAAGGAACCTGCACTTTCATCTGCACCTTCCTCTTTGTCCCCGTGTAAGGTGCTATAGTATGTGGGAAGGGGAACCTGACTTTCAGCAGGGTCAGATTCTGGCTGTGTAGAGTGCAAGGGGAATGTAGTGGTCTGGGTCAATGTACCAGCAGACTCATCTAGCAGTGGCTGGGCAATGGGCAGGATGAGGAGGAAACACAGATATAGGCCCAAATAATAAAGTAGGCTAAATGCAGTTCAAATGTGGTAACAGGACTAAACAGGCGGCATTGCTTTGTTCAGTGTAGGAAAACTGTAATGAGTGGCAGACACAGTTAGTAGGCCCAAATAATAAAGTAGCCTAAATGCAGTTTAAATGTGGTAACAGGATTAAACAGGCAGCATTGCTTTGTTCAGTGTAGGAAAACTGTAATGAGTGGCAGACACAGTTAGTAGGCCCAAATAATATAGTAGGCTAAATGCAGTTCAAATGTGGTAACAGGACTAAACAGGCGGCATTGCTTTGTTCAGTGGAGGAAAACTGTAATGAGTGGCAGACACAGTTAGTAGGCCCAAATAATAAAGTGGGCTAAATGTCTGCCAAAAAATTGTTCATAAATAAACAGGTGGCATAGCTAGGTACAGGGGTGGGCTCTTCTGCCGAGTAGCAGACAGTGGTAGTAGGTGCAAAGTATTAACTGGTCTAAATGGAGGCTAGGGCCCCTGTATATTTTAACTATCATCTATCATTTCAACAAATTTGTATTGGCAGTGCCATTGAAGGATTTAACAGCAACAGTGGTGGAGCAGGGAGAGGTAAGTATTGCAAGTGGTAGAGCACTGTTCGAGCTGGGGAACACTCTCTCGTGGGCGGTGGTACTGGCACAGGGCCCCTCATATTACAACGGTGTGTCTGACGTTGGTTGTGCACCACCACCATCAGAGACACTTCATTGTACTATGAGGGACCCTATGCCAGTGCCGTCGCCCAAGAGTGGGCCCACCCACCTGTACAGGCAAACGGCACTCGCACGGATGCTTGCGCCAGGTGGAGACCAAGGCCCTGTGGGGGGAGTCAGCCCATTTAGGGAGGTATAAAAATGGCCTATGGTGGACATTCAGCAGCTGCAATTGGGGGAATTGGAGAAGTCAGTAAGAGGAGGCCAAAAGCAAGACATTTTTCAGGCAAGCTACGTGTCAGCAGGGGAAGGTGGGGCAAAATAATTTGAAATCCATGATTGGTTCATTTTAATGAAGGTTAGATCATCAACATTTTGTGTAGCCAGACGATGACGCTGGCACAACACCTCCAGCCTTAGGTGCTATTGTGCTTTTGCCACTACCACCAGATGCACCACCACCACCATCAGTACCAGCTGGCAACCACCGCCCACGGGCTCTTCCACCAGACTTCCTCATTTTTTGGAAAATCTAACCAAAATAACAACCATTATATGGTACTGTAAAACAAGGTAGAAGATTAGTGTTGAGCGATACCGTCCGATACTTGAAAGTATCGGTATCGGATAGTATCGGCCGATACTCGAAAAGTATCGGATATCGCCGATACCGATACCCGATACCAATACAAGTCAATGGGACACCAGGTATCGGAAGGTACCCTGATGGTTCCCAGGGTCTGAAGGAGAGGAAACTCTCCTTCAGGCCCTGGGATCCATATTACTGTGTAAAATAAAGAATTAAAATAAAAAATATTGATATACTCACCTCTCCGGAGGCCCCTGGACATCACCGCTGGTAACCGGCAGCCTTCTTTGCTTAAAATGAGCGCGTTTAGGGCCTTCCATGACATCACGGCTTCTGATTGGTCGCGTGCCGCTCATGTGACCGCCACGTGACCAATCACAAGCCGTGACGTCATTCTCAGGTCCTAAATTCCTATACATTCTGTATAACCAAGTTCACTGTATCTTTAGCTGAAGGGAGGCTGGTGCATGGAACAAAATGAGCAGCTTTAGTCAGGCGATCAACTACCACCATGATTGTATTCATGCCCCCCGATGTAGGCAACTTCACAATAAAGTCCATTGATATAGACCCCCAAGGGCGGGATGGAACAGGTAATGGTTGTAGAAGACCCATAGGTGCCCCATGAGGAGTTTTGGAGTGAGCACATACCTCGCAAGAGAGAACATATTCCTTGGTATCCTTCAGGCAAGTTGGCCACCAGAAGAATCGGCACAGGAACTCTTGCATCTTCTGTACCCCCCTGTGACCATGTACCAACTTGAGGATCTGCAGACGGACGACCTCAGGGACGTAGATACGTCGATCTGAACCATATGCCACCCTTAAAGACAAGATTAATATCCACAGGTGGGTTGGCCAGAAATACATCACCGTCATAAGCCTCCCTGCACTCCTTCCACAAGTCCTGATCGTGGATAACTCCGATGAAATTGGCATCAGATAGAATGGTCTTGGACGGGGCTCCAGGTACAGAATCCGCAGCATGGATTTGGGATAAAGCATCAGCCTTCCCATTACGAGAACCTGGACGGTACGAGATAACAAATTTAAATTGATTTAAAAATAAGTTCCAACGAGCCTGACGAGGAGAAAGACATCTAGCGGATCTAAGGAACTCTAAATTGCGATGGTCAGTTAGCACTATAATCTGTTGTGCAGCTCCTTGCAGATGATGCCTCCATTCTTTGAAAGCCACAATAATAGCCAGCAAATGCAATCACGCAGAAAGTCTATGAAGCACAATTATTCTTGAGGATACTTGACACAAATAAGTCCTTGTTTTAGTTCAAACACAGATAGCTATGCTTATAAGGCAGTTCAAATAATATCTTAGCACAACCAGAGAGGCCTGGGTAATAGTCTCAGGTCTTTGCAGAGCAGCAACAGCTTACATGTCCAGCAAATGCAGATGGAAGTAAACATGAGCAGCAGATGAAGGAGGATTACTGGAAACTGGTGTATGCAGCAGAAACTCAGAGCAGAGTAGCAGGATCACCACACAGGTTCACAGGAGCAGGTATACAGCCAGGGAGTCAACAGGGTCAGGAGCTGGATGCAAGGCAGAATGCTCTAGCACAGACTGAAGGCTGGGGTGGAGTTTTATAGCAGGAAGACACAGTGCACATGATACCAAAGACGCCATCTTGGAAAAGGGCAGTAATGCACAAAAGGTAATAAAAATGTTCAGTGTCCTGACAAGTTGGTTTGCACAGCAGCATGCAAACAGCAATGCAGCTATCAGGGAGTCTTATAAGGCAGCCTAATAAGCTACAGAGCTGATGCACAAAAATATAGCCTCCACTGTCCCTGCAAAAAAAAGGTGGTGTTGGACAGTGGAAATCACTACAGCACAAGCAGTTTGGGGGTTAATCTTCCCTCCCTAACTATATCCCTTCTTCTGATGAAGCTGCAGCAACCTCTCCCTTTGCTAAGATCAGCAGAAGTAAGATGGCGGTTGGCATGCACGCCCCTTTATAGCCCCTGTGACGCCACAGAAAGCAAGCCAATCACTGTCATGCCCTTCTCTAAGATGGTGGGGACCGAGACCTATGTCATCACGCTGCCCACACTCTGTGTCCTCCTTCATTGATAGCCACAAAAACCTCCTTGACATAATCTTGTCAACAAAAAGGGCTACAGTTAGCCCATTCAAATACATAGAGAATTTACCCACTCTAGAAAGTATGCATGCAAAGAGAAAAAAGAGTTTTTAGGTATCATAAGTAAAAGAACAGATTTTGTTGAAAGTTCACAAAACATCATTATATGCATAAATCATCAAAAAAATAACACAAATAAAGTGATACATGTGCAGAAAGAAACCAGGGATACCAGGAACCACTAATTGCACCTGCCCATCTGTGCCTAGGAATCAATCCTTTTCTAAAGTGCATGTGCAGTGAAGTATGACACTGGTAGGCTTGCCTCCCCCAAACACACTATATATATGGCGACTGGAGTCAAAAAGTAAAGCACCATATGGGGCAGACAGGCACTTACCATGGGCAGAGATTAGGGGATCCTGGGCCGGGTGTAAAGAAGCCCAGACGCGCGTTTCACGTCCCCAATAGACTGCTTTTTCAAGCTGAAAAATGGCACTGAAAGAGTCAAGTGAAACGCGACTTTTGCGCTCAGATCGCCGACCTCATGGCCGATCCCACACTAGGATCGGGTCGGGTTTCATGAAACCCGACTTTGCCGAAAGTCGGCGATTTTTGAATTTGTCCGATCCATTTCGCTAAACCCTAATCTGGGGGTATATGAAAAATGTAATCCACCATATGAAAGAGCAGTAGCGGTGGTGGTGTCCGACTGCTGGATCCAGGTTTCAGTGAGAGGCAGAAGGTTAAGGGAATTAGAAAGGAAGAAGTCTTGAAGGTTCAGGAGGTTGTTAGACGCTATGAGTTCCAGAGGGCACAATTAAAAGGGACAAAAGAAGGCATGCAATTGAATATTGATAAGATTTGCAGAATTTTTATGTGCAGCAGGAAGAAAGTTATATATACTAGTGGAAGGAGGTCCAGGGTTAGGGGAGATGTCGCCAGTGACCAGGAGAAGAGGAAAGCAGAAAAAGAGCAGTTGGTTCAGTGATTTGTGTGGCAAGATATTATGCACTCTGTGGTGCTATTGGAGTTTTGAGTGTTTGAGAAATGTCAGTAAAGCCTTAGAGATGTAAATGTGAGAGGGGAGGAGATAGGGACTTATGTGAAAAGATTGACAGAATGTGTTAAAGGGTGGTAGATGTGAAAGAAAGCATCAGCTAGGACATAAATGAAGCAAAGAGAAATGAAAAATAAATAATGTAGTACAACTGAACAAAGAAACATGTTTGAATATCTGCCATAGCTTATTTGTCTCCTGCCCTGTCAAACTACCATGTTACACTACATTGAACTTTGCCGATGTTGCACATAGAAAGATATTGCATATGTGCTCCCAGCACACATGGAGGCAGCATAAAAACAACTGTTAAATATTAGGGTCAGGATAATAAAAATGAAAAATATACAGTGGGTAAGGAAAGTATTCAGACCCCTTTAAATTTTTCACTCTTTGTTTCATTGCAGCCATTTGGTAAATTCAAAAAAGTTCATTTTTTTCTCATTAATGTACACTATGCACCCCATCTTGACTGAAAAAAAAAGAAATGTAAAAATGTTTGCAAATTTATTAAAAAAGAAAAATTGAAATATCACATGGTCATAAGTATTCAGACCCTTTGCTCAGTATTGAGTAGAAGCACCCTTTTGAGCTAATACAGCTTCTTGGGAATGATGCAACAAGTTTTTCACACCTGGATTTGGGGATCCTCTGCAATTCTTCCTTTCAGATCCTCTCCAGTTCCGTCAGGTTGGATGGCGAACGATGGTGGACAGCCATTTTCAGGTCTCTCCAGAGATGCTCAATTGGGCTTAGGTCAGGGCTCTGGCTGGGCTAGTCAAGAATGGTCACAGAGTTTTTCTGAAGCCTTTGTTACTTTAGCTGTGTGCTTAGGGTCATTGTCTTGGAAGGTGAACCTTCGGCCAAGTCTGAGGTCCAGAGCACTCTGGAAGATGTTTTCATCCAGGATATCTTTGTACTTGGCCGCATTCATGTTTCCTTCAATGGCAACCAGTTGTCCTGTCACTGCACCTGAAAAAACACCCCTGTAGCATGATGCTGCCACCACCATGTTTCACTGTTGGGATTTTATTGGGCAGGTAATGAGCAGTGTCTGTTTTTCTCCACACATACCGTTTAGAATTATCACCAAAAATGTCTAACTTCATCTGATCAGACCAGAGAATCATATTTATCATAGTCTGGAAGTCCTTCATCTATTTTTTAGCAAACTCTATGTGGGCGTTCATATGTCTTATGCATATATGCACTGGGGAGAGGCTTCCATTGGTCCACTCTGCCATAAAGGTCCAGCTGGTGTAGGGCTGCAGTGATAGTTGACTTTGCGGAACTTTCTCCCATCTCCTTACTGCATCTCTGGAGTTCAGCCACAGTGATCTTGGGGTTCTTCTTTACCTCTCTCACCAAGGCTCTTCTCCCACAATTGCTCAGTTTGGCTGGACAGCCAGGTCTAGGAATACTTCTGGGGGTCCCAAACTTCTTCCATTTAAGGATTATGGAGGTCACTGTGCTCTTAGGAACCTTGAGTACTGCAGAAATTCTGTTGTACCTTTGGCCAGATCTGTGCCTTGCCACAATTCCACAATGAGCTCCTTGGCCAGTTCCTTTGACCTCATGATTCTCATTTGGTCTGACATGCATTGTGAGCTGTGAGGTCTTTTATAGGTAGGTGTGTGCCTTTCCAAATCAAGTCCTATGAGTTTAATTAAACACAGCTGGGCTCCAATGAAGGTGTGGAACCATCTCAAGGAGGATCAAAAGGAAATGGACAGCATGTGACTTAAATATGAGTTTCTGAGCAAAGGGTCTAAATACTTATGACCATGTGATATTTCAGTTTTTCTTTTTTTTAAATTTGCAAAAATGTATTTTCTGTTTTTTTCAGTCAAGATGTGGTGCAGAGTGTACATTAATGAGAAAAAAATGAACTTTTTTGAATTTACCAAATGGCTGCAATGAAACAAAGAGCGAAAAATTGAACGGTGTCTGAATACTTTCCATACTCACTGTATACTACGGTGGTATGATCTAGTTCGCATTTGACACATGTAAATATGCAATCTGTATTTTGTATACCTCTAAAACCCTTAAAATAAAATTAAATTAAAAATTGATAAATGACCATTCACAAAATCCTACCCCCAAAAATACACAGATAAGGTGTCAAGTTCCCGCTGCTGCACAGGGGGAATCTCAAACCTGTCCCCTGTGGTCTCCCATTCTCCTCCAGCCACAGAGGAACCTGCTCAGCAGAGATGTTGATCCCAGCGTCTGGCTCAAGCTGATACTGTGCACTTGGTTACTGCTGCCTTTCCAGGCTCAGCCTTTGCAGCCAGCACTGTGCAGCGGCAAGCAGACAATCCAAGTCCTGCTTTTCTCCTACTGAGCATGCCCACGGGTCGACCTCTCATTGGAGGTCGGGGGTCACATGCTCAGTTCCTGTAGCAGCTCCTATTGGACCACTAGGAAGGTTCTGGAGTGCTGCAGCTATAAAGGGTTTGCATGGCCGCTCGGCCATGCTCTAGTATAAAACCTAAATTGTGTGTGTGAGCTTGTATGATTGTATCTGGTGAATGCTCCTTAATGATCCCCTTCCCTCCAGTTGTTGCTTGGGCATTAGGGTTAGTGGAGCTAAGATGCAGCACCAGTCAGTGGCTAAGCCTCTGCCACACACTAGGTCAGCGTCAGTAGTGGCGTACGCAAGCGCGACGCTGCACGCGCTCCGTGCGCTATTGCATCCGTTAGTGGTTCGCAGTCGCATCTGCATTAATAATCTTAGCACAATACCTTTGTCAGAGTAGGGTGGGAATTCCTGCTTGAACCCAGCATCTGTCTCCAGGCGTCCTCAAGCGCGGGCTTAAAAGCCACTGAGTGACAGAGCAGATTCAACCATCAGTGTAGTGGGGGTGAGCATTAGGGATCCCACTAGATCTTACTCTGCTGCACTCTGTGCCAGCTAACAGGGTACAGCGTTCTGTTGTGCTCTGCAGCTCTTTGAAGTAACTGAGTTTGCGTCTGTTCACACCGGATGACATTAACCCGTGTGTACTTTGGTGTAATACCGCCATATAGTGCCGCCATTACCGAGCAGCAGGTGACATCTCTGCACGGTGGATCCTGGGCTGCGAACGCACCTTGTTCTTTACTTATTATTAGGTGCGTTCCTCTAGCTCTAACATAAGGAAATGCAAAAATGTTTTATGTAACAAAGAAGCTTTACAGTAGAATTCGAAAGATTTCATCATTGCAAGCCCATAGCATTATTATTCATTTGCTGCAGTAAAGAATCCTGTTTCAGATCAGGCTCAGTCTTGAATTTTAGATTTCATCTTGTTTCTTTCATGCCGTGGTATTATTTCATGATGATTAAGCACAGAATAATATTACAGGTGAAACCAGAATCATCTCTGCCTGCTGTCTGGGAAGGACAGCAAGTTTATTTTCCCCTTAGTATTCTCCTAAATATGAAAAAAAAATAAAATTATAGTCAGGGAGGCTGAACTGTGATCTTTATACAATTGTGAGACAGGAGTCTGTTTTACCATGGTTGTAACTGTGTTAGTTTGTATCCACTCACAAAGAACAGTTCATGGAGTCCATCATACAAGGCATTCTGATACCGCAATAAGTAACACGGATTTATTCCCACTCACAATGCCTATTTTGGGGTCTAAAGGGAAACTTGAGAAGGGGCAAAGACTTCCAGTCTAAATATTCCTCCAAAAGTTACCTTTAAAACCAGGGGCGTAGCTAGGGGTTCAGCTCAGGGGGGGGGGGGCGAAAAATCTTAGTGGGCCCCTAACTAGTAGCCCTGATTGCAACTGAGGTGGCGCACTCTATTTGTGGGTATAGGAGAACCTCAGCAGATTACAGTGCTGTAACTAAAAAAAAATCTCCATACATAAAACAATACTGATATTACCGCCATATGATGACCTCATAATGGTAGATACCAGTGCTGCAGAATATACAAGAGTTTACAATACAGTTACTGACAATAACTTACAGGTGACGTTGTTTTTGATAATCGTTCACTTTTACACCTTACTCAGATCGACATGACAACTTCTTCCAGCCAGGACTCCTCTGCAGAGATTACAACAAAGATACATTTGACTTCTCACACATTTCCATCCCAGTACCCATCTATTTCCAGCCTGCACAAACTACTCAACCCAATGCTGAGCCACTGCTGTCGCATGTGTCCCTACTATTGCACTTGCTGTGTGATACAAAAGCAATGCTCCTCATACTGCCTCACATAATACTGCCACCATTGGGACCTTTACATAGTACAATGTAATTGAATTCTTTTGTGCCCTCGCAGTAGCTCCCACACTGTATATAAACCCCAGTTTGACAGACCCCACAGTAAGGGTATGTGCACACGTCCGGATTTCTTGCAGAAATTTCCTGAAGAAAACCGGAAATTTTCTGCAAGAAATCCGCATTTTTTTTTTTGCGTTTTTTTTCCGTTTTTTTCGCGTTTTTTTTAGCATTCTGCAAGCGTAATTAGCTTGCAGAATGCTAAAGTTTTCCAAGCGATCTGTAGCATCGCTTGGAAAACTGACTGACAGGTTGGTCACACTTGTCAAACATAGCGTTTGACAAGTGTGACCAACTTTTTACTATAGATGCTGCTTTTGCAGCATCTATAGTAAAAGATAGCATGTTTAAAAATAATAAAAAAATTTAAAAAAATGCTTATACTCACCCGCAGACAGCTGATCTCCTCACCGGCGTCCGTTCCGTATAGATGGTGTGTGCGCGCAGGACCTTCCATGACTCCCACACTGTATATAGGCTCCCATACTGTATGATGGCCCCACAGTAGCCTTTAAACTGAACTGTATAATGGCCTCCGCATTAGCTCACATGCTGTATAATGACCCTTACATTTGCTCCCATGCTTTATAATGACCCCCGCATTAGCTCATCTGCTGTATAATGGCCTCCGAATTAGCTCTAACACTGTATGATGGCTCCCAAAAATAGCTATTATGCTGAATACTGGCCCCACATTAGCTCCCATAAAGTATAATGACCCCTGCATTAGCTCTCACGCTGTATACCTGCTCCCGCATTAGCTATTCCGCTGTATAATGACCCCTGAATGACCTCTAACACTGTATAATGGCCCCCGCTGTAGCTCCCATGCATTTGATTATGGTCTCTGTCGGTCCCTGTTTGTGGGCTACAACTTGCACAGTCCTGATATATATGACAAAAGGCTAAATAGAAGAAAACAGAAACAGCCAGTGGGTGTGTATAGAGGCGAGCGCATGTAAATAGCTCCCTTAATGTACCCAGGTAACCCTAAGGCTATGTGCACACTTTGCGGATTTTGCTGCGGATCCGCAGCGGATTTGACCGCTGCAGATCCGCAGCAGTTTCCCATGAGTTTACAGTAAAATGTAAACCTAAGGGAAACAAAAAACGCTGTGCACATGCTGCAGAAAAAAACACGCGGAAACGCAGAGGTTTACATTCCGCAGCATGTCACTTCTTTTCTGCGGATTTTCACCTGCTCCAATAGGAAAATGCAGATGAAAAACCGCAGAAGAATCCGCAGTAAAAACCGCGATAAATCCGCAGTAAAAACTGTGATGGGTTTTCACTGCGGATTTTGGAATTCCGCTGCGGAAAAATCTGCAGTGGAATCCGCAATGTGTGCACATAGCCTTAACCCCTTCGTGCCATGCGCCGTACTAGTACGGCGCTGCCGGCACTGCATTAGTGCCAGCCGCAGTACTAGTACGGCGCATCGATCACCGCGGTCTCGTGCTGAGCGCCGCGGTGATCGGGTGCGGGTGTCAGCTGTATATGACAGCTGACACCCCGCAGCAATGCCCACGATCGGCGCTGTCGCCGATCGCGGGCATTTAACCCCTCTGATGCCGCTGTCAATAGTGACAGCGGCATAGAGGGGGATCGCGCAGGGACGGGGGCTCCCTGCGCTCTCCCACCGGAGCAGCGCGATGAGATCGCGCTGCTCCTGTGACCTGGAAGGAGTCCCCGGATCCAAGATGGCCGCGGGACTCCTTCCGGGTCATAAGATGACCCTGCTTGCCGGCGTCTGCTGAGAATCCTCATAGCAGGCGCCGGCAAGCCTGTGGAACGTGCCTGTCACATCGGTGATCAGACCGAGTGCTATGCACACGGTCTGATCACCGATCTGTGATGTCCCCTCCTGGGACAAAGTAAAAAAGTAAAAAAAAAATTTTTCCACATGTGTAAAAAAAAATAAAAAAAAAATTCCTAAATAAAGAAAAAAAAAATAAATATATTCCCATAAATACATTTCTTTATCTAAATAAAAAAAACACCACACAATAAAAGTACACATATTTAGTATCGCCGCGTCCGTAACAACCCCACCTATAAAACTATATCACTAGTTAACCCCTTCAGTGAACACCGTAAAAAAAAAAAAAAAAAAACGAGGCAAAAAACAACGCTTTATTCTCATACCGCCAAACAAAAAGTGGAATAACACGCGATCAAAAAGACGGATATAAATAACCATGGTACCGCTGAAAACGTCATCTTGTCCCGCAAAAAAAAAGCCGCCATACAGCATCATCAGCAGAAAAATAAAAAAGTTATAGCTCTCAGAATAAAGCGATGCAAAAACAATTATTTTTTATATAAAATAGTTTTTATTGTGTAAAAGCGCCAAAACATAAAAAAATTATATAAATGAGTTATCGCTGTAATCGTACTGACCCGAAGAATAAAACTGCTTTATCCTTTTTACCAAACGCGGAACGGTATAAACGCACCCCCTAAAAGAATTTCAGGAATTGCTGGTTTTTGTTCATTCCGCCTCCCAAAAATTGGAATAAAAAGCGATCAAAAAATGTCATGTACCCGAAAATGGTACCAGCAAAAACGTCAACTCGTCCCGCAAAAAACAAGATCTCACATGACTCTGTGGACCAAAATATGGAAAAATTATAGCTCTCAAAATGTGGTGATGCAAAAACTATTGTTTGCAATAAAAAGCGTCTTTTAGTGTGTGACGGCTGCCAACCATAAAAATCCGCCCAAAAAACGCTATAAAAGTAAATCAAATCCCCCTTCATCACCCCCTTAGTTAGGGAAAAATAATAACATTTAAAAAAATATATTTATTTCCATTTTCCCGTTAGGCTACTTTCACACTAGCGTCGGTACGGGGCCGTTGCGCTGCGTCGGCCCGACATACCGACGCATACTGTGCAAGCGCCGAACAACGGGAGCAGCGGATGCTGTTTTTCCACGCATCCGCTGCCCCATTGTGAGGTGCGGGGAGGTGGGGGCGGAGTTCCAGCCGCGCATGCGCGGTCGGAAATGGTGGACCGTCAGCACAAAAAAAGTTACATGTAACGTTTTTTGCTGCCGGCGGTCCGCCACAACACGACGCAACCGTCGCACGACGCTTGCGACGTGTGTCAATACGTCGCTAATGTTAGTCTATGGGGAAAAAACGCATCCTGCAGATGACTTTGCAGGATGCGTTTTTTCGCCAAAACGACGCATTGCGACGTATGCAAAAGAACGCTAGTGTGAAAGTAGCGCTAGGGTTAGGACTAGGGTTAGGGTTGGGGTTAGGGTTTCAGTTAGAATTGGGGAGTTTTCACTGTTTAGGCACATCAGGGGCTCTCCAAACGCGACATGGCATCCGATCTCAACGCGTTTGTTTGCGTTAAAAACGCATGCGTTTTTATAGAAAAAAAACAGAACACACACTGAAAAGTCACCCACCACCATCAAGGTGATAAAGGGATCCAAACCCTAACCCTAACCCTAAACTCATCCCTAACCGTTTAATGAACATTTTCTGACAGTCATAGTGCCACGTATTTCAGTGCCACGTATTTCAGTGCCACGTATTTCAGTGCCACGTATTTCAGTGCCACGATATTTCAGTGCCACGATATTTCAGTGCCACGATATTTCAGTGCCACGTATTTAAGTGCCACGGTATTTCAGTGAAATACGTGGCACTGAAATATCGTGGCATTTACGTGAAATACGTGGCACTTAAATATGTGGCACTTAAATATCGTGGCATGTACATGAAATACGTGGCACTTATATATGTGGCACTTATATACGTGGCACTTATATACGTGGCACTTATATACGTGGCACTTATATACGTGGCACTTATATACGTGGCCACTGAAATATCGTGGCACTTATATACGTATACGTATATACGTATATAAACGTATTTCAGCGCCACGTATTTCAGTGCCACGTATTTCAGGTTAGGGGTAGGGTTAGGGGTAGGGTTAGGGTTTTTTTTGTTTTTTCTTGTTTTCTTGTGTTTTTCTATAAAAACGCATGCGTCTAAAAAAACGCATGCGTTTTACCGCGATTACATGCGTTTTTTCACACATGCGTTTTTTAAAAAAACGCAAGTGTGAAACCAGCCTTACCCTTGGGAAATTAAAAACATGGGGGCTAAAATATAATTTTCGTGGAAGTAAATATATTTTTTATTTTCGCGGCTCTGCGTTATAAACTGTAGTGAAGCACTTGGGGGTTCAAAGTTCTCACAACACATCTAGATAAGTTCCGTGGGGGGTCTAGTTTCCAATATGGGGTCACTTGTGGGGGGTTTCTACTGTTTAGGTACATCAGGGGCTCTGCAAATGCAACATGACACCTGCAGACCAATCCATATAAGTCTGCATTTCAAACGGCGCTCCTTCCCTTCCGAGCTCTGCCGTGCGCCCAAACAGTGGTTTATCCCCATATATGAAGTATCAGCGTACTCAGGACAAATTGGACAACAACTTTTGTTGTCCAATTTCTCCTGTTACCCTTGGGAAAATAAAAATGTGGGGGCTAAAATATAATTTTCGTGGAAAAAAAAAAAATTATTTTCATGGCTCTGCGTGATAAACTGTAGTGAAACACTTGTTGGTTTAAAGTTCTCACAACACATCTAGATAAGTTCCGTGGGGGGTCTAGTTTCCAATATGGGGTCACTTGTGGGGGGTTTCTACTGTTTAGGTACATCAGGGGCTCTGCAAATGCAACATGACACCTGCAGACCAATCCATCTAAGTCTGCATTTCAAACGGCGCTCCTTCCCTTCCGAGCTCTGCCGTGCGCCCAAACAGTGGTTCCCCCCAATGTATGGGGTATCAGCGTACTCAGGACAAATTGGACAATAACTTTTGTGGTCCAATTTCTCCTGTTACCCTTGGGGGAAAAAAAATTGCGGGCTAAAACATCATTTTGTGGAAAGAAAAAATGATTTTTTGATTTTCACAGCGCTACATTCTAAACTTTAGTGAAACAACTGGGGGTTAAAAGTGCTCACCACACATCTAAATAAGTTCCTTAGGGGGTCTTCTTTCCAAAATGGTGTCACTTGTGGGGGTTTCCACTGTTTAGGCACGTCAGGGGCTCTCCAAACACGACATGGGTTCCGATCTCAATTCCAGCCAATTTTGCATTGAAAAGTCAAATGGCGCTCCTTCCCTTCCGAGCTCTGCCATGCGCCCAAACAGTGGTTTATCCCCATATATGAAGTATCAGCGTACTCAGGACAAATTGCACAACAACTTTTATGGTCCAATTTATCCTGCTACCCTTGGGAAAATAAAAAATTTGGGGCAAAAATATCATTTTTTGTGAAAATTAATATTAATTTTTTTTTACGGCTCTACATTATAAACTTCTGTGAAGCACTTGGAGGTTCAAAGTGCTCACCACACATCTAGATTAGTTCCTTAGAGGGTCTACTTTCCAAAATGGTGTCACTTGTGGGGGTTTCCACTGTTTAGGCACGTCAGGGGCTCTCCAAACACGACATGGGTTCCGATCTCAATTCCAGCCAATTTTGCATTGAAAAGTCAAATGGCGCTCCTTCCCTTCCGAGCTCTGCCATGCGCCCAAACAGTGGTTTATCCCCATATATGAAGTATCAGCATACTCAGGACAAATTGCACAACAACTTTTGGGGTCCAATTTATCCTGCTACCCTTGGGAAAATAAAAAATTTGGGGCAAAAATATCATTTTTTGTGAAAATTAATATTAATTTTTTTTACGGCTCCACATTATAAACTTCTGTGAAGCACTTGGAGGTTCAAAGTGCTCACCACACATCTAGATTAGTTCCTTAGAGGGTCTACTTTCCAAAATGGTGTCACTTGTGGGGGTTTCCACTGTTTAGGCACGTCAGGGGCTCTCCAAACACGACATGGGTTCCGATCTCAATTCCAGCCAATTTTGCATTGAAAAGTCAAATGGCGCTCCTTCCCTTCCGAGCTCTGCCATGCGCCCAAACAGTGGTTTATCCCCATATATGAAGTATCAGCGTACTCAGGACAAATTGCACAACAACTTTTGGGGTCCAATTTATCCTGCTACCCTTGGGAAAATAAAAAATTTGGGGCAAAAATATCATTTTTTGTGAAAATTAATATTAATTTTTTTTACGGCTCCACATTATAAACTTCTGTGAAGCACTTGGAGGTTCAAAGTGCTCACCACACATCTAGATTAGTTCCTTAGAGGGTCTACATTCCAAAATGGTGTCACTTGTGGGGGTTTCCACTGTTTAGGCACGTCAGGGGCTCTCCAAACACGACATGGGTTCCGATCTCAATTCCAGCCAATTTTGCATTGAAAAGTCAAATGGCGCTCCTTCCCTTCCGAGCTCTGCCATGCGCCCAAACAGTGGTTTATCCCCATATATGAAGTATCAGCGTACTCAGGACAAATTGCACAACAACTTTTGGGGTCCAATTTATCCTGCTACCCTTGGGAAAATAAAAAATTTGGGGCAAAAATATCATTTTTTGTGAAAATTAATATTAATTTTTTTTACGGCTCCACATTATAAACTTCTGTGAAGCACTTGGAGGTTCAAAGTGCTCACCACACATCTAGATTAGTTCCTTAGAGGGTCTACTTTCCAAAATGGTGTCACTTGTGGGGGTTTCCACTGTTTAGGCACGTCAGGGGCTCTCCAAACACGACATGGGTTCCGATCTCAATTCCAGCCAATTTTGCATTGAAAAGTCAAATGGCGCTCCTTCCCTTCCGAGCTCTGCCATGTGCCCAATCAATGGTTTACCCCAACATGTGGGGTATCGGCGTACTCAAGACAAATTGTACAACAACTTTTTTGGTCCAATTTCTCCTGTTACCCTTGGTAAAATAAAACAAATTGGATCTGAAGTAAAAATTTTGTGAAAAAAAAGTTAAATGTTCAATTTTTTTAAAACATTCCAAAAATTCCTGTGAAGCACCTGAAGGGTTAATAAACTTTTTGAATGTGGTTTAGAGTACCTTGAGGGGTGCAGTTTTTAGAATGGTGTCACTTTTGGACATTTTCTGTCATATAGACCCCTCAAAGTCACTTCAAGTGTGAGGTGGTCCGTAAAAAAAATGGTTTTGCAAATTTTGTTGCAAAAATGAGAAATCGCTGGTCAACTTTTAACCCTTATAACTCCCTAACAAAAAAAAATTATGTTTCCAAAATTGTGCTGATGTAAAGCAGACATGTGGGAAATGTTGTTTATTAACTATATTATGTGATATAACTCTCTAATTTAAGGGCATAAAAACGAAAAATTTGAAAATTGCTAAATTTTCATAATTTTCGACAAATTTCTGTTTTTTTCACAAATAAATGCAAGTCATATCGAAGAAGTTTTACCACTATCATAAAGTACAATATGTCACGAGAAAACAATCTCAGAATCACCAGGATCCGTTGAAGCGTTTCAGAGTTATGACCTCATAAAGTGACAGTGGTCAGAATTGTAAAAATTGGCCGTGTCACTTAGGTGAAAACAGGCTTTGGGGTGAAGGGGTTAAAGAAATACTATTGTCTGGACAAGACCCCAAAGAGGGGACCGGAAAGAAAGAGGGAATTAGAAGAGAGGGAGGTCAAATATTACTCATGTAAAGAAGAAAGTGCACCCCCTGGTAGGTCTTCTCTTTTATTCCCTTTTCTGCCTTTGGGGGGTCTTGTTGTCCAGACTGAGTATACGTTCAGGGGTCTATATGTGATCATCTACGCGCACCTACTGGCTGTTTGTATTTTCTTCTTTTTGGCTCTTTATCATATATATTCATCCTCAACTTAACGGGGATTATTTTTTTTAATAAACAGTGACATGATTGGGTTTTCATATTTGCCACCCTGGATTTACAAGCAAAACACAAACATTCCAGGCATTTACCGATCTTCAATGCAGCAGCAAAAAAAAAATGAAAAAACAGAGTTTTGGTTCTCCTGGATAAAGGTTCTCTGTAGAACCGACATGTGGCTGAGCCCCAATGGGCTACTAAAACACTATTTTTCAATTTTGTCAATGGTGTGCTGCCTTCTTCTTCTTTTCTTGCTACTATATATTTTTCCATTTATGTATATATGTATATGTATATATATATCTATATTTAAAAGAGGCATTGAGATTACTCGCTAATCCCGCCCCCTGCACAGTAACTCCGCCCCCACATCACCACACATAATCCTGTCCCCCACCACATTCCCACTCGCAATCCCGCCCCCACCACATTACCACACACAATCCCGCCCCCCCACCACATTACCACACACAATCCTGCCCCCACCACATTACCACACACAATCCTGCCCCCCACCACATTACTACACACAATCCCGCCCCCCACCACATTACCACACACAATCCGCACCAGATCACCACACACAATCCCGCCCCCCACAAATCCCGCCCCCCACCACATCACCACACATAATCCCGCCCCCCACGACATCACCACATATAATCCCGCCCCCCACCACATCACCACACACAATAACACCCCCCACAAATCCTGCCCCTGCAGCACATCACCACACATAATCCTTGCCCCTCCACCACATCACCACACATAATCCCGGCCCCCTACCACATCACCACACACAATCCTGCCCCCCACAGCACATCACCATACATAATCCTGCCCCCCCACCACATCACCACACAAAATCCTGCCCCCCAACCACATCACCACACATAATCCCACCCCTTCAACACATCACCACACATAATCCCGCCCCCAACATATCACCACACAATCCCGCCCCCCAACACATCACCACACATAATCTCACCAGCCCACCAATTGCCACACATAATCCTGCCCCCCCACCACATTACTACACATAATCCCGCTCCCCACCACATTAATACAGATAATCCCACCCTCCACCACATTACCACACATAATCCCGCCCCCCCACCACATTACCACACATAATCCCGCCCCCGCACCACATCACCACACATAATCCCACCACCCCACCACATTACAACACATAATCCCGCCCCCCACATTACCACAGATAATTCCACCCCCCACCATATTATTACACATAATCCCGCCCCCCCACCACATTACCACACATAATCCCGCCCCCCACCACATCACACACAATCCCGCCCCCACCACATCACCACACATAATCCCGCCCCTTCAACACATCACCACACATAATCCCGCCCCCCACCACATCACCACACACAATCCCGCCCCCCACAAATCCCACCCCCACAGCACATCACCACACATAATCCCGCCCCTTCAACACATCACCACACATAATCCTGCCCCCCAACACATCACCACACAATCCCACCCACCCACCGATTACCATACATAATCTCGCCCCCCCACCATATTACTAAGCATAATCCCGCCCCCACCACATTACCACAGATAATCTTGCCCCCCACCACATTACCACACATAATCCCGCCCCCCCACCATATTACCACACATAGTCCCTCCCCCACCACATTGCCACACATAATCCCCCCCACCACATTACCACACATAATCCTGCCCCCCACCACATTACCACACATAATCCCGCCCCCACCGCATTACCACACATAATCCCGCCCCCACCACATTAACACATAATCCTGCCCCCCACCACATTACCACACATAATCCCGCACCACCACCTTTCCACACATAATCCCGCCCCCCACCACACTACCACACATAATCCCGCCGCCCCACCACATTACCACACGTAATCCCCCCCACCTCAATACCACACATAATCCCGCCTACCACAACATCACCACACACGATCTCGCCCCCCAGAAATTAAGCACCTGCAGCACATCACCACACATAATCACGCCCCCCCACCACATCACCACACATAATCCCGCCCCCCAACCACATCACCACACACAATCCCGCCCCTTCAACACATCACCACACATAATCCCGCCCCCCAACACATCACCACACAATCCAGCCCACCCACCGATTACCACACATAATCCTACCACCCCACCATATTACTAAACATAATCCCGCCCCCCACCACAGTACAACAGATAATCTCGCCCCCACCACATTACCACACATAATCCCACCCCCCCACATTACCACACATAATCCCACCCCCCACATTACCACATATAATCCCGCCCCCCCACCACATTACCACACATAATATCGCCCCCCCACATTACCACACATAATCCCGCCCCCCAGCACATTACCACAGATAATCCCACCCCCCACATTACCACACATAATCCCACCCCCACATTACCACATATAATCCCGCCCCCCACCACATTACCACACATAATCCCGCCCCCCACCACATTATCACACATAATCCCACCCCCACCACATCACCACACATAATCCCGCCCTCCCACCACATTACCACACATAATCCCGCCCCCACCACATGACCACACACAGTCCCGCCCCCTCACCACATCACAACACATAATCCCGCCCCCACCACATCACCACACATAATTCCGCCCCCCCACCACATTACCACACATAATCCCTCCCCCCCACCACATCACCACACATAATCCCGCCCTCCCACCACATTACCACACATAATCCCGCCCCCACCACATCACCACACACAGTCCCTCCCCCTCACCACATCACCACACATAATCCCGCCCCCCCACCACATCACCACACATAATTCCGCCCCCCCACCACATCACCACACATAGTCCCACCCCCCACCACATCACCACACATAATTCCGCCCCCCCACCACATCACCACACATAATCCCACCCCCCCACCACATTACCACACATAATCCCGCCCCCCACCACATTAATACACATAATCCAGCCACCCCACCACATTACCACACATAGTCCCACCCCCAACCATATTACCACACATAATCCTGCCCCCCCACCACATTACCACAGATAATCCCACCCCCCACCATATTACCACACATAATCCCGCCCCCACCACATCACCACACACAGTCCCTCCCCCTCACCACATCACCACACATAATCCCGCCCCCCACCACATCACCACACATAATTCCGCCCCCCCACCACATCACCACACATAGTCCCACCCCCCACCACATCACCACACATAATTCCGCCCCCCCACCACATCACCACACATAATCCCACCCCCCCACCACATTACCACACATAATCCCGCCCCCCACCACATTAATACACATAATCCAGCCACCCCACCACATTACCACACATAATCCCACCCCCACCACATCACCACACACAGTCCCGCCCCCTCACCACATCACCACACATAATCCCGCCCCCCACAAATCCCGCCCCCTCACCACATCACCACATATAATCCCGCCCCCCACCACATCACCACACATAATTCCGCCCCCCACCACATCACCACACATAATTCCGCCCCCCACCACATCGCCACACATAATCTCGCCCCCCCACCACATTACCACACGTAATCCCGCCCCCCGCTAAATTACCACACATAATCCCACCCCCACCATATTACCACACATAATCCCGCCCCCCACCACATTACCACAGATAATCCCACTCCCCACCATATTACCACACATAATCCCGCCCCCCACCACATTACCACAGATAATCACACCCCCCACCATATTACCACACATAATCCCGCCCCCCCCACCACATTACCACAGATAATCCCACCCCCCACCATATTATCACACATAATCCCGCCCCCCACCACATTACCACACATAATCCCGCCCCCACCACATCACCACACACAGTCCCGCCCCCTCACCACATCGCCACACATAATCCCGCCCCCCACAAATCCTGCCCCCTCACCACATCACCACATATAATCCTGCCCCCACCACATCACCACACATAATTCCGCCCCCCCACCACATCACCACACATAATCTCGCCCCCCCACCACATTACCACACATAATCCAGCCCCCCCACCACATTACCACACATAATCCCGCCCCCCGCTAAATTACCACACATAATCCCTCCCCCACCACATTACCACACATAATCCCACCCCCACCATATTACCACACATAATGCCGCCCCCCACCACATTACCACAGATAATCCCACCCCCCACCATATTACCACACATAATCCCGCCCCCCACCACATTACCACAGATAATCCCACCCCCCACCATATTACCACACATAATCCCGCCCCCTCACTACATCACCACACATAATCCCGCCCCCCACAAATCCCGCCTCCTCACCACATCACCACATATAATCCCGCCCCCCACCACTTCACCAGACATAATTCCGCCCCCCACCACATCACCACACATAATCTCGCCCTCAACCACATCACCACACATAATCCCACCCCACACAAATCCCGCCCTCCACCACATCACCACACATAATCCCGTTCCCCACCACATTACCACACACAATCCGCACCACATCACCACACACAATCCCGCCCAACACAAATCCCGCCCCCCACCACATCACCACACATAATCCCGCTCCCCACCACATTACCACACACAATCCGCACCACATCACCACACACAATACCGACCCCCACAAATCCCGCCCCTGCACCACATCACCACACATAATCCCGCCCCCAACACATCACCACACATAATCCCGCCTACCACAACATCACCACACACAGTCCTGCCTCCCCCAAATCAAGCCCCCGCAGCACATCACCACACATAATCCCGCCCCCCCACCACATCACCACACATAACCCCGCCCCCAAACACATCACCACACATAATCCCGCCTCTTCAACACATCACCACACATAATCCCGCCCCAACACATCACCACACAATCCCAACCACCCACCAATTACCATACATAATCTCGCCCCCCCACCATATTACTAAACATAATCCCGCCCCCACCACATTACCACAGATAATCTCGCCCCCCACCACATTACCACACATAATCCTGCCCCCCCACCATATTACCACACATAGTCCCTCCCCCACCACATTGCCACACATAATCCCACCCCCCACCACATTACCACACATAATCCTGCCCCCCACCACATTACCACACATAATCCCACCCCCACCGCATTACCACACATAATCCCGCCCCCACCACATTAACACATAGTCCTGCCCCCCACCACATTACCACACATAATCCCGCACCCTCACCACCTTTCCACACATAATCCCGCCCCCTCCACATCACCACACACAGTCCCGCCCCCTCACCACATCGCCACACATAATCCCGCCCCCCACAAATCCCGCCCCCTCACCACATCACCACATATAATCCTTCCCCCACCACATCACCACACATAATTCCGCCCCCCCACCACATCACCACACATAATCTCGCCCCCCCACCACATTACCACACATAATCCCGCCCCCCGCTAAATTACCACACATAATCCCTCCCCCACCACATTACCACACAGAATCCCACCCCCCACCATATTACCACACATAATCCCACCCCTACCACATTACCACAGATAATCCCACCCCCCAACATATTACCACACATAATCCCGCCCCCCACCACATTACCACAGACAATCCCACCCCCCACCATATTACCACACATAATCTTGCCCCTCACTACATCACCACACATAATCCCGCCCCCCACAAATCCCGCCTCCTCACCACATCACCACATATAATCCCGCCCCCACCACATCGCCACACATAATCTCGCCCCCCCACCACATTACCACACATAATCCCGCCCCCACCACATCACCACACACAGTCCCTCCCCCTCACCACATCACCACACATAATCCCGCCCCTCACCACATCACCACACATAATTCCGCCCCCCCACCACATCACCACACATAGTCCCACCCCCCACCACATCACCACACATAATTCCGCCCCCCCACCACATCACCACACATAATCCCACCCCCCCACCACATTACCACCCATAATCCTGCCCCCCACCACATTACTACACATAATCCAGCCCCCCCACCACATTACCACACATAGTCCCACCCCCAACCATATTACCACACATAATCCTGCCCCCCCACCACATTACCACAGATAATCCCACCCCCCACCATATTACCACACATAATCCCGCCCCCCACCACATTACCACACATAATACCACCCCCACCACATCACCACACACAGTCCCGCCCCCTCACCACATCACCACACATAATCCCGCCCCCCACAAATCTCGCCCCCTCACCACATCACCACATATAATCCCGCCCCCCACCACATCACCACACATAATTCCGCCCCCCACCACATCGCCACACATAATCTCGCCCCCCCACCACATTACCACACATAATCCCGCCCCCCACCACATTACCACACATAATCCCGCCCCCCCACCAAATTACCACACATAATCCCGCCCCCCACCACATTACCACACATAATCCCACCCCCCACCATATTACCACACATAATCCCGCCCCCCAATACATTACCACAGATAATCCCACCCCCACCATATTACCACACATAATCCCTCCCCCCACCACATTACCACAGATAATCCCACCCCCCACCATATTACCACACATAATCCCGCCCCCCACCACATTACCACACATAATCCCGCCCCCTCACCACATCGCCACACATAATCCTGCCCCCCACAAATCCCGCCCCCTCACCACATCACCACATATAATCCTGCCCCCACCACATCACCACACATAATTCCGCCCCCCCACCACATCACCAAACATAATCTCGCCCCCCCACCACATTACCACACATAATCCGGCCCCCCCACCACATTACCACACATAATCCCGCCCCCCGCTAAATTACCACACATAATCCCTCCCCCACCACAATACCACACACAATCCCACCCCCACCATATTACCACACATAATCCCGCCCCCCACCACATTACCACAGATAATCCCACTCCCCACCATATTACCACACATAATCCCGCCCCCCACCACATTACCACAGATAATCCCACCCCCCACCATATTACCACACATAATCCCGCCCCCTCACTACATCACCACACATAATCCCGCCCCCCACAAATCCCGCCTCCTCACCACATCACCACATATAATCCCGCCCCCCATCACTTCACCAGACATAATTCCGCCCCCCACCACATCACCACACATAATCTCGCCCTCCACCACATCACCACACATAATCCCGTTCCCCACCACATTACCACACAATCCGCACCACATCACCACACACAATCCCGCCCAACACAAATCCCGCCCCCCCACCACATCACCACACATAATCCCGCTCCCCACCACATTACCACACACAATCCGCACCACATCACCACACAAAATCCCGCCCCCCACAAATCCCGCCCCTGCACCACATCACCACACATAATCCCGCCCCCAACACATCACCACACATAATCCCGCCTACCACAACATCACCACACACAGTCCTGCCTCCCCCAAATCAAGCCCCCGCAGCACATCACCACACATAATCCCGCCCCCCCACCACATCACCACACATAACCCCGCCCCCAAACACATCACCACACATAACCCCGCCCCCAAACACATCACCACACATAACCCCGCCCCTTCAACACATCACCACACATAATCCCGCCCCCCAACACATCACCACACAATCCCAACCACCCACCGATTACCATACAAAATCTCGCCCCCCCACCATATTACTAAACATAATCCCGCCCCACCACATTACCACAGAAAATCTCGCCCCCCACCACATTACCACACATAATCCTGCCCCCCCACCATATTACCACACATAGTCCCTCCCCCACCACATTGCCACACATAATCCCTCCCCCCACCACATTACCACACATAATCCTGCCCCCCACCACATTACCACACATAATCCCGCCCCCACCGCATTACCACACATAATCCCGCCCCCACCACATTAACACATAATCCTGCCCCCCACCACATTACCACACATAATCCCGCACCCCCACCACCTTTCCACACATAATCCCGCCCCCACCACATTACTACACATAATCCCGCCGCCCCACCACATTACCACACGTAATCCCCCCCACCACAATACCACACATAATCCTGCCTACCACAACATCCCCACACACGATCCCGCCCCCCACAAATTAAGCCCCTGCAGCACATCACCACACATAATCACGCCCCCCCACCACATCACCACACATAATCCCGCCCCCAACCACATCACCACACATAATCCCGCCCCTTCAACACATCACCACACATAATCCCGCCCCCAGCACATTACCACACATAATCCCACCCCCCCACATTACCACACATAATCCCACCCCCACATTACCACATATAATCCCGCCCCCACCACATTACCACACATAATCCCGCCCCCACCACATTATCACACATAATCCCGCCCCCACCACATCACCACACATAATCCTGCCCTCCCACCACATTACCACACATAATCCCGCCCCCACCACATGACCACACACAGTCCCGCCCCTCACCACATCACCACACATAATCCCGCCCCCCACAAATTCTGCCCCCTTACCACATTACCACACATAATCCCGCCCCCACCACATCACCACACATAATTCCGCCCCCCCACCACATTACCACACATAATCCCGCCCCCCCACCACATCACCACACATAATCCCACCCTCCCACCACATTACCACACATAATCCCGCCCCCACCACATCACCACACACAGTCCCTCCCCCTCACCACATCACCACACATAATCCCGCCCCCCCACCACATCACCACACATAATTCCGCCACCCCACCACATCACCACACATAGTCTCACCCCCCACCACATCACCACACATAATTCCGCCCCCCACCACATCACCACACATAATCCCGCCCCCCCCACCACATTATCACACATAATCCCGCCCCCCACCACATTACTACACATAATCCAGTCCCACCACCACATTACCACACATAATCCCACCCCCCACCATATTACCACACATAATCCTGCCCCCCCACCACATTACCACAGATAATCCCACCCCCCACCATATTACCACACATAATCTCGCCCCCCACCACATTACCACACTTAATCCCACCCCCACCACATCACCACACAGTCCCGCCCCCTCACCACATCACCACACATAATCCCGCCCCCCACAAATCCCGCCTCCTCACCACATCACCACATATAATCCCGCCCCCCACCACATCACCACACATAATTCCGCCCCCCACCACATCACCACACATAATCTCGCCCCCCGCCATATTACCACACATAATCCCGCCCCTCACCACATTACCACACATAATCCCACCCCGCCCAACAAATTACCACACATAATCCCTCCCCCCACCACATTACCACACATAATCCCGCCCCCACCACCTCACCACACACAGTCCCGCCCCCTCACCACATCGCCACACATAATCCCGCCCCCCACAAATCCCGCCCCCTCACCACATCACCACATATAATCCTTCCCCCACCACATCACCACACATAATTCCGCCCCCCACCACATCACCACACATAATCCCTCCCCCCCACCACATTACCACACATAATCCCGCCCCCCACCACATCACCACACATAATCCTGCCCCCCAACACATCACCACACAATCCCAACCACCCACCGATTACCATACATAATCTCGCCCCCCCACCATATTACTAAACATAATCCCGCCCCACCACATTACCACAGATAATCTCGCCCCCCACCACATTACCACACATAATCCTGCCCCCCCACCATATTACCACACATAGTCCCTCCCCGACCACATTGCCACACATAATCCCACCCCCCACCACATTACCACACATAATCCTGCCCCCCACCACATTACCACACATAATCCTGCCCCCACCGCATTACCACACATAATCCCGCCCCCACCACATTAAAACATAATCCTGCCCCCCACCACATTACCACACATAATCCCGCACCCTCACCACCTTTCCACACATAATCCCGCCCCCACCACATTACTACACATAATCCCGCCGCCCCACCACATTACCACACGTAATCCCCCCCACCACAATACCACACATAATCCTGCCTACCACAACATCCCCACACACGATCCCGCCCCCCACAAATTAAGCCCCTGCAGCACATCACCACACATAATCACGCCCCCCCACCACATCACCACACATAATCCCGCCCCCAACCACATCACCACACATAATCCCGCCCCTTCAACACATCACCACACATAATCCCGCCCCCAGCACATTACCACACATAATCCCACCCCCCCACATTACCACACATAATCCCACCCCCACATTACCACATATAATCCCGCCCCCACCACATTACCACACATAATCCCGCCCCCACCACATTATCACACATAATCCCGCCCCCACCACATCACCACACATAATCTCGCCCTCCCACCACATTACCACACATAATCCCGCCCCCACCACATGACCACACACAGTCCCGCCCCTCACCACATCACCACACATAATCCCGCCCCCCACAAATTCTGCCCCCTTACCACATTACCACACATAATCCCGCCCCCACCACATCACCACACATAATTCCGCCCCCCCACCACATTACCACACATAATCCCGCCCCCCCACCACATCACCACACATAAATACCACACTCCCACCACATTACCACACATAATCCCGCCCCCACCACATCACCACACACAGTCCCTCCCCCTCACCACATCACCACACATAATCCCGCCCCCCCACCACATCACCACACATAATTCCGCCCCCCCACCACATTACCACACATAATCCCGCCCCCCACCACATCACCACACATAATCCCACCCTCCCACCACATTACCACACATAATCCCGCCCCCACCACATCACCACACACAGTCCCTCCCCCTCACCACATCACCACACATAATCCCGCCCCCACCACATCACCACACACAGTCCCTCCCCCCCAGCACATTACCACACATAATCCCACCCCCCCACATTACCACACATAATCCCACCCCCACATTACCACATATAATCCCGCCCCCACCACATTACCACACTTAATCCCGCCCCCACCACATTATCACACATAATCCCGCCCCCACCACATCACCACACATAATCCCGCCCTCCCACCACATTACCACACATAATCCCGCCCCCACCACATGACCACACACAGTCCCGCCCCCTCACCACATCACCACACATAATCCCGCCCCCGACAAATTCTGCCCCCTTACCACATCATCACACATAATCCGGCCCCCACCACATCACCACACATAATTCCGCCCCCCCACCACATTACCACACATAATCCCGCCCCCCCACCACATCACCACACATAATCCCACCCTCCCACCACATTACCACACATAATCCCGCCCCCACCACATCACCACACACAGTCCCTCCCCCTCACCACATCACCACACATAATCCCGCCCCCCCACCACATCACCACACATAATTCCGCCACCCCACCACATCACCACACATAGTCTCACCCCCCACCACATCACCACACATAATTCCGCCCCCCACCACATCACCACATATAATCCCGCCCCCCCACCACATTATCACACATAATCCCGCCCCCCACCACATTACTACACATAATCCAGTCCCACCACCACATTACCACACATAATCCCACCCCACACCATATTACCACACATAATCCTGCCCCCCCACCACATTACCACAGATAATCCCACCCCCCACCATATTACCACACATAATCTCGCCCCCCACCACATTACCACACTTAATTCCACCCCCACCACATCACCACACAGTCCCGCCCCCTCACCACATCACCACACATAATCCCGCCCCCCACAAATCCCGCCCCCTCACCACATCACCACATATAATCCCGCCCCCCACCACATCACCACACATAATTCCGCCCCCCACCACATCACCACACATAATCTCGCCCCCCCGCCATATTACCACACATAATCCCGCCCCTCACCACATTACCACACATAATCCCACCCCGCCCAACAAATTACCACACATAATCCCTCCCCCCACCACATTACCACAGATAATCCCACCCCCACCATATTACCACACATAATCCCTCCCCCCCACCACATTACCACAGATAATCCCGCCCCCACCACCTCACCACACACAGTCCCGCCCCCTCACCACATCGCCACACATAATCCCACCCCCCACAAATCCCGCCCCCTCACCACATCACCACATATAATCCTTCCCCCACCACATCACCACACATAATTCCGCCCCCCCACCACATCACCACACATAATCTCGCCCCCCCACCACATTACCACACATAATCCCGCCCCCCCACCACATTACCACACATAATCCCGCCCCCTGCTAAATTACCACACATAATCCCTCCCCCACCACATTACCACACATAATCCCACCCCCCACCATATTACCACACATAATCCCACCCCCCACCACATTACCACAGATAATCCCACCCCCCACCATATTACCACACATATTCCCGCCCCCCACCACATTACCACAGACAATCCCACCCCCCACCATATTACCACACATAATCTTGCCCCCTCACTACATCACCACACATAATCCCACCCCCCACAAATCCCGCCTCCTCACCACATCACCACATATAATCCCGCCCCCCACCACTTCACCACACATAATTCCGCCCCCCACCACATCACCACACATAATCTCGCCCCCCCACCACATTACCACACATAATCCCGCCCCCCTCCACATTTCCACACATAATCCCGCCCCCCACCACATTACCACACATAATCCCACCCCCCACCACATTACTACAGATAATCCTGCCCCCACCACATTACCACACATAATCCAGCCCCCCCACCACATTACTACACATAATCCCATCCCCACCATATTACCACACATAATCCCTCCCCCCACCACATTACCACAGATAATCCCACCCCCCACCATATTACCACACATAACCCCCCCCACCACATTACCACACATAATCCTGCCCCCACCACATCACCACACACAGTCCCGCCCCCTCCCCACATCACCACAGATAATCCCGCCCCCCACAAATCCCGCCCCCTCACCACATCACCGCACATAATCCCGCCCCCCCACCACATCACCACACATAATTCCGCCCCCCACCACATCACCACACATAATCCCGCCCTCCCACATTACCACACATAATCCCGCCCCCCCCACCACATTACCACACATATTCCTGCCCCCAACCACATTACTGCACATAATCTTGCCCCCCACCACATTACTACAGATAATCCCGCCCCCCACCACATTACCACACATAATCCCGCCCTCCCACCACATTACCACACATAATCCCTCCCCCACCACATCACCACACATAATCCCGCCCTCTAGCACATTACTACACATAATCCTGCCCCTCACCACATATAATCCCACACCCCCAACACATCACCACACATAATCCCGCCCCCCAACACATCACCACACATAATCCCACCCCCCACTCAATCACCACACATAATCCCGCCCCCCTCTCCATCACCACACATAATCCTGCCCCCCCACCACATCACCACACATAATCCTGCCCTCCCACCACATCACCACACTTAATCCCGCCCCCTACCACATTACTACACATAATCCCACCCACCACCACATTACCACACATAATCCCGCCCCCACCACATTACCACACATAATCCCGCCCCCCCACCACATCACCACACATAATCCCGCCCCCCAACACATCACCACAGATAATCCCTCCCCCACCCCATTACCACACATAATCCCGCCCCCCACCACATCACCACACATAATCCCACCCCCCAACACATCACCACACACAATCCCACCCCTTACCCCATTACCACACATAATCCCGCCCCCAACACATCACCACACTATTGTTATTAACTTAATTTTAAGTAAATTTACCACCTGAATGTTGTCATTATTTACTTTAGATTAATCACCAGCAGCGTTAATTAGATAGCAATGACCATGCCCAGCAGTAGCTGGCTGGAAACATCTAGTATATATGTACAGTATATATATATATATATATGCCGTATTGAAAAGAAGTGAAGCACGCACTCAGCAGGAAGTCCGTTTCAGGTAACTTTATTAAGCTAAAATGCACATCTTCACGGCCGGGAGTGTTACAACGAGGAGTGCGGCAATGCTAGACTACAGCTGTTTCGCGCCGGCCTGGCGCTTCAACAGGTCAGACCTACTGAATAGACTGTTAGAATGTGTATTATGGCAAGAAAAAAGCAGCTAAGTAAAGAAAAACGAGTGGCCATCATTACTTTAAGAAGTGAAGGTCAGTCAGTCCGAAAAATTGGGAAAACTTTGAAAGTGTCCCCAAGTGCAGTGGCAAAAACCATCAAGCGCTGTAAGGAAACTGGCTCACATGAGGACCGCCCCAGGAAAGAAAGACCAAGAGTCAGGGCCAGCTCCAGGTTTTCGTGGGCCCAGGGCAAAAGAGTCTCAGTGGGCCCACATACCACGATTCATGATGCACAAATACGGAGGAGAAATATAGATATACTACACAGGGACTAGCCTTCCCCCTCATCCTTCACATAGGCAGATCTGCACACACAAAATACGCAGATAGGCACACACACACAATACGCAGACATGTTCACATACAATACATAAACATACACATACATACAGTACGCAGACATGCACACACACAATACGCAGACATGTACACATACAATACATAAACATACACATACATACAGTACGCAGACATGCACAAACATACAATAAGCAGACATGCACACATATACAGTACTCAGACATGCACACACACAAAGTACGCAGACATACACACATACAGTATGCAAACATGCACACACACAGTACTCAGACATACACACACATACAGTATGTAGACATGCACACACTTACAGTACATAGACATGCACACACATACAGTACGCAGACATGCACACATGCAGTACACAGACATAGACACACACAGTATGCAGACATGCACACACACAGTATGCAGACATGCACACACGCACAATATGGAGACATGCACAGCACACACATAAAATATGCAGATATACACATACAATAATACAATATGCAGACATGCACACACACACAATATGCAGATATGTACAACATAAATATATTTGAAGACAAATACACAAAAATACATAAATATATACAGTCATACACACATAGAATGCCAATTGTCTGGGGGCAGTTTATAGGGCTAATTTGGCGGTCCCTACATTCACAAATTATAAAGGCGGATGTGTAGCCTGTTGCGCTCTTGCACATTTTGTAGAGCTTGGTGCCGTATTTGGCTCTCTTGGAGGGGAGTAATTGGTGGAACAACAGACGGCTCTTGAAACTCATCAAGACTCTTTGCCACATTTTGCTCCAGGGTATAGGAATTAGGAAATTAAACTTTCAAGATGGAAATTAGGGGTCTCAATTTGTTCAGCCGATTGTCGTTGGGGTCAGATATTGGGGGGCTTGGACAGTTTCACTAAATTGTAGGAATCTCAGTAGGGCTTCATAATGGGCTTGGGACATGGCATCTGCAAATGCAGGGGTGCTGTGGACATATTTAGTTGCCCAGTAGAAGCGGAATGTGTTTTTTTGTACTAAGCCTATGTTCAGGGTAATGCCTACATTTTTTTTTTATTTCGGGGACATTTGTGGGATCCAGGAACCGGAATGAAAGGCAGTGGGTTTTTGTGAAATATATTGACATATAAATTGGTTTGGTGGGCAATCAATTGTAGGACTTCAGGAATAATGAAAATTTGGAAAAAATCAAAGGGGGTAAAATTGGCGACATTGTTATACCTGGGGCTGCTAAAAAACGAGGAATTTGTTGGGAAAAGGAACTGTTGTGATACCACAGCGGTGGAGGACTAAGATACTTGGTCCTGCCTCTGAAGCTTCAGGAATGATGACCGAATTCACTACCATTAGGCTGTGGGATCCCATGGAGGAAGAATTGTCATCACTGGCTGAAAACTGTTTTGCGTCAGATTCAATATCACAGTCGTTGCTGCCATAGCAAAGCAGGCTGTACACTTGCTCCGCGCTAAATATTCTGCGGGCCATTGTTATTTTATGCGCCTGCCTAAAAACTAAATACTAGTCTAACACTACTAGACCTAAACCTAATCTAACGCTACTAGCCCTAAACCTAATCTAACACTAGTATTTTTTCTATATATATATTTTTTTAACACAAACCCTAACTGCAAAAATGAAAAAAATAAAAATTATGTAAAAACAAAACAAAAATCTAATCAGACAAGGGGGATAACAGAAAGCAGGCAGTGATCAATGAGGTTTAAGGGGTAGACATGAAAGTAGAAATTTGATTTTTGTGAGTTTTCTTCTCTGACAGGGCAACACTCGAATGTAGTGTATCTCTCTTCTCTCCCAAAATAACTTCAAGGAGAGAAGAGAGAGGTACAGCCCAAGTGGTGCCATATTTACTAATATTGGGGGTTTTGATTACTGTGCTAGGGTCTATCACAGTAATCAAAAGCCAGCCGCCAATCCAAAAAATCCCAATGGTTGCCAAGTGCAGGGAGGCAGATCTCAGCGGGTGCGCAGAGCATGTGCCCGCCATTTTCTTTCATGAGAAGGAGGAGAGGGGCCGGGGGTGCTCAGGAACTCTATTTCTCTCTTCTCTGACATGTTAGATCATGTCAGAGGAGAGAGAGTCTATATTTTTTTTAGATCACATGTTGTTTTTCCGTCATCGTTGTTATTGATTGAATAACGTCGATCGCGTGATCAGGGACCATAAAAACTGGCCCTGATGATGGTAGCTGAAACCCCAGAGAGTTTGCGACTTTGGTGTGTGCTATAGGCAGGTACGGACTGGGGCTGAAATTCAGCCCTGGCATTTGAAATCACACAGGCCCATGTTGCCCCCATCCCCATGAACCAGATGGGATATATTACTAATATTACCCTGGATGGAGGAAAGCAAGATTTCCTACAAGACCAATATTTCTAATGATATCTGTGGTCTGCTGGGGTAAGTGACGGAGTCAGCAACTTTGTGCTCCATCACAACTCTTAACAGTATGGGTATCTTGAGAACACCGATTCTGTTAACAACATAGCAGACAAGGCAGCCCATGACCAGACAGGCCTTTCTGGCATTTGCCAGAATTGCCAGATGGCCAGTCCGGCCCTGGCTATAGGCTTATTCTCAATCGCCATTTTCGTCATTGTTAATTAGCCTTTTTAGGGATTATATTATATTTATAAGTAGAGAAACTTTGTAGAGGACTACTGTATATTCATTTTAGAACAAAAGAAAAAAAGTTATTGTACAATGCCATGACCAAACAATATCTAGTTATGGGGCAAAGGAAGCACTGAAAGCATTATTCCATGGGTGTAGGATTAATGAGTGCAAACTCTACTTATGTCTTAATAAAAACAGATTAATGTCTAAAAAAAATAAAAAAATAAAAAATAAACAGTTACTGAAGCCCTGAGTACTATCCTCATGCTGTAAAATAAATATATCTACTCTTAAATGTAAGAATTCTTACTGTCAACAGCTATTAGTCAAAAGCCAGGGGGAAGATGAATGAAAGCCTCTCCCAAGATAATTCATTTACCAGAGTGGATTCATAATGGACTCAGATTATTTATGGCACATTAGTTTCTACTGCAAAATAGTCAGGCACATTAGCCATTAAAGAATAGTCAGGCATATTTGCAATTATTGCGATCGTAAACCAGAAATAAACCAGGATCGTGCTTTGCATGATTGACAGGACCATATTATGCACATTTCACCAACATTTTTCCTTTTAATAGAAATACCTTCAGTTAGTATATTTACAGTTTTCAGCCTAAATGGGCATACCTCCTATGGAAAGTAAGATTTTAATCAATATCTTACTGAACACAAGAACAATTTTCCAAAATTTTGACAAGACTGAGTTTCAAAGAATATTTTTTAACCCACAACATCAAAGTAAGGTTAATAATATAACTTTCTTTACAAAGTCTTCAGTTTTACTCAAATTAGCTGATGCAAAAATGAATCACCCTACATCAACAACAACTACATCTAGTATTTTGTATGACCTCCAAGATTTTTAAAGACAGCACCAAGTCTTCTGGCATGGAATAAACGAGTTGGCGACATATTGCAACATCTATATTTTTTCATACTTCCAGAACAACCTCTTTTAGAGCCTGGATGCTGGATGGAGAGGGATGCTCAACTTGTCTCTCCAGAATTCTCCATAGGTGTTCAATTGGATTAAGATCAGGAAACATACTTGGCTACTGAATCACTTTCACCCTATTTTTCTTCAGAAATGCAACAGTGGCTTTACAAGTATGTTTTGGATCACTGTAATGTGGGAAAAATGAATTCATGATAGTATCAATGAAATGTAGCTCCCTGACACCAGCATGAAGCACTCATGCAGCTTCACATAAGGACACTGCCACCACCATGTTTAACTTTAAGCACTATGCACCTTTGCAGCGCAGTACAGTCTTGAAGACATCAGTTCCACAAAATATTTTTCTTGGTCTCAACAATCCAGAATATAGAGCTCCAGTAGTCTTCATATTTTTCCACTTATGCCATGGCAATTTGTAGGCTGACTTTGTGTATGAGTTTTAGAAGAGGTTTCCTAAGTTGATGACACCCATTCCTCTGCAGCATACAGCTCGGTTTGGCTTTCTACTTCTTTAGTGCAGTGAATTTGCATGTCAAATGTCTATGACTCTTCTCATCAGAAGACACTCCTCTTAAGATGCTAACTTCTTTGTTCGGCCTTTATGTCTTTGTGAGATGGTTAAACTTTTGTATCACTTTTGCTACAGTATTCTGACTGATAAGTAAAGATTTTTTTTTACAAATTTGTGGTAGAAAATGTTGATATCAGAAGGAGAGAGAGAGAGAAAGTATTTTCTCTATTTCAATCTATAATGTATCCCCTTAATGATGATGCAATTTTTTTTCAATTCTGCATTCTTTAAAACATAGCTTTTTAATTTTATTAAAAGCTGCACAAGAGCTTATTTTTATACCTGTTTTTTAAATAAAACCATTTTGAGGGTACATACAGTAGCTTTTATGACATCTCATTCTAAATCCATAGACACTATTAATAACTAGAAAATCCTACAATCAATGGAAGCCAATGCCAAGTATTCAAAAAAATATTCAATACATCTTTATTTAACAATCACATTAAAAACATATACAAATAGAGATACAAATGCAAAAAAAATGGTACCGCCATATACAAGTATGTACCAATATGAAAAGTATATATTCAAGGTCCTTCAAATAAATATCTAGTGAGGTTACAGTTTGAATATATATAAGGTTTGCAAAGCCAAACCAGCAAGAGTAAGAATATCACATGGACCTGAAGTAAAAGCAAAGCAAAAAAACTCCTACCAAATGGATACACATCCTTTTTCCCTTCAATAAAGTGTCTAGTACAAATGTATCCTACCAGCTGAAAATGCACCCCTAGTCTCTCAAACCAAGGGCTATAAAAAAGTGCCAAGTGCACTGGATCCTTTAAGGCCACGTTCAAACATTCAGTATTTGGTCAGTATTATTCATCAGTATTTGTAAGCCAAAATCAGGGGTAGAACAATCTGAGGAAAAGTATAATAGAAACCAGTCAAACCAGTTTTCCCCTTTTGCACCTAAACTATTGGTAATTTTAACTAATAAAGTTTTTGAAATTTTCTATATACTATGGACCCTAGTATCATTTTGTTGCGCCGTTAAAAGCTGTATTGGCAGTCGTTAAGGAGTTACCGTATTTTTCAGACTATAAGATGCAGCAGACCATAAGACGCACCTAGGTTTTAGAGGAGGAAATTAGGGAAAAAAATTTGAAGCAAAAAACTGGTCAATTCCGTACTGTAATATCCCCTGTCCTGGTGTATATGGTCCCCTCATCCTTATTCTGATACAAATGGCCTCTCATCCCTATCCTGGTACGGACGGCTCCCTCATCCCTATCATGGTATGCATGGCCCCCTCTTCCCTATCCTGGTGTACATGGCCCCATCCTTATCCTGGTATGATTGGCACCATCTTGGTCCTGGTATGCACAACCCCATCCCAGTCCTGGTATGATTGGCCCCATCACGGTCCTGGTTCGATTGGTCCCATCCTTATTCTGGTATAATTGTCCCCATCCCGGTCCTGGTTTGATGGTTCCATCCTTATTCTGGCATAATTGTCCCCATCCCATTCCTGGTATGCATGGCTCCATCAGGAAAGATTAAAAAAATAAACCATTACACTCACCTACATGGCGCTCCCTCGCAGCTTCCTGCTCCGGTGCCATCAACTGCTTAATGCTTGTAAGCAGTGCATGGCAGGGACATCACATGTTGCTCACAAGCAGAGCACAGCTTCTGGCACCGGAGCAGGATGCTGCGAGGGAGCACCGTGTAGGTGAATGTAATGTTTCTTTTTTCCATATTTCCTGATGGGG
This sequence comes from Ranitomeya variabilis, assembly GCF_051348905.1. NCBI lineage: Eukaryota > Metazoa > Chordata > Amphibia > Anura > Dendrobatidae > Ranitomeya > Ranitomeya variabilis. The sequence goes on along the minus strand of NC_135237.1, from coordinate 117,178,858 downwards.
CCATGCATACCAGGATGGGATGGGCCAATTATAAAAGAAAAAGGATGGGGCCAATCATACCAGGAACAGGATGGGGCCATTTATACCAGGATGCCAGAAAAATGAATATGCATTGCCCTCCACTCCCATCGGCATGGAATGCAGTGCATATTCATTTCTCCTTAGCAGCAGGCACAGGAGTTAGCCAGAGCCGATGACTCCAGCCTCCTGTGACCCGATGCACCGCCAAAATCACTCCCCCACCTCCCCACCTCAGCCAGAGCCCATACATATGGACTATAACACACACCCCCTTTCCCTCCACATGTTGGGAGGAAAAAAGTGCGTCTTATAGTCCGAAAAATGTGATAATATTGTGTTAAAAAAAAACTTTTGCTTCAACAAAATGGCGCTGGCAAACCTGCCAGATGCAACACAAACCGCAGAGCAGGATATACTATATAAAGGGAGAGATGATATACAAGTACATACTATATACCCGAGGAGATGACATACAGGTATATACTATATACAGGAGGAGATGACACACAGGTATATACTATATACAGGATGAGATGACACAGAGATATATACTATATACAGGAGGAGATGAAGAACAGGTATATACTATATACAGGAGGAGATGACATACAGGTATATACTATACACGGGGAGATGACACAAACGTATATACTATATACAGGGAGATGACATACAGGTATATACTATATATAGGAGCAGATGACATACAGGTATATACTATATACAGGAGGAGATGACATACAGGTATATACTATATACAGGGGAGATGACATACAAGTGTATACTATATACAGAGGAGGTGACATACAGGTATATACTATATACAGGGAAGATGACATACAGGTATATATTATATATAGGAGGAGATGACATACAGGTATATACTATATACAGGGGAGATGACATACAGGTATATATTATATACAGGAGAAGACATACAGGTATATCCTATATACAGGAGATGACACATAGGTATATGCTATATACCAGGGTAGATGACATACAGGTATATACTATATACAGGAGATGACATACAGATATATACTGTATACAGGAGATGACATACAGGTATATGCTATATTCAGAGGAGATGACATATAGGTTTATACCAGGATGCCAGAAAAATGAATACGCATTGCCCTCCACTCCCATCGGCATGGAATGCAGTGCATATTCATTTCTCCTTAGCATCAGGCACAGGAGTTAGCCAGAGCCGATGACTTCAGCCTCCTGTGACCTGATGCACTGCCAAAACCACTCCCCCACCTCCCCACCTCAGCCAGAGCCCATACATATGGACTATAAGACACCCCCCATTTTCCTCCACATGTTGGGAGGAAAAAAGTGCGTCTTATAGTCTGAAAAATACGATAATATTGTGTTAAAAAAACCTTTTGCTTCAACAAAATGGCGCTGGTAAACCTGCCAGATGCAACACAAACCGCAGAGCAGGATATACTATATAAAGGGAGAGATGACATACAAGTACTGTATATACTATATACAGGAGGAGATGACATACAGGTATATACTATATACAGGAGGAGATGACACACAGGTATATACTATATACCACAGGTATATACTATATACAGGAGGAGATGACACACAGGTATATACTATATATAGGAGGAGATGATGAACAGGTATATACTATATACAGGAGGAGATGACATACAGGTATATACTATACACGGGGAGATGACACAAACGTATATACTATATACAGGGATATGACATACAGGTATATACTATATACAGGAGCAGATGACATACAGGTATATACTATATACAGGAGGAGATGACATACAGGTATATACTATATACAGGGGAGATGACATACAGGTATATACTATATACAGGGGAGATGACATACAGGTATATACTATATATAGGAGGAGATGACATACAGGTATATACTATATACAGGGGAGATGACATACAGGTATATATTATATACAGGAGAAGACATACAAGTATTTCCTATATACAGGAGATGACATACAGGTATATGCTATATACAGGGTAGATGACATACAGGTATATACTATATACAGGAGATGACATACAGGTATATACTATATTCAGAGGAGATGACATACAGGTATATACTATATACACGGGAGATGGCATACAGGTATATATTATATACAGTAGATGACATACAGGTATATACTATATACAGGAGGAGATGACATACTGGTATATACTATATACAGGGGAGATGACATACAGGTATATACTATATACAGGGCAGATGACATATAGGTATATACTGAGGGGAAAATGAGAGTTGTGGGGTGAAAATGAAGAGGTGTGAGTGCAAAATAAGAGGAGGGAAGAGAAAATAGTGGAGTGGTTGGAAAATGACAGGTGTGAGGTCAAAATGACAGATGTTAAGGGGGAAAATGAGTGGAGTGAGGGGGAAAATGAGAGGTGTGAGGGGAAAATGAGAGGAGTGAGGGGAAAATGAGAGATGTGAGGGGGAAACTGAGATGTGAGAGGGAAAATGAGAGGCATGATGGGAAAATAAGAGAAGTGAGCTGCTATAACTAACCACAGTTAGTTACTATGCCGGGCTCTTCAGCTAGTGTAAAATAAAGATGAAAAAGTCACTGCCTATAAGTTATTACATTGTGCCTAACGTGCATATTTTGAGACTGTTTCATTCTCCTTGTTTTCTATGTAAGTGATTTTTTTTAATTCACCAAATCGGTCGAGGTTCCTTAGGTTTGATATGCATGATCATAAAGATATACCATCACGTTATAATGTTGAATAAACCTTTCATGCTTGACACAATAGTACTTTTTTAGTAACAAAAGAAGTTTTGGACATTTCCAGAGAGCTTGTAGACAGTGAAAGAAGAACTATAGGTCCCCGGAAGGTGAGGAACATGCAAATTGTACACCTAAGATATGTTTCAGAGATTCATTTATTCAAAATTATTGCACATCATACAAAAAATATATGTTTTTATGACACTGGGTTGATATGCTTTATTAGATCAGAAAAAGATGCCTGTTTTTTCATCACACCAGTTTAGTGCTGAGATGATGCTCTGATGAACCTTTTTTTTAAATTTTCTCTTTGGTAAATTTTTGTTTTCTGAAAAATTAGAGTATTTAACCAAATTCAAGAAAAGATAATAGTGGGCAACTCTTTATGTAAAGTTATGTAAAGTGCTACACAGGTGTAAGAAGGGGGGAGGGGACTCCAAAACCTGTGAGAAAGTCACTCTCAAAATGGTGTTGCTTGCAATCTGAAATCCAGGTATGACTTTTTACAAATGCAATTTAAAAAAAAAATTTTTTAAGGGACATGTCACTTTTTGAATTGTTTTATGTTTGGGGTAGCCACGAGCTGATAGGTCTCATTGAAAGGGACTAACCCGTGTGCGTACCCTCAGCAGTTCAAACTGAAAATCGACATTAGAAACCCAATGGTCAGTTGATACTGTGGATTCTACTTCAAACATATAAAAAACATTTACACTTTTCCAAAAATGTTAGTGTGAACATTCCCTTACATTCATCAAGTTCTGATCATCAATAGAATATTTAAGGGGGTTGGGAGTAGAAAATTTGGGCATAATTTTAGTGGGTGTACTGTAGGTGCAGCAGTCAGCAGCCCCAGTCCGGGTGGAATAGTTGACTCAAGTTTACAACGTAATCAATTCCTAATCACCAGGAAAATAACTGGTGAAATACCGAGGCTAAGACAAGAATAAATAAAATAGATATCTTTATTGACACAAAAAATATAACATTTCATATAAAACAAGACAAGGAAATTTCCAAAAGGTACGAAATAACTGATGGTCACATATTTACAAGATTCCAATAGTCATGGAAGTAAATAGGTTCAAATGGGATATACAGGTAAATCATCTCTTGCCCATTTAAATACAGTGCATCTCAAAAATAAATTATTATCATTTCACATGGGGCAAAACAAAATGCCTTTCCTAGTTATAACAAGGCTCACCTATATAGACATATTAAATTTATATATATATACAAAAATAAATATGAAGTGCATAACCCTGTGCAGATATGCTCTTCACTATATCAAAAATATTCAATCTATATATATATATATATATAGGCATACTCAATATATCCTAGCCCAGTGTAAAGTGCAAAGTCCTGTGCAAATATGCTTCAGTAATTATATCCTATAGCAGCAATGCTAACCGGCACTATATAAAAGTGCTCTGTGCTGTGCAAAGGAGTGCATAATATGAACGGACCAGCATGGCAAGAGGGAAATAGAATATAAAGTGCAGTGCAGCAAAGAAAGGACCTGTACCCCAACCTGTAGATCTTGTTACTTACATATGACAGACCATCAGAGACCCCATATGTAAGACCATATGATGGTCTGTCATATGTAAGTAACAAGATCTACAGGTTGGGGTACAGGTCCTTTCTTTGCTGCACTGCACTTTATATTCTATTTCCCTCTTGCCATGCTGGTCCGTTCATATTATGCACTCCTTTGCACAGCACAAAGCACTTTTATATAGTGCCGGTTAGCATTGCTGCTATAGGATATAATTACTGAAGCATATTTGCACAGGACTTTGCACTTTACACTGGGCTAGGATATATTGAGTATGCCTATATATATATATATATATATATATAGATTGAATATTTTTGATATAGTGAAGAGCATATCTGCACAGGGTTATGCACTTCATATTTATTTTTGTATATATATATATAAATTTAATATGTCTATATAGGTGAGCCTTGTTATAACTAGGAAAGGCATTTTGTTTTGCCCCATGTGAAATGATAATAATTTATTTTTGAGATGCACTGTATTTAAATGGGCAAGAGATGATTTACCTGTATATCCCATTTGAACCTATTTACTTCCATGACTATTGGAATCTTGTAAATATGTGACCATCAGTTATTTCGTACCTTTTGGAAATTTCCTTGTCTTGTTTTATATGAAATGTTATATTTTTTGTGTCAATAAAGATATCTATTTTATTTATTCTTGTCTTAGCCTCGGTATTTCACCAGTTATTTTCCTGGTGATTAGGAATTGATTATATTGATTGGAGGTGGCTGTTTTACTACTGGAAACCCCCCCCTTTTTTGGTAATGTACCAAGTTTACAACGGTATTATGAATGAAAAATGGTACATGGAAAGACAATACTACAGATTTTGCTGTGAAGACTCAAATTACTCCTCACTGGAAATGAAACCTTATACAATTAATTAAAATTGTTTCCTTTAGTCTATTACTTTAGAAGACAAACATTAAGACTGATTAATTTTTGCTCTTTCATTTTAAATAATTCAATTGAAATCTGAATTTGCCAGGTTCAACAAATGTTTTTCAAAATTTGTATTCATAGTGAAAATATTTGCTGCAAATAGCCACAAATCACAATACTACATATTCTGATGTTTCTAAGGACTGTTTGCCTGTGTCAATGGTGATTTTGCTGCTGCTAATATGTCAGCCATGATGGGTTTTTTTTTCTTTTATCCCGTCTCTTGCCGTTACCACTTTTTTATCATATATTTTTAAACACTATAATTAATTTTTGAAAATATTTTTAACACCAATTATTCAAGCTTTGCTAACCAAAACATAACAAGAAATACTAGGTAGGTAGATATACATATAGGGAAGCAAAATGTGGCAGGCTGCAGCATAGGAATGGCATGACATATTCAACCAATAAAACAGATGTGCGAAAACCGACACCCAGAATTAAATGTTTACATTTTTTATTTTTATTTTTTAACAAAATTCAACCCCCTTCCTAAAATGATAATAAGAAATGCTACATAGTCACACATACAAAAAGCCAACATTTGCAATAGTGTACTGCATTGATGTGTGCACATATGTAATATTTGAGTAGTAAAAAAAATGTGACACACTTTGTGAGGTAGACGGTCGCAGTTAAATGTTTGGATTTGGAGAAATTGTAATTCATATTTTTTAAATAACAAATAATAATAATAATAATTAATAATAAAATAAATAATATAAATAATAATATAATAATAAAATACAGTATAATAATAATATATAATTATTATATTAATAATAATTATTAATTATTAGTATTTATTATTATTCATAATTATTAATATAATTATAATAATATAAATAATATAATAAATAATAATAATAATAAATAAATAATAAATAAATATTTTTAAAATAATAAAATTTTCCCTTCAAAACAAGAATTGCATAATAAATCTAATCACACTGGCACTGCTACTAGCACATTGCGTATCTCTCTCGCCCTATCAATCAATCTGTACTTTTTGCACATTGCTATGCACTAGTCAGTGCTACGTTTGTGTAAAATATTACTGTCCAGAGTATTAGACCAATGTTTTAGTACTTTCACTTCCTATCCCTAGTCTATTTGAAATCACACTTAAAATGTCTGCTGCATTCCCTGCATCGGCTGTTATACAGGCCAGTAGCATAACTATCAGGGTTGGGAGTGGGAGGGTCTGATCAACCCCAGCCCCTCATTCCGAGGAAACTCACCCAGAGAGACAGCAACTTTCAACTATATCAGTGTGTATAGCAAGCCGATACAATTAAACTCTACGATAGAGCAGAGAGACATGGTCTCTCTACAGTATCGTTCTCCATTCTGCAACCCCCTCATTCCCAAATGTTTGATCTTCTGCACTTTGTCCAAAAGTGGTTGCGGCCGGAGTCCTCTACCCTTGGGCAGATGGTAAAACAAGTTGTAATGGACTGGTTTGTGCATTCCCTTCTGAGTCAGATGCAGACTAGGGTTGCCCAGGAAGATCCACACAATGCTAATGACTTGATAGATGTAATGAAAGTGGTGGAACCACTGTGCCATGGTTCGAGGAGAGCTTGGAGGGGCATAAATAGGTGAACACCTGACTCTTCACTAGTGCCCTTGAGGGTGGGATTAGACTTGGCTCCAGATGGACACCATGTGCTACATCAGGAGGGACCTCAGATGCACGGCAGCTGACCCCCAAGGGGCAGGAAACTGGAATGGCCCAGAAGGAAAATTCAGCTGGTACAGGTAGGCACAGCAGGAACACAGGAACAGCAGGTGCAGACATGTATAGCTGGTATACAGGAAGGCACTGGCAAGTGCTGATTGGTACAGCTGCAATTCAGCCAGGTACTGGCAGGTGCAGGCTGGTACGGCTGGTATACATGTAGGTACTGGCCGGTGCAGGCTGGTACAGCTGGTATACAGGCAGGTGGAGGCAGGTATGGCTGGAATACAGTAACACACAGCAGGTACAGGAAGACTTATACAGGCAGGAACAAGCATGGACACATACTGCCAGATACTGGCAGATACAAGGGACTTGAGAACTAACAAGCGTGCAAAAGGCAGAGCGAATGCATTGCTCTGGCACCTCCCAACAGGTGGAAGTGCTTTAAATAGTAAGTCTAACAACCATTGGCTCTGGACACCTTAGGATGGCACGCACTGTTCCCTCAAGAGGGCAGAAGCATGCGCCCTAAGCACAGTGCCTGGGGATCTGCAAGCCATGCACAGACAATGGGCACCAGCAGCAGTAGGAGGAGGAAGTGTGGAATGGGGTCCAGGGTGGTGAGTAAGTAGGCATCCCTGCCAGGAGAGGCAGGACTCGAGTGCTCTTCTTCAAGCCCACAAGAAATCTATGCATAAGGAGAAGTTCATGGATGATCTTCCTGGGATCCCATGACCACTTCTCAGTACCAAACCCCTTCCAATCAACAAGAAAAATGTTTTTTCCTCTTACCCTCTCTGTAGCTAGAATTTTCTCAACCTTAAAAATATCTTTAGTGCTGACAGGAGCAGGAGTGGAATGTGGGTCCTTGAAGAAGGGACCGAGGGCAACAGGCTTGAGGAGAGACACTTGAAATGAATTGGAGATTCATATAGAGGCCGAGAGTTTGAGCTTGTAGGAATTGGCATTAATCTGTTTTAGAACCTGGAACGGACCGATGAAGCAAGGACCCAATTTATATGAGGGTAGCTTGCGACAAACAAACTTTGATGAAAGCCAAACCTTTTACCCATGGAGAAAGAGAGGCAGGTCCAGACATCTCTTGTCCGTGTTTCTTCTCATCCATTCGGCAGATTTCATTAACCTTTTTCTGTCATCAGACATACTATTCTGTCCATGTGACCTGGGCCCTAATTCGCATTGACGGAATAGTACGTCACATGCGATCCGTGCTCACGGAGCTGCTGATTGCGGCCGGGTGTCAGCTGATTATCACAGCTGACACCCAGTACTAAGTGCCGGGAGCAGTCACGGACTGCTCCCGGCATTTTAACCCATGGAACACTGCAATCAAACTTGATCGCAGCCTTCCGGAGCTGGCAGAGGGGCTGGCAGCCCCTCTGCCTTTGGATCGGAGAACCCGTGGCATGATGAGGGGTCCCGATTGCTGCCATGGAGACCCGTTGTCGTCACGGCGACACCCGGGTCTCCACTGCTGAGAGACTTCCGGTTATGCGCAGTGATTACCAGGAAGTCTCTCAGGTCAGTATGCAACTCTGTGCAGCGCTGACAGCTTCCATAGCATGCAGATTTGCATGCTATAGAAGTGATCAGCATGCACAAAATGAGTGTCCCATAGTGGGACACAGTGTAAGACTAAGAGTTAAATAAAAGAAATGTTTTTTATATAATTGTAAAAATATTTTAAAAATAATAAAAAATAATAATAAAAAATCAATATTTATTCCAGGGGTGGGGAACCTCAGGCCCCAGGGCCATTTATGGCCCTCAATGACCTTTTATCAGGCTCCTGAGCATATTCTCAGGGACCGCATTCTTGGGCAAGGAGGTGTATTTTCATTACAGCCAGCTCATTAATTTCTTCTTGCTCTGTTAGCACACACATGCAGTGTTCACTACTGAACACTGAAGGACATGCCATGATAGATTACATCCTGAAACCAGTGCCACAGTCATGATGTACTTTGTGGGTGGAGTTTGTATGGCCCCCGAAAATGGTATAAATATCCAAATGGCCCTTGGCAGAAAAAAAGATTCCCCACCCCTGATTTATTCAATCAATAAATATTTAAATAAAAAAAATCTACACAATAAAAGTAAACATATTTAGTATTGCCACGTCCGTAATGACCCGACCTATAAAACTGTCCCACTAGTTAACCCCTTTAGTGAACAACATAAAAAAACAAGGCAAAAAACAATGCTTTATCATCATACCACCAAACAAAAAGTGGAACAACAAGCAATAAAAAAATAAATAAATAAACTTGTTACCGCTGAAAATGTCATCTTATCCCACAAAAACAAGCCCCCATACAGTGTCATCAGCAAAAAAAGAAAAAAGTTATAGCTGTCAGAATAAAGCGATGCAAAAAAATATATTTTTTATATAAAATAGCATTTTTATTGTATAAAATCGCCAAAACATTAAAAAAATATAAATGAGGTATCGCTGTAATTGTACTGACCTGAAGAATAAAACTGCCTTATCAATTGTACAACACGTGGAATGGTATAAATGCCCCCCCAAAAGAACTTCATGAATTGCTGTTTTTTGTTCATTCTGCCTCCCAAAAATCGGAATAAAAAGCGATCAAAACATGTCATGTGCCCAAAAATGGTACCAATAAAAACGTCAACTCGTCCCACAAAAAAAAAAGACCTCATATGACTCTGTGGGCCAAAATATGGAAAAATTAAAGCTCTCAAAATATGGTGATGCAAAAACTATTTTTTGCAATAAAAAGTGTCTTTTAGTGTGTGACAGCTGCCAAACATAAAAACCCGCTATACAGTGCCTACAAGTAGTATTCAACCCCCTGCAGATTTAGCAGGTTTACACATTTGGAATTAACTTGTCATTGTGACATTTGGACTGTAGATCAGCCTGGAAGTTTGAAATGCACTGCAGCAAAAAAGAATGTTATTTCTTTGTTTATTTTTTTTTTTAAATTGTGAAAAGTCTTTTCAGAGGGTCATTTATTATTCAACCCCTCAACCCACCAGAATTCTGTTTGGTTCCCCTAAGGGTACTGTCACACAGTGCAATTTTGATCGCTACGACGGCACGATTCGTGACGTTGCATCGTCGTATGATTATCGCTCCAGCGTCGTATACTGCGGTCACACGTTGCAATACACGGCGCTGGAGCGATAATTTCATGACGTATTTGCGATGTAGAAGCCGTTGGTTACTGTGCGCACATCGTATACAACCTGTGTCACACGATGCAATCATGCCGCCACAGCGGGACACTAGACGACGAAAGAAAGTTTCAAACGATCTGCTACGACGTACGATTCTCAGCGGGGATCCGGATCGCAGTAGCGTGTCAGACACAACGATATCGTAACGATATCGCTAGAACGTCACGAATCGTGCCGTCGTAGCGATCAAAATTGCACTGTGTGACAGTACCCTAAAGTATTAAGAAGTAGTTCAGGCACAAAGAACAATGAGCTTCACATGTTTGGATTAATTATCTCTTTTTCCAGCCTTTTCTGACTATTTAAGACCCTCCCCAAACTTGTGAACAGCACTCATACATGGTCAACATGGGAAAGACAAAGGAGCATTCCAAGGCCATCAGAGACAAGATCGTGGAGGGTCACAAGGCTGGCAAGGGGTACAAAACCCTTTCCAAGGAGTTGGGCCTACCTGTCTCCACTGTTGGGAGCATCATCCGGAAGTGGAAGGCTTATGGAACTACTGTTAGCCTTCCATGGCCTGGACAGCCTTTGAAAGTTTCCTCCCGTGCCGAGGCCAGGCTTGTCCGAAGAGTCAAGGCTAACCCAAGGACAACAAGGAAGGAGCTCCGGGAAGATCTCATGGCAGTGGGGACATTGGTTTCAGTCAATACCATAAGTAACGTACTCCACCGCAATGGTCTCCGTTCCAGATTAGCCCGTAAGGTACCATTACTTTCAAAGCGTCATGTCAAGGCTCGTCTACAGTTTGCGTCATGATCACTTGGAGGACTCTGAGACTGACTGGTTCAAGGTTCTTTGGTCTGATGAGACCAAGATCGAGATCTTTGGTGCCAACCACACACGTGACGTTTGGAGACTGGATGGCACTGCATACGACCCCAAGAATACCATTCCTACAGTCAAGCATGGTGGTGGCAGCATCATGCTGTGGGGCTGTTTCTCAGCCAAGAGGCCTGGCCATCTGGTCCGCATCCATGGGAAGATGGATAGCACGGCCTACCTGGAGATTTTGGCCAATAACCTCCGCTCCTCCATCAAGGATCTTAAGATGGGTCGTCATTTCATCTTCCAACAAGACAACGACCCAAAGCACACAGCCAAGAAAACCAAGGCCTGGTTCAAGAGGCAAAAAATCAAGGTGTTGCAGTGGCCTAGTCAGTCTCCTGACCTTAACCCAATTGAAAACTTGTGGAAGGAGCTCAAGATTAAAGTCCACATGAGACACCCAAAGAACCTAGATAACTTGGAGAAGATCTGCATGGAGGAGTGGGCCAAGATAACTCCAGAGACCTGTGACGGCCTGAACAGGTCTTATAAAAGACGATTATTAGCTGTAATTGCAAACAAAGGTTATTCCACAAAATATTAAACCTAGGGGTTGAATAATAATTGACTCACACTTTTATGTTTAAAATTTATAAAAATGTAACTGAGCAACAAAACTTTTTGGTTTGTAAGATTTATGCATCTGTTAATAAATCCTGCTCTTGTTTGAAGTTTGAAGGCTCTAACTTATTTGCATCTTATTAAACCTGCTAAATCTGCAGGGGGTTGAATACTACTTGTAGGCATTGTATATAGTAAATCAAACCCTCATTTATCACGTCTTTAGTTAGGGAAAATAATAAAATAAAAAAAAGTATTTATTTCCATTTTCCCATTAGGGTTAGGGTTGGGGCTAAAGTTAGGATTACGGTTCCGGTTTTGATTAGGGTTAGGGTTGGGATTAAGATTTGGGTTGGGATTAGGGTAAGATGTGTGTTAGGGTTAGGTTTGTGGTTAGGGTTGGGGTTAGGGGTGTGTTGGGATTAGGGTTTGAGTTAGGTTTGGGAGGTTTCCACTGCTTAGGCACATCAGGGGCTCTCCAATTTCCAATTTCTCCTGTTACCTTTGGGAAAATAAAAAACTGGAGACTAAAAGATCATGTTTGTGGAAAAAATATGATTTTTTTATTCTCACGCCTGGGAGCTATAAACTTTAGTGAAACACCTGGGAGTTCAAAGTTCTCACCACACATCTAGATAAGTTCCTCGGGGGGTGTAGTTTCCAAAATGGGGTCACTTGTGGGGGTTTCCACTGTTTAGGCACATCAGTGGCTCTCCAAACGCGACATGACACCACAGACCATTCCATCAAAGTCTGCATTCCAAAACATCACTACTTCCCTTCCGAGCCCCGAAGTGTGCCCATACAGTAGTTTTCTCCCACATATGGGGTATAAGCATACTCAGGACAAATTGGGCAACAACTTTTTATGTCCAATTTCTCTTGTTACCTTTGGGAAAATAAAAAATTGGGGACTAAAAGATCATGTTTGTGGAAAAAATATGATTTTTTATTTTCACGCCCGGGCATTATAAACTTTAGTGAAACACCTGGGAGTTCAAAGTTCTCACCATACATCTAGATAAGTTCCTTGCGGGGTGTTGTTTCCAAAATGGGGTCACTGTTTAGGCAAATCAGGGGCTCTCCAAATGCAAGCTGTTTTCTTCTATATGGCATGACCAGTCAATTTAAACCAGTGACCCCAGTGAAGCACCCGCCTTCTGTCCGGTACTGAGACAAAGGTTTTTCCAGGCGAGACCCAAGACATGTCCAGCAGGGCGACAAAAAAGCACCTTGGAGGGCTCAGAGATGCACTGAGGCTCTTCCTCCTGGTCAGAAGACAGAAATGATCTGGAAAGCACAAAAACAATGGGGGCAGAGAACAAAGACGACCTGGCTTGACGCAGATTTAGGTGCTGTGCGGACTGCAGGTAGGCCAAGTTCTTGTGGTCCATATAGATAATTACAGGATGAGCCACTCCTTCAAATAGATCACTGCTCCAGAGCCAGATTTATCACCAACAGTTCTCTATCACCTATAGAGTAGTTGCATTCTGGAACTGAGAAGGCTTTAGAGAAAAAAAATCACCATACTGCCAGAAGAAGAATTCTTCATGATGATGGCTCTGGAGGAAGAGGCATCGAAAAAGAATTGCTTACTGTTGTCAAGTCGGTGCAGCACTGGAGCTGAGGCGAAGGCATGTGTCATGGGGTTCTTCTCCGTTACCACACAATCAACAGAGCGAGAGAAGTGTGAACAATCCCAAGACCTTTATTAGAGGCAAAACTAAAAGGTCCATAAACAATCCACCACACTGAGGATACAATAGTCCAGAACACTAATGCAGTTCAGAAACAGGATAAAATGTCCAAGGAGATGAGAATCCAATAATACAGCAGACAGAGGATAAAAAAATTCATACACTTCCCTTTCTCTCTGATGTGCTGCGTTCACACCATCCTCCCCACACAGGAACTGACTTCCCCGCTCCTGTCCTCCCCTGCCCCCTCCTTATATCCAGGGGTAGTCAGACAGGTAGGGGTGGTTTTCAGGCCTCCCAGACCTGACAAAGGTGCCTTGGGGATTAAGGCACTACAGGTGGTCATCAAGAGGCATAGATACAGTCAGGCTGCAGACAGTAAGGGTACCGTCACACAGTACCATTTTGATCGCTACGACGGTACGATTCGTGACGTTCTAGCGATATCGTTACGATATCGCAGTGTCTGACACGCAGCAGCGATCAGGGATCCTGCTGAGAATCGTACGTCGTAGCAGATCGTATGGAACTTTCTTTCGTCGCTTGATCACCCGCTGACATCGCTGGATCGTTGTGTGTGACAGCGATGTGTTCGCTTGTAACCAGGGTAAACATCGGGTAACTAAGCGCAGGGCCGCGCTTAGTAACCCGATGTTTACCGTGGTTACCAGCGTAAACGTAAAAAAAACAAACAGTACATACTTACATTCCGGTGTCTGTCCCCGGCGTCTCAGCTTCTCTCCACTGTGTGAGCGTCTGCCAGCCGGAAAGCGAGCACAGTGGTGACGTCTGACGTCACCGCTGTGCTTTCCGGCTATGGCGCTTACACAGTGGAGAGAAGCAGAACGCCGGGGACAGACACCAGAATGTAAGTATGTACTGTTTGGTTTTTTTTACGTTTACGCTGGTAACCAGGGTAAACATCGGGTTACTAAGCGCGGCCCTGCGCTTAGTTACCCGATGTTTACCCTGGTTACCGGGGACTTCGGCATCGCTCCAGCGCCGTGATTGCAACGTGTGACCGCAGTCTACGACGCTGGAGCGATAATCATACGATCGCTGCGACGTCACGGATCGTGCCGTCGTAGCGATTAAAATGGTACTGTGTGACGGTACCCTAAGGGTACTGTCACACTCTGCAACTTTCCAACGATCACGACCAGCGATACGACCTGGCCGTGATCGTTGGAAAGTCGTTGTGTGATCGCTGGGGAGCTGTCACACAGACCGCTCTCCAGTGACCAATGATGCCGAAGGCCCCGGGTAACCAGGGTAAACATCGGGTTACTAAGCGCAGCGCCACGCTTAGTAACCCGATGTTTACCCTGGTTTCCATTGTAAAAGTAAAAAAAAACAAACAGTACATACTCAGATTCCGGTGTCCGTCAGGTCCCTTGCAGTCTGCTTCCCGCTCTGACTGAGTGCCGCCGTAAAGTAAGAGCAGAGCACAGCGGTGACGTCACCGCTGTGCTCTGCTCTTACTTTCCGGCCGGCAGTCAGTTAGAGCGGGAAGCAGACTGCAAGGGACCTGACGGACACTGGAATGTGAGTATGTACTGTTTTTTTTTTTTACTTTTACGATGGTAACCAGGGTAAACATCGGGTTACTAAGCGCGGCCCTGCGCTTAGTAACCCGATGTTTACCCTGGTTACAAGCGAACGCATCGTTGGATCGGTGTCACACACACCGATCCAGCGATGACAGCGGGAGATCCAGCGACGAAAGAAAGTTCCAAACGATCTGCTACGACGTACGATTCTCAGCAGGGTCCCTGATCGCTGCTGCGTGTCAGACACAGCGATATCGTATGGATATCGCTGGAATGTCACAGATCGTACCGTCGTAGCGACAAAAGTGCCACTGTGTGACAGTACCCTAAGTGAGCTAATATAATTATCAGCGTTTTGGAAGGTAATTGAGACTCTAGACAATATGGGGAATACACGGAATGATAAGGGGAACAAGAGAACACTATGAAAATCAGTAAAATATAAATATACACAAAATGATACCCACATAACATATCACACCATCACAACCTCTCCCCCCTCATAATAAGTAAGCACGCCATGAGGTCTACACAGACCTCTGGCCTGCTCACTTTAGTCCACATTGCTCAATCGTTTATAGTTCCCTGTACAGTGGCAGGGGTAGGTCAGCCTGGGGAGCCTATGGTTCTTCTTGACAGTCCATCGGCATTCTGGTGTTGGCTTCCCCGCTTGTATTAGATGGAGAAGCTGTAGAGTTGTAAGGACAAGCTCCACCGCAGCAATCTTCCATTGTCCCCTGATATGTGCTTCAGCCATGTGAGGAGGCTATGGTCTGTAACAATTGTAAAGTCTCTGCCATACAAGTATGGCTGCAATTTTTTTTATCGCCCATACGATGGCAAGGCACTCCTTTTCAATAGTGGCATAGGCAACTTCCCAATCCAGTAGCTTCCGACTGGCAAAAGCAACAGGATGTTCTTCTCTGGCGGCGCTCACTTGGCTAAGTACTGCCCCAATCCCAAAGGTGGATGCATCTGTCTGCACAAGGAACCTGCACTTATAATCAGGGGCAGCCAAGACATGAGAAGTGATGAGGGCGGTCTTTAACGCTGAAAAGTCATCCTCGCATGCAGTCGTCCATGTCACATTCCTAGGCATGTTCTTGTGGGACAGGTCGATTAGGGGCTTGGCCAAGGTGCTGAAGTTAGAAACAAATTTTTGATAGTAACCAGCAGTTCCTAAAAATGCAAGTACCTGCTTTTTAGTCTGGGGTCTACACCAGTTGCTAAATGCTTGCACCTTGGCAGGCTCAGGCCTTAGGGTCCCACCCCCTACTCTATGCCCGAGGTATTGCACCTCAGCCATCCTTATTTGGCATTTATCAGGGCGAATGGTCAGTCCTGCCCAAGTGTTTAAGATGTTCCTCCCAGGTAGTGCTAAAAATGGCAATGTCACCCAAGTAAGCACAGGCAAAGTCCTGACATTGTTGTGACAGTCGATCTACCAGTCTCAGGAAAGTAGCTGGGGCATTTTTCATCCCAAAGGGCATTCCCAGGAACTCAAAAAGCTCAAATGGAGTAATGAAGGCTGAGCGCTCCCGAGAGTCCTCAGTTAGGAGTATCTGCCAGTACCCTTTGCTCAAGTCTAACGTGGTCACAAATTGGGCACAATAGATCATCAATCCTGGGCATGGGGTAAGCATCACTCTTGGTGGCATCATTTAATCATCTATTCAACACAGAATCATGTTGTACCATCCTTCTTGGGGACCAGGATGACAGGAGAAGCCCAAGAACTGTGAGATGGCTGAACAACTCCCAGTCGTTTCATCTCCTCCAGTTCGCTCTTTATCATGCATTGAACAGCCTCTGGAACCCAGTAGGCAGACTGTTATGGTTCTCAATGGCAAGAGAACATAGCCCCAGCAAACATAAGAACTAGCTCTTGGAAGGATGGAAACTAAACTGACCATGAACTAAACCTGCCGCACAACTAACAGCAGCCGGGTAGCGTAGCCTGCGTTTTATCCCTAGACGCCCAGCGCCGGCCGGAGGACTAACTAATCCTGGCAGAGGGAAATATAGTCCTGGCTCACCTCTAGAGAAATTTCCCCGAAAGGCAGACAGAGGCCCCCACAAATATTGGCGGTGATTTTAGATGAAATGACAAACGCAGTATGAAAATAGGTTTAGCAAAATTGAGGTCCGCTTACTAGATAGCAGGAAGACAGAAAGGGCACTTTCATGGTCAGCTTTAAACCCTATCAAAACACCATCCTGAAATTACTTTAAGACTCTAGTATTAACTCATAACATCAGAGTGGCAATTTCAGATCACAAGAGCTTTCCAGACACAGAAACAAAACTACAGCTGTGAACTGGAACAAAATGCAAAAACAAACAAGGACTAAAGTCCAACTTAGCTGGGAGTTGTCTAGCAGCAGGAACATGCACAGAAAGGCTTCTGATTACAATGTTGACCGGCATGGAAGTGACAGAGGAGCAAGGCTAAATAGCGACTCCCACATCCTGATGGAAACAGGTGAACAGAGAGGATGATGCACACCAGTTCAATTCCACCAGTGGCCACAGGGGGAGCCCAAAATCCAATTTCACAACAGTACCCCCCCCTCAAGGAGGGGTCACCGAACCCTCACCAGAACCACCAAGGCGATCAGGATGAGCCCTATGAAAGGCACGGACCAAATCGGAGGCATGAACATCAGAGGCAGTCACCCAAGAATTATCCTCCTGACCGTATCCCTTCCATTTGACCAGATACTGGAGTTTCCGTCTGGAAACACGGGAGTCCAAGATTTTTTCCACAACGTACTCCAACTCGCCCTCAACCAACACCAGAGCAGGAGGCTCAACGGAAGGCACAACCGGTACCTCATACCTGCGCAATAATGACCGATGAAAAACATTATGAATAGAAAAAGATGCAGGGAGGTCCAAACGGAAGGACACAGGGTTAAGAATCTCCAATATCTTGTACGGGCCGATGAACCGAGGCTTAAACTTGGGAGAAGAAACCCTCATAGGGACAAAACGAGAAGACAACCACACCAAGTCCCCAACACAAAGCCGAGGACCAACCCGACGCCGGCGGT
Organism: Ranitomeya variabilis; assembly: GCF_051348905.1. Lineage (NCBI taxonomy): Eukaryota > Metazoa > Chordata > Amphibia > Anura > Dendrobatidae > Ranitomeya > Ranitomeya variabilis. The sequence continues at coordinate 117,160,932 of NC_135237.1, read as the reverse complement.
TGGCAAAAAGCTGAGTCTTCTCCTGGGACAACTTCAAATTGTCCACTACCTGCCCCCAAATCTGATGCAACCTCTCCACCACAGCATCCACTCCAGGACAATCCGAAGATTCCACCTGACCAGAAGAAAATCGAGGATGAAACCCCGAATTACAGAAAAAGGGAGACACCAAGGTGGCAGAGCTGGCCCGATTATTGAGGGCAAACTCCACTAAAGGCAAAAAAGCAACCCAATCATCCTGATCTGCAGACACAAAACACCTCAAATATGTCTCCAAGGTCTGATTCGTCCGCTCGGTCTGGCCATTAGTCTGAGGATGGAAAGCAGACGAGAAAGACAAATCTATGCCCATCCTAGCACAGAATGCCCGCCAAAATCTAGACACGAATTGGGTACCTCTGTCAGAAACGATATTCTCCGGAATACCATGCAAACGGACCACATTTTGAAAAAACAGAGGAACCAACTCGGAAGAAGAAGGCAACTTAGGCAGGGGAACCAAATGGACCATCTTAGAGAAACGATCACACACCACCCAGATGACAGACATCTTCTGAGAAACAGGAAGATCCGAAATAAAATCCATCGAGATGTGCGTCCAGGGCCTCTTCGGGATAGGCAAGGGCAACAACAATCCACTAGCCCGAGAACAACAAGGCTTGGCCCGAGCGCAAACGTCACAAGACTGCACGAAGCCTCGCACATCTCGAGACAGGGAAGGCCACCAGAAGGACCTTGCCACCAAATCCCTGGTACCAAAGATTCCAGGATGACCTGCCAACGCAGAAGAATGAACCTCAGAAATGACTTTACTGGTCCAATCATCAGGAACAAACAGTCTACCAGGTGGGCAACGATCAGGTCTATCCGCCTGAAACTCCTGCAAGGCCCGCCGCAGGTCTGGAGAAACGGCAGACAATATAACTCCATCCTTAAGGATACCTGTAGGTTCAGAATTACCAGGGGAGTCAGGCTCAAAACTCCTAGAAAGGGCATCCGCCTTAACATTCTTAGAACCCGGCAGGTAGGACACCACAAAATTAAACCGAGAGAAAAACAACGACCAGCGCGCCTGCCTAGGATTCAGGCGTCTGGCGGATTCAAGATAAATTAGATTTTTGTGGTCAGTCAATACCACCACCTGATGTCTAGCCCCCTCAAGCCAATGACGCCACTCCTCAAAAGCCCACTTCATGGCCAAAAGCTCCCGATTCCCAACATCATAATTCCGCTCGGCGGGCGAAAATTTACGCGAGAAAAAAGCACAAGGTCTCATCACGGAGCAATCGGAACTTCTCTGCGACAAAACCGCCCCAGCTCCGATTTCAGAAGCGTCGACCTCAACCTGAAAAGGAAGAGCAACATCAGGCTGACGCAACACAGGGGCGGAAGAAAAGCGGCGCTTAAGCTCCCGATAGGCCTCCACAGCAGCAGGGGACCAATCAGCAACATCAGCACCCTTCTTAGTCAAATCAGTCAATGGTTTAACAACATCAGAAAAACCAGCAATAAATCGACGATAAAAGTTAGCAAAGCCCAAAAATTTCTGAAGACTCTTAAGAGAAGAGGGTTGCGTCCAATCACAAATAGCCTGAACCTTGACAGGATCCATCTCGATGGAAGAGGGGGAAAAAATATATCCCAAAAAGGAAATCTTTTGAACCCCAAAAACACACTTAGAACCCTTCACACACAAGGAATTAGACCGCAAAACCTGAAAAACCCTCCTGACCTGCTGGACATGAGAGTCCCAGTCATCCGAAAAAATCAAAATATCATCCAGATACACAATCATAAATTTATCCAAATAATCTCGGAAAATGTCATGCATAAAGGACTGAAAGACTGAAGGGGCATTTGAAAGACCAAAAGGCATCACCAAATACTCAAAGTGGCCCTCGGGCGTATTAAATGCGGTTTTCCACTCATCCCCCTGCTTAATTTGCACCAAATTATACGCCCCACGGAGATCTATCTTAGAGAACCACTTGGCCCCCTTTATGCGAGCAAACAAATCAGTCAGCAGTGGCAACGGATATTGATATTTAACCGTGATTTTATTCAAAAGCCGATAATCAATGCACGGCCTCAAAGAGCCATCTTTCTTAGCCACAAAGAAAAAACCGGCTCCTAAGGGAGATGACGAAGGACGAATATGTCCCTTTTCCAAGGACTCCTTTATATATTCTCGCATAGCAGCATGCTCAGGCACAGACAGATTAAATAAACGACCCTTAGGGTATTTACTACCCGGAATCAAATCTATGGCACAATCGCACTCCCGGTGCGGAGGTAATGAACCAAGCTTAGGTTCTTCAAAAACGTCACGATATTCAGTCAAGAATTCAGGAATCTCAGAGGGAATAGATGATGAAATGGAAACCACAGGTACGTCCCCATGCGTCCCCTTACATCCCCAGCTTAACACAGACATAGCTTTCCAGTCAAGGACTGGGTTATGAGATTGCAGCCATGGCAATCCAAGCACCAACACATCATGTAGGTTATACAGCACAAGAAAGCGAATAATCTCCTGGTGATCCGGATTAATCCGCATAGTTACTTGTGTCCAGTATTGTGGTTTATTGCTAGCCAATGGGGTGGAGTCAATCCCCTTCAGGGGTATAGGAGTTTCAAGAGGCTCCAAATCATACCCACAGCGTTTGGCAAAGGACCAATCCATAAGACTCAAAGCGGCGCCAGAGTCGACATAGGCGCCCGCGGTAATAGATGATAAAGAACAAATCAGGGTCACAGAAAGAATAAACTTAGACTGTAAAGTGCCAATTGAAACAGACTTATCAAGCTTCTTAGTACGCTTAGAGCATGCTGATATAACATGAGTTGAATCACCGCAATAGAAGCACAACCCATTTTTTCGTCTGAAATTCTGCCGTTCACTTCTGGACAGAATTCTATCACATTGCATATTCTCTGGCGTCTTCTCAGTAGATACCGCCAAATGGTGCACAGGTTTGCGCTCCCGCAGACGCCTATCGATCTGGATAGCCATTGTCATGGACTCATTCAGACCCGCAGGCACAGGGAACCCCACCATAACATCCTTAATGGCATCAGAGAGACCCTCTCTGAAATTCGCCGCCAGGGCGCACTCATTCCACTGAGTAAGCACAGCCCATTTACGGAATTTCTGGCAGTATACTTCAGCTTCGTCTTGCCCCTGAGATAGGGACATCAAGGCCTTTTCCGCCTGAAGTTCTAACTGAGGTTCCTCATAAAGCAACCCCAAGGCCAGAAAAAACGCATCCACATTGAGCAACGCAGGATCCCCTGGAGCCAATGCAAAAGCCCAATCCTGAGGGTCGCCCCGGAGCAAGGAAATCACAATCCTGACCTGCTGAGCAGGATCTCCAGCAGAGCGAGATTTCAGGGACAAAAACAACTTGCAATTATTTTTGAAATTTTGAAAGCAAGATCTATTCCCCGAGAAAAATTCAGGCAAAGGAATTCTAGGTTCAGATATAGGAACATGAACAACAAAATCTTGTAAGTTTTGAACTTTCGTGGTGAGATTATTCAAACCTGCAGCTAAACTCTGAATATCCATTTTAAACAGGTGAACACAGAGCCATTCCAGGATTAGAAGGAGAGAGAGAAAGGCTGCAATATAGGCAGACTTGCAAGAGATTCAATTACAAGCACACTCAGAACTGAGGAAAAAAAAAAAAAAAAAAAAATCTTCAGCAGACTTCTCTTTTCTCTCCTTTCTCTGTTAATTAATTTAACCCTTTTTTGGCCGGTCAAACTGTTATGGTTCTCAATGGCAAGAGAACATAGCCCCAGCAAACATAAGAACTAGCTCTTGGAAGGATGGAAACTAAACTGACCATGAACTAAACCTGCCGCACAACTAACAGCAGCCGGGTAGCGTAGCCTGCGTTTTATCCCTAGACGCCCAGCGCCGGCCGGAGGACTAACTAATCCTGGCAGAGGGAAATATAGTCCTGGCTCACCTCTAGAGAAATTTCCCCGAAAGGCAGACAGAGGCCCCCACAAATATTGGCGGTGATTTTAGATGAAATGACAAACGCAGTATGAAAATAGGTTTAGCAAAATTGAGGTCCGCTTACTAGATAGCAGGAAGACAGAAAGGGCACTTTCATGGTCAGCTTTAAACCCTATCAAAACACCATCCTGAAATTACTTTAAGACTCTAGTATTAACTCATAACATCAGAGTGGCAATTTCAGATCACAAGAGCTTTCCAGACACAGAAACAAAACTACAGCTGTGAACTGGAACAAAATGCAAAAACAAACAAGGACTAAAGTCCAACTTAGCTGGGAGTTGTCTAGCAGCAGGAACATGCACAGAAAGGCTTCTGATTACAATGTTGACCGGCATGGAAGTGACAGAGGAGCAAGGCTAAATAGCGACTCCCACATCCTGATGGAAACAGGTGAACAGAGAGGATGATGCACACCAGTTCAATTCCACCAGTGGCCACAGGGGGAGCCCAAAATCCAATTTCACAACAGCAGACTGCTGGATGGGGCATTGTCCAGGGGTTTCCACGTGGTGGCTGGTGAGAGTAGTCTTCCCCAACTTTGAGGAGAAAGCAGCAGCCCTCGGCCTTAGTACGGCGAAAATATCGTCCTTTTGTATATCCGATAAATGGGAGCCCAGGGGCACTTGCTCCAGTGATCCTCCCGCTTGGGCGACCTGGAGAAGATCGGGGAGATACTCATCGGCGGCGGTATCACTAGGGGGGTGGCAGACGGCTAGAACAGGCAGAGATCGGTCTTGGTAGTCTTTCAGCATGTTAATGTGGATGGTTTTCTGTCGTCGACCACTAGAGTCCAGGGCAATAACGTAGTTAGTGTCATTAATTTTCTTGACAATCTGATAAGGGCTTGAAGCTTGTTGGCAGGGAGGCAGTAATCATAAGCACTTGTTGTCCTTCCATAAATTCCCAGGTCCTGGCTTTACGGTCATACCAGTTTTTTTGTCTGGACTGAGACATTCGCTGATTTTCTTTAACCAAGGTAGTTGCTGGGTGAGACAGTTTCTGAACTCTATAACATAGGGAATGATGGGCATTCCGGTGTCTGAGATATCTCCCTCCAAATGTTCTTTCAGAAGAGTGAGAGGCCCACGGACCTTCCAGCTAAACAGTAGTTCAAAGGGAGAGAACCCTGTGGACTCTTGGGGAACCTCCCGATAGGCAAAGAGGAGATGTGGCTGGTATTTTTCCCAGTCTTTTTCAATGTCAACAAAAGCCCTCAGCATATTTTTTAGGGTTCCATTAAAGCATTCACATAGTCCGTTGGTCTGCGGGTGGTATGGGGTGGTGTGAATGGCTCAAACACCACAGGTATGCCATAGGGACTGGACCAGATCTGACATGAACTGAGTGCCTGGATCCGACACGTTGAAATGGTTCTTCAATTATGGGCAGGTATTGCAGGGGTACCTTATGTCGAGCTCCTGGATACCGCATTCACTGGCACACATCGCAGGTGTGGAAATAATGGGCTACCGACTGCGAGATGCCAGGCCAGTAAAAACTTTGGGTGAGTCTGTTTTCAGTCCTTTTACTCCCTTGATGCCCAGACAAGGGGATGTCATGGGCCATTTGGAGTAGCTGTGCCCTGTACTTCTGAGGGACAATGAGTTGCCTGGTCATTGCGTCAGGGTTGCCCTTGTCACTGACCTTTGTTACACGATAATACATTCCGTTTTCTCGAGTGAAGCCATCCCCATTATCTCCCATGTGCCCAGTTTCTGCCCTTAGCCTAAGGGCTGCTAAGGTAATGTCACCCTCTATTTCTCTCCTAAACTCTTCTCTATCCCAATTCTCTCCCAATTTAGTAGCAGCAAATGTATTGCTTACCACCTCTGATGCGGTTCGTGGTGGTTGCTCCCCGGTGAGGTCCGGATGACGTAGTGCTTGAAGGGCCTGTAGTCGGGTGACTGCTCCCACAAATTGGCACTGTAGCCCCCCAATATAATTCCCAAGGAGGATATCTGCAGGAAGTCCTCCCATAACTCCAATCCAACACAGTTTTTTTCCACAACCATAATCCAAACGCACAGAAGCTCGCTGTATGTATTTGCGGCCACCCCCCACCAGGACAATGGGAATTCCTGGACCCTGGTGAATTGCCTCGGGTCAAACCACACGGGGGTCAGCGATAGTCAGGAATGCCCCCATGTCTCTAAATCCTGACACTTTGTATCCATCAATTAAGACATCCTGCAGGTGGCATTGCCGTTGCTCTGGGTAGCTAAAGGACAAAGGCCGGAGTCAGTGCACTCCAGGAGGGGTGTCTATGGTGCCGTGGTCAGTGGTCGACTCTTGTGGGGGTGGTGGTAGCTCTTCCTTAGGCGGGATGGAGTGCACAAGATGCACTGGACAAGGTGGGGCTGCATGGGGCTCTATCCGAATCCTTGAGGGACAGCCAGACTGCAAATGTCCAGGTTGCCCACACCCATAACATCTCCTCTTTGTGATACCCCCAGGTCGTGGTCAGAACTGTTGGGGCTCAGGATTGTGAGGCGTGACTAGGTGGAAGGGCAGATATAATCGGAGGGGGGCGGGGTGCAGGAGCGGGCCGTGGTTCATTGTCCAGAAGCCTCCTCCATTGCGTTCGGATAGTAAGGGCTTCATCGGCCAGGGCTGCAGCTCTATCCACGGTACACGGCGTGCACTCCCAGACCCATTCCCGTACCTCTGCGGGGCACTTGGCAAGAGATTGTTCTATAAAGAATGCCTGTATAACATCTTCCACAGTAAAGGCGTTTTCTGCTTCCAGCCGTCTCCGACATGCCTGGGACATCTTATGTGCATACATCCTAAACGATGCCCCCATGGTGCATGGGAGGTCTTGGAACTTGGCCCTATATGAGTCTGGGGTGATAGCATGGTAATCCAGGATAGTCCACTTTACATTGTTATAATCCTGATTCCGCTGTGAGTCAATGGTTCGGTAAGCCTCCGCCATGCTTCCATTCAGGAGTCCCACTAACAAATGCATCCAGCCAGAGTGGGGCACCTCCTTCACAGCACACTGCTGCTCAAAGTCCTTGAAGAACCCCTCCACATCTACAGAAGCCTCATCAAATGGCTTAAACTCTGTCCGGTGATCCGTACAGGCTCCCAGATCGTTGGGTTTACACTCCACATTGCATTACTCCCTCTTTCAAGCTCCATTGCTTCTTGTCTCTGCTGTGCCCAGTGGGCAGCCTCCTCCTTATACTTCTGAGAGATGCCTGGGCCCAGAACCGCCATCTCTTCTTTGTACCACACCAACAACTGGCTTTTTGGGTGGGGATCCCTGTCTCCAGTGCTTGTCCTTCAGACATCTGGGAGGAGGTGGCCGGGCTAGCACCCACCAGTAGGTCAATTAAGGCTTCTTTAGTCAGTCCCTGGTAGTTCAGGCCCAGGTCTCTGGCTCTCTCCTGTAAACTGGATACAGTCCAATTTCTGTACTCACTCTGTGGATGGATCTCCATTGGGTTGCACTGCTGCCACCAGTTATCATGGGGTCCTTCTCCGATACCACACAATCAACAGAGTGAGAGAAGTGTGAACAATCCCAAGACCTTTATTAGAGGCAAAACTAAAAGGTCCATAAACAATCCACCACACTGAGTATATAATAGTCCAGAACATGAATGCAGTTCAGTAACAGTATTAATTGTCCAAGGAGATGAGAGTCCAATAATCCAGCAGACAGAGGATAAAAAAATCCATATGCTTCCCTTTCTCTCTGACGTGCTGTGTTCACACCATCCTCACCACACAGGAACTGACTTCCCCGCTCCTGTTCTCCCCAGCCCCCATCCTTATGTCCAGGGGTAGTCAGACAAGTTGGGGTGGTTTTCAGGCCTCCCAGACCTGACAAAGGTGCCTTGGGGATTAAGGTACTACAGGGGGTCATCAAGAGGCATAGATACAGTCAGGATGCAGACAGTAAATGAGCTAATTCAATTATCAGCCTTTTGGAAGGTAATTGAGACTCTAACAAATATGGGGAATACACGGAATGATACAGGGCAACAAGAGAACACTATGAAAATCAGTAAAATATAAATATACACAAAATGATACCCACATTGATTAGCTACTCATACTGATAGCTTATGACAGGTCACTGATCCCTCAGTGACCTGCCCCCTATTTTACTTACTAAATATAATATGTATTAAAAAAAATCACATTCACAGCAGGCAGGCAGCGGCACCTCCGGCGCCATTTTGCTATAGGAAAAATAGATTTGTCTCCACCAATATGGTGCCGGTGGTGCCTGCGCAGCAGCATCTATTGGATCGCCGACGTCGTCTTGGTAGAGACTATTTTTTTTCCTCTAGCAAATTGGCGCTGGCAGATCGCCAATAGATGCTACTGCGCAGGCACCGCTGGCGCTATTTTGAAGAGCATTTTTTTTCAGAAAAAATGTATATTACTAAATTAAATAATTTGATGCATTATATGGATGCGATCATGCTGCAGCGCAGGTACCGCCGCCTGCATGCTGAATATGATTTTTTTCTATCTTTTCAATATATACTGTATTATATACAGTATGTAAAATAGGAGGCAGGTCACTGAGGGATCAGTGACCTGTCATAAGCCATCAGTATGAATACCTAAGCAAAGCACCACATAAAGATCCTCTTCCACAGGCCCGCCCCGGGACCCGGGTGCACGAGAATCTCATTAACTGAAAACTGAAAATAAAGATCAAACAACAACCACAAGATCGAGTTCATCAACCAAGGTATCATTTTAATCATTATAATGGTGCCAACCTGACACTCTCTGTAGGTTACTGAGCACAATCCTGCTGACAGGTTCCCTTTAAGGAGACAAAGGCGCTTTCACACTCCAGAGTCCCCTATCTGGGCTTAGCTCCATTGTGCTTCAGGTCAAAGACTGAAGCAATCCAAGAGGAGAAATGTGGAATCAACTGACGGTAGTAATTAGTAGATCCGAGGAACCACTGGATTGACTTCAGGCCATCAGGACAAGGCCATGTTAGGACAGCAGAAACCTGTTATGTCGGACGCTGTTCATACCAGGGCGTTCGACAGACAGCGATAATTCCGCTTTTGTCCACTATGTGCTCATTGGCGTCAGCTAGATTTTATCTAGCTGGTCAGGGGTTAATTTAGCTGGTGCTCGGATTGGAAGCTGTGCCACGCCCACTGCCTTTAAATAGTTCTTCTGAACATTGGGCGTCGCCGATTATAGCTTCTATCTTGTGCTTGGTTATCTTGGTCTGGAGTGGTGAGCTAGGAGTTGGAGTATCATTGCTGGTGGTGTATTTCCCTTTGTCTTATTTTCTCCTTCCTATATTTGTATTTATTTTGCCCTGTGCACTTATAGTGTATTCCTGAGTGACTGCGGCGTGTTGCATCTTTTTCCTTTATCCCTGTCTGTGCTAACTGTGGGTATTGGTGTGTTGTCTCTTCACTGGGTGGTGGGTGGTGGTTTCAGCCTAGGGTTGAAACAGGAGACAGGGTGAGGGTGGAGGCCCAGACATGCACACCATCAGTAGTGTTGAGCGATACCGTCCGATACTTGAAAGTATCGGTATCGGAAAGTATCGGCCGATACCGGCAAAGTATCGGATCCAATCCGATACCGATACCCGATACCAATACAAGTCAATGGGACTCAAGTATCGGACGGTATTCCTGATGGTTCCCAGGGTCTGAAGGAGAGGAAACTGTCATGATCTCTGCAAGCAGAGATCATAGCAAGCCTATAGAGGAGCAAGCTCTCGGAAGATGGAACTATACTGACCATGAACTAAGCCTGCCGCGCAACTAGAAATAGCCAGGTAGCATTTCCTATTTATTGCTAGATGCCCAGCTCTGGCCTAAGACCTAAATAGCTAGCAGAGGGAAATATAAGACCTGGCTCACCTCTAGAGAAATATTCCAAAGAAGACAGTAGCCCCCCACATATAATGACGGTGAGTTCAGATGAAACAACAAACGCAGCAGGAAAATAGTCTTAGCAAATTTGAGGTCCGCTTACTAGATAGCAGAAGACAGATAGTATACTTTCATGGTCAGCAGAAAAACACTAACAAAACACCATCCAGAGATTACCTTAAACTCTGGCATTAACTCATAACACCAGAGTAGCAATCCCTGATCAACGAGAGCTTTCCAGACACAGTAACAAAACTTCAGCTGTGAACTGGAACAAATAGGCAAACGAAACATGGACAAAAGTCCAACTTATCTAGTAGTTGTCAGAAGCAGGAACAAGCACTGAGAGGCATCAGATAACATTGTTGACCGGCAAGAAACCACCAGAGAAATGAGCTTAAATAGCGACACCCACTACTGATGGAACCAGGTGAAACAGGAAAGAGGATGACAAGTCCAATTCCACAAGCGGCCACCGGGGGAGCCCAGAATCCAAATTCACAACAGTACCCCCCCCTCAAGGAGGGGGCACCGAACCCTCACCAGATCCACCAGGGCGACCAGGATGAGCCCTATGGAAGGCACGAACAAGATCAGAAGCATGAACATCAGATGCATTGACCCAAGAATTATCCTCCTGGCCGTAACCCTTCCAGTTGACCAGATACTGGAGTCTCCGTCTGGAAACACGAGAGTCCAAAATTTTCTCCACAACGTACTCCAACTCACCCTCAACCAACACCGGAGCAGGAGGCTCAACTGAAGGTACAACAGGCACCTCATACCTGCGCAATAACGACCGATGAAAAACGTTATGAATGGAAAAGGACGCAGGGAGGTCCAAACGGAAAGAAACAGGATTAAGAATCTCCAATATTCTATAAGGGCCGATGAACCGAGGTTTAAACTTAGGAGAAGAGACCCTCATAGGGACAAAACGAGAAGACAACCAGACCAAATCTCCAACACAAAGCCGAGAACCAACACGACGATGACGGTTGGCAAAACGCTGAGTCTTCTCCTGGGACAACTTCAAATTGTCCATAACCTGCCCCCAGATGTGATGCAATCTCTCCACCACCGCATCCACTCCAGGACAATCCGAGGATTCCACCTGACCGGAGGAAAATCGAGGGTGAAACCCCGAATTACAGAAAAACGGGGACACCAAGGTGGAAGAGCTGGCCCGATTATTGAGGGCGAACTCTGCCAATGGCAAAAAAGCAACCCAATCATCCTGGTCAGCAGAGACAAAACACCTCAGATATGTCTCCAGGGTCTGATTAGTCCGCTCGGTCTGGCCATTAGTCTGAGGGTGAAAAGCAGATGAAAAAGACAAATCTATGCCCATCCTAGCACAGAATGCCCGCCAAAATCTAGACACAAATTGGGTACCTCTGTCAGAAACAATATTCTCAGGAATACCGTGCAATCGGACAACATTCTGAAAAAACAGAGGAACCAACTCAGAAGAAGAAGGCAACTTGGGCAGAGGAACCAAATGGACCATTTTAGAGAAACGGTCACAGACCACCCAGATGACAGACATCTTCTGGGAAACAGGCAGATCTGAAATAAAATCCATCGAGATGTGTGTCCAAGGCCTCTTAGGAATAGGCAAGGGCAACAGCAGTCCGCTAGCCCGAGAACTACAAGACTTGGCCCGAGCACAAATGTCACATGACTGCACAAAGACTCGCACATCTCGTGACAGGGAAGGCCACCAGAAGGATCTTGCCACCAAATCCCTGGTACCAAAAATTCCGGGATGACCTGCCAATGCAGAAGAATGTACCTCAGAGATGACTCTACTGGTCCAATCATCCGGAACAAACAGTCTATCAGGCGGACAACGATCCGGTCTATCCGCCTGAAACTCTTGCAAGGACCGCCGCAGATCAGGAGAAACGGCCGACAAAATTACTCCCTCCCTAAGGATACCTGTGGGTTCAGTATTACCAGGAGAGTCCGGGTCAAAACTCCTAGAAAGGGCATCTGCCTTAACATTCTTAGAACCCGGTAGGTATGACACCACAAAATTAAAGCGAGAAAAAAATAAAGACCAGCGCGCCTGTCTAGGATTCAGGCGCCTGGCAGTCTCAAGATAAATCAAATTTTTGTGGTCAGTCAATACCACCACCTGATGCTTAGCCCCCTCTAGCCAATGGCGCCACTCCTCAAACGCCCACTTCATGGCCAAAAGCTCCCTATTCCCAACATCATAATTCCGCTCTGCGGGCGAAAATTTGCGAGAAAAGAAGGCACAAGGCCTAATGACGGAGCAGTCGGAACCTTTCTGCGACAACACTGCCCCAGCTCCGATCTCCGAAGCGTCAACCTCAACCTGAAAAGGCAGATTCACATCAGGCTGACGTAACACAGGGGCAGAGGCAAAACGGTGCTTAAGCTCCTGAAAGGCCTCTACAGCATGAGGGGACCAATTAGCAACATCAGCGCCATGTCTGGTCAAATCAGTCAGTGGTTTAACGACATCCGAAAAACCAGCAATAAATCGGCGGTAAAAGTTGGCAAAGCCCAAAAATCTCTGAAGACCCTTAAGAGAGGAGGGCTGAGTCCAGTCACAAATAGCTTGCACCTTGACGGGATCCATCTCAATGGAAGAGGGAGAAAAAATATACCCCAAAAAGGAAATTTTCTGGACCCCAAAAACGCACTTAGACCCCTTCACACATAAAGAATTAGACCGCAGAACCTGAAAAACTCTCCTGACCTGCTGGACATGAGAGTCCCAGTCATCAGAAAAAATCAGAATATCATCCAGATATATTATCATAAATTTATCCAGAAAATCGCGGAAAATATCATGCATAAAAGACTGGAAAACTGAAGGGGCATTAGAAAGACCAAAAGGCATGACCAAATACTCAAAGTGGCCCTCGGGCGTATTAAATGCGGTCTTCCACTCATCCCCCTGCCTGATCCGCACCAAATTATACGCCCCACGAAGATCAATTTTAGAGAACCACTTAGCACCCTCTATACGAGCAAACAAATCAGTAAGCAATGGCAATGGGTATTGGTACTTAACAGTGATCTTATTCAGAAGCCGATAATCAATACATGGTCTCAAAGAGCCGTCCTTTTTTGAGACAAAGAAAAACCCAGCTCCCAAGGGAGAAGAAGATGGACGAATATGTCCCTTTTCCAAAGACTCCTTTATATATTCCCGCATAGCAGCATGTTCCGGCACGGACAGATTAAACAAACGACCCTTTGGATATTTGCAACCCGGTATCAAATCTATGGCACAATCGCACTCACGGTGCGGAGGTAACGACCCAAGCTTGGGTTCGTCAAAGACGTCTTGATAATCTGAGAGGAACTCAGGGACTTCAGAGGGAATGGACGACGAAATAGAAACCAAAGGTAAGTCCCCATGAATACCCTTACATCCCCAGCTCAACACAGACATTGCTCTCCAGTCCAAGACTGGATTGTGAGACTGCAACCATGGCAATCCCAGTACCAAATCGTCATGTAAATTATACAGCACCAGGAAACGAATAATCTCCTGGTGATCCGGATTGATACGCATGGTTACTTGTGTCCAGTATTGTGGTTTATTATTAGCCAATGGGGTGGAGTCAATCCCCTTCAGAGGAATAAGAGTCTCCAAAGGCTCTAAATCAAAACCACAACGATTGGCAAAGGACCAATCCATAAGACTCAGAGCGGCGCCAGAGTCAACATAGGCGTCCGTGGCAATGGATGACAAAGAGCAAATCAGGGTTACAGACAAAATAAACTTAGACTGAATGGTGCCAATGGAAACAGACTTATCAAGCTTCTTTGTACGCCTAGAGCATGCTGATATAACATGAGTAGAATCCCCACAATAGAAGCACAATCCATTCTTCCGTCTAAAATTCTGTCGCTCGCTCCTGGACAGAATTCTATCACACTGCATACTTTCTGGCGTCTTTTCCATAGACACCGCCAGATGGTGCACCGGTTTGCGCTCCCGCAGACGCCTATCAATCTGAATAGCCATTGTCATGGACTCATTCAGACCTGCAGGCACAGGGAACCCCACCATAACATCCTTAACGGCATCAGAGAGACCTTCTCTGAAAGTTGCCGCCAAGGCGCACTCATTCCACTGAGTAAGCACAGACCATTTACGGAATTTTTGGCAGTAAACCTCAGCTTCGTCTTGCCCCTGAGATAGTGCCATCAAAGTTTTTTCTGCCTGAAGTTCCAAATGAGGTTCCTCATAAAGCAAGCCCAAGGCCAGAAAAAACGCATCCACATCGCGCAACGCAGGATCCCCTGCTGGCAATGAGAAGGCCCAATCTTGAGGGTCACCCCTGAGCAAGGAAATCACAATCCTAACCTGCTGAGCAGGGTCTCCAGCTGAACGAGACTTCAGGGACAAATAAAGCTTACAATTATTTCGGAAATTCTGGAAGCTAGCTCTATTCCCTGTGAAGAACTCCGGCAAAGGAATTCTCGGCTCAGATACTGGAGCATGTACCACAAAATCTTGTAAATTTTGTACTTTCGTGATGAGATTATTCAAACCCGCAGTTACACTCTGAAGATCCATTATTGTCAGGTGCACACAGAGCCATACAGAGATGAGGAGGAGAGAGAGAAAAAAAGACTGCAGCAAGGCAAACTGGAGGGAAAAAAAAAAAAAAAAAAAAATTCCAGCAGACTTCTTATAACTCTCCTTTCTCAACCTGGGTCTTTAACACTTTAATGGCCGGTCAAACTGTCATGATCTCTGCAAGCAGAGATCATAGCAAGCCTATAGAGGAGCAAGCTCTCGGAAGATGGAACTATACTGACCATGAACTAAGCCTGCCGCGCAACTAGAAATAGCCAGGTAGCATTTCCTATTTATTGCTAGATGCCCAGCTCTGGCCTAAGACCTAAATAGCTAGCAGAGGGAAATATAAGACCTGGCTCACCTCTAGAGAAATATTCCAAAGAAGACAGTAGCCCCCCACATATAATGACGGTGAGTTCAGATGAAACAACAAACGCAGCAGGAAAATAGTCTTAGCAAATTTGAGGTCCGCTTACTAGATAGCAGAAGACAGATAGTATACTTTCATGGTCAGCAGAAAAACACTAACAAAACACCATCCAGAGATTACCTTAAACTCTGGCATTAACTCATAACACCAGAGTAGCAATCCCTGATCAACGAGAGCTTTCCAGACACAGTAACAAAACTTCAGCTGTGAACTGGAACAAATAGGCAAACGAAACATGGACAAAAGTCCAACTTATCTAGTAGTTGTCAGAAGCAGGAACAAGCACTGAGAGGCATCAGATAACATTGTTGACCGGCAAGAAACCACCAGAGAAATGAGCTTAAATAGCGACACCCACTACTGATGGAACCAGGTGAAACAGGAAAGAGGATGACAAGTCCAATTCCACAAGCGGCCACCGGGGGAGCCCAGAATCCAAATTCACAACAGGAAACTCTCCTTCAGGCCCTGGGAACCATATTAATGTGTAAAAGAAAGAATTAAAATAAAAAATATTGCTATACTCACCTCTCCGAGGGAACCGGCAGCGTTGTTTGCTTAAAATTCGCGCTTTTCTTTCCTTACGTGAAGTCCCGGCTTTGTGATTGGTTGCGTCGCAGTCACATGGGCGACGCAACCAATCACAGCAAGCCGTGACGTAATTTCAGGTCCTTAAGGATTTTAAAATTACGTCCCGGCTTTGTGATTGGTTGCGTCGCAGTCACATGGGCGACGCAACCAATCACAGCAAGCCGTGACGTAATTTCAGGCCCTTAAGTATTTTAAAATTACGTCCCGGCTTTGTGATTGGTTGCGTCGCAGTCACATGGGCGACACAACCAATCACAAGCCGTGACGTCACGGGAGGCTGGACACGCGCGCATTTTAAAATGCGCGCTTGTCCAGCCTCCCGTGACGTCCCGGCTTGTGATTGGTTGCGTCGCGGTCAACCAATCACAAGCCGGGAGGCTGGACACGCGCGCATTTTAAAATGCGCGCGTGTCCAGCCTCCCGTGACGTCACGGCTTGTGATTGGTTGCGTCGCCCATGTGACTGCGACGCAACCAATCACAAAGCCGGGACGTCATTTTAAAATCCTTAAGGACCTGAAATTACGTCACGGCTTGCTGTGATTGGTTGCGTCGCCCATGTGACTGCGACGCAACCAATCACAAGCCGGGACTTCACGTAAAGGAAAGAAAAGCGCGAATTTTAAACAAAGAACGCTGTCGCTTCCCTCGGTAAGGTGCAGGCTGCGTCGGAGAGGTGAGTATAGCAATATTTTTTATTTTAATTCTCTCTTTTACACATTTTTACATTAATGTTGTTTCGATACCGATACCCGATACCACAAAAGTATTGGATCTCGGTATCGGAATTCCGATACCCGCAAGTATCGGCCGATACCCGATACTTGCGGTATCGGAATGCTCAACACTAACCATCAGTGTAAACTCTGGGAGAGGGTCAGTCAGGGTTTCCCTAGTCTGAGGGAAATCGCAGGGGTCCGGGTCATTAGCTCTTGCATACCTTGGTCTCCCGTGACATTATAATCAGCCAACATTATTTGAATTCCATAGATCCCATGAATTCCATAACCCGCCAGTTGGAGGCGCTGTCCCTACAGTTCACTGAGTTGAGGGGGGCAGTGCAGCAACAGGGACTAGCAGTTTCTAATGTGCAAGCCGGAGTGACAGGTAGAGTTGCTGGGCCTAAGTTTCCTTTGCCTGAAAAGTTTACTGGGGAACGCAGTAAATTTGTTACTTTTCGTGAAGCTTGCAAACTGTATTTTTGGATGCGTCCGATCTCCTCAGGTAATGAGGCTCAGTGTGTGGGCCTGGTGTCATTATTAAACGGGGACCCCCAAGCATGGGCGTTTTCTTTGCCATCTGATTCTGCTGCATTTAACTCTGTGGAGAGTTTTTTTCTGTTCTTGGGCACATTTACGATGATCCTGACAGAATGGCTCTAGCAGAATCTAAGATACGCACTATTCGCCAGGGGGAGCGTGTTGCAGAGGATTACTGTTCTGAATTTTGCCGCTGGGCGGTCGACACTCAGTGGAATGATCCCGCGCTGCGGTGTCAGTTTATTCATGGGGTTTCTGGAAGGGTTAAAAAAGCCCTCCTAATGTACGAGACTCCTGCTTCACTAGATTCCGCTATGAATCTTGTTGTCCGCATCGATCGCCGTTTGCGTCAGGGGGAGCATGAGACACCGCCTGTGGGAGAAGGTTTAGGTTCACGTGAGGTTGCTGCAGGTGAGCCCACGGAACTTATGCAAACTGCAGGGGTGTCACATGTTAAGCATCAAGCCCCTGTGCTCAGGAAGCAGGGAGCCTGTTTTTACTGCGGTAAAACTGGTCACTTTGTTAATATTTGTCCTCTGCTGTCAAAGAAAAATGCAATGGCGGAAAACTTCTAAGCTCAGAGGGTGTGGAGGAGTCCAATCCGAGCTTATGTATATCTTCCATGGTGGTTTCTAAATGCATGCTCCCTGCCAAAGTTATTGTCGCTGGCAGAGAGCTGCCAATCACGGTTTTTGTGGATAGTGGTTCTGCCACAAATCTCATTGATGAGGAGTTTGCGCGCACAGCCGGTTTTAGGGTCGAAAAACTGCCTCATCCTATCCGCGTGGTCACCATCAATGCTGCTCCTCTCCCACAGGGGAAGATTACTAAGTTTGTGGCTGAGGTGAAACTCCACATTGGGGTTCTTCATTTCGAGCAGGTTACATGTAAGGTGCTCAAGAGTCTTCCAGCACAATTGTTTCTGGGTTTTCCATGGTTGTCTATGCACAACCCGGTTATTGACTGGAAAACTCAGGACATAATTCAGTGGAGCGAATTCTGCCAGGAGAATTGCTTGGCCACATGTGTGTCTGCTGTGACTTCAAGCGTTCCTGAGTCACTTCTGGATTTTGTGGATGTGTTCTCTGAAAAGGGTTGTTCAGAGTAGCCACCGCATCGCCCCTATGACTGTACTATCAGGTTTAAACCAGGGGCCAAATTGCCTAAAGCAAGGAGGTTTAACATCTCCGGTCCGGAGAGACAAGCGCTAAAGGATTACATTGCTGAAAGTTTGAGCAAAGGGCACATCAGGCCTTCATCCTCGCCAGTGGCAGCAGGGTTCTTCTTCGTTAAGAAGAAAGATGGCGGACTACGCCCATGTCTGGATTTCAGGGAGTTAAACCAGATTACGGTTCGTGATCCATACCCTATGCCATTGATACCGGATTTGTTCAAACAGGTGGCAGGTGCTAAGTGGTTTACCAAGCTTGACCTCAGGGGGGCATACAACCTCATAAGAGTCCGTCAAGGTGATGAGTGGAAGACGGCTTTTAATACCCCTGAGGGTCATTTTGAAAATTTGGTGATGCCATTTGGGTTGACAAATGCACCTGCAGTGTTTCAACATTTCATAAATGATGTGTTCTCGCATGTTTTGGGGAAATTCGTTATTGTGTACCTAGGTGACATTCTCATATATTCTTGCGACTCATTTAGATCATGTCAGGCAGGTGTTACAGCTTCTCAGAGAGAATAAGCTATATGCAAAACTTGAGAAATGTGTTTTTTTCGGTTCAGGAGTTGCCTTTCTTGGGTTATATTGTGTCTGCTTCTGGTTTCAAAATGGACGCCGCTAAGGTGCAAGCGGTGTTGCATTGGGAACGACCTGATAACCTAAAAGCTCTTCAGCGGTTCCTTGGGTTTTCTAACTACTATAGGAAGTTTATCAAAGATTTTTCTATCATTGCTAAACCGCTAACAGACATGACTAAAAAGGGTACCAATTTCTCCATTTGGCCTGAGGCCGCTGTGCACGCATTTGGATTTCTTAAAAACAGTTTTGTTTCGGCCCCCATTCTTGTGCAGCCAGACGTATCGAAACCTTTTGTTGTGGAAGGCGATGCGTCGGAGGTTGGTGTGGGGGCGGTGCTGTCACAAGGCTCATCCTTGAGCGGTTTGCGACCATGCGCATATTTTTCCAAGAAACTGTCGCCCGCCGAACGTAACTACGATATCGGCAACAGGGAGTTGTTGGCAATCAAATTGGCCTTTGAGGAATGGCGACACTTCTTGGAGGGGTCGGTTCATCAGATTACTGTTATTACCGACCATAAGAATTTGCTTTATTTAGAGTCTGCCAAGCGTCTGTCTCCCAGGCAGGCTCGCTGGGCATTGTTTTTCACGCAGTTCAACTTTGTTGTCACTTACAGACCTGGGTCTAAAAACACTAAGGCGGATGCTCTGTCCAGGTGTTTTCCGGGGGGAGAACCTCGGGAAGATCCAGTACCCATCCTCCAAAAGGGTGTTGTGGTTTCGGCTCTCACTACCGAGGTTGAGGCTGAGATTGCCGAGGCCCAGGAGGTAGTACCATCTGAGCTTCCCATCAACAAAATGTTTGTACCGCTTCATCTCCGCTTAAAGGTTTTGGCGGAGCATCGGTTTTACCAAAACCCGTACTGTCATGTCGGATGCTGTTCATACCAGGGCGTTCGACAGACAGCAGTAATTCCGCTTTTGTCCACTATGTGCTCAGTGGCGTCGGCTAGATTTTATCTAGCTGGTCCAGGGTTAATTTAGCTGGTGCTCGGATTGGAAGCTGGGCCACGCCCACTGCCTTTAAATAGTTCTTCTGAACCTTGGGCGTCGCTGATTATAGCTTCTGTCTTGTGCTTGGTTATCTTGGTGTGGAGTGGTGAGCTAGGAGTTGGAGTATCATTGCTGGTGGTGTATTTCCCTTTGTCTTATTTTCTCCTTCCTATATTTGTATTTATTTTGCCCTGTGCACTTATAGTGTATTCCTGAGTGACTGCGGCGTGTTGCATATTTTTCCTTTATCCTTGTCTGTGCTAACTGTGAGTATTGGTGTGTGGTCTCTTCACTGGGTGGTGGTGGTTTCAGCCTAGGGTTGAAACAGGAGACAGGGTGAGGGTGGAGGCCCAGACATGCACACCATCAGTGTAAACTCTGGGAGAGGGTCAGTCAGGGTTTCCTTAGTCTGAGGGAAATCGCAGGGGCCCGGGTCATTAGCTCTTGCATATCTAGGTCTCCCGTGACAAAACCTTCTCGGGATCCATCCTACGTCCTGTCTCAGAGATTATGTACCTAAGGAACGGAAGAGAGGTTTGCTCGAAAACACATTTTTCAAACTTGGTGTACAAATGGTTCTTTCTCAGTCTCTGCAGAACCTAGTGAACATCCCTCCTGTGTGTAGGCAGATCGGGAGAGAACATCAATATGTCATCCAGGTAAACCACCAGACACGAGTAGAGAAGGTCCTGGATGTTATCATTCACCAGTTCTTGGAAGACTGCTGGGGCATTACAAAATCCAAACAGCATTACGCAATATTCATAATGGCCATCACGGGTGTTAAAGGCAGTCCTCCCTTGGTCCCCCTGGCAAATTCGGATCAGGTTATATGCCTCTGCAGGTTAGAACCCTGCTCCAATCGGGGATGAAGACTTACAGGTAAATCTCTTGACTGGGTTCTCTTTGATATATTCTTACATGGTTTGGGTCTCAGCCTGGGACAGAGGGTAGATACGGCCTCAAGGAGGAGTCTAGTCAGGGAGGAAGATCTACCTATCTACCACGTTGCTATGTGGATCTACCTAGCTTTAATTGTACTATTGTACTATCATCTCTCAATAAGTTCATTATATGTCAGTAATAAAGGTGTTGATCTTTGTGTAAAGATTTATCTTCAGTAACATCATATGCTGAGATTCCCCTATAACCACGATTAGGATGCTCCACAATAGTTATAAGCAAACATGATTACCTGGTTAGGGGCTCATTCAGATGTTTTGCGCCACCTGTGCTGAACCCCTAGCTACATGTCTGACAAAGGCTATGATATCCATCCTGATTGGAGGCGCTTTCCCATGTGATGTGATAGATGCAATTAATTATTGGGAAGCCTGTGCAGCTGTGCCTGAGGTCATGTGAATCTGTTGCGACTGATGCAACTTTATTCAATGGGTAAGGTTTTGCTGGCATTTTTTGGTTCATTCGCTTGAATCAAAGCACAAATTGTTGGAATTTTCTAGGATCTGCAAATTTCATCCATTTTGATACAAACTCGAGTTGCATCAAATTTACAGTATTTTCTCATTTCTCTTTCACACATGAAATTAAATCTACAACAAATTTCTCAGGTTTTTTTTCCATTATTTAATTTACTTATATAATATTGTTTTTATATATTGTAGTGCATCTATATATTTAGAATTTCTTCCTTAATACACAAAAAATCTTTTTCAGTCACTGCAAAACTAATAAACAACAGGAAAGCATATTAATCTCTGCTGATATCAGAGTTGCATTAGAAATGCCCTGTAAAAAAAAAGAAGAAACCTTGCCATAATTCCTATTGTTCCTTCCTGTACATCAGGGGTGTCAAACTGCATTCCTCAAGGGCTGCAAACAGGTCATGTTT
Organism: Ranitomeya variabilis; assembly: GCF_051348905.1. Classification (NCBI taxonomy): domain Eukaryota; kingdom Metazoa; phylum Chordata; class Amphibia; order Anura; family Dendrobatidae; genus Ranitomeya; species Ranitomeya variabilis. The sequence goes on along the minus strand of NC_135237.1, from coordinate 117,139,577 downwards.
TCAGGATTTCCTTGTATTGCACAGGTGATCATTTAATCACCTGCACAGAATGATTCCAGCACCTTGTGCAATGAGAAGGAAATCTTGAAAACACGCATGGTTTGAGGCCCTCGAGGAATGCAGTTTGACACCCCTGCTGTACATCTTTTAGAACATAAGTGCTTTTGTGAAGCAATTAAAATAAATTTTTACTCAACAGCATCTATGTAGTGTTCAGTAGCTGTTGGAAATAAGTCCTGCTAACTCATCCAGATACATGTAAACTCTCATAAGTACCATCAAATAAATTCTGTTAACATACACACGTGGACAAAATTGTTGGTACCCCTCATTTAATGACAGAAAAACCCACAATGGTCACAGAAATAACTTGAATCTGACAAAAATAATAATAAATAAAAAATTTGTGAAAATGAGCAAATAAAAGCCAGACATTGCTTATCAACCATGCTTCCACAGAATTAAAAAAAAAAATACAACTCATGAAATAGGCCTGGACAGAAATGATGGTACCCTTAACTTAATATTTTGTTGCACAACTTTTTGAGGCAATCACTGCAATCAAACGATTCCTGTAACTGTCAATGAGACTTTTGCACCTATCGACAGGTATTTTGGCCCACTTCTCAAGAGCAAACTGCTCCAGTTGTCTCGTGTTTGAAGGTTGCCTTTTCCAGACCACATGTTTCAGCTCTTTCCAAAGATGCTCAGTATGATTTAGGTCAGAGCTCATAGAAGGCCACTTCATAATATTCCAATGTTTTCCTCTGCTCAATAGGATTTAGGTCGGGGCTCATAGAATGCCACTTTAGAATAGTCCAATGTTTTCCTCTTAACTATTCTTGGGTGTTTTTAGCTGTGTGTTTTGGGTCATTATCCTGTTGCAAGACCCATGACCTGCGACTGAGACCATGCTTTCTGACACTGGGCAGCACATTTCTCTCTAGAATCCCTTGATAGTCTTGAGATTTCATTGTACCCTGCACAGATTTTATACACCCTGTGCCAGATGCTGCAACACAGCCCCAGAACATAACAGAGCCTCCTCCATGTTTCACAGTAGGGACTGTGTTCTTTTCTTGATATGCTTCATTTTTCCGTCTGATGTGCTTTGGCAAAAAGTTCACTTTTTGTCTAATCTGTCCATAGGACATTCTCCCAGAAGCTTTGTGGCTTGTTAACATGTAGTTTGGCAAATTCTAGTCTGGCTATTTTATGATTTTTTTCAACAATGGTGTCCTCCTTGGTCGTCTCCCATGAATTCCACTTTGGCTCATACAAAGACAGATGGTGCAATCTGACACTGATATTCCTTGAGCTTGAAGTTCACCTTTAATCTGTTTAGAAGTTTTTCTTGGCTCTTTTGTTACCATTCGTATTATCCGAATCTTTGATTTGTCATCAATTTTCCTCCTGCGGCCACGTTCAGGGAGGTAGGCTACAGTCCGATGGATCTTAAATTTCTGAATAATATGTGTAACTGTAGCCACAGGAACATCAAGCTGCTTGGAGATGGTCTTATAACTTTTACCTTTGACATGTTTGTCTATAATTTTCTTTCTAATCTCCTGAGACAACTCTTTCCTTCGCTTCCTCAGGTCCATGTTGAGTGTGATACACACCATGTCACCAAACAGCACAGTGAGTATCTGTAGCCCTATATACAGGCCCACTCACTGATTCCAAGATTGTAGACACCTGTTATGCTAGTTAGTGGACACACCTTGATTTAACATGTCCCTTTTGTCACATTATTTTCATGGGTACTATCATTTCTATCCGGGCCTATTTTATGAGTTATATATTTTTTTTTATTGTGTGGAAGCATGGTTGAAAAGCAATGTCTGACTTTTATTTGTTCATTTTCATAGATCTTTTATTTATTATTATTTTTGTCAGATTCAAGATATTTCTGTCACCATTGTGGGTTATTCTGTCATTAAACAAGGGGTACCAACAATTTTGACCACGTGTTTATATTACAGTATTCAGAGGTATGTCAAATACACTATATTTGTATTATGATCTTGGGTTTAATGCTCCTTTATGACATAAACTGAGTTTTGGTGCTGTATTTATGATGTCGGCTTAGTTTTGTTGCTGTATTTGTGTTATGAGCTTAGTTCCCATGCTGCATTTATGTTATGCGATTGGTTTTGGTGCTGAATTTATGCTATGAGCTATGCTCTTATGCTGCATTTATGTTATAAACTTGGTTTTGGTGTTGCTTTTATGTTATGAGCTTGGTTCTTATGCTGCACTTACTTTATGAAATTAGTTTTGGTGCTGTATTTATGTTATGAGCTTATGTTGGTGCTGTAATTATGTAATGAGATTAGTTTTGGTGCTGTATTTGTGTTATGAGCTTGGTTCTGTTGCAGCATTGTAGATATGAGTTTGGGTATTGTAATGCTTTTATGTTATGAGCTTGGTTTTGGTGCTGTATTTATGTCATGGTTTGGGTTTTAGAACTTTTTTGTGTTATGAGTTTGGTCCTGAGAAAAAAATCTTATGATCTTGCTTCACTGATTGTACACGCCAACTGGGAACTTGTTGCTAAAACGTTGAATCCCACCCCTGTGTATATTCTTTGGTAGAATCGTTCATAGCTTTCTTTTAATTTCTGTAAGGCTTACTGGTTGCATTTATATCTACATGTGCATACTGTGAACATTGACTCATTATTATTGGTTATCAATAAAGTCCCAGTGTTAAGCCTACTGCAAAAATAAATTAAAGTTGAGCCCCCATTTCATTAGAATTATAGATTAGTCAATGACATGTTTGTGACTATATGGACGGTCTTATACTTCTTCCAATAAAAGGTAAAGAACCAGCGCTCCATCCAGGTGTAGTATTCCAAGTGAGAACTTTATTGAGCCATGTAACAGCAACGTTTCGACCCGAAGGTCTTTATCAAGCATGCTTGATAAAGACCTTCGGGTCGAAACGTTGCTGTTACATGGCTCAATAAAGTTCTCACTTGGAATACTACACCTGGATGGAGCGCTGGTTCTTTACCTTTTATTGGACTATGTGGATTATCCAGCGAGGTTCTCTGGATCAGGACCGGGCGCCCTAATTTGTGAGTGCTGTCAGTCTCTTTCTTTTTCTTTTTCGGTCTTGTACTTCTGTGATAACTGTTTCACTTCAGCTTATCTCATAAATGTGGCAGCTAGCCAAACCACTCAAAACTTTCTGGGTCATCTTGCAAGCAGGATATGATTTCAATCCATATATCAAAGGAGAATCTTTCTGACATGTAGACACGGCATGATTAAGCAAAGTTCACATTTTTCATTGCACACATCAACAATGTTGTAGATTAGTAAAACAAGGGGATGAACTGCTTTTACATTATTGGAGATGGCACTTGCTGCATTTTAGAACAGACTTTACAAATTCTTGAATCTGTCGGCATGTCGTATTCTAATTGTTGATTTTGTGCTTGTTGAAATGCCGTGGACATGTCCAGGATCAGAATGGTACTCGAAATGTAAAGATAGCAACAACTGAAACTCACAGTGCAAAATCTGACCGACTAGTATCTTAGAAAGAAGATGCTACTAATTAATATTATTTAAATTAGAGGACAGCAACCATAATGATTTTTTGTACAAACAATATAGTATGCGGTGTTTGCTTTACGGCAGGTGAAACAAATGGAAAAAAAGAAACCACAGATTAATTTGATATATTAAAAATGTATCTAGGAAGTGATAGCATATATAGTACACCCTGCTCTCAGTCTTTCATAAACCAAAGAGTGAGAAATGAACATGTAAGCAGGTACTGGGATGCAGGAACACAGAGCAAGGGTTAACAATAATGCAATTTAATTAGATGACAGGTAATTAGCAAATGGGATTGCAATATAACACAACAGTCTTGTAATTAAACTTATCGTGACTCCAATGTTCCTCAGCCGCATGCAGTCCGATGAGGGTTGTAGTATCAGCAACGGCCAGTACGGCGTCTTCAGACGTAACCCACCAGCATACGACCAAGTTTCTGGTGGCAATGGGCAGTCTCCAGTTTTACCCATTGATCCCCTAGTCCACTAATCCATAGAGCCGAAGGGGGTAATACTGTGGAAGTCTCTACCAGGTGCATGCTCTGAAGCACGCCTGTTTACACAGGGGAAAACAGCTCACGATCTGGCACCTGGCAACCATTCCTTGCTGCAATCACCTCACACTGTCTGGTGGTGTGCCTGACGCTCTGCATGCTCCCTGTTCCCATGGTACCCTCACGTAATCCCAGACGTGTCTCAGTTTCGTGCTCCCTCTTTGTCCGCAGAGTGTGGTGCACACCTGTCTCTACTCTCTGCCGGTGGGAAACTTCTGACTCTTCCCACGCTTCTTGCTCTCTCCTCCCTGCTGTTTATGCATTATCAAAAAAAACAAAATGCCAAAATGGAATCACTTATCATTAGTGTTGAGCGATACCTTCCGATATTCAAAAGTATCGGTATCAGGTTGGATAGGCCGATATCCCAAAAGTATCGGATATCGCCGATACCGATACCCGATACCAATGCAAGTCAATGGGACACAAATATCGGAACGTAAATAAGCCCTTTTTGTCCTTCTATATGCTGTTCCGGAGGTAGGAAGAGTGTGGGCGGTGCATGGGCGGACACTGAGCGTCTGTGTGTGCGGGCAGGGTCTCTGCGGGCCTGCCAGTGATATGTATGTGCCTTCTGGGGCTGTATGCGGCGTGCAGGGGATCTATGTGGCGTGCCGGGCTGTATGTGGGCTGCCCGGGCTCTATGTGGCGTGGGGGGTCTCTGTGCGGCATGGGGGGGTCTCTGTACAGCGTGGGGGGTTCGTCTCTGTGCGGTGTGGGAGGGGGATCTCTGTGCGGCGTGAGGGGGTCTCTGTGCGGCGTGGGGGGGTCTCTGAGTGGCGTGGGGGGGTCTCTGTGCGGCATGGGGGGTCTCTGTGCGGCGTGGGGGGGTCTCTTTGCGGCGTGCCAGGGCTCTGTGCGTGTGTGCAGGCATCGTCTGATGGGACTACAAGTCCCATCGGATGATGCCTGCTACACTGACAGTGATTGACACATTAGCCAATGATGGGACAGTAGTAGTCCCATTATCCGGATAATGTGTTGAATGAAAAAAAAATACTCCCTACATGCTACATACATACTACATACATACATGCTACATATATGATACATACATGCTACATACAAACATACTACATACATACTACATACATACTACATACATACATGCTACATACATACTACATACATACATGCTACATACATGCTACATACATACTACATACATACATGCTACATACATGCCACATACATACTACATACATACATACATGCTACATACATACTACATACATACATGCTACATTCATGCATGCTACATACATATATTCTACATACATACTACATATATACATGCTACATACATGCTACATACATGCTACATACCTACTACATACATACATGCTACATACATACTACATACATACATACATGCTACATACATGCTACATACATACATGCTACATAAATGCCAATGATGGGACAGTAGTAGTTCCATCATCCGGCTAATGTGTTGAATGAAAAAAAATACTCCCTACATGCTACATACATACTACATACATACATGCTACATAAATGCTACATACATACATACTACATGCAAGCTACACACATACATGCTACATACATACTACATACATACCTGCTACATACATGCTACATACTTACTACATACATACATGCTACATACATACTACATACATACATGCTACATACATACTACATACATACATACTACATACATACATGCTACATACATACATGCTACATGCATGCATGCTACATACATACATGCTACATACATACTACATACATACATGCTACATACATGCTACATACATACTACATACATACATGCTACATACATACTACATACATGCTACATACATGCTACATACATACATGCTACATACTACATACATACATGTTACATACATGCTACATACATGCTACATACATACATACATGCTACATACATGCTACATACATACATGCTACATACATACATGCTCAGGGGAAAGGAATTTACACACCGAAACGTGCGTTGGGGAGCGAGTGTCGGTGCAGGTACCAGCGGCAATGACGGGTAATTAATATCTCTTTATTTGTATCAATGCTGCCACGTATGTTCACTGAGCCAGGTAGATTGAACATGTCCCGTGGTTGTAACCTATTATACTCAGGGGTCAGCTATTTCTGCTGATCTCTGGTGTCCACTGGGATGTATACTTACCTGGGATGTTATGTAGATATCTTCTCTGAAGCTCCATACGAGAGTTTGGCAGTGGATAGTTGATACACTAGACATGTGTTACATAGTACCCATTTGCTGCACCGGTATTTCCTGCATCGGTACTTAGCTTTGGATTCATCTTTAAACTGTTTTGCGTTTTAATACACTTGTATATGCGCTACAGTGTTCTTTGTGCTCTTTGGTTTTAATATTTTTATGTGTGATTTATGTATATTAATAAAGTTTTTTCATCTTGTTATATACCAGAATAGACTCGTTTTGTTCTCCATTGTTTCATATGCTATTGAGTCGTTTGTTCTGTCTTCACGGCATGCAATGTAGCATGTGTAAGCAAACTTTTGCTGGGTAACATTTTTACCTTTTTGATATATAAAAATGCGTTTGGGACTAATTTTGCAATCACTGTCAGTGTAGCAGGCGTCATCCGATGGGACTTGTAGTCCCATCGGACGATGCCCGCACTGAGACACCCCGCACGCCGCAGAGACGCCGCGCACGCCGCACAGAGACCCCCCCACGCCACAGAGACACCCCGCACCCTGCACAGAGACCCCCGCATGCCGCACAGAGACCCTGCACGCCGCACAGAGACCCTGCACGCCGCACAGAGACACCCCGCACGCCACACAGAGACACCCCGCACGCCGCACAGAGACCCCCCGCACGCCGCATAGAGCCCCTCCGCCCACGCACCGCCCACACTTCATTTTTCTGCATAATTTCACTATAGGAGCTTCCAATTCTGATTTCCGATATCGCAAAAATATCGGAACTTGGTATCGGAATTCCGATACAGCGAATATCGGCCGATACCCGATATTTGCAGTATCAGAACGCGCAACACTACTTATCATGTGTAGAATGCATCCCGACGCGTTTCCCCGCTGTAACGGTTCATCAGGAGGTAAGAATAACAATATCAGATGAATGATGCCATGATGGTAAAGCTTTTTGATGTGGATTCCTTGGTTTATCTATGATTTTGGTACAAATATTAAGACTGGAGTACAATACATCTAATTCATTAAGTGGCACACACAACCTAATAAATTAGGTGCATCTGATAACCAGCGTGAGATGCCACCTGAAGTGTTTACTTGAAAGAAAAGACAAAGCAGATTCTTCCACAAATATTCTGGCACATCCAAAAATTAAACTTTAATTTTACTATCAAAGAAAATTGAACAAGGAAAAATTACTGTAATTAAAAACACTTAACATAGCAAAAAATGTCAAGAAATTTCTATTTTAGCATATGATAGAGCTAAAAACTGGAAGGGAACCCCCATGTAATGTCCAAAATTGGGAACTATTAAGCAAGTGAATCCCCACACTAATATAAAGCATCCAATAAAAATAACATGAGAAAATTATCTAAGAATATATGGTACATAAATACATATAAGCTGTGTGGATTGCATTTAAAGATCAGGGATAGGAAACAAAGTATGGTTATTAATGGAGCACATTCGGACTGGGTCGCAGTTAGCAGTGGGGTAACACAGGGGTCAGTATTGGGCCCTCTTCTTTTTAACATATTTATTAATGACCTTGTAGGGGACATACAGAGCAGAATTTCAATATTTGCAGATGACACTAAACTCTGCAGGGTAATCAATACAGAAGAGGACAATTTTATATTACAGGATGATTTATGTAAACTAGAAGCTTTGGCTGACAAATGGCAAATGAGCTTTAATGGGGATAAATGTAAGGTCATGCACGTGGGTAGAAGTAGTAAGATGAATAACTATGTGCTTAATTCTAAAACTCTGGACAAAACTGTCAATGAAAAAGACCTGGGAGTATGGGTGGATGAAAAACTCACATTTAGTGGCCAGTGTCAGGCAGCTGCTACAAAGGCAAATAAAATAATGGGATGCATTAAAAGAGGCATAGATGCTCATGAGGAGAACAAAATTTTACCTCTATACAAGTCACTAGTTCAACCACACTTAGAATACTGTGTACAATTCTGGTCTCCGGTGTATAAGAAAGACATTGGCTGAACCAGAGCGGGTGCAGAGATGAGCAACCAAGGTTATTAGAGGACTGGGGGGTCTGCAATACCAAGATAGGTTATTACACTTGGGGCTATTTAGTTTGGAAAAACGAAGGATAAGGGGTGATCTTATTTTAATGTATAAGTATATGAGGGGACAGTACAAAGACCTTTCTGATGATCTTTTTAATCATAGACCTGAGACAGGGAAAAGGGGGCTGTTGTGAACTCCATTTTTGGGCTCCCTCTAGTGGTCACAAGCGGTACTGTGTAGTGTTGTCTTTCTGCAGGTTGGCTGCATCAGCTGGTTCGTTATCCTTGGTTGGTTTCCTATTTAGCTCACCTGGATACTCAGTTCCTTGCCTGCTATCAATGTATTCAGTGCTCTTCAGATTCCTTGTGTCTACCTTGCTCCCAGTCTCTCCAAGACAAGCTAAGTTTTTGTTTGATCATTTTTTGATTATCAGCGTTCATCATGTTTTTAGTCCAGCTTGCTAAAATGTGATTTCCTCGCTTGCTGGTTGCTCTAGGGGACTGAGTTTCTCCCCCCACACCGTTAGTTGGTGTGGGGGTTCTTGAAATCTCAGCGTGGATATTTTGTAAGGGTTTTTTACTGACCACATAGATCCCCTTTTCTATTTTCTGCTATCTAGTATTAGTGGGCCTCATTTGCTGAATCTGCTTTCACCCCTGTGTATGTGCCTTCCTCTTACCTCACCGTTATTATTTGTTGGGGGCTTCTATATCTTTGGGGATTATTTCTCTGGAGGCAAGAGAGGTCTTTCTTTCTCTCTAGGGGTAGTTAGTTCCTCAGGCTGGCTCGAGACATCTAGGAATTTTAGGCACGTTCACCGGCTACCTCTAGTGTGTTTGGATAGGTTCAGATTTGCGGTCAGTCCAGTTTGCCACCTCCCTAGAGCTTGTCCTATGTTTAGTTTCTTAGCTGGAGTAATTTGTGATCCTCAACCACTAAGGATCATAACAGGGGTCATCCTCTATGTCTGGAGTAGGGTTGAGCGAAATGGATAGGACAAATTCAAAAATCGCCGACTTTCGGCAAAGTCGGGTTTCATGAAACCCGACCCGATCCTAGTGTGGGATCGGCCATGCGGTCGGTGATCTCCACGCCAAAGTCACGTTTCATATGACGCTTTCACCGCCATTTTTCAGCCAATGAAGGAGGACGCAGAGTGTGGGCAGCGTGATGACATAGGTCTCGGTCCCCACCATCTTAGAGAAGGGCATGACAGTGATTGGCTTGCTTTTTGCGGTGTCACAGGGTATAAAGGGGCGTGCACGCCGACCACCATCTTACTTCTGCCGATCTTAGCATAGGGAGAGGTTGCTGCAGCTTCATCAGAAGAAGGGATATAGTTAGGGAGGGAAGATTAACCCCCAAACTGCTTGTGCTGTAGCGATTTCCACTGTCCAACACCACCTGTTTTTTGCAGGGACAGTGGAGGCTATATTTTTGTGCATCAGCTCTGTAGCTTATTAGGCTGCCTTATAAGGGTCCATGATAGCTGCATTGCTGTTTGCACAGTGCTGTGCAAACCAACTGCTTTTTTAAAAGCAAAAATCCTGTTGCTCCTTTCTGCACAGTTATCTTGTTTATTTGTCCACAGTGCACTTTTGTGTGCAGCAGTCCTTTTTATTGCTGCCATACTTGTCCTGAGATCATTGTAGGGAGATTGAAATTGTACCACAGTCCTTGTATTTTTCATATATCTTCCAGCCACTTTCTGCCACTTACATTGTGTTGTTTTTTACACTGGGCCTGAGTTTTAGTTCAGTCTCCCCCCAAAAAAAAGGGAGATTCAAATTCTCACAAAGTGGATATACTTCAGTCCTGTTAGTTTGTCGTATATCAGCCAGCCACTTTCTGCCACTTACATTGTGTTGTTTTATACACTGGGCCTCAGTTTTGGTTCAGTCTCCCCCCAAAAAAGGGAGATTCAAATTCTCACAAAGTGGATATACTACTGTCCTGTTAGTTTGTCGTATATCAGCCAGCCACTTTCTGCCACTTACATTGTGTT